>NW_028320482.1:0-742584 GCF_062004578.1 Staurois parvus | reverse complement strand
TTACATGACATCACTTTTATCCCTATTAATACAAGAGAGACCTGACCAGAGAGGTGAGGAGGATTCTGGGAGGTCACATGACATCACTCTTATCTCTATTAATAAAACACAGACCTGACCGGAGAGGTGAGGAGGATTCTGGGAGGTCACATGACATCACTCTCATCTCTATTAATAAAACACAGACCTGACCGGAGAGGTGAGGAGGATTCTGGGAGGTCACATGACATCACTCTTATCTCTATTAATAAAATACAGACCAGACCGGAGAGGTGAGGAGGATTCTGGGAGGTCACATGACATCACTCTCATCTCTATTAATAAAACACAGACCTGACCGGAGAGGTGAGGAGGATTCTGGGAGGTCACATGACATCACTCTTATCTCTATTAATAAAATACAGACCTGACCGGAGAGGTGAGGAGGATTCTGGGATTCTAACATGATATTCCTATTGGTTCCTCAATACAGAGATTTCCTCTTCTGAAGTCAGGTGATCATATGACCATCACAGTGCCTCCATGTGACTTCCTAAAACCTGAGAGACACAACATGCAGAAGATTCTAGAAGTCACCAAGAAGATGATGGAGCTGGTGACAGGAGAGGTGAGCGGTGCCGGGAATTCTGGGACATTCTCCAGTAACAGACAAGGGATGTGTCTGGATGGTGACTGTATCATTGTGTGTGTCAGGTTCCTATAAGGTGTCAGGGTGTCACTGTCTATTTCTCCATGGAGGAGTGGGAGTATTTAGAAGGACACAAGGATCTCTACAAGGACGTCATGATGGACAATCAGCCGCCCCTCACATCACCGGGTAAGAGGAGACTTTATTGTAAAGGAGAGAGCAGTACGGAGGATCCACCTAGATCCCCCATCATCTGATAAACACATAGAAACAATGGATTCAGTCAGTGTTTGTGTTTCCTACAGATGGATCCAGTCATGGGAACCCACCAGAGAGATGTCCCCATCCTCTGTATTCCCGGGATTCCACACAGGAAGGTCACACCATCCCTCACCATCATCAGGTAGATGGATCCAGTCATGGGAACCCACCAGAGAGATGTCCCCGTCCTCTGTATTCCCGGGATTCCACACAGGAAGATCACACCATCCCTCACCATTACAAGGTTGGTGGGACAAGGCATCTTGAACATGGACTCATGAACACAATGTGTGGATTCTTAAAGTGATGTCACAATTTTAATGCTTATATTTTATAGATGTTATTGTTGTTTCTTCTCTTGGTTTAGGGTGGAAATCTGATAGATATAAAAGTTGAGGTTAAATCAGAAGAAGAAGAGACGTATGTGAGGGATGATCAGCAGTCTATGGAGGAGGATGGAATAACGGGGACATTTATAGAGGAGGACACTCCTACAGAGATCAGCACAGGTGGGTCATGAACACTAAATCCATTCCTCCACCCATACTGCTCACTGATTGGTCCAGAGTAGGGCGGGGACTGGGTGATATCAGCCTGTAATCCCCTGGTCACTTTCCTGAGCTGTGTTCCCCGTCCTGTATTCCTGGATTTCTCTCGGATAATCTTCCTTCTCTGTGCTGCAGACACAATTTATGTATCTAGACTGGATTTATGGAGGTTCTGGGGTTCAGCTCGTAGTAAAATGTTGATTTTTCACTATAGGTATTACTAGACCTAGGCACCTGGGACATGTGATTTGGGTCTTCTTCCCCATGCCCGGGTCTAGCAAGATCTCTGACAGAACAATTCTCCGAGGGTTACTTGCTCTGTTGTTTGCTGGCTGTGCCAGGCGGAGGGATATGTCTATATAGCAGGATTGACAACTCTCCGTAAATTTACAGACAGTTTGTAAATATTGGCAGATTTACAAACTGTACATAAATGTCCGTTACGGATAGCGGACATCTGAAACAAATACAGTTGCAAGAAAAAGTATGTGAACCCCTTGGGATTATGTGGAGTTTTGCATGAATTGGGCATAAAATGTGCTCTGAACGTCAACTAAGTCACAACAATAGAAGAACACAGTCTGCTGAACATAATACTACACAAACATTAGATGTTGCCATGGTTTAATTGCACATAACATGTAAACATTCACAGTGCAGTGAGGAAAAAGTATGTGAGGCCCTAGCTTAATGACTTCTCCCAGAGCTAATTGGAGCCAGGAGTGAGCCAACCTTGACTCCAATCAGTGTGATGATATTGGATGTGTTGCTGACAGCTGTCCTGCCCTTAAATAACACACACCTGTTTTGGGTTTACTGGTTTCAAGAAGCACTGTCTGATGTGAACCATGCCTCGCAGAAAAGAGCTCTCAGAAGAACTACGATCAAGAATTGTTGACTTGCATGAAGCTGGAAAGGGTTACAAAAGTATCTCCTTGAGCCTTGATGTTCATGTGTCCACGGTAAGACAGACTGTCTACAAATGGAGAAAGTTTAGCACTGTTGCTACTCTCCCTAGGCGTGGTCGTCCTGTAAAAATGACTGCAAGAGCACAGCGCAGAATGCTGCATGAGGTAAAGAAGAATCCCAGAGTGTCAGCTAAAGACCTACAGAAATCTCTGGCACATGCTAACATTTTTGTTGACACATCTACAATAAGGAAAACATTAAACAAGAATGGAGTACATGGGAGGACACCACGGAGGAAGCCATTGCTGTCCAAACAGAATATTGCAGCACGTTTGAAGTTTGCAAAAGAGCGCCTGGATGTTCCACAGCACTACTGGCAAAATATACTGTGGACAGATGAAACCAAGATTGAGTTGTTTGGAAGAACACAACACTATGTGTGGAGAAAAAAAGGCACAGCATCCCAACATCAAAACCTCATCCCCACTGTGAAACATGGTGGAGGGAGCATCATGGTTTGGGGCTGCTTTGCTGCCTCAGGGCCTGGACGGATTGTTGTCATTGATGGGAAAATGAATTCCAGAGTTTATCAAGACATTTTGCAGGAAAACGTACGACCATCTGTCCGCCAACTGAAGCTCCGCAGAGGATGGGGGATGCAACAGGACAATGACCCAAAGCATACAAGTAATTCAACAAAACAATGGCTGCAACAGCACAGAATACGCCTTCTGGAGTGGCCCAGTCAGAGTCCTGACCTCAACCCGATTGAAATGCTGTGGCATGACCTTAAGAGAGCGATTCACACCAGACATCCCAAGAATATTGCTACACTGAAACAGTTTTGTGAAGAGGAGTGGTCCAAAATGACTCCAGATCGTTGTGCAGGTCTGATCTGCAACTACAGGAAACGTTTGGTTGAGGTTATTGCTGCCAAAGGAGGGTCAACCAGGTATTAAGTCCAAAGGTTCACATACTTTTTCCTCCCTGCACTGTGAATGTTTACATGTTATGTGCAATTAAACCATGGCAACATCTAATGTTTGTGTAGTATTATGTTCAGCAGACTGTGTTCTTCTATTGTTGTGACTTAGATGACGTTAAGAGCACATTTTATGCCCAATTCATGCAAAACTCCACGTAATCCCAAGGGGTTCACATACTTTTTCTTGCAACTGTATGACTCCGGGCAGTCACCCGAGCAAGCAAGCATTCTTATGGAGGATGTCAGTGTGACATTACTCCAGCCATGCCAGTCACCACACAGTCTTTGTGAATACACTAAGATAAGGGGAGACACTGACATAAAAGTTCCCTCTTATACCAGTACCCCCCCTTACCTTACTGTATTCACTCTGCAGAAGGTGGTCTGTGGTTACCAGAGTCCCCACCTCATTAGAGTTCCCGGCATTACCCCTAAATCAGTGTCCTCAGTGTTCCCTTTTACATCAGAATCTGCAGGTTTCCCCCTTACAGTGCAAAGGAGAACTCTGCTGAGCTTGATGTAGACAGAATCTCTGATGTAAAGGGGTACTCTGTGGACTCTAATGTAAGGGAGAACTCTGTGGACTGTGATGTACAGGGTTTCTCTGTGGACTCTTGTGTAAGGGGGCTCTGGTAACCAGTGTACAGCATTCCTCCTTACATCAGACCTCACAGATTTTTCCTTTAGTTTGGAGTCCATGGTGTTGCGTTTTACATCAGAGTCCGCAGAGTTCCCCTTTGCACTCTAAAGGGGAACCCTGCAAACTTTGATGTAAGGGGGAACTGTCTGGTGGATTATATTAACCTGACCTTCATGTAAAAAGAGAAATATGTTTTTTGCCTTTTGCTATAATTTAAGCTCATTGATAATCACACTATCTACTTGTCTGTAGCTTAAATATTGATATTTGAAAATAATTTTTTGGCTAACTTTTTACCTGTCAGTAAATTTCACTTTGGTAGGTTCGCCACCCTGCTGTATGGTCTCAGACCCAAGTCACTGAGTGCAGTCTCAGGAGATGGGAGGCAGCGGTGTGGGATCTCTGCAACTTGTCTACAGGAAACATTTAATCTTCCACTGATTACTGAATACCAATATTATGAGTCCTGACCCTTACACTGTATAAATGTATATTGTACATTACATACTCCTGACCCCTGCACTATATACTCTATGTTGTACATTACATACTCCTGACCCCTGCACTATATACTCTATGTTGTACATTACATACTCCTGACCCCTGCACTATATACTCCATGTTGTACATTCCATACTCCTGACCCCTGCACTATATACTGTATGTTGTACATTACATACTCCTGACCCCTGCACTATATACTCCATGTTGTACATTACATACTCCTGACCTCTGCAATATATACTATATTACTATGTTGTTCATTCCATAGTCCTGACTTCTGCTCTCCACCCTCCCCCCACTGCTATATATACACATAATATGGATTCTCTTTTGTTCCCCCCATTTCCTCCCAGCTGGACATTTTATATCGGATGATGTGATTGGAGCACAGACTTTTACATGGTGATAATAATGTGATAACATCCTCCAATTTTGGACCCTTAAACAGAAAGTGATAATGAGGGAGGAGTCAATACCCCAATGATGGTGGTCTTCAGGATCAGTCCAGTCTTCATCTTGGTTGTTCTCCCCCCATCCTCACTCTCTGACCTCTGGTGGGGCTCAGCCCCGCTGTTCTTCATGACTAAATCATGGAGTAAATAAGGAAGTGCAGTACTTCTTGTGTTGGGAAGATGGAGATGAGTGATAGAGGGGGTGGGGACCCTCGTCCTATAATCCCCTCATCACTGGCCCTCCTATAAAAGACACTTCTGGTTGTTTCCTCACTCTCTGACTAAGGTTCATGAATAAAGAATTGACCTGGTAGGAGATCAGAGGAGCCATTTCCTAGTTCCCTTGAGGGTGGAATTGTAGGCTCCTCAGAGACCAAGCTGCTTGATGTGGGCGGAGTCCTGGTTTGAGGGAACCAATCAGATCCTGTCTAGTTATCCTCTTTGTCTTGTATTTTAGTCCATGGCCGGGAGATGAGGAAAACCTCCGAGGATTGTCTCACTTTGTCTCCAGACTGGAAAGTAGAAGATGAGGACATCACACAGTATAGTCCAGGAGAAAACTCGGCTCCCTCCAATGTCCATCCGGCACCACCCAGTGTAGATGGACCATCGGATTCCTCGTATCCTGAGGAACCTCAGACTGTGCGGGACCGGGCCGGCCTTCCAACAGAGAAGAGCTTCTCCTGTACTGAGTGCGGGAAGGGTTTCTATTTTAAATCCCAACTTAATTTGCATATAAGAGCTCACACAGGTGAGAAGCCATATTCTTGTTCTGAGTGCGGGAAAAGTTTTTCAAAGAAGTCCAGTCTTCACATACATCAGAAATTGCACAGGGGGGAGAAGCCGTATTCCTGTCCTGAGTGCGGGAAATGTTTTCTGCAAAAATCACAACTTGAGAAACACCATAGGTCCCACACAGGGGAAAAGCCGTATTCCTGTACTGAGTGCGGGAAATGTTTTTCAGACATGTCCAATCTTTACAGACATAAGAGATTGCACACAGGGGAAAATCCATATTCCTGTCCTGAATGCGGGAATTCCAGTCTTTCTATTCATCAGAGATTGTACACGAGTGAGAAGCCATCGACCTGTTTTGAGTGCAGGAAATACTTTGTACAAAATTCACCTTTCAAACATCAAAGGTCTCACACACGGGGAAAGCCATATAACTGCCCTGAGTGCGGGAGGTGGTTTTCGGACAAGTACTCTCTTTATAGACATCAGAGATTGCACACAGGAGAGAAGCCGTATTCCTGTTCTGAGTGCGGGAAATGTTTTGTTCAAAAATCAGATCTTGTCACACATCAGAGATCTCATACGGGGGAAAAGCCATACTCTTGTCTGGAGTGCAGGAGATGTTTTTCACAGAAGTCACATCTGTACAGACATCAGAGATCTCACTTGAGGGAGAAGCCATAATCCTGTCCAGAGTGTTAGAAAAAGAAGTTCTATCTTTCCATACATCAGAGATCTCACACGGGGGAAAAGACGTATTCCTGTCCTGTGTGTGGGAAATGTTTTTCAGATAAATCAAGCCTTTCCATACATCAGAGATTGCACATGGGGGAGAAGCCACTTTCCTGTCCTGAGTGAGGGAAATGTTCCTCACTGAAGTCCTGTCTTCCTGTACATCAGGGGTCTCACACAACCCTGGAGGTGTATTGGTGCCTTGAGTGCGGAAAATGTCTTCTAGATGAATGTTGCTGGACATCCCAGCTCTCATGTGGGGAAGAAGCACACCCTGATATACACCTCAGATATACTCCATGGCTGATCTTCATCATGGAAGAAACAGTTCATAAGGAGATCAGAGGTCACCAAAGACATGGATGAAGTGTGGGACCGGGTTGGCCATTGATAGCAGGAGAAGAATAAAAATGGAGTCATCACCTTTCATTGGCTGAGTGCATTTTGTGGTGGAAGATTTCACACTTGAGAGGTGAGAAATCAGCTGAGATTATCAGGATATCAGCCTAACATACCCAAGTTTAAAAGATTAGTTGAATGAATACTGGCCATACTTTATTTCATGCAGTGATTTCCTATGATTATTAGCACCATCTAGTGGTAATAATGCAGCACTGCAATATTAAGATTGCAATAGAGCTAATAGATGAAGTCTATGATCATAGTAAATTACTGTTTATTTAAATACGAACAGAATTTGTCACAGCTGGACAAATTCTTGTCACCATTGTCCAACCAATATTTTACAAATAGATATTTTAGTTTCTTCCATCAAGCATGGTTTTGCATAAACAGCCGAAATCATACACATGCATTTAAAGTGTTACTAAACCCCGGACCCAGCATTCACTGTATCCGCTCTCCCCGGACCCTGCATTCACTATATCCGCTCTCCCCGGACCCCGCATTCACTATATCTGGTCTCCCCGGACCCTGCATTCACTATATCCGCTCTCCCCGGACCCTGCATTCACTATATCCGCTCTCCCCGGACCCTGCATTCACTATATCCGCTCTCCCCGGACCCTGCATTCACTATATCTGCTCTCCCCAGACCCCGCATCCACTATATCCACTCTCCCCGGACCCTGCATTCACTATATCCGCTCTCCCCGGACCCCGCATTCACTATATCTGGTCTCCCCGGACCCTGCATTCACTATATCTGGTCTCCCCGGACCCTGCATTCACTATATCCGCTCTCCCCGGACCCTGCATTCACTATATCCGCTCTCCCCGGACCCTGCATTCACTATATCCGCTCTCCCCGGACCCTGCATTCACTATATCTGCTCTCCCCAGACCCCGCATCCACTATATCCACTCTCCCCGGACCCTGCATTCACTATATCCGCTCTCCCCGGACCCCGCATTCACTATATCTGGTCTCCCCGGACCCTGCATTCACTATATCTGGTCTCCCCGGACCCCGCATTCACTATATCTGGTCTCCCCGGACCCTGCATTCACTATATCCGGTCACCCCGGACCCCGCATTCACTATATCCTCTCTCCCTGGATCCCGCATTCACTGTATCTGCTCTCCCTGGACCCCGCATTCACTATATCCGGTCTCCCCGGACCTCGCATTTACTATATCCGCTCTCCCTGGATCCCGCATTCACTGTATCTGCTCTCCCTGGACCCTGCATTCACTATATCCGGTCTCCCCAGACCCCGCATTTACTATATCCGCTCACCTCAGACCCCGCATTCACTATATCTGCTCTCCCCAGACCCCGCATTCACTATATCTGGTCTCCTCGGACCCTGCATGCACTATATCCGCTCTCCCCGGACCCTGCATTCACTATATCCGCTCTCCCCGGACCCTGCATTCACTATATCTGCTCTCCCCAGACCCCGCATTCACTATATCTGCTCTCCCCAGACCCCGCATTCACTATATCTGCTCTCCCCGGACCCCGCATCCACTATATCAGGTCTGCCCTGACCCCGCATTCACTATATCTGCTTTCCCCTGGACCCTGCATTCACTATATCCGCTCTCCCCGGACCCCACATTCACTATATCCGCTCTCCCCGGACCCCGCATTCACTGTATCCGCTCTCCTCGGACCCTGCATTCACTATATCTGGTCTCCCCAGACCCTGCATTCACTATATCCGCTCTCCCCAGACCCCGCATTCACTTAATCCGCTCTCCCTGGACCCCGCATTCACTATATCCGCTCTCCCCAGACCCCGCATTCACTATATCCGGTCTCCCCGGACCCTGCATTCACTGTATCCGCTCTCCCAGGACCCCACATTCACTGTATCCGCTCTCCCTGGACCCTGCATTCACTGTATCCGCTCACCCCGGACCCCACATTCACTATATCCGCTCTCCCCGGACCCCGCATTCACTGTATCCGCTCTCTTCGGACCCTGCATTCACTATATCTGGTCTCCCCGGACCCTGCATTCACTATATCCGCTCTCCCCAGACCCCGCATTCACTATATCCGCTCTCCCCGGACCCCGCACTCACTATATCCGCTCTCCCCAGACCCCGCATTCACTGTATCCGTTCACCCTGGACCCCGCATTCACTATATCTGCTCTCCCCGGACCCTGCATTTACTGTATCTGCTCTCCCAGGACCCCGCATTCACTATATCCGCTCTCCTCGGACCCTGCATTCACTATATCTGGTCTCCCCGGACCCTGCATTCACTATATCCGCTCTCCCCAGACCCCGCATACACTATATCCGCTCTCCCCGGACCCCGCACTCACTATATCCGCTCTCCCCAGACCCCGCATTCACTGTATCCGTTCACCCTGGACCCCGCATTCACTATATCTGCTCTCCCCGGACCCTGCATTTACTGTATCTGCTCTCCCAGGACCCCGCATTCACTATATCCGCTCTCCTCGGACCCCGCATTCACTATATCCGGTCTCCCCAGACCCTGCATTCACTATATCCGCTCTCCCCGGACCCCGCATTCACTATATCCGCTCTCCCCGGACCCCGCATTCACTATATCCGCTCTCCCCGGACCCCGCATTCACTATATCCGCTCTCCCCGGACCATGCATTCACTGTATCCGCTCTCCAAGGACCCCGCATTCACTATATCCGCTCTCCCCGGACCCCGCATTCACTATATCCGCTCTCCCCGGACCCCACACTCACTATATCTGCTCTCCCCGGACCCTGCATTTACTGTATCCGCACTCCCCAGACCCTGCATTCACTATATCCGCTCTCCCCGGACCCTGCATTTACTGTATCCGCTCTCCCCAGACCCCACATTCACTATATCTGCTCTCCCCGGACCCTGCATTTACTGTATCCGCTCTCCTCGGACCCTGCATTCACTATATCTGGTCTCCCCGGACCCCGCATTCACTACATCTGGTCTCCCCGGACCCTGCATTCACTATATCTGGTCTCCCATAGTACAGAGCATGGAAGTGCAATTAGTTTAGTAAACATAAATACCTTTTCTCATCAGCAGTATATAGAGTCTTGTGACTTCTATCAGTGTCCAGCCGAGCACATGTTAAAGCTTGTAGGAGGAGTTCTCTTTCTGCTCTAGGAGGATGCAGAACCCCTGACCACTTCTGAACATTTTTGATTGGCCCTATGCTGATCACATGCACTCTCTGGTTTCTGGTGGATCTTCTACAACAGAGATGTTAAGGCCAAAAAAGCTGCTTGAATCTCCAAGATATTGGAGACTACACCTTTCGTGGGAAAATTCCACTTCCCCTGGACTCCGCTCCTCCTTCTGACATCTCTATAACTCATGGCTAAGGCTTATTGCTGAAACGCGTAAACCATTTTATATGCACATTTTATTTTCTCAATAAAGTTTATTATTCTGGAAGACGATACCAATCTTCATTATTCCGTTGCATCTGCGCTGGGAAGACACACAGAGCCAGAGCACCGACATTGCGCCTCTGTGGGGGTTATCTCTGAGCGTAGCACCTACTTGTTCACATTTGTATAACTGTGGTCCAATTTAACCCCTTCAATACCGGGCACTGTCACCCCCTTCCTGCCCAGGCCAATTTTCAGCTTTCAGCGCTGTCACACTTTGACAATTGCGCGGTCGTGCAACACGGTACCCATATGAAATTTGTATCATTTTTTTCACACAAATAGAGCTTTCTTTTGGTGGTATGTAATCATCACTGAGTTTTTTTTATTTTTTTTACCAAATAAAACCGGGACCTTTTGAAAAAGAACACTCTTTTCTTTGTTTCTGTTATTAAATTTTGCAAATAAATAAAATTTCTTCATAAATTTAGATAAAAAATGTATTCTGCTACATTTCTTCTGTGAAAATAATAAAAATAATAATTTAATCTCCTAGATTGTAAGTAGAGATGAGCGAATTATTCAAAAATTCGATTCGGCCGATTCGCCGAATTTGCGGGAGAAATTCGATTCGATGCAAATTTATTCGCCGCGAATTTAACTTATTTAAAGGGTTTCTAGGCTTCAGAGAGCCTTTATATTAGTGCAGAACACTGTACCTTTAATTTAAATGCCCTTGGAGTCTGCTGGGGAAGAGAAATAATACTGACAGTCAGTATGACATGCAGATGAGTGCCGTCGATCTTAGAATCACCGCACACTTCACTCATGTGGGCAGTCACGGGGCACGACGAAGAAGAAGAAGAATGAAAAGAAGAAGAATGAAAAGAAGAAGAATGAAAAGAAGAAGAATGAAAAGAAGAAGAATGAAAAGAAGAATGAAAAGAAGAATGAAAAGAAGAATGAGAAGAAGAATGAGAAGAAGAATGAGAAGAAGAATGAGAAGAAGAATGAGAAGAAGAAGAAGAATGAAAAGAAGAATGACAAGAAGAATGAAAAGAAGAATGACAAGAAGAATGAAAAGAAGAATGACAAGAAGAATGAAAAGAAGAATGACAAGAAGAAGAAGAATGACAAGAAGAAGAAGAATGAAAAGAAGAAGAATGAAAAGAAGAATGAGAAGAAGAATGAAAAGAAGAATGAGAAGAAGAATGAGAAGAAGAATGAAAAGAAGAATGAAAAGAAGAAGAAGAGGAATGAAAAGAAGAAGAAGAAGAATGAAAAGAAGAGGAAGAAGAATGAAAAGAAGAAGAAGAAGAAGAAGAGGAATGAAAAGAAGAAGAAGAAGAAGAAGAATGAAAAGAAGAATGAAAAGAAGAAAAAGAAGAATGAAAAGAAGAAGAAGAAGAATGAAAAGAAGAATGACAAGAAGAATGAAAAGAAGAATGACAAGAAGAATGAAAAGAAGAATGACAAGAAGAAGAAGAATGACAAGAAGAAGAAGAATGAAAAGAAGAAGAATGAAAAGAAGAATGAGAAGAAGAATGAAAAGAAGAATGAGAAGAAGAATGAAAAGAAGAATGAAAAGAAGAAGAAGAAGAATGAAAAGAAGAAGAATAAGAATGAAAAGAAGAAGAAGAAGAAGAAGAAGAAGAATGAAAAGAAGAAGAAGAAGAAGAAGAGGAATGAAAAGAAGAATGAAAAGAAGAAGAATGAAAAGAAGAATGAAAAGAAGAAAAAGAAGAATGAAAAGAAGAAAAAGAAGAATGAAAAGAAGAAGAAGAAGAATGAAAAGAAGAAGAAGAAGAATGAAAAGAAGAAGAATGAAAAGAAGAATGAAAAGAAGAAGAAGAAGAATGAAAAGAAGAAGAAGAAGAATGAAAAGAAGAATGAAAAGAAGAAGAAGAAGAATGAAAAGAAGAAGAAGAAGAATGAAAAGAAGAAGAAGAAGAATGAAAAGAAGAATGAAAAGAAGAATGAGAAGAATGAAAAGAAGAATGAAAAGAAGAAGAAGAAGAATGAAAAGAAGAATGAAAAGAAGAAGAAGAAGAAGAATGAAAAGAAGAATGAAAAGAAGAAGAAGAAGAAGAATGAAAAGAAGAAGAAGAAGAATGAAAAGAAGAAGAAGAAGAAGAAGAATGAAAAGAAGAATGAAAAGAAGAAGAAGAAGAAGAATGAAAAGAAGAATGAAAAGAAGAAGAAGAAGAAGAATGAAAAGAAGAAGAAGAATGAAAAGAAGAATGAAAAGAAGAATGAAAAGAAGAAGAAGAAGAATGAAAAGAAGAAGAAGAAGAATGAAAAGAAGAAGAAGAAGAAGAAGAATGAAAAGAAGAAGAAGAAGAAGAAGAATGAAAAGAAGAAGAAGAATGAAAAGAAGAATGAAAAGAAGAAGAAGAAGAATGAAAAGAAGAAGAAGAAGAATGAAAAGAAGAAGAAGAAGAAGAAGAATGAAAAGAAGAAGAAGAAGAAGAGGAATGAAAAGAAGAAGAAGAAGAAGAGGAATGAAAAGAAGAAGAAGAAGAAGAATGAAAAGAAGAAGAAGAAGAAGAATGAAAAGAAGAAGAAGAAGAAGAATGAAAAGAAGAATGAAAAGAAGAAGAAGAATGAAAAGAAGAAGAATGAAAAGAAGAATGAAAAGAAGAAGAAGAATGAAAAGAAGAAGAAGAATGAAAAGAAGAATGAGAAGAATGAAAAGAAGAATGAAAAGAAGAAGAAGAATGAAAAGAAGAAGAAGAATGAAAAGAAGAATGAAAAGAAGAAGAATGAAAAGAAGAAGAAGAAGAAGAATGAAAAGAAGAATGAAAAGAAGAAGAAGAATGAAAAGAAGAAGAAGAAGAATGAAAAGAAGAATGAAAAGAAGAAGAAGGAGAATGAAAGGAAGAAGAAGAAGAAGAATGAAAAGAAGAAGAAGAAGAATGAAAAGAAGAATGAAAAGAAGAAGAAGAATGAAAAGAAGAATGAAAAGAAGAAGAAGAAGAAGAATGAAAAGAAGAAGAAGAATGAAAAGAAGAATGAAAAGAAGAATGAGAAGAATGAAAAGAAGAATGAAAAGAAGAAGAAGAAGAATGAAAAGAAGAAGAAGAATGAAAAGAAGAATGAAAAGAAGAAGAATGAAAAGAAGAAGAAGAATGAAAAGAAGAAGAAGAAGAATGAAAAGAAGAAGAAGAAGAATGAAAAGAAGAAGAAGAAGAATGAAAAGAAGAAGAAGAAGAATGAAAAGAAGAATGAAAAGAAGAAGAAGAAGAATGAAAAGAAGAAGAAGAATGAAAAGAAGAAGTATTCCAGTACAGCAAAAAGTGTATCTGCAGAGAGCTCCGCTATTTCTGACAGTTCTCTGACAGTTCCTTCACATTTACAGCGGTTGAAACATTGTATCTATTTATTTCCGAATAAAAACATCTGTATCCTAAATGGAAACAAATAGATACAATGTTTCAACCGCTGTAAATGAACTGTCAGAACTGTCAGAAATAGCGGAGCTCTCTGCAGTGACACTTTTGCCGGCTGATCGGGAAAAATTCGATTCGTGCACCCGAAGTTTGCTAAAATTCGGATTCGATGCGAATCGAATTTTTCCTGAAATTCGAAACGAATTCCACTTCGCCAGGTTCGATTCGCTCATCTCTAATTGTAAGCTCTGAGGAGCCGGGCCCTCTGTTTTCTCTTGTTTCAAATTGTATTGTAACTGTAATGTCTGCCTTCATTTTGTAAAGCGCTGAGCCAACTGTTGGCGCTATATAAATCCTGTATAATAATAATAATAATTTGTATTTTTTTTTTATTTTTTCTATTATTTTTTTATTTTTTATTTTATTTTTCAGTACACTGTGACCAAAGCAATACAATGTTACCGTAGTAACATAGAACTACTCTGGACAAGTGCTCAGGATTTTTCTTTTTTTTTTTTAACACATTATGATTGATAATACCAATGTATTTCATTGATATTTGCAATCATTGTTACTGAATGAAACTGATTCATTCAGTCTCTTGTTGTAATTAGCTGTGAGTGGGCAAAGCTGATCACATGATACAGATGGGCTGTGATTGGCCCTGTCTATTCCATGTGACTGCTTTGACCAATGACAGCTAACAACACAATTGTATACAATAGATATTTTGAGAAGATCCTTTGTTACTGGATGCTTTGAGAAGATCCTTTGTTACTAGACATTCTGAGAAGATCCTTTGTTACTGGACACTCTGAGAAGATCCTTTGACCAATGACAGCTAACAACACAATTGTATACAATGGACATTTTGAGAAGATCCTTTGTTACAAGACATTTTGAGAAGATCCTTTGTTACTGGACACTTTGAGAAGATCCTTTGTTACTGGACACTTTGAGAAGATCCTTTGTTACTGGACACTTTGAGAAGATCCTTTGTTACTGGACACTTTGAGAAGATCCTTTGTTGCTAGACACTGTGAGAAGATCCTTTGTTACTGGACACTTTGAGAAGATCCTTTGTTGCTGGACACTTTGAGAAGATCCTTTGTTGCTGGACACTTTGAGAAGATCCTTTGTTGCTGGACACTCTGAGAAGATCCTTTGTTGCTGGACACTCTGAGAAGATCCTTTGTTACTGGACACTCTGAGAAGATCCTTTGTTACTGGACACTCTGAGAAGATCCTTTGTTACTGGACACTCTGAGAAGATCCTTTGTTACTGGACACTCTGAGAAGATCCTTTGTTACTGGACACTCTGAGAAGATCCTTTGTTACTGGACACTTTGAGAAGATCCTTTGTTACTGGACACTTTGAGAAGATCCTTTGTTACTGGACACTCTGAGAAGATCCTTTGACCAATGACAGCTAACAACACAATTGTATACAATGGACATTTTGAGAAGATCCTTTGTTACAAGACATTTTGAGAAGATCCTTTGTTACAAGATATTTTGAGAAGATCCTTTGTTACTGGACACTCTGAGAAGATCCTTTGTTACTGGACACTCTGAGAAGATCCTTTGTTACTGGACACTTTGAGAAGATCCTTTATCACTGGACACTTTGAGAAGATCCTTTATCACTGGACACTTTGAGAAGATCCTTTATCACTGGACACTTTGAGAAGATCCTTTATTGCTGGACAATTTGAGAAGATCCTTTGTTACTGGACACTTTGAGAAGATCTTTTGTTACTGGACACTTTGGGAAGATCTTTAATGGGGGGGGGGGATTTCCTGCAGCATCTTCATTACTGCTTAAGGGGGCAGATGTCCCTGACACCACAGGGAGTGGTGTTACTGCAGGTGCTGGGTGAGCTAGGCTTCCAATCCTCTGTCTGAGCTCCTGGACTTTGTTTAGCAGAGCCAGGTCCTCAACTTTGGAAAAAAAAAAAGACTTTAGGTTGTTTGTTGAGTCTATTTTTTACTACATGCTTGGGTAGTCAGATTAGTCAGGATGTCTAACCCCCCCCCCCACTGTATTATACTATATATCTTATATATAAGATAGATCTTATCAAATAGTTGTCTTGTTGGATTACCCATTTCAAGGGCATTTCCTCTTCAGCATAAGGCAGCATGACCTCTTCAAGTATTCTGATGTATTCAAACTGATCCATGATCCCTGGTATGCAATAAACAGGCCCAACACCGTAGTATGAGAAACATCCCCATATCATGATGCTTGCACCACCATGCTTCACTGTCTTCACAGTGTACTGTGGCTTGAATTCAGTGTTTGGGGGTCGTCTGACAAACTGTCTCCGGCCACTAGACCCAAAAAGAACAACTTTACTCTCATCAGTCCACAAAATGTTGCGCCATTTCTCTTTAGGCCGGTCAATGTGCTCTTTGGCAAATTGTAACCTCTTCAGCACATGTCTTTTTTCCAACAGTGGGACTTTGCGGGGACTTCTTGCAGATAGCTTGGCTTCACATAGGTGTCTTCTAATTGTAACAGTCCTCACAGGGAACGTCACACCTTCTTTCATCTTCCTGGAGCTGATTGTTGGCTGAGTCCGCGCCATTTTGGCTATTCTTCTATCCATTCCAATGGTAGTTTTTCGCTTTCTTCCACGTCTTTCAGGTTTTTGTTGCCATTTTAAAGCATTTGCCATCATTTTAGCTGAGCAGCCGATCATTTTCTGCACTTCTTTATATGTTTTCCCCTCTCCAATCAACTTTTTAATCAAGGTACGCTGTTCTTCTGAACAATGTCTGGAACGACCCATTTTCCTCAGAATTTCAGAGAGAAATGCACTGTAACCAGCATGTACAACATTTGCTGCCTTCCTTCCTTAAATAAGGGCAATAATTGCCACCTGTTTTACAAAGAATGAATGACCTCACTAATAGAACTCCACACTGCTATTATTTTGAACACGCCCCTTTCAATGAGTGATTCAATTACAGTGATTCAATTTCAGAATCAGCAGCATGCATGTCATGACTGTTGGGTCTGTTGGATTTCTATTACTCTACTACACCTGCTAGGAAATTATTTGCCATGTAGAAATATCATTTCTACCAAAAACAGTGATTGATCCGGTTAGTGATGTCTGACTGCTATTATTTTGAACACAACTGTAGCTGGGCATTGCATCCAAGACTAGGCAACACTAGCTGGATGCAATGCCCTGCTATAATACCTCGGTCCTGTGTCCCAGTGGCGAGGAAGCGGTTCTCTGATGGAATCACCCAATCAGGGTTCCGTCTCATTTGGTGGCAAGCAGTGGGGCTGTTTTTGGCTGGAGTCCAGAGGGAAATCTGTTACTGATCCTGAACCCAGAGTTATACAGTTAGCTGCCTTCAGCTGTATAGAAGGCTTGAACAGTCAAGCTGGAATCAGCAGCCACCTTTCACTAAGTTATGTTTGTGTGAACTGTTACTCACTAATGTACTACTTAACTTCTTCCCTACTGTGCTGTAGCCAAAGGATGGCTACAGTGCGGTTGTCTAGTTCTGGGACAATGTCCATAGACGTCATTCCAGAACACACCCCCTGCACACCCCCAGCGCCGCCTCTGATCCTGGTGTCCTATTGACACAGCTGATCACAGGATACGGTAAATGGCCAATCACAGCAGCCGTTTACCACGTGATCAACTGTGTCCAATGATCTTGGTCTCAAGATCTTCTTTTTCAAGACAAAGGGGGGAGGGGTGTTTGTTACTGGACACTTTGAGAGGATCCTTTGTTACTGGACACTTTGAGAAGATCCTTTGTTACTGGACACTCTGAGAAGATCCTTTGTTACTGGACACTTTGAGAAGATCCTTTGTTACTGGACACTTTGAGAAGATCCTTTATCGCTGGACACTTTGAGAAGATCCTTTGTTACAAGACACTTTGAGAAGATCCTTTATCAATGGACACTTTGAGAAGATCCTTTGTTACAAGACACTTTGAGAAGATCCTTTATCAATGGACACTTTGAGAAGATCCTTTGTTACAAGACACTTTGAGAAGATCCTTTATCAATGGACACTTTGAGAAGATCCTTTGTTACAAGACACTTTGAGAAGATCCTTTATCAATGGACACTTTGAGAAGATCCTTTATCGCTGGACACTTTGAGAAGATCCTTTATCACTGGACACTTTGAGAAGATCCTTTATCACTGGACACTCTGAGAAGATCCTTTGTTACAAGACACTTTGAGAAGATCCTTTGTTACAAGACACTTTGAGAAGATCCTTTATCGCTGGACACTTTGAGAAGATCCTTTATCGCTGGACACTTTGAGAAGATCCTTTATCGCTGGACACTTTGAGAAGATCCTTTATCACTGGACACTTTGAGAAGATCTGTAAGGGACCGCCCGGCGGTACCACTAGCACTCCACTGATCGGATGTTCCCAGCGCACGGAGTCTAAGCCCCAGAGTACTTGTTCACCAGGGCCCCTGATGGTGGGGATGGACTTGGAGTACCCTGGGACCAGGTCGTGACTACTGAGGACACCCGTCAGTGGTAGGGGTATTCGCCAGGGGCTCCCACGGGAGAGAGCCAGGTATGAGGAGGTCTGGAGACCCCGTTGAGAGGGACAGATGGATGGATGGCTGAGCAAGTGCAAGGTCATACAAGCCGGGTCGGTAACTATGGGGACGGTGCGGTACCTAGCAGCGGGCAAAGAATAGTCGGGTCACACGCCAGGTCAGCAACAGCAGGTCAGATCCAATAGGGGGCATTCAGGAGAGAGGTCAGGCAAGCAAGGGTCAAGAACAGGAGAAACAGCAAGGTCAGGGCACAATCCGGGTCAGCAACTTACTTTGACAGGTTAACAGGCTCACAGGATTCAGAAAGACCAAAAGGCACTGAATGACAGCTCAGGGCCGTTTAAATATCCCGCCCTGCGCTGTCATTGGTGCCAGGCGTGCGCCCATGGTCTCTACTGCGCATGCGCGAACCTGGTTGCCGCGGTCGGCCAAGTCCCGGCGCCCGCGTACAGGGCGGTGTACTGCGCCTGCGCCGAGCCCAAAGGTGCGGCGATCTCCGACATTGCCCCCCCCTACGGGCAACCTCTGGATGCCCACCCGATCTCTCCACCACGGGTGATCACGAAGAAACTCCCGGACTAGTCTAGGTGCGTGGACATTATGAGCCGGTTCCCAGGAATTGTCCTCTGGACCATAGCCCTTCCACTTTATTAGGAATTGGGTCTGGCCCCCCCTTCTTCGGCACTTAAGGATTGTTTCCACCTCAAATTCCTCTTGTCCTTCGACCGTTATGGCCTCCGGGGGTCTGGATTCTCGTTCTGGGAAGGCATCTGGGATCAGTGGCTTCAGCAGGGATACATGGAAGACTGGTTGAATTCTGAACGTGTCCGGAAGGATAAGCTCATATGCTACTTCGTTGACCATCCGCTTTACCTGAAAAGGCCCCACAAATTTAGGTCCCAATTTTTTCGAGGGACAAAGCATCTTTAGGTTGGTTGTGGCCAACCACACCTTCTGCCCAGGCCGCAACACCAAATCTCCTCTTCGTTTCTTGTTAAACTCCTTCTTATTGTCCTCTTGGGCCCGAGCGATGGCTTCCTGGAGTATTTTGTTATTAGCGGAGAAGAAGGTCAACGCATCCTGCGTTGCTGGAACTGGGCATTCAGAGACCAAATCAGGGAGAAAGACAGGGTGAAACCCATAATTCCAAAAGAATGGGGACTGCCCCGTTGCAGAATGGCTTGCGTTGTTATAAGCGAACTCCGCCAGGGGTAAGAGTGACAACCAATCACCCTGCAGGAAAGACGTGTAGCAACGCAAGTATTGCTCCAGGGTCTGGTTCGTCCTCTCGGTCTAACCGTTGGTCTGAGGGTGGAACACAGAGGAGAGGGACAACTTGATGTCCAGGGCCTTGCACAGAGCCCTCCAAAACTTAGACGTAAATTGGACCCCTCGATCAGAGACAATGTCCTCAGGTACTCCATGAAGTCTAACGATCTCCCGGATAAATATTCGCGCCGTCTCGGCTGCTGACGGAGTCTTCCTTAGTGGCACGAAGTGAGCCATTTTGGATAGGCGATCAATGACCACCAGAATTGCTGTGTGGTCTTGCGACGGTGGGAGCTCGACTATGAAGTCCATCGCGATCCTCTGCCAAGGCCGTTCGGGAATCGGCAAAGGTCGCAACAGCCCCCAGGCTTTGGTCCTCGATGGTTTGCTCCTCTGGCAGATGGTACAGGATCTCACGTAGCGCTTGCAATCCTTAGCCATGTTTGGCCACCAAAAAGAGCGCCGGAGAAGCTCCAGAGTCTTGACTGGGCCAAAGTGTCCTGCCAGCGGGTGATCGTGGCAATGCCCCAAAACCAGGGTCCGGACTTCCTCAGGTACCATGATTGAATCTCCCTTCCACAGGAGTCCCCCCTTGTTCTGGAGGGATACCCCAACTGGGGTTGATGTGGCCGTAGATGCTTCTATTAGCTTGGAGCGAAGGTCCGTCTGGAGCGCCAAGAAGTTCCCTGAAGACAAGATAGTGTCGGGTACCAGTTCTTCTTCGGAGTCCTCATACATACGAGATAGCGCGTCGGGCTTCGTATTTTTAGATCCGGGCCTGTAAGTGATATGAAAATTAAATCTGGAAAAGAACAGGGCCCATCTTGCCTGCCGTGGGCGTAGACGCTTGGCAGTCCTCAGATACTCCAGATTCTTGTGGTCTGTGAAAATCAATATGGGGTGTGAGGCACCTTCCAGCAGGTACCTCCATTCCTCTAACGCTGCTTTGATAGCCAACAGCTCTCGATCACCGATATCGTAATTCTTCTCCGCTGAGGTGAGTTTCCTCGAGAAGAATGCTACGGGATGGAGTAATTCTTTGGTGCCTTTCCACTGAGACAGGATGGATCCTACCGCATTCTCCGATGCATCTACCTCCAAGATGTAGGGCAGGGCCGCGTCCGGGTGGCCCAGGATGGGTGCCGAGGTAAATAGCTTTTTCAGTGCATCGAAAGCTTCTTGAACCTCCGGTGTCCATTTGAACCGGGTTCCAAGTTTGGTTAGTTGAGTAATGGGGGAGACCAGACCCGAGAAGTTCTTGATGAACTTCCGATAAAAGTTTGCGAACCCTATAAACCGTTGGACGCCTTTTTTGTCCGTGGGTTCAGGCCAATCTAAAATTGCAGAGACCTTCTGGGGGTCCATCGCGACCCCCGCAGTGGAGATAATCAGGCCTAGAAATGTGATGCTAGATTGCTCGAAGCAACATTTCTCCGCCTTAGCATATAACCCATGCTGCCGCAACCGCCCCAATACCTTCGCCACATGCATCCTATGATCCTCCAGAGAGGGTGAAAAAATTAGTATGTCGTCCAAGTAGACGATAACGAAGACATCCAAAAAATCCCTGAAGATGTCGTTCACGAAATGTTGGAAGGTGGCTGGTGCATTGCAGAGCCCAAATGGCATGACCAGGTATTCAAAGTGGCCAAACCGGGTACAGAAAGCTGTTTTCCACTCTTCCCCCTCTCTTATGCGTACCAGGTTATAGGCCCCTCTTAAGTCAAGTTTTGTGAATATAACTGCAGCCTTTAGGCTCTGAAACAGTTCTGGTACCAATGGCAACGGGTAACGATTTTTGATCGTGACCCTGTTCAGCTTCCGGTAGTCGATACAAGGTCTCAGGGTTTTGTCTTTTTTCTCCACGAAGAAGATTCCCGCTCCTGCTGGAGAAGTGGAGGGGCGGATGAATCCCTTCTGGAGGCTGTCCTCAATATATTCCTTTAGGGCCCCCAATTCAAGCTCAGATAGGGGGAAAATTCGCCCAAAAGGGATTTCAGAGCCTGGTAACAGGTCGATTGGACAGTCATACGGGCGGTGGGGGGGCAGGGTATCGGCTCCCCGCTTACTGAACACGTCCAGGAACCCATGATAGGCTGCGGGAATAACCTGTTTCAAATCGGAGTCTCCTTCGGAGCATAAGAGAACTCAGGGCCCTGCGGGGCCCGAAGTGCGACAATGTTCCCGACAGTATGGGGAAGGGAATGAGATTGACCCGGTTTCCCAGTCAATCTGGGGGTTATGGGCCCGTAACCATGGGAGCCCCAGAATGACTGGGAAAAGAGGTGACGCAATAGCGTCCAGGCGGAGGAATTCCTGGTGCTGGTTGGCAATGGTAGTGGCAATGGGGGGAGTTTCCTGATTAACTACCCCCGATTTTATCTGGGAACCATCGGCCAAAAAGATGTTGAAGCCCTTCTGTCTGTGTTGGAGAGGGATACCCTGCTGGTGAGCAAACTCTAAATCCAGGAAACAGCTGCATGCCCCCGAATCAACTATGGCTGTCACCTCCAAGGTCCTTTCTGGAAGCTGAAAGGAGAGGGGCACTACTAAGTATTGAGAAGGACAGGTATTGCTAATAGACAAAGAAGAAAAACGGGTGCACTTACTCATTTCCTGAGGGCAGGATCGCACCATATGACCAGCTTCACCGCAGTAAAGGCAGAGGTTCTGTGCTCGTCTGCGCTGGCGTTCCTCCGGTGGTAATTTAGGCCACGCCAGGCCTAGCTGCATAGGTTCCGGAGCATCTCCTGGTGGTGGGTTCTGGATGCTTTGTCGGGTTGATTGGCTGACCCTGGCCGGACCTCTCGAGCCTGCGTTCCCGCAGTCTTCGGTCAATTTTAATTGTCAGGGCAATAAGGTCTTCTAGAGACTCGGGAACCTCCACCCGGGCCAGCTCATCTTTTAAGGGATCGGAGAGTCCCATACGGAACTGGTGCAATAGAGCAAACTCGTTCCAGCGTGTGTCCCCCATCCACCACCTGAAATCAGAGGCGTATTCCTCTGCCGCCTGCCGGCCCTGCCGGAGCGCATATAAGGTCGCTTCGGCAGAGGCTGCCCGCTGTGGGTCATCATACAAGATGTCTGCTTCATTGCTTCAAAAAAACTATTGACCGATCCCAGATGAGGATCATTGTTTCCCCTTAACCGGTGGGCCCAATCCTGGGGTTCACCCTGTAATAGTGAAATAATGAATCCTACCTTCACATTTTCGGTCAGAAAGGTACGGGGTTGTAGCTCAAAGAACAAGAGACAGGAATCACGGAATGACCGGAAGCGTGTGCGGTCCCCGTGAAAACGCTCTGGTAATGGTACTCGGGGTTCCGCCATAGGGAGCGGGGCGGAAGCCCCTGAGACTGGCTCCTGAGCTACCAGGGTCGGGGGTGCAGACACCGGGGCCTGTGGGGCAGGGTCAGAAATGGAGCAAGTCTGGAAGCGATTCTCCAGCTGCATGCATCTGTCCTGCAGGGCCGTTACGGCCTGCGTCAAATTAGCTAGGTGCCTGCAAATTTCCTCTAGCGGGGAGGGCCCTCCTCTAGGCTCAGTCATGGCCTTTTGGTACTGTAAGGGACCGCCCGGCGGTACCACTAGCACTCCACTGATCGGATGTTCCCAGCGCACAGAGTCTAAGCCCCAGAGTACTTGTTCACCAGGGCCCCTGATGGTGGGGATGGACTTGGAGTACCCTGGGACCAGGTCGTGACTACTGAGGACACCCGTCAGTGGTAGGGGTATTCACCAGGGGCTCCCACGGGAGAGAGCCAGGTATGAGGAGGTCTGGAGACCCCGTTGAGAGGGACGGATGGATGGCTGAGCAAGTGCAAGGTCATACAAGCCGGGTCGGTAACTATGGGGACGGTGCAGTACAGAGCAGCGGGCAAAGAATAGTCGGGTCACACGCCAGGTCAGCAACAGCAGGTCAGATCCAATAGGGGGCATTCAGGAGAGAGGTCAGGCAAGCAAGGGTCAAGAACAGGAGAAACAGCAAGGTCAGGGCACAATCCAGGTCAGCAACTTACTTTGACAGGTTAACAGGTTCACAGGATTCAGAAAGACCAAAAGGCACTGAATGACAGCTCAGGGCCGTTTAAATATCCCGCCCTGCGCTGTCATTGGTGCCAGGCGCGCACCCGTGGTCTCTACTGCGCATGCGCGAACCTGGTTGCCGCGGTCGGCCAAGTCCCGGCGCCCGCGTACAGGGCGGTGTACTGCGCCTGCGCTGAGCCCAGCGGCGCGGCGATCTCCGACAAGATCCTTTATCACTGGACACTTTGAGAAGATCCTTTATCACTGGACACTTTGAGAAGATCCTTTGTTACTGGACACTTTGAGAAGATCCTTTGTTACTGGACACTCTGAGAAGATCCTTTGTTACAAGACACTTTGAGAAGATTCTTTATCACTGAACACTTTGAGAAGATCCTTTATCACTGGACACTTTGAGAAGATCCTTTGTCACTGGACACTTTGAGAAGATCCTTTGTTACTGGACACTCTGAGAAGATCCTTTGTTACAAGACACTTTGAGAAGATTCTTTATCACTGGACACTTTGAGAAGATCCTTTATCACTGGACACTTTGAGAAGATCCTTTGTTACTGGACACTTTGAGAAGATCCTTTGTTACTGGACACTCTGAGAAGATCCTTTGTTACAAGACACTTTGAGAAGATTCTTTATCACTGAACACTTTGAGAAGATCCTTTATCACTGGACACTTTGAGAAGATCCTTTGTCACTGGACACTTTGAGAAGATCCTTTGTTACTGGACACTCTGAGAAGATCCTTTGTTACAAGACACTTTGAGAAGATTCTTTATCACTGGACACTTTGAGAAGATCCTTTATCACTGGACACTTTGAGAAGATCCTTTGTCACTGGACACTTTGAGAAGATCCTTTGTTACTGGACACTCTGAGAAGATCCTTTGTTACTGGACACTCTGAGAAGATCCTTTGTTACAAGACACTTTGAGAAGATTCTTTATCACTGGACACTTTGAGAAGATCCTTTATCACTGGACACTTTGAGAAGATCCTTTATCACTGGACACTTTGAGAAGATCCTTTATCACTGGACACTTTGAGAAGATCCTTTATCACTGGACACTTTGAGAAGATCCTTTGTTACTGGACACTTTGGGAAGATCTTTAATGGGGGGGGGGGGGGGATTTCCTGCAGCATCTTCATTACTGCTTAAGGGGGCAGATGTCCCTGACACCACAGGGAGTGGTGTTACTGCAGATGCTGGGTGAGCTAGGCTTCCAATCCTCTGTCTGAGCCCCTGGACTTTATTTAGCAGAGCCAGGTCCTCAACTTTGGAAAAACAAAAAGACTTTAGGTTGTTTGTTGAGTCTATTTTTTACTACATGCTTGGGTAGTCAGATTAGTCAGGATGTCTACCCCCCCCCCACTGTATTATACTATATATTCCTGCACAATGCTTTAGGTTAGGTTAGGATATAGCTAGGTTTGTGATTGTCTGTTTCACCCCCACCAAATATTTACATTTTTGGCAGGGGTTGCAATTGTTAGGGCTTTATCATATACTGTACTTGTACCTGTGTATATACAGTGGATATAAAAGTCTACACACCCCTGTTAAAATGTCAGGTTTCTGTGCTGTAAAACAATGAGACAAAGATAAATCAATTCAGAACTTTTTCTACCTTTAATGTGACCTAAAAACTGTACAACTTAATTGAAAAACAAACTGAAATCTATTTTTTTTGGGGGGGAGTAAACATAAAATAATGTGGTTGCATAAGTGTGCACACCCTCTTATAACTGGGGATGTAGCTGTGTTCAGAATCACATTCAAAATCATGATAAAAAGGAGTCAGTACACACCTGCTACCATTTAAAGTGCCTCTGATTAACCCCAAATTAAGTTCAGCTGCGCTAGTAGGTCTTTCCTGACTTTTTTTAGTCGCATCCTACAGCAAAAGCTTTGGTCCACAGAGAGCTACCAAAGCATTAGAGGGATCTCATTGTTAAAAGGTATCAGTCAGGAGAAGGGTACAAAAGAATTTCAAAGGCATTAGATGTACCATGGAACACAGTGAAGACAGGCATCATCAAGTGGAGAAAATATGACTCAACAGTGACATCAAGAACTGGACATCCCTCCAAAATTGATGAAAAGACAAGAAGAAAACTGGTCTGGGAGGCTGCCAAGAGGCCTACAGCAACATGAAAGGAGCTGCAGGAATATCTGGCAAGTCCTGGCTGTGTGGTCCATGTGACAACAATCTCACATATTCTTCATATGTCTGGGCTATGGGGTAGAGTGGCAAGACGGAAGCCTTTTCTAACGAAGAAAAACATCCAAGCCCGGCTAAATTTTGCAAAAACACATCTGAAGTCTCCCAAAAGCATGTGAGAAAATGTGTTCTGGTCTGCACATCACCAAAAGAACACCATACACACAGTGAAGCATGGTGGTGGCAGCATCATGCTTTGGGGCTGTTTTTCTTTAGCTGGAACTGGGGCCTTAGTCAAGGTCGAGGGAATTATGAACAGTTCCAAATACTAGTCAATATCGGCACAAAACCTTCAGGCTTCTGCTTGAAAGCTGAACATGAAGAGGAACTTCATCTTTCAGCATGACAACGACCCAAAGCATACATCCAAATCAACAAAGGAATGGCTTCACCAGAAGAAGATTAAAGTTTTGGAATGGCCCAACCAGAGCCCAGACCTGAATCCGATCAGAAATCTGTGGGGTGATCTGAAGAGGGCTGTGCACAGGAAATGCCCTCACAATCTGACAGATTTGGAGTGTTTTTGCAAGGAAGAGCGGGCAAATATTGCAAGTCAGAATGTGTCTTGCTGATTGTGACGGGAGTCACTTTGGGTGGGGGGCCCATGGAACCCAGCTCACTTTGGAGAGGTGGGGAGACCCCTGTCTCAGCTCCCCATATCCCTCTTATGTGTAAGTCACCCTGTGCCTTTTAGGGGTACAGGGTGATCTGTCCTAATATTGTGTGGGGGTTGTAGATTGTTTAATGCCATGTGGTTGCATCCCATTGTTCTATTGTGTGTCTTGCTTGGGAGCAAACTATTATGGGATGTATGTGTTTATGTGTTATGGCTTCTTGGGGGTGTGTCTCCAACAGCCCTCCCTCCTGATGGGACTGTCTGTTGGTGTGTCTCTTGTTACTAAATGCAGATTACCCCACCCTGTGTCATTATGCAGGGAGGGGGGATTGTTCCATTGAGTGTATATATCTTGTATCTGTGTTAAAGTAAACTAGTCTACTTTCTGGATTACTTCAAGATTGGTGTCATATACTCTTGTTGGTCGGCTGTGGTGTCTATGGTCGGTGTTCGGACGGGGAAGCGGTATTCTAATGGAAATACCCAAGTGCAGTATGGGGTCGGTTCACACTGATAGACTCATACCCAAAAAGACTGAGTGCTGGAATCACATCAAAAGGAGCTTCAACAAAGTATTAGTTTAGGGGGGTGCACACTTATGCAACCATATTATTTTAGTTTTTTATTTTTACTTCCCTCCACCTAAAAGATTTCAGTTTGTTGTACAGTTTATAGGTCACATTAAAGGTGGAAAAAGTTCTGAAATTATTTATCTTTGTCTCATTTTTTACATTAGAGAAACTTGACATTTTAACAGGGGTATGTAGACTTTTTATATCCACTGTATCTGTACAGCCAATTTATTGCACCACTAATTTATTTGCATTTACTGGCCACATTGGTCCTGTACATGTATTAGTTCCCTTTTCCCCCTCCAAGTTTGTGGGATACTCTGCTTACGCTTTTTGTAAAAAGTTTTATAGGGGACTATGTCCAGGCCAGTGAGGACATGGCCTATTTTTGGCAGGGGGTGAATGTAGCTGCCTCCTAGATAGGTGCTAGGATATGTAGATTATAGTTGGTTCCTCTGTGCTTAACAGAACTGTTAGGAAAATCTACCTAGTCATTCTGCAATTGTTTATACCCTGCAAGGGGTATAATTGACTCAGATGGTTCAGTGAATACCTTCTCCCTGTCTTCTGCTACTCCTGAGTAATCAAAATTATTTATTTACTCCATAAAGGGGAAAAAAACATCACTTTTGAAGAAAAGTGAAACAACTAGACTTTTTTTGGGAGATCAAATTGCTCCTTACCAATAGATTGTTTAACTGCCTGAAATTACAGGTGCACAAACACAAAACTAAATCCTAACTACTCTGATTCCTCACCATCTAATGAAGAATGGTCATAATCTTCCATTGGCTCTTAAATGGGAGGAAGAATCAAAGCCAGAGAATGTCCAATGGAAGAAAGTGAGGCCCAGCTGATCTGCTTGAGGTACTTCCTGGCAGAGGCCTGAGAGGGATCCTGCCTTGGGAGAGCTACAGCAAACACTGAGATGGAGTCCCTCATCACCTGCTTGATGATACGTGGACTCTCCTGCTCCTTGGAGGAATCAAAGCCAGAGGATGAGCAATGGAAAAAAGTGAGGCCCAGCTGATCTGCTTGAGGTACCTCCTGGCAGAGGCCTGAGGGGGATCCTGCTTTGGGAGAGCTACAGCAAACTCTGAGATGGAGTCCCTCATCACCTGCTTGATGATACGTGGACTCTCCTGCTCCTTGGATAATCAAAGCCAGAGGATGAGCAATGGAAGAAAGTGAGGCCCAGCTGATCTGCTTGAGGTACCTCCTGGCAGAGGCCTGAGAGGGATCCTGCCTTGGGAGAGCTACAGCAAACTCTGAGTTGGAGTCCCTCATCACCTGCTTGATGATACGTGGACTCGCCTGCTCCTTGGAGGAATCAAAGCCAGAGGATGAGCAATGGAAGAAAGTGAGGCCCAGCTGATCTGCTTGAGGTACCTCCTGGCAGAGGCCTGAGAAGGATCCTGCCTTGAGAGAGCTGCAACAAACTCTTAGATGGAGTCTTGCATCACCTGCTTGATGCTACCTGGACTCTCCTGCTCCTTGTCAGCCCAAAATAATCACCCAGGCAGTCTATACAGACTAAATTGTTGGGCATTGCCACTTGGTCGATAGGAATGTTCGGAAGACAAGGAAGAGTGATGCCTCTTCCTGGATCTTTTCCTCGATCAGCAAAGGTGGCTGGATTGATGCCTAGAAGCTTTCAAGGAAGGGCTGTCCTCATTTGGTTGTGTATAAAGCTTTTCAGACCTCTTAGATCAAGGTTGTCAAACTCCATTTCACCGCAGGCCATATCAGTATTATGATTGCCCTCAAATGGCCGGTTGCATCTGTAAGACTAGATGTCCAGAGCACCCCCCATTACATCAGATGTAGATGTCAGGAATTGCCCACCCTCCCTAACATCACCGTGCACGCCATTTGGGGGCAGAGCTGGAAAGCAGAAAGTGCAGGGTCTGGAGGAGGATCAGAGGAGGAGTGGAGTCAGTTACCAGAGTCTGCTGAATGCTGAGACCAGAGAAGGCAGAGATGAGGGGGTGCTGCAGCAGCACTGAGAGGTACAGGATTTGGCGGAGGAGTTCTGTTCTCCTCTCTGCTACTGACTGCTGAGACAAGGTGGGGACTGAGGCAAGGGGGTACCTGCAGGAGAGGTGCAAGGGCCACATGAAATGGCCTGGAGGGCCGGATTCGGCTCGCAGGCCTTGTGTTTGACACCTGTGTCTTAGATGTTTATGGAGTGTGAAGGAGCAGGACTGAAAAAGATCTGAGTGACCAATGTCAAAAGCACGCTTTTAACCACCATTAGGGGTCTGCTACATATTTTCGGGGACCCTTTGGTCTGTTTGCCCTTTTTTCCTTAAAAAATGAAGCTGGGAGGGAAATATCATTTACCCACAATTTAAAACTCTTTTATCCTTTGTAAATGTCAGTGCTAAAAAAATTACTGCTCCTGTCCACATGGAATTTGTAAAGTATTTGCATTGGTACATGTTCCCCAGGGTAGTGCCCACCTCCCCTCCCAAAGTTGTTTTTTTTTACATCCACTTGTCTATTAGCTCAGAAAACGGACATTTGTAATTTGACAGATTTAGCTCCCATTGATTTCAATAGGGTCCGGCATCAAACCAAACCCAGAGCAGTTTGCCTCATAACTAGTCAACATTGACTAGAGGTCCAATCTCACTCCCTTTTTGTGCAGACCGATAAAAAGTTGCTGATGCCATATGTTGTACAGATTCCAGGATACATGTATTGTACTTTTCCAACCAGTAGTGAATGAACTTGGCTGGATACTCTCCCTATGTTGAGGACATGTGGTCTGGCATGGTTCAGGAGGGGGCACCCTCACTCTCCACCCTTTCTTGGGTATCCAGGCTCCATGCACAGATGAGGGTCTGGTATGTATTTTTGGTACCTCACCCTTTTTTCTTTTTGCATAGGGTTCCCTCTTAACACCCGTACCAGTCCTGAAGAGTCTAGTATGAATTTGTTGGGGGCCACATGCAATTTTTTTTTACATTCATCTGTCAGCCCCAGTTGACAACTGAATGGGTTGGGGGGTAAATCACTAGGTGTACCGGTGCCTGCAGCCACTGACGCCCTATCAACCAGCTTGAGCAAGAAGCTGCAGTAGTAATACTGCAACTGGAGGTTCAACTTTGTTGAATACCCATTTAGTTCAATTGTTCACTGACTTCCCCAAACAAGCCAAATTCTGTATAATCAAAGAATAAATGGGGAGCGCAAGACAAAACAGGAAAAAGTCAAGCAGCTAGCACAACGTGGCAAACCCTCTGTCTCCACCAAAACAAAACACTATAATATCAATGTGCAGTGCTAACAAAAATGTGTGTTATAATCAATGATGACCCGTGTAATCGTAAAAGAGAAAGGAAACATCATAAAAAAGAAAATGGGAATTGTGAATACTCCAATGAAGAAACAAAATGGAAGGTATAACAAATGAAAATATGTAAGTCCTCTAAATATCATAATAGTCCCAAAAATAGAGATGTGATCAAATCAACAAAATGTAGTGACTTCTGTGACTTCCGCACTGCACCTTCAGGTGGATCCCTTTGAGAACGCGCGTGCGCACGAAACGCATCAGAAGGAGCCTATGTGCTGACGTCACGCCGCTGTGTCCACGAGATGGTCTGGCGGCCATCTTTCTAAGTGCTTTTTATCCATTGATTTTATGCTCCATGTGGTTGCTATCTTTTTAATAAAGAAACATCATGGACGGTATAACAAATGAAAATATATAAGTCCTCTAAATATCATAATAGTCCCAAAAATAGAGATGTGATAAAATCAACAAAATGTAGTGACTTCTGTGACTTCCTGTTAGGGATCCGGGTATGACCAGAAATGTGTGGACTGACACAGGGAAGTAGCAGGCTTCAGGAACACAGGCGTAGTCAGGGCTGGAGAGGTGGAATGATCAGGCGGGCCGTAAGTTACTGTCAGGCACCGCCCGGCGGGATCTCTAGTGACCCACAGAACAGGATTCCCCAGGGTGCGGAGTCTAAGCCCCAGTCTGCCTTTTCAACAGAGCCCCTGATGGTGGGGATGGACTTGGCGCAGGACTGAGACCAGGTCGTGGCCCCTGAGTGCACCCAACTGTGGTAGAGGGGTCCGCCGAGGGTATGTACCGGGGGAAAGCCTGATGTGAAGGGGCTGGCAGGTTTGGACAGTAGTGACTGGAATTGTGCGGGATGGATGGATCGTCTGGGTAGCGTCAGGCATAGTCAGGCAGGCCAGGTCAGCAACGTGCGGGCAGTGAGGTACCGGAGGAGCAGGCAGAGAATAGTCAGGGTCACAAGCCGGGTTCAGTAACTCACGGGCAGCGCGGTACAGAGGATCAGGCAGAAGGATGGTCAGGCAAGCCAGGGGTTCAACAGGAGACGGTCAGCAGAGGTCAGGATCAAAGCAGGGTCAGCAACTAGGCAGATAGGCAGGAACACAGGATACCAGGTACAGGGGCTCATGGGAAACATACACCAAGGCACTGACTGCAGGTCTGGCCATTCCTTAAATACACCTCCTGCAATCAGCCCCAGGTGTTGACCGATTGCAGGAGTGAGCTTCTGGCTGCTGAGAGCACCCGCTGGTCAGCCCTGGTACTGCAGCCCACACGGCAGGTGAGTCCCACCACCAGTGCTGAGTCCATTCCTGACACTTCCGCACTGCACCTACACCATAATGCACTCACCAGAAGTAAGTAGCAAGCAAGCCCAGAGCGGGATGACACAAAGGGGTGTTCCTGCTTGTTCCTCCTGCCGGTGACACGGTTGAAGGTGGGATCTCTCCAGAAGCCGGTGATACACCAAATCAACAATCAAATATGGAGTAGCCAAGTCTCCATTTCCAGCCCACGGTGAACCACGGAAAGGGATTCCTCCTAGAGGGCAAGCTCATAGACCAAGCCCGGAGACAATATCATATAGTGTAGTATGTTTTATTAAAAAGATAGCAACCACGTGGAGCATAAAATCATCAATGGATAAAAAGCACTTACAAAGATGGCCGCCAGACCATCCTGTGGACGAGGCGGCGTGACGTCAGCAAGTAGGCTCCTGCTGATGCATTTTGTGCGCACGCATGTTCTAAAAGGGATCCACCTAGTCAAGGTAAATTCTGTTCAAACATAGGTTCAGTCCAAACTTGGAGCTCATTCCACGTGGTCTGTTTATTGGTCACCAATGAGAGAAGGATCCCTTATATCAGTAGTCAGTAGGAGAAGGACATTCTTTCATTGCCATGAAATTGTTACTGAGAGACAAAAATAGTTCAGTGCACAAGGAACCCCTAGAAACCTTTGGAGGACCCCTGGCTGAGAAAGGCTGGACTAGGCAGTCATATATTTCTGTCCCCCTTGGTGGGAGTGGAGGTGACCCCTCTATAAGGATCTACAGTTCATACACCCAGCACAAGGCCGGGGTCACACAATGGGGTTGATTTACTAAAACTGGAGAATGCAAAAATCTGGTACAGATGTGCATGGTATCCAATCAGCTTCTATCTTCAACTTGTTCACTTAAGCCTTGGCAAAAAATACTGGAAGCTGACTGGTTTCTATGCAGAGCCGCACCAGATTTTGCACCCTACAGTCTTATTAAATCGACCTCTACGAGACGTATCTTTGGGGTACAGTTCCTCTGAGCTCCACAAGGCGGTGATCTTACTGCTACCCAGGCAGGAAATATCTATGGAATACAGACAGGAAGTGATGTCAGGTACACACAGGAAGTGATGTCAGGTACACTCAGGAAGTTCCATACATAGGTAGAGAGAAGACGTTGTTGGAAGTGGCAGCAGAGGAGGTAATAAGAGTTTATTTCCTATTTACAGCCAGTAACCCCCCGTCATGTCCGTCCTCTTCCTCCATAGTCACGTCCGTCCTCTTCCCCCATAGTCACGTCCGTCCTCTCCCTCCATAGTCACGTCCGTCCTCTTCCCCCATAGTCACGTCCGTCCTCTTCCCCCATAGTCACGTCCGTCCTCTTCCCCCATAGTCACGTCCGTCCTCTTCCCCCATAGTCACGTCCGTCCTCTTCCCCCATAGTCACGTCCGTCCTCTTCCCCCATAGTCACGTCCGTCCTCTTCCTCCATAGTCACGTCCGTCCTCTTCCCCCATAGTCACGTCCGTCCTCTTCCTCCATAGTCACGTCTGTCCTCTTCCCCCATGGTCACGTCCGTCCTCTTCCCCCATAGTCACGTCCGTCCTCTTCCTCCATGGTCACGTCCGTCTTCTTCCTCCATGGTCACGTCCGTCCTCTTCCTCCATAGTCACGTCCATCCTCTTCCTCCATAGTCACTGTGACGTCTTTTATCTCCAGCAGATGATGATACACACATATATAGTGTGGGAACCCAGATTAACCCCTTCAGGGGCACAACATTCCCCCACTTCCGGGGACGGAACATTCTCCTCATTGTGGAGATAAATTCTAGTAATATGGTCTACTAAACCAGGGGTCTCCAAACTATGGCCCTCCAGCTGTTGAAGACTACAAGTCCCATCATGCCTCTGCAAGCCTTGCCTGTGGCTGTCAGAGTCTTGCAAGGCATCATGGGACTTGTAGTTTCTATTTTTTAGGATTTTTTTTTCATATTTCACTATGTCCAAAGTAGTACAATGTTACCATAGTACTACTTTGGGGAAGTGATCAGTATTTTTTTTTTTTACACAATTTGTTTATAGCAAAGAATTACTTTGCTATAAGCAAGCATTTACCTGAATGAAATCGATTCAATCAGGGTTTTTTTTGTTTTTTTTTGTGCTTAGCTGTGATTTGGCCACAGCTAATCACATGACATGTGCATGTGATCGCTGTGACCATTCACAGCTAGACACTAGTATACAATGGATGGCATGAATGAAGCCATCCATTGTATACAACTGTCATGTGACCTGCTGTGATTGGTCACAGCAGGTCACATGGTACCGGCAACGGGGGCCGGTACTCAGATCTGTCATCGGTCGGTGACAGATCGCACTGCTGCGCGGCTCTGCAAGCGTGTGAACTGCGCATGTGCGGGAGGACGCCATATGGTGACCTCCTGGAAAGCTAATACATTTTTACGGACGCCATTCGGCCATAGGCCGGGCGTCAAATGGTTAATTAAAACCATTTAGAATCACTTTAATATACAGTATGTGGCCGGGTGTTAGGAAGTATGGATGTGTTAAATGTGCATTTCGATTCATTCATTTCATTAATGGACACAGAAACGAATGGCAATGAATCCAAAAAGAACAAATGAATTTGTTTAATTCAGATGAAGTCACATGATGCGATAGTAGTTTGGGCCTATGGGGGAAATTAATTCAATTTTCAAATTTGTTCGATAATTTGGATTCAGAAAATGAATGGATCCAAAACTTGTTGCATTCGTTACTTTGGATGCACATTACACCAGTTTATATTGTCCAATTAACTCACGCCTTTTCTATTGGGGTTGGACTGGCATCCAACAATATCGAATCCATCCAACTCAATAATATATAGAATATATAGCAATCTTTTGGAAAAAATGCTAAATATTTTAATCCACTCTGACCAACGTATACACAAAACGAATGCTGAAGTTATGAAATGAATGAGTTATGAATTCCAAAAACAAATCTGTTCAACGTAACAAATATGATGAAACAAAGTTCTTCAATGAACAAATGCATCCCAAATGAAAAAAAAATTGCATCATGCACATGTGTATTATGTGTGATTGTATTGGGAACTGCTTTTTTTTCTATAAATATATATATCCAATAACAATAAAGTATTATCTTATCCATAGACTAAATGTGTTCCCATGGGGGGAGTAGTTCTAAAATGTCCAGCAACCCTCCTATTCCCCCCTCACATCCACATCCTATTATTGTGTGACCAATACCATCCAAATCATTCTTACTTTCATTTCCCAAAGTTATCCGTCTACAAGGAGACCTGTATAGATCACATGATGGCACCAATGAGGATGGAGGAGGACCGGAGTCACATGACTGAGAAGATACTAAACCTCAGCCTGGAGATCATCTACCTGCTGACCGGAGAGGTGAGGAGGATTCTGGGAGGTCACATGACATCACTCTCATCTCTATTAATAAAACACAGACCTGACCCGGAGAGGTGAGGAGGATTCTGGGAGGTCACATGACATCACTCTTATCTCTATTAATAAAACACAGACCTGACCGGAGAGGTGAGGAGGATTCTGGGATTCTAACATGATATTCCTATTGGTTCCTCTATACAGAGATTTCCTCTTCTGAAGTCAGGTGATCATATGACCATCACAGTGCCTCCATGTGACTCCCTAAAACCTGAGAGACACAACATGCAGAAGATTCTAGAAGTCACCAAGAAGATGATGGAGCTGCTGACAGGAGAGGTGAGCGGTGCCGGGAATTCTGGGACATTCTCCAGTAACAGACAAGGGATGTGTCTGGATGGTGACTGTATCATTGTGTGTGTCAGGTTCCTATAAGGTGTCAGGGTGTCACTGTCTATTTCTCCATGGAGGAGTGGGAGTATTTAGAAGGACACAAGGATCTCTACAAGGACGTCATGATGGACAATCAGCCGCCCCTCACATCACCGGGTAAGAGGAGACTTTATTGTAAAGGAGAGAGCAGTACGGAGGATCCACCTAGATCCCCCATCATCTGATAAACACATAGAAACAATGGATTCAGTCAGTGTGTGTGTTTCCTACAGATGGATCCAGTCATGGGAACCCACCAGAGAGATGTCCCCGTCCTCTGTATTCCCGGGATTCCACACAGGAAGGTCACACCATCCCTCACCATCATCAGGTAGATGGATCCAGTCATGGGAACCCACCAGAGAGATGTCCCTGTCCTCTGTATTCCCGGGATTCCACACAGGAAGGTCACACCATCCCTCACCATCATCAGGTAGATGGATCCAGTCATGGGAACCCACCAGAGAGATGTCCCCGTCCTCTGTATTCCCGGGATTCCACACAGGAAGGTCACACCATCCCTCACCATCATCAGGTAGATGAGGAACAATCACTGATAGTATCATTAGGATCTGTACATTATCTGCATTGTTACCATTTATGTCAATTTATTATATATTCAGAGTGGAAACCTGAGAGACCCTAAAGTTGATGTTAAGGAAGAGATATTTTATATATGATATTTCTCTCTCTTTCTTGGTTTAGGGTAAAGATCTGATAGATATAAAAGTTGAGGTTAAAACAGAAGAAGAAGAGACGTATGTGAGGGATGATCAGCAGTCTATGGAGGAGGATGGAATGATGAGGACATTCAAAGAGGAGGACACTCCTACAGAGATCAGCACAGGTGGGTCATGAACACTAAATCCATTCCTCCACCCATACTGCTCACTGATTGGTCCAGAGTAGGGCGGGGACTGGGTGATATCAGCCTGTAATCCCCTGGTCACTTTCCTGAGCTGTGTTCCCCGTCCTGTATTCCTGGATTTCTCTCGGATAATCTTCCTTCTCTGTGCTGCAGACACAATTTATGTATCTAGACTGGATTGATGGAGATTCTGGGGTTCAGCTGGCAGCAAAATGTTGCTCAACCTAGGCACCTGGGGTATGTGTTGGGTCTTTTCCCCATGCCCGGGTCTAGCAGGATCTCTGACAGAACAATTCTCCCAGGGTTCCTTGCTCTGTTATCTGCTGGCTGTGCCGGGTGGAGGGATATGTCTGTATAGTCTCAGACCCAAGTCACTGAGTGCAGTCTCAGGAGATGGGAGGCAGCGGTGTGGGATCTCTGCAACTTGTCTACAGGAAACATTTTGCTACCAAAGATTACCAAATACAAATAGTCCTGACTCCTAACACTATATGATATACATTTCACAATATGTAGTCCTAAGCCTACACATTATGCTAAATATTCCATAGTCCTGACTTCTGCTCTCCCCCCTCCCCCCACTGCTATATATACACATAATATGGATTCTCTTTTGTTACACCCATTTCCTACCAGCTGGACATTTTATATCGGATGATGTGATTGGAGCACAGACTTTTACATGGTGATAATAATGTGATAACATCCTCCTACTTTGGACCCTTAAACAGAAAGTGATAATGAGGGAGGAGTCAATACCGCAATGATGGTGGTCTTCAGGATCAGTCCAGTCTTTATCTTGGTTGTTCTCCCCCCATCCTCACTCTCTGACCTCTGGTGGGGCTCAGCCCCGCTGTTCTTCATGACTAAATCATGGACTAAATAAGGAAGTGCAGTACTTCTTGTGTTGGGAAGATGGCGATGAGTGATAGAGGGGGAGGGGACCCTCGTCCTATAATCCCCTCATCACTGTCCCTCCTATAAAAGACAGTTCTGGTTGTTTCCTCACTCTCTGACTAAGGTCCATGAATAAAGAAATGACCTGGTAGGAGATCAGAGGAGCCATTTCCTAGTTCCCTTGAGGGTGGAATTGTAAGCTCCTCAGAGACCAAGCTGCCTGGTGTGGGCGGAGTCCTGGTTTGGGGGAACCAATCAGCTCCTGTCTAGTAATCCTCTTTGTCTTTGTATTTTAGTCCATGGCCGGGAGATGAGGAAAACCTCCGAGGATTGTCTCACTTTGTCTCCAGACTGGAAAGTAGAAGATGAGGACATCACACAGTATAGTCCAGGAGAAAACCCGGCTCCCTCCAATGTCCATCCGGCACCACCCAGTGTAGATGGACCATCGGATTCTTCGTATCCTGAGGAACCTCAGACTGTGCGGGACCGGGCCGGCCTTCCAACAGAGAAAAGGCTCTCCTGTACTGAGTGTGGGAAAGGTTTCAATTTTAAATCCCGCCTTAATGATCATATAAGATCTCACACAGGTGAGAAGCCATATTCTTGTCCTAAGTGCGGAAAATGTTTTTCAAAGAAGTCCAGTCTTCAAAAACATCAGAGATTGCACACGGGTGAGAAGCCGTATTCCTGTTCTGAGTGCGGGAAATGTTTTGTTCAAAAATCAGATCTTGTCATACATAAGAGGTCTCACACGGGGGAAAAACCATACTCTTGTCAGGAGTGCGGGAAATGTTTTTCAGGGAAGTCGGGTCTTCAAAAACATGAGAGACTGCACACGGGTGAGAAGCCGTATTCCTGTCCTGAGTGCGGGAAATGTTTTCCACAAAAATCACAACTTATGAAACATGAAAGGTCTCACACAGGGGAAAAGCCATATTCCTGTTCTGAGTGCGGGAAATGTTTTGTTCAAAAATCAGATCTTGTCATACATAAGAGGTCTCACACGGGGGAAAAACCATACTCTTGTCCGGTGTGCGGGAAATGTTTTTCAGGGAAGTCCAATCTTTACAGTCATCAAAGATTGCACACGGGGGAGAAACCGTATTCCTGTCCCGAGTGCGGGAAATGTTTTTCAGACAAGTCTACTTTTTACAGACACCAGAATTTGCACATGGGGGAGAAGTCACTTTCCTGTCCTGAGTGAGGGAAATGTTCCTCACTGAAGTCCTGCCTTCCTGTACATGAGGGGTCCCACACCACCCTGGAGGTGTATTAGTGCCTTGAGTGCGGGAAATGTCTTCTAGATGAATGTTGCTGCACATCCCAGCTCTCATGTGGGGAAGAAGCAGACCCTGATATACACCTCAGATATACTCCATGGCTGATCTTCATCATGGAAGAAACAGTTCATAAGGAGATCAGAGGTCACCAAAGACATGGATGAAGTGTGGGACCGGGTTGGCCATTGATGGCAGGAGAAGAATAAAAATGGAGTCATCACCTTTCATTGGCTGAGTACATTTTGTGGTGGGAGATTTCACACTTAGAGGTCTATTTTTAACCAGTTGACCTCCAGAAGGTTTTACCCCCTTCATGACCAGAACATTTTTTTGCTATTCAGCACCGCACCACTTTAACTGGCAATTGCACGGTCATGCAACGCTGCACCCAAATTAAATTTATATAATTTTTTTCGCACAAATAGAGCTTTCTTTTGGTGGTATTTGATCACCATTGTGTTTTTTATCTTTTAATATATATAAACGAAAAAGACCAAAAAATGTTGGGAAAAAAATACAATATTTTCTGCTGTTATAAAACATATCTAATAAAAAAAAAATTATTTCTTCATAAATTTAGGTAAAAAATATACAGTAGTCTGCTACAAGTCTTTGGGAAAAAAAATCCCAATAAGTGTATATTGACTGGTTTGTGTGAAAGTTCTAGTCTCTGCAACCTATGGGATATTGTATATTTGAAAATCGATCAATCCTGATGTACTGGGGGACCATCTCATTTCTTGAGGCCCTTAAAATGCCAGGACAGTACAAATCCCCCCAGTTTAGTTAGTAAGAGGCAGGGTGAGGTTTTTTTTCTTTTTGTAAAATCTTTATTTTGTTTTCCAAACGTACAGGTAATGAAAAACAACAGAAAACAATGCTCTGGATGAAAATTAAAATACAGAAATACAGTACGGTTCAGTACAGGAATGCTGAATAAAGGGAAGTTCGCCACCTTCAGATAGGATAATCTGTATAGATAACTACAGTCCCTTGAAAAAGCCTTCTTCCCCATTGAAATGTTCCACATTTTGTCATGTTGCAACAAAAACATCAATGTCTTTTATTGGGATCGGATGTGATTGACCAACACAAAGTGGCACATAATTGTGAAGTGGAAGGAAAATGAAAAATGGTTTTTAAATTTTTTTTTACAAATCTGTGAAAAGTGTGGCATGCATTTGTATTCAGCCCCCTTTACTCTGATACCCCTAACTAAAATCTAGTGGAGCCAATTACCTTCAGAAGTCACCTAATTAGTAAACAGATTCCCCCTGCGTGTCATGTAATCTCAGTATACAGTTGCAAGAAAAAGTATGTGAACCCCTTGGGATTACGTGGAGTTTTGCATGAATTGGGCATAAAATGTGCTCTGAACGTCATCTTTGTCACAACAATAGAAGAACACAGTCTGCTGAACATAATACTACACAAACATTAGATGTTGCCATGGTTTAATTGCACATAACATGTAAACATTCACAGTGCAGGGAGGAAAAAGTATGTGAACCTTTGGACTTAATAACTGGTTGACCCTCCTTTGGCAGCAATAACCTCAAGCAAACGTTTCCTGTAGTTGCAGATCAGACCTGCACAACGATCTGGAGTCATTTTGGACCGCTCCTCTTCACAAAACTGTTTCAGTGTAGCAATATTCTTGGGATGTCTGGTGTGAATCGCTCTCTTAAGGTCATGCCACAGCATTTCAATCGGGTTGAGGTCAGGACTCTGACTGGGCCACTCCAGAAGGCGTATTCTGTGCTGTTGCAGCCATTGTTTTGTTGAATTACTTGTATGCTTTGGGTCATTGTCCTGTTGCATCACCCATCCTCTGCGGAGCTTCAGTTGGCGGACAGACGGTCATACGTTTTCCTGCAAAATGTCTTGATAAACTCTGGAATTCATTTTCCCATCAATGACAACAATCCGTCCAGGCCCTGAGGCAGCAAAGCAGCCCTAAACCATGATGCTCCCTCCGCCATGTTTCACAGTGGGGATGAGGTTTTGATGTTGGTGTGCTGTGCCTTTTTTCTCCACACATAGTGTTGTGTGTTCTTCCCAAACAACTCAATCTTGGTTTCATCTGTCCACAGTATATTTTGCCAGTAGTGCTGTGGAACATCCAGATGCTCTTCTGCAAACTTCAAACGTGCTGCAATATTCTTTTTGGACAGCAATGGCTTCCTCCGTGGTGTCCTCCCATGTACTCCATTCTTGTTTAATGTTTTCCTTATTGTAGATGTGTCAACAAAAATGTTAGCATGTGCCAGAGATTTCTGTAGGTCTTTAGCTGACACTCTGGGATTCTTCTTTACCTCATGCAGCATTCTGCGCTGTGCTCTTGCAGTCATTTTTACAGGACGACCGCGCCTAGGGAGAGTAGCAACAGTGCTAAACTTTCTCCATTTGTAGACAGTCTGTCTTACCGTGGACACATGAACATCAAGGCTTTTGGAGATACTTTTGTAACCGTTTCCAGCTTCATGCAAGTCAACAATTCTTGATCGTAGGTCTTCTGAGAGCTCTTTTCTGCGAGGCATGGTTCACATCAGATAGTGCTTCTTGAAACCAGTAAACCCAAAACAGGTGTGTGTTTTTTAAGGGCAGGACAGCTGTCAGCAACACATCCAATATCATCACACTGATTGGAGTCAAGGTTGGCTCACTCCTGGCTCCAATTAGCTCTGGGAGAAGTCATTAAGCTAGGGCCTCACATACTTTTTCCTCCCTGCACTGTGAATTTTTACATGTTATGTGCAATTAAACCATGGCTACATTTAATGTTTGTGTAGTATTATGTTCAGCAGACTGTGTTCTTCTATTGTTGTGACTTAGATGACGTTCAGAGCACATTTTATGCCCAATTCATGCAAAACTCCACGTAATCCCAAGGGGTTCACATACTTTTTCCTGCAACTGTAAATATAGCTGTTCTGTGAAGCCCTCAGAGGTTTGTTAGAAAACATTAGTGAACAAACAGCATCATGAAGGCCAAGGAACACACCACACAGGTCAAGGATAAATTTGTGGAGAAGTTTAAAGCAGGGTTAGGTTATAAACAAATATCCCAAGCTTTGACCATCTCACAGAGCACTGCTCAATCCATCATCCGAAAATGGGAAGAGTATGGCACAACTGCAAACCTACCAAGACATGGCCGTCCACCTAAACTGACAGGCTGGGCAAGGAGAGCATTAATCAGAGAAGCAGCCAAGAGGCCCATGGGAACTCTGGAGGAGCTGCAGAGATCCACAGCTCAGGTGGGAGAATCTGTCCACAGGACAACTATTAGTCGTGCACTCCACACATCTGGCCTTTATGGAAGAGTGGCAAGAAGAAAGCCATTGTTGGAAGAAAGCCATAAGAAGTCCTGTTTGAAGTTTGTGAGAAGCCATATGGGGGGCACAGCAAACGTGTGGAAGAAGGGGCTCTGGTCAGATGAGACCAAAATGGAACTTCTTGACTTAATAGCAAAATGACATGTGTGCCAATTCTCTCTCTAAACAGTAAGCCAGATCACAAGATCTTAGCCAATATCTTAATGTCCAAGTTTAGTAGGGAGATTGGGTGGTAGCTCTGGCAAAGTGCCGGGTTTTAACCTTCCTTGGGCAGTACTGTGATATGTGCCCACAGGGTTTTGGGTGGGATGTGGCCATTTTTAGTCAGTAAGTCAAGGCATGATGTCAAACGTGGCAAGAGAAGGTCCAACTTTTAGCAAATAAGTAAGGCCATCCAGCCTTGGGCTCTTTCCGAAGGGCATGCTTTTAGTTGTTTGGAGTACCTCCTGTGTGCTATGCTACTCCCTGTCCAGGGAGGACTGGGGAGACAGGCATGGACAATTAACCTCTTCCACATATGCCTCTATCTGGGCACCTTGTCACCCCCTGGCTTCCTCCTATTCTTCTCACAGATTATAGAGAGTGGTAAAAATCACAGAAACAATTGGCAATCTGAGAAGGAAAATGCAATTTTTCACCTGTCCGTGGGGATGCAGATTTTCGTGTAAGGGCTCTAGCAACAAAACACAGTTTCCTTTGAGTATGAGCATCTAGGAGAGATGCAACTGTTTTCACAGGGCCTACAGTATAATTGGTTGCCTGTTTCTGGGTCTCTGCCCTGCTTATGTCAAAGGGACAGGTCAGCTATTTGTGACAATAAATTTTGGATATCAGAATTATGCTTTTTCTTCCTGGAATTACTGCTGTAAAGTGGTACAAACCATACCTGCCATGGCTACATCATCCAGAAGGTTCTCATTAAGGCGCCACATCCATGGCCTGTGCTCATGGCACAAGGGTGCAATAATCAGTTCCAAAGGAGCGTGGTCCAAGAGCATAATAGGGTTGTGGAGAATATTCTAAGAAGTCTTGGTCCCCCAAGAACAGATCCAGGCGGCAATGCAACTGGTGGACTTGCGAAAAGTAGGAGTAAAATGTGCCATCAGTTCACCAATCATAGTCCCTGAAAGTATTTGAGAGGTTCTTCTTAGCTGCTGTGGTCAGGGTGGCCCTATTGGAAGAAGAGTCCATACTGGGATCCATACAGAGATTGAAATCCCCACCCATAATCAAGAAACCAGTGAACAACTCCTGTACTTTACTAAGGCCACCTGACTGGAGTTAGGAACATAAACATTGACCGGATTAAGTGGGCTGCCATGTAAAGACCCTTTAACCATTATAAATATTTCATCCAGGTCTTCTACATGCTCTTCAGATCTTTTGAATGACAGTAGTTATCTTTTTTGCCTGTTTGATTGGAGAGGGGCTCTGAAACCAGTGGTGGTAAAGATTTATAGGTAATTTGGGCACTGACCCTGCAGTAAAATGGGTCTCCTGAAACTTTAATATGTGAGGTTTCAGGGTGTTCATCTCCCACCAAACCCGGCTACACGTAAAAGGCGAATTTTAAGCACTGCTCTGAGAAGCTGTTATCACCAATAGCTCTTCTGTCCACTTAGTCTTTGTCACTGCAGAAATTGCCGCATAAAAACACCACCACCCTTCAAAACCTTCCCCACCCAAATAAACACGCGACTCTCTTTCTGGTGTAAAAACCGGCCATAGCAGCCATTTATTTACCATAACTCAATATAACATTTCTTACAGTAAACGTAGTTGATACCTGACAGTATGATCCCAAACCGGGTCCAAGATCTTCGAAGGCACCATTACTCCCATCACAAACGCGGCTGTATCTAATACCCAATGAAAGGCCCCCAGCCGCTACTACACCGCCTCGGGGACAATACTACAGTTACATAGTCCCAGATACAGCCAATGAACTCCCACATTACCAACATGACCTTATAATTGGGAAGGGACACCCATACCTACGATGGGCCCAACCCATAATTCACCAACTTGTCACTCCAACACCGCCTTTAAAGACCCATCGACCCCTGTAGCTATAAGACTGATGGAGAGGTAAGGTTGATATGTCTTCCGGTTGAAAAGGAGACAAACTTCTCCCGAATACTTGCATTAATGGTATTAGTAGAGGTTTTTCATGCGTTCAACAAAGTTGAGATCACTTGAGAAGAACAGCCTAGGCTTTCCAATCTCCCCATTTCAATAGCCAAGCTCAAATATCCAGCCTATTTGGGCTCTAATGTATGAGCCTTCCTTGTGACAGAAGATATGGAAAAGCAAGAAGAGGAACTGCTGCATGCTTGCCGAGATCAGCTGCTAGGGGAAACCACGGCCTGTACAGTCAGCGGAGCAGAATGGCTAAGACTGAGATGTGTCTCATCAGGAATCTCGTTATGAGCAGCAGTGGAGAGAAGGCATAAACTAGGCTGCAGTTCCATAGTGAGAACAGGGCATTCAACCCCCTTTGGCCTGTGGTATGGAAATTGGGACAGAAACCTTGGTAGTTTGTGACTGCTTAGATATGCAAAAAGGTCCATTTGGGAAAGGCCCCACGTGCAAACTGAGGGTGTAGGGACCACTTGTGATCTGTTGCAGGATAGTTGGTTCATCTGCATATTCAGCCTGCCTGGTAGGTACACTGCCCTCAGATCTAACAGGTGTAGTTCTGACCAGGTCATGATGGGATTGACCTGTTGCCTGTACTGCCCTGTCATTGAATGTAGCCTACAGCCACTCTGTAACATGACTGGTTTCCCATTGACCTTGTACAACAGAGATGTTAGGGCAAAAAAAGTCTTTTAAAATCACCAAGACATTGGAGACTACACCTTTCATGTGAAACGTTTACGTTCTCCGAACACTGACATCTTCACAATGGATCCCTTTGTGCTCAATAATGACTCCTTCCTTAACCACCACCAGACTCTTCTTCATGTAGGGAGAGACCCCGATTAACTGCCTAAGGTGATGCTTCCTCCCCTGAGTCAGAATACCTGTTTGAAATTGTGCAAGCATCAGTGTGCCCAAGGAATCATCGAGGCACAGGATGACATTTTACCAAACAGGCTGATAGGAGAGGTAGCCACCCTAAGAACTCAGTCCCTGATAGATTTTATCTTCTGGGGGGGGGGGAACCAAATCATTGGCAGTATTGAAAAGGTCCTCCAAGTGTACATTTTGTTGCACTGGAGACATTTGATTTTTGCTGAGGTTGATAATCCAACTGAAACTCTGGAGTGTATTCATTGTTTGTCTTTTGTATTTCAATGGTTTTTATTAATTTTAATTTTAAACAGTATAAAACAGAGGCAACAAAACACGCCCACACAGGGGCTATCAATTGCACTGATTAAAAAAAAAAAGCATAATAGAGAAAACAGTGCTCTAACTCCAACAAGGCAAAAGGTACGCCCACGCAGGGGCTATCAATGGCACATAAGTTACAATAACATTAATGCAACTCTGACTATAACAACTAAAGGCAGCTGTCCACTGTCACACCAAAAACTAACAGAAAAAGAGAAAAAAAACAAAAAAAACAAAGCAGGGGTCCAAGAGCGCCAACAACGAACGCCAATGCCAAACGCCATTATATCCCCATACTAGCCGGGGGGAGTGAGGGAAAGGCATATTGAAACCACGGCTCCCATATTTTCAAAAATTTACGTTGGGAGTCGTTGCATACACTCAACATCTGTTCGTTGAGCATCATAGTGGTCATACGATCCCGCACCCCCTGAAGAAGGACAAACGGGCTCTTCCAGGCCTGAGTAATTGTTCTAGTGGCCGATAAAAACAAATAGGAAGCTAACTTCTGTTGATGAGCCAAGAGGCCTGGTATGGGGCAATGAAGCAAAGCATACCGAGCATCCCGGCATATGGAGAGATGGAAAAAAGTGAAAAGGAGGCCAAACACATGAGACCAAAAACGAACCAGTCTCGGGCATGACCACCAGATATGCAATACATCGCCACGATGGCCACAACCCCGAAAACATTGATCACTACAGGCAGGGTTAGCCCGGGCCAAACGAGCTGGAACTCAATACCAACGAAACAATACCTTATAGGCTGCCTAAAGCGTGGTCGTATTCAATGAGCATTTAGCTATGAGTGATTAGACCTTATTCCAGTCCTCAGGATCCACATCCACTCCCAGGTCGCGCTCCCACTGAACAACATATGAAAGAGAAGTATGTGACAAGCGTCTGTTCAGAGCTGCATAAAGAAGGGAGATAAGGCCCGGGGCGCCCGGACGCTGCTGGCAAAGCTGTTCAAAGGCAGATTTCTGGTATGGGAAAGCAGAAGTGCCCCGCAGCGAGAACAGCTAGTACCACAATCGAAGGTATCAAAAAAATTCCACCGGGGGAACATCCCAGGACTCCCGAAGAAAATTCCAGGTGGGGAAGGACCGAAAAACCAAAAAGTGTCGCACCTGCAGAAAACCATTAGCTACCCACCAAGAAAACACCCTTGGGTGATCTAAACCCAGTGGGAAAAGAGGGTTGTTAACAATTGGGAGCAAAGGCAGAAAGGGTGACATCAGGCCACTGGAGTAACGTACAGAGTCCCAGACTTGTAAGCCATGGAGCAAGATTGGACTCAGCGCCATAGGGCGCAGGGCAGGGGGAAGCCATAGAAGCGTTGATGGTGCGATAGGGGCACAATTAGGTAGTTCCAGCAGGACCCAGAGAGGAACGTCAGAGGAAGCGTGCAACATAGACAGCGGGGCAGTCTGGCTCGCCTGATAATATTTAGTTACATTAGACACCCCAAGACCGCCCTGGAGTCTATGAGCAAAGAGCGTATTTCTGGATACTCTGAGGTGCTTATTGGCCCAGAAAAAACGCATAAACTTCACCTGAAGCAACCGAAGAAAATGAGGGGGAACCCGCACTGAGAGAGTGCAAAAATAATATAACAATTTCGGCAGGATGGTCATTTTCACCGAATGAACCCGTCCTATCCAAGACAGGTGCGGAAATTGCCAGGAATGCATAAGAGAAGATAGAGAGCTAAGCAATGGATAATAATTTGCAGCAAAGAGGGAGTCATAGGTGGGGGTCAAGCGAATGCCCAAGTATTCAAGAGAAAAGGGAGCCCACCTGTAAGGGAAGTGGGATTGTAGGCGCGAAACCAAATCTGAATCCAAAGTAATATTGAGAGCGACAGTCTTATCCAAGTTAATACGGAGACCCAAAATCAAGGAGAAGTGCTCAAGAACCTGTTGCAAATTTGGAAGCGTCATCAGAGGATCAGTAAGAGTCAAGAGGGCATCGTCCGCAAAAAGGTTCAGCTTAAACTCCTGTCCCGTGTATGGAACCCCAATACATTGCAATCAGTCCGGAGCGCTAAAGCCAGCGGCTCAAGCACCAGGACAAAGAGCGCCAGGGACAGGGGGAAACCCTGTCTCGTCCCTCGCCCAATAGGAAAGGGATCTGAAAAATACCCAGCGTATTTAACGGAGGCCGAAGGCGAAGAATACAAGGCTTGAATCCAAGAAAGAATAGAGTCCCCAAAACCCCAACGAGACAGCACAAACCGCAGATATTCCCAGGATAGAGAATCAAAGGCTTTATATATGTCTAAGGACAGTAAGAATCCCGGGATTTTCCACTGTTAAAGAAAATGTATAAGATGGACCACCTTACAAACGTTATCACCCGCCTGCCTCCCAGGAACAAGCCCCACTTGGTTCCTGTGGACCAGACTACGTAAATATTTATTGATGTGAAAACTATGGATCTTGCCCAATATCTTCAGGTCTTCATTAAGAAGAGAAATGGACCGGAAGGCTTGCGGTTCCTGTACATCATCGGTCATCTTAGGAATCATAGAGATATGCGCTCTAAGCGCGTCCGAACAGGGCAAGGAGCCCCGTCGTAACTCATTGAAATAGTCAGCCAAAAAGGGCGCCAACAGGGCTGAGAATGTCTTATAATAGAGACCGGAGAAGCCGTCGGGACCTGGGGCCGTGGTGGACCGTAAAGATTTGATAGCTTGGAGCACTTCCGGTACGGTAACACCAGCGTTGAGGGCCACCTGTGCTGCCTTGGATTATCCAGGAAGATGGAGATCTTGAAAGAATGCCTCTGCTTGAGCCACAGGGAAGGGATCTGGTTTAGCGTAGAGGCGCAAAAGGAAGTCCAAGAATCAGGAAACAATCTGCTGGGGATTAGAAGTACATCTACCTGTGGGAAGTCGCAGTCGGATCGGTTTATGGGGTTTCCCCACAGAATTGAGTTTCCTGGCCAGCATTGGACCTGGCTTATTAGCGCAGGAATAAAATTTGTGTTTGGTCCAACGCAGGGCTCGTTCTGCCTCCGAAGAGGCAAGTAGGTCCAACTCTGTCACCAGAGCGTCCCGAGCGCATTTATGGGCCGCGGATGGAGATGACTTCCAACGCGCATCCACAGAGGCAAGGAGAGAATGAAGCTCCAAAAGTCGGCGCTCCCGCCTCTGGACTGCCGCCAGCTGTATTACATGACCCCGCACCGTGGCCTTATGCGCCTCCCATAGGGGCACTGCCGAAGAGACCGATCCTGAGTTTTTCGTGAAGTATGTTCGTAAAAAAAATTCTATTTGTTGGCAGGTAGTCTGAGTGGTCAATAAAGAGTCGTTGATGTGCCAATGAAAAGGGCGCTGTTCTGACCCAGAGAGGGCAAAGAGGAGTACCAAGGGATCATGGTCCGACCAGGGTGAGGAGGGAATAGTTATCCGCCGGACCAAGGGAAGCTGCTGAACCTGCATGAATATATGGTCAATTCTACAAAAACTGTCATGAGGATTGGAATAGAATGTAAAGTCGCATTCAGTTTGGCGAAATTCCCTCCAGACGTCCGCTAGCCCCGCCGTCCGCAAGAGAGAGCGCATACGTTCCTCCAGCACCAAGTCATGGGAAGGGGCCGCCCCCCGTGCGTAGCGCCTATCCAATGTGGAATCCAAAGTAACATTTGAATCCCCCAAAACAAGAAGAAGACCCTTGGAGTTTCGTGAAACAATGGTGCAAAGATGAGAAAAGAATTTATGCTGAAAACGATTAGGCGCGTAGTAAGAGACAAAAGTAACCTCCTGGTCCCAGAGGGTGCCTTGCAGAAGCAAATACCTGCCCATGGGGTCCGCTATATTCCGAGCACAGACAAAAGGGAGATTGCGTTTAAAAGCTATCAGCACACCCCGATGCTGCTCAGGAGCCGAGGCCGTGTAAAAGGTGGGATAGTGAGGTGAAAGATAACGCGGAGCGGAGGACTGAGAAACCTGGTCTCTTGTAAACATACCACGTCAATTTGTTGCGATTTGAGGTAATGAAAAACTTTAGCCCACTTCCGAGGCGAATTGAAGCCTTGAACATTTTGTGAATGTATTTTCAAAAGGGGCGAGGCCATGGCGGCATCAGCGCAACACGCTCAGCAGAAAAAAGCATAAAGCAGCCAGCAATTTCCACTCCCAATGGCAATCGGACCGTGGCGTCCCAGAACCCTGCATAAAACAAGAACAAAAAAAAACAAAAGAAAAAAAAAACAAAGAAAGGAAAAAGACACAAAAAGTATATACAACAGTGCAATCGTGTCACGCCAATGGTGACGTGCATCCTACACGTGAAGGATACCAGTTAGGGGTGGCTCTACCACCAGACACATGGCTGCAAATGGAAACATCAAAAACATAAGCCCTCTGGGGGCAAAAAGGCAATGAACATAATATAACGGGGTACCAAAATAATAAAACTAAAAGTCCCAGGAGCGAGGACCTCCGTGATGACCTCCCCATAAAAACCCGGAGAACCATGGGGGCCAACCCCATCCCATCCAACCGAGCCTACCAGGTCAACCTCCCACCCCGGAGCCCGAGGGAACCATCACCCCATGCCACCATTGGAGACCCGAATACCATCACCCGGACCCAAAATAGGCTGCGGCAGCAGAAAGTCATAATTCTTAAGTCCAGGAGGAGACCCCCCCCCCCCCCAACCAGGGATGGAACCCAAGGGAGCAAGCCAGATCAGTCCCAACCCGGAATGCTAACAAACTGGGGAAGCCCTAAGGGCCAAACTCACGGTCCCGTCAGAGAAGTCCATCGGTGAGACGATGCATGGGAGGTGCAAGACGCAGCTTCAGCCCGGAGAAGAACAGGAAGGACTTGATCATGGAGGGGTCTGAGGGAGGGCCCTCCTCCTATTGGACGACCGCTCCCAGATGCAGCCCGGAGGAAGCAGCCTCGCCGGGGATCCAGATGAAGGAGCTGGGCTCCGATCAGCAGCTTCCGGCGAAAGAAGGTGTAAAGATTCCAGGAGAGAATAGGCCTCCTCTGGCGTAGCCACAGAGTGACTGCGGCCCTGGTAAGTGAAGGTGAGGCGGAAGGGAAAGCCCCAGGCGTATTTAATACTGTGTTTCACCAGGTCTGAAGAGGAGGGCTTCAACTGGCGGCGCTTCTGAAGAGTGGTCTGGGAGAGGTCCGCGAAGAGCTGGTAGCAATGCCCCTGGAAGCTGAGATCAGGGTTGTTTCTGGCTGCCAAGAGGATAGTTTCCTTAGTGTGGTAATAAGTAAACTTGATGATAATGTCCCTCGGGGGCCCATCCAGTCATGCGGTCAAATTCAAGCCAGTCAATGGGAATAGCGGGTGTCAGCTCCTGAAACAGAGCAGTAGCGGTGGAAGTAAGATCCGCGTCCGTTTCCAGGATACCCCTTAACCGCAAATTGCCACGGCGGGAACGATTTTTGAAATCCTCAAGCCGTAGCAGCGCGTCCACCAATTCTTTCTTGAGGTCGCACAAATCCTGTTCGTGATTTTCAATGACTGTGGCTGCAGCGTCCATTTTATCTTCGAGATCGTTCGTCCGGTTGCCCAACTCCCGAATTTCCCGCGAAAGACGGTTGGCCAGCTTGGAGGACAATTCCGACTGCAGCATGAAGTTGAAGCAGTGCAGGAGCTCAGCATCCCGCAAGGATGGAATGGGAGAGTGCCGGGATGGCTCTGATGCCAGGTCTTCCATACTGCCAGGATCCGTCCCACCCGCAGATAGCAACGCCAGGGGACCCGAAATCGCAGCTGGGGCTTCATCTGCGGTCTCCGGCGGGAGCCGCGAACCTGCGGCCAGGGTCCTGCAAGCTTCCGGAGGCCGGCCCAAAATCGAGGCCGTGGCTTCAGCCGCGACCTCCGGCGGGTAGGCCGCAAATTCCGTCGCGGCCCGCCGGGTGCTGGAGGCGCAAGCGGCCGGGGTTTTTTTGCCCATCGAGGTACTGGAGGAACAAGGGGCCAGAGAGAAAGCAGGGGGACCCCCCCTGAGGATCAGAAATTGGCCGATGTGTCCGGCGGCCGAGGCACAGATTTAAAAGGCAGCCATCCTGGCTGCTGCTCACGAGCGCCCCCCCATTGTTTGTCTTTTGAACCAGAAAGAGCGTTGAGTAAAACCCTATGAACATTTGAAGAGGGAACTGGCACCACCACCCTTTGGACCTGTAGCGTGTGAAAATATTGTGCTAAGACCTCTGCCTTTTGAGTAAACTCTGGGATCCTTGTGGGTGTGAAAGAATTGGAGGGCAGAGGATGTATGAATGTTCAAAAATGACCATGTAGGATAGCTGATATTACCAACAAATCAGTGTAATGTTTTGTCTAGATCCCCATGAAATGGGATCGCCTGATTCCAAAGGCAAGTGTCTGGACTTTTGAGCTGTCAAAAAGACTTAGAGGGATCTTGAGGGACACCTAAAGTCTTCTGCCTTTGTGATTTCAAAATGGTCTCTTGGGTGCCTCTCCAACCCTTTCTAGTATCACAAAACTGGCAGAAATACCTGGAATCTCCTGACCTTGGGGGTTGAAAACGATTTTGAATGCTTCAGTTTTTTGTCCTGGGGAAGAAGACCTAATTTTGCACCCCTCATTCTCAATACGGTTGTTTTCCTGAAGAGAGACTTTCTATTGAAAGGAATTTTGCACCAATTCTGAGGCTATATTCAACACCAAAGGGCCCTTTTGGCAATGACCAAAGGAGCATTGCTTGGCCCCAAACACCTGATGGTATTTATTGTCGCTTTTCCAGGTAAATGTGCCTATATCTTCAATTTATCCAAGGCTTGGACAATGTATTCTCACAGCGCATCTTCATTAATTTTGTTCTCAATGGGTCTAGGTCTAAAATTTTATTGGATTTGTCCCACCTGCCATCTGATTTGTTTTCCCTGTCCATTGCATCAGTCAATTCACCTGTCAATTATATTCTTGAAAGAGGCTTCCATTGGAAGGGTGACATTTATTGCAAGGCGTATGTTACGGATCCGCCAGGTGGTGCCTCTGGCAGCCCACTGGACAGGAATACCCAGAGCATGGAGTCTAATGCAGGCCATAGATGGGTCAAAAATCGGCTGATTTTTCGGCCGAAAATAAAATCGGCCGAATTGCGGATCGTTAGTGGGCTAATTGTTCGGCCGTTTTTTGGTATTTTGGCAGATTTTTTTTATGGGTAAAGTTGGAAAAAATCGGCCGATTTTGCAGATCGGCCGATTTTCGCGGCAATGATGGGCAAATCGGCCGATTTTTTTACCGATAAAAAAAATCTGCGCATGAGCAGTGACCTGCAAGAGGAAGACAAAAAGAAGAAGAGGATGAAGAAGAAGAAGAGGATGAAGAAGAACTGGAAGAAGAAGAAGAAGAAGAGGAGGAAGAGGATGAAGAAGAAGAAGAGGAAGAGGATGAAGAAGAAGAGGATGAAGAAGAAGAAGAGGATGATGAAGAAGAAGAAGAAGAGGATGAAGAAGAAGATGAAGAAGAAGAAGAGGATGAAGAAGAAGAAGAGGATGAAGAAGAAGAAGAGGATGAAGAAGAGGAAGAGGATGAAGAAGAAGAAGAGGATGAAGAAGAAGAGGAAGAAGAAGAGGATGAAGAAGAGGAAGAAGAAGAAGAGGAAGAAGAAGAAGAGGATGAAGAAGAGGAAGAAGAAGAAGAGGAAGAAGAAGAGGAAGAAGAGGAAGAAGAAGAAGAAGAAGAAGAGGATGAAGAAGAAGAGGATGAAGAAAAGAAGAGGATGAAAAAGAAGAGGAATTCCAGTCCGGCAAAAAGTGTCCCTGCAGAGAGCTCCACTATTTCTTTGACAGTTCCTTGACATTTATAGTGGTTGCAACAATGTATCTATTTCCAAATAAAAACATCTGTATCCTAAATGGATACAAATATATACATTGTTGCAACCGCTATTAATGTCAAGGAACTGTCAAAGAAATAGCGGAGCTCTCTGCAGGGACACTTTTTGCTGGCTGTAGATGGGATGAAAATCGGCCGATTTTTTTTACCATTGCTGGTAACGTCGGCCGCTTGAACGACTGATTTTTTTTTTTTTTGTGGCAGAGGGAACCGCCGGGGATGGATACAGGAGGAGAGCCAGATGTGAGGAGGCCGGCAGGCCCAGGCAGGATGGATGGATCATGGTCAAACTAGCCAGTTGTCACCGTGGGGCAGTGAGGTACAGAATCGGATGGCGAAGAGTAGTCAGGTCACACACAGGGTCAGTATAGGAAATGTCTGTCCGCAGAGGGGTTAAACAAGCCGGGGGTCAGGACAGGAGAAGGCAACGTAGTCAGAACAATCCGGGTCAAAAGCAGGAGAAGGCAGCGTAGTCAGGGCAATCCAGGTCAAATAACAATACTCACAGGGATACAGGAACTCAGGTAACAGGATAGACCTTGTGGCGATTTGTGACAGCACAGGGTATCTTTAAATACCGCGCCCTGCGCTGTCATTGGCCGCCCAGTGGCACCTACTGCACATGCGCGAGTCTCCCTCAGCCGGGGCCGGCCGGGACCTAGTGCCCGTATCCCGGAGCGAGCCGCCGAGACTGCGCATGCGCCGGACGAGATGCCGCGGTGGACCCTGACATTGCCCCTCCCTTATGGGCACCCTCCGGGAGCCCCACTGATCTCTCCACCGCGGGTGGTCACGAAAAAACGCTCGGATGAGTCTGCGATCATGAATATTTTGAACAGGTTCCCATGAGTTTTCCTTAGGACCATAACCTTTCCATTTGATCAGAAACTGCGTCTGGCCCCCCCTCTTTCAGCAATTGAGGATTGCTTCTACTTCGAACTCTTCTTGCTCGCCAATGGTGACTGCCTCTGGAGGTCTGGATGCTCGATCCAGAAAGGGATCTGGTCAGGCTGGTTTCAGAAGTGACACATGGAACACCGGGTGAATCTTGAAGGTTTCCGGAAGCTCAAGTTCATAAGTTCAAGTTCAAGTTGATTACTCGCTTAATCCGAAACGGGCCAATAAACTTCAGTCCCAGTTTTCTCGATGGGCACAGCATCTTCAAGTTGGTTGTTGCCAGCCAAACCTGATCCCCGGGTTGTAGCAACAGCTCCCCTCTTCTCTTCTTATCAAAAGCCCTTTTGTTGTCTTCCTGGGCCTTTGCAATGGCCTCCTGAAGTGCCTTGTTATTGACGGAAAAAAAATTCAAAGTACTTTGAGACGCCGGTACCGTACTTTCGGGCATCAGATCGGGAAGAAATGTAGGATGAAATCCGTAATTAGCAAAAAACGGGGATTGCCCCGTAGCTGAGTGGTTCGAGTTGTTATACGCGAATTCCGCTGACGGTAACAGCGTCAGCCAGTCGTCCTGTAGGTAGGATGTGTAACATCTTAGGTACTGCTCCAATGTTTGGTTGGTCCTTTCCGTTTGCCCATTTGTCTGGGGATGGTAAGCGGACGAGAGTGACAATTTGATTCCAAATGCCTCACACAAAGCCTTCCAAAATCTTGACGTGAACTGGGCCCCACGATCAGACACAATATCTTCGGGAACCCCATGTAACCTCACCACTTCTTTGATCTGTGCAGTTTCTGGCGCTGATGGTGTATTCTTTAGAGGTACGAAGTGGGCCATCTTAGAAAAGCGATCCACGATCACGAATATTGCTGTGTAGCCTTAAGATGGTGGGAGTTCGACAATAAAGTCCATGGCAATCATTTGCCAGGCCTGATTGGGTATTGGCAATGGGTGCAATAATCCCCAAGCCTTGTTTCTGGAAGGTTTATTTCTTTGGCAGGTAGCACAAGGCTGGACGTAGAGCTCACAGTCTTTGATCATGTGTGGCCACCAAAACGAGCGCTGCAGTAGCTCCAGAGTTTTCGTTATTCCGAAATGGCCCGCCATCGGATGGTCATGGCAGTGGCCCAGGACCAAAGTTCGGACCCCTTCCGGTACTACGATCCGTCCTTCCTTCCAAAACAAGCCCTCGCGGCTCAGGAGGGACGTCTCAGGCGGAGCTGGCATCCCCACGGATGCGTCATGAAGCTTGGAGCGCAACTCCGTCTGAAGAACGAGAAAATTTCCAGAGGGTAATATTGTGTCTGGTTTTGGCGTGTCTTCGGGGTCTTCAAACATGCGAGACAGGGCGTCTGGTTTCGTGTTCTTAGAGCCAGGTCGGTAAGTAATATGAAAAGAAAAATCGGGAAAAGAAGAGTGCCCATCTCGCCTGGCGTGGTCTCAGTCGTTTTGCTGTTCTCAAGTACTCGAGGTTCTTGTGGTCGGTAAATATTAGGATTGGGTGTGTGGCTCCTTCCAGCAGATACCTCCATTCTTCTAGAGCGGTCTTTATAGCCAGGAGCTCCCGATCTCCAATGTCGTAATTTTGTTCCGCAGGTGTCAGTTTCCTAGAGAAGAACGCTACAGGATGCAGGAGCTCCTTGGTACCTTTCCTTTGGGACAGAACCGCTCCTACCGCGTTTTCGGAGGCATCCACTTCCAAGACATATGGAAGAGATGAATCAGGGTGGCTTAGAATAGGAGTGGAGGTGAAGAGACTTTTGAGGGTCTCAAAAGCAGCTTGTGCGTCAGGAGTCCCCTGTTTAGTCAATTGCGTGATTGGGGAGACCAGACCAGAGAAGTTTCTGATAAATTTTCTGTAGAAGTTCAAAAATCCGATAAAACGCTGTACGCCCTTCTTATCGTCGGGTATCGGCCAATCTAAAATTGCCGTGACCTTCTGAGGGTCCATTACGACCCCCGCAGGAGAGATGACCAGTCCCAGGAATGTGATACTATGCTGTTCAAAACAGCATTTGTCAGCCTTAGCATACAGCCCATGTTGGCGTAAGCGTTCCAACACCCTCATCACATGATCCCGATGAACCTCGAGTGAGGGGGAGAAAATTAAGATGTCGTCCAAATAGACGACCACAAAAACATCAAGGAAATCACGAAAGACATCATTAATAAAATGCTGGAAGGTGGCTGGGGCGTTTCAGAGCCCGTACGGCATAACCAAATATTCGAAGTGACCGAATCGCGTACGAAAAGCCGTTTTCCATTCGTCACCTTGCCTGATACGAACCAGATTGTAGGCCCCCCGCAAATCTAACTTAGTAAAAAGCCCCGCGTATTTTAATCTCTGGAGGAGTTCGGGAACCAGGGGTAACGGATAGCGATTTTTTATTGTGATCCTATTCAGATCACGGTAATCAATGCAGGGCCGCAACGACTTGTCTTTCTTTTCTACAAAGAATAACCCGGCCCCGGCTGGGGACGTGGAAGGGCGAATAAACCCCTTCTGGAGATTTTCGTCAATATATTCCCTCATTACTCCTGACTCAAGTTCAGACAATGGAAAAATACGTCCGAATGAAATTTCGGACCCGGGCAGGAGGTCTATAGGACAGTCATAAGATCGGTGTGGTGGGAGAATTTCTGCCCCTCGTTTGCTAAACACGTCCAGGAAGTCGTGGTAGGCCGGGGGAATAGTCTGAGTCAGGTCTGTATCTCCATCCATGCATAGGAGGAGTTGGGGGGCCACGGGCCCTGGAACATGGCAATGTTTCTGACAGTATGGGGACCGAAACTGAACTATTCCCTTTTCCCAATCAATCCGGGGGTTATGGGCCCTCAACCAAGGGAGCCCCAGGATGATCGGGAAAAGGGGGGATGCAATGGCGTCCAGACGGAGAAATTCTCAGTGATGGTCAGCTACAGTGGTGTAAATAGGGGGTGTCTCTTGATCTACCACCCCTGATTTAATTTTGGATCTGTAGAGGGATCTTTTGCTGATGAGCAAAGGCGAGATCCACAAAGCAACTACATGCTCCCGAATCAATGATTGCTGTCACCGACACGGTTCTTCCGGGGAGCTGTAAAGAGATTGTTATAGCCAGGTAACTAGACTGATTAGCCCTCTCTGCTGATAAAGAAAAAAAACTGGAAGCGGACTTACTCATTTTTGCAGGACAAGAGCGCACCAGATGACCAGCTTCTCCACAATAAAGACATAGGTCCTGTGCCCGTCTCCTCTGGCGTTCTTTGGCCGATAGTGACGGCCGGGCCAGTCCCAGTTGCATGGGTTCCGAGGTGTCCCCAGGTTCCAAGCTGTGAGTACTGCTCCACTGGGCTGGAGCTGCTCCCCTTGGTGGAGTCCATACTGCCCTTTGACCCTGGCTGCTCCTCTCAAACCGGCGTTCTCTCAGCCTAAGGTCAATCTGGATGGCCAACTCAATCAGTTTCTCTAAAGAGTCAGGGAGGCCTACCCGTGCTAACTCGTCCTTTAGGGCCTCAGACAGCCCAATGCGGAATTGGTGGCATAACGCTGCATCGTTCCATCTGGTATCCCCCATCCAACGTCTGAAGTCGGATGCATACTCCTCGGCTGCCCGATGGCCTTGCCGCAGTGAATACAGGGCTGTCTCTGCGGAAGCCACTCGCTGCGGATCGTCATATAAGATGGCCATGGCGTCAAAGAATTCAGTCACAGATTCGAGATGGGGGTCGTGATTCTCCCTCAGATGATGAGCCCAATCCTGGGGCTCATCCTGAAGCAGAGAGACTATAAATCCCACCTTGACGGTCTCGGTGGTGAATGTGCGGGGCTGTAGGTCAAAAAATAGGGTGCACGCGTTCCAGAAGGCCCTGAAGCGGCTCCGGTCCCCACGGAAGCGTTTCCGCAGGGGCACACGGGGTTCGGGAGTAGGTGGTGCGGATACTGCTCCAGAAGCTGGGGTGGCTGGCGACTCCCCAGAAGAGGCCGCGGTAGCTGGGCCCTGGGCAGGGGGTGCAGGTGTGACTAGCGTTTCCATACGATTCTCTAGATAGTTGTAACGGTCGTGCAATGTCTGGACGGCCTGGGTTAGCGCTGCTAGGTGCTGGCAAATATCCTCTAGGGAGGCCGGTCCTCTTCCTGGCTCTGTCATGGCCGCAAGGTACTGTTACGGATCCGCCAGGTGGTGCCTCTGGCAGCCCACTGGACAGGAATACCCAGAGCGTGGAGTCTAAGTTCCGGTCTGCGTGTTCACCAGGGCCCCTGATGGTGGGGATGGACTTGAAGCAGAGCAGGACCAGGTCATGACCTCCGAGCAATCCCACCCGTGGCAGAGGGAACCGCCGGGGATGGATACAGGAGGAGAGCCAGATGTGAGGAGGCCGGCAGGCCCAGGCAGGATGGATGGATGAATGTATCGTGGTCAAACTAGCCAGTTGTCACCGTGGGGCAGTGAGGTACAGAATCGGCAGGCAAAGAGTAGTCAGGTCACACGCAGGGTCAGTATAGGAAATGTCAGTCCGCAGAGGGGTTAAACAAGCCGGGGGTCAGGACAGGAGAAGGCAACGTAGTCAGAACAATCCGGGTCAAAAGCAGGAGAAGGCAGCGTAGTCAGGGCAATCCAGGTCAAATAACAATACTCACAGGGATACAGGAACTCAGGTAACAGGATAGACCTTGCGGCAATTTGTGACAGCGCAGGGTAACTTTAAATACCGCGCCCTGCGCTGTCATTGGCCGCCCAGCGGCGCCTACTGCGCATGCGTGAGTCTCAATAAGCCGCGGCCGGCCGGGACCTAGTGCCCGTATCCCGGTGAGAGCCGCCGAGACTGCGCATGCGCCGGAAGAGACGCCGCGGTGGACCCTGACAGCGTAACACTGCTCCACTGACCACTGGTGGGGTATCTAGGGAAGTCATTGCTTCTTGCAAGGGATATAATTTAATCAGATGGTGAACCTTCTCTCGGTCTTCTGCTTCTCCTGAGTAATCAAGTCATTTATTTCCTTTATAAAGGGGAAAAAATATAGTTGCTTTTGAAGAAAAGGGAAATAGCTTTTGGACTTTTGTGAGAGATCCCACTCCTCCCAACTGACAGATTGTTTAACTATCGAAATATAGAGTCACACAAGCACAAATCTGAATCCTAACTGCTCTGATTTGTCACCATCTAATGAAGAGTGGTCATAGTCTTCCACTGGCTTGTCACTGGGAGGAGGAATCAAAGTCACAGGTTTAGCAATGGAAAAAATCGAGGATGGGTACGGTGATATGATCTGCTTGAAGTACCTCCTGACAAGAGATCTGAGAGGGATCCTGCCTTGGGGGAGCTGCAATGTACTTCGAGATGGAGATTTTCACCACCTGCTTAAGTGATGCTACCTGAAGACTCTCCTGCTCCTTGTTAGACAAAAATTTGTCCAGGCAGGCTTTACAAAAATAATTTATTGAGCAATTCCACTCGGCAATCGGGAATGCTCTGGAGACAAGGGAGAATGGTGCCTCTTCCTGAGGTTTTTTTCCTCGAGTGGCTGGAGTGGTGCCTAGAAGTTCTGAGGAAGGGCTGATCTAATCGGATTGTGTACAGAGCTTAGCAGACCTCTTAGATGTTTTAGAGTGTGAATGGATGGGGCTGAAAAATAATACCGTGACGTGTCAGAAGCAGTCTTTTAACCACCCATATATGTATAATGACCAGGCGGGAGCTTCGCCAATTCAGGAGGATGTACTTCCCAGTTCTCACCACTCGTGCAAGGCCCCGAGACCTCACAGCAGAGCAATCTGTGGTCAGGACACAGCGCATCATAAGTCAGGGTACAGGGACAGGTACAATGTATTTGCTGTGACCAATCATAGCAATCACAGTAGAAAACAAATAAAGCACAAATGCAGCTTTAGAACTGTGTTTCGAAAACTGCTTACACAGCCATCATGACTGCAGTATGCAATCAGTGTAAACAAAAAAAATCTGATCACTCCCCCAGAGCAGTACAGGGTCAGTCAGTGTCCCTGATCACCGAGACACCAATCACAGTGTCCCTGATCACCGCCACACCAGTTACAGTGTCCTCGATCACCCCCACACCAGTTAGTGTCCCGATCACCCCCATACCAGTTACAGAGTCACCGATCACCACACCAGTTACAGTGTCCCCAGTCACCACCAGACCAGTTACAGTGTCCCCGATCACCACCACACCAGTTAGTGTCTCCGATCACCGCCACACCAGTTACAGTGTCCCCGATCACCACCACACCAGTTAGTGTCTCCGATCACCGCCACACCAGTTACAGTGTCCTCGATCACCCCCACACCAGTTAGTGTCCCGATCACCCCCATACCAGTTACAGAGTCACCGATCACCACACCAGTTACAGTGTCCCCAGTCACCACCAGACCACTTACAGTGTCCCCGATCACCACCACACCAGTTACAGTGTCCCCAGTCACCACCAGACCAGTTACAGTGTCCCCGATCACCACCACACCAGTTAGTGTCTCCGATCACCGCCACACCAGTTACAGTGTCCCCGATCACCACCACACCAGTTAGTGTCTCCGATCACCGCCACACCAGTTACAGTGTCCTCGATCACCCCCACACCAGTTAGTGTCCCGATCACCCCCATACCAGTTACAGAGTCACCGATCACCACACCAGTTACAGTGTCCCCAGTCACCACCAGACCACTTACAGTGTCCCCGATCACCACCACACCAGTTACAGTGTCCCCAGTCACCACCAGACCAGTTACAGTGTCCCCGATCACCACCACACCAGTTACAGTGTCCCCGATCACCACCACACCAGTTACAGTGTCCCTGATCACCACCGCGCCAGTTAGTGTCTCCGATCACCGCCACACCAGTTACAGTGTCCCCGATCACCACCACACCAGTCACAGGGTCCCCGATCACCACCACACCAGTCACAGTGTCCCCGATCACCACCACACCAGTCACAGTGTCCCCGATCACCACCACACCAGTTACAGTGTCCCCGATCACCACCACACCAGTTACAGTGTCCCCGATCACCACCACACCAGTTACAGTGTCCCCAATCACCGCCACGCCAGTTAGTGTCTCCGATCACTGCCACACCAGTTACAGTGTCCCCGATCACCACCACACCAGTTACAGTGTGCCCGATCACCTCCACACCAGTTACAGTGTTCCTGATAACCACCACACCAGTTACAGTGTTCCTGATCACCACCACACCAGTTACAGTGTTCCTGATCACCGCCACACCAGTTACAGTGTTCCTGATCACCACCACACCAGTTACAGTGTGCCTGATCACCGCCACACCAGTTACAGTGTGCCTGATCACCGCCACACCAGTTACAGTGTTCCTGATCACCGCCACACCAGTTACAGTGTCCCCGATCACCGCCACACCAGTTACAGTGTGCCTGATCACCACCACACCAGTTACAGTGTCCCTGATCACCGCCACACCAGTTACAGTGTTCCTGATCACCACCACACCAGTTACAGTGTCCCTGATCACCGCCACACCAGTTACAGTGTCCCTGATCACCGCCACACCAGTTACAGTGTCCCTGATCACCACCACACCAGTTACAGTGTCCCTGATCACCACCACACCAGTTACAGTGTCCCTGATCACCAGCACACCAGTTACAGTGTCTCCAATCGCTGCCACACCAGTTAGTGTCTCCGATCACCGCCACACCAGTTACAGTGTCCCTGATCACCAGCACACCAGTTACAGTGTCTCCAATCGCTGCCACACCAGTTAGTGTCTCCGATCACCGCTACACCAGTTACAGTGTCCCCGATCACCACCACACCAGTTACAGTGTCTCCAATCACCGCCACACCAGTTACAGTGTCCCCGATCACCGCTACACCAGTTACAGTGTCCCCGATCACCACCACACCAGGTACAGTGTCCCCGATCGCCCCCACACGTTACAGTGTCCCCGATTACCGCCACACCAGTTACAGTTTCCCCGATCACCGCCACACCAGTTACAGTGTCCCCGATCGCCACCACACCAGTTACAGTGTCTCCGATCACCGCCACACCAGTTACAGTGTCCCCGATCACCGCCACACCAGTTACAGTGTCCCCGATCACCGCCACACCAGTTAGTCTCTTTTTCTCAAGAGAGAATAAATTCAGTTCCTCTAATCTTTCCTCATAGCTGATCTCCTCCATGCCTCATATCAGTTTAGTTGCCCTTCTCTGTACTTTCTCCAGTTCCCCAATGTTCATTTTGTGAATTGGAGCCCAAAACTGAACTGCATATTCCAGATGAGGTATTACTAATGATTTGTACCGGGAGAAATTATATCTCTCGCTGGAGTCTATACCTCTTTTAATACAAGAGAGGATTTTGCTCGCTTTAGAAACTGCAGCTTTGCATTGCTGCCATTATTAAGCTTGTGATCTACCAGAACTCCCAGATCTCGGGTGAACCAGTTGCTGTGGTTGGGTTTTTTTTGATGGTTTATTTTTTGGCTTTGTTCCTTTCCCCCCATATTATTATACATCTGGACAGGGAGGAATAAAAGGTAAAAGGAAAAAGCTATGTATTGTCAAGATGGTCTTGAATCCTTGTGTTCCCAGTTTTGATTGGTCATTGCTTCTGTTATTATGCCTGTTACAGGATCTGCGTATCCACATTGTTCTGTCTATGTGTAATTGTACTGGTGCGGTAATATTGCTGAAGATTCTGTAAACCCTGTTCCATTTTTATTTTTCATTGTCTTGACAATAAAAGTTGTTTGGAGTTTAAAAAAAAAAAAGCGGAACTAAACCCTCCTATAGTATTTAGCCAAGGAAGCTGCCATCTTCTCCCTCTGTTTGATCTTCAACTGCCATGATGGTGCACATGTGGTCAGTAATGACACCAGCCATTTGATTTGATGACAGTTTGGTTGAGAGAAAAATCAAATGCGACAGTTAAATTCCTGGTACATGCAGGGAATGTAACCGATTTTTGAAACTGATAAATTTAGTTTAGTTCCGCTTTAAAGTCTCCTCCCAAGAAAATAGAGCTGTGGGCAAAGGTCTGCAGCTTCTAACATACCGTAGGTGGCAGATGAATGGTACCTGGCCTGAGTTGGGGAAGTAAATACGGCCCTCCTCATGTTGAATTTGATCTATCATTTGAAACAGAGTTTGTTTACTTGGCCAAAGCGTTAGTAGCATGGAAGACCACAGGAAACGTATGGTTCAAAAGTTTATGAATGTGGTCCGTGTGGAAGTGTGCCTCCTGTAGAAAAGCAATATGACATTTCCATTTGAACAGATCATGGAGAAGAAGTGAATGTTTTTCTGGGGTGTCAAGTCCTCCAACATTTACAAATTGAAGTTTCCATTCATGATTAAATGTCCTGGGCCCTCGTTAGCCATGATCCAGAGGAAAAAGTAGAGAAATATTGAAAGCTGCTAAAAAAGCACAACTGGCAAAGATCAATTGAAAGCACTAGATGAAACAAATGCAGCCCTTTATCTGGATCCCCCACGCCCAGACCACCAGCCAGAAAGGAGTATAAGATAACAGAGGGCTGAGGGAGAGATGGAAGGAGAAGAAAAAGCCCTCCCCTTAGCGTACTCTGAGAGGGTTTCAAACGCAACGACAAGGTCCCTCTAAATCAGGTTGGAGGAGGACATCGTGGTCACACCAAAAAATCAGGCACGTTAAATGGGGTAGACAGAAGGTTCACAACCACCAAATAGATCATAATGGACATGGGGAGGTATACACCACCAGGAACAGGCTATGTTCAATGATGTCATCAAGTATACCACGGAGCACAAATATATACAGAAACATAACACCTTCTCTGAAAGGCGTAGTTTTAAAAATTAAAAAGGTTGCTCTCTGGGGAGGCAACTTCCCCCCAGAGGGAGAGAATCAAGCCCCTACTTAGCCACCCCACCGTAAGGTGTGAACATTGCATAATCTATTACTCTCTCTGTAGCAGCAATTGGTCACTCTGCAACAGCGCCATCCCCCAACTCACCCCACAAAGGCCAAGCCATCCAGATACAAGAAGGGTGCCAGGAGACCTCGGGATGGAATGCAGGAACATAAGTATAGGGGGGGTCAAACCCCGCCCATATGGTTGTTTATCATTATATCTGGGCAATAGCTTTCTGTATTCAAATATGTATTGGTACCAGGGTCTTATAAAACTAGAGTGTCTACTATTAAGTTACCAGATTATTGGTGCCATTCTCTGCCCAGGAACATCTGAGGTCTAGGTTATTGCCATACCCGGCTTCACCGATCTATAGATAATTGACCTGCATCACCAAAGTTATGCAAGTATGACAAAAATAAGTTATGTAAGAGAGCTTGAAGAATAAATGGTTCAAGGGATTATAAGGTGCCAATGCAATTAGACTATTAAGGCTTCGTCAAAACCAAAATCACAGAAACTTGAGCAGTGGTCTCCAAACTGTAGCCCGAGGGCTCCTTTGCCACCTTTTATCTGGCCCTTGGGGCACCATTTCATCCACTGATACCAACAAGGGGGCATAATTCCCCCAACTGAAACCAGTGAAATTCCTCTAATGACACCAATGATAGGGCACGATTTCTCCCAATGACACCAACAATGGAGACCACTCACACCTATGATGAGTTACAATTCTGTCCAACGACACCAACAATGGGACACAATTCCTCCCAATGGTGCCAACAGTGGGGCCCAATGACACCAATGATGGGACACAACTCCTCTCAATGACACCACCAACAATGGAGTCTGATGAAACCAATGATGGCACACAATTCCTCCCTATGACGCCAGCAATGGGCCCAATGACACCAATCATAGGTCACAATTTCTCCCAATTACACCAATCATAGGGCACAATTCCTTCTACTGGAACAAAAGATGGAGCTTTTTTTTCCCCACTGACCTCAGGACCTTTTATATGCCAAATGGAAACAGTCCAGCCCCCTAAAGCCTGAAGGACAGTAAACTGGCCCTTTGTTTAGAAAGTTTGGAGACCCCTGGCCTAGAGCAACCTTGTTATTGAGCATCCCTGTAAAGTGATTGGATAGGCCAATAAGGGTCCCAAGATATTTAACCCTCTGACAACCCTTCAGCTGTACATGAAGTGTGAAGCCTGGGCTCCCTCCTCCAGAAGAACCATCTCTGCAGCACTCCACCAATCAGACCTGTTTGGTAGAGTGGCCAGACGGAAGCCACTCATCAGTAAAAGGCAAATGGCAGCCTTTTTTTGTTTGAGATTGGACAGGGTTGGTGGTATCCAATGAGCAACCTGATGGAGACTGAGAGGTACTGCAAAGAATGGGAAAAATTGCCCAAAAATAGGTGTGCCAAGCTTGTACCATCATACTCAAAATGACTTGAGGCTGTAATTGGTGCTAAAGGTGCCACCGCATGGAGCTGGGCAGCTATACATAAAAAACTGCCATTGCCCACACTGTATAAATTTGGACAGGGTCGGTGGTACCCAATGAGCCAACAAAAAAAGAATGAGAAGACCAAAAAAGTACCCGGTAAAGAGCCTTTTACGTACTGCATGAACCACCAGGAAGTGCAATATAGCAAAAATGCCTGGTCTGATGAGTTATGTTGACTAGATCATGTATAATGACATTAAGTAAAGGTCCATATACTGTAGGAAAGTCTGGCAGACTAGCAGTGGTCAAGCACTTGCCTCCGGCTATCCATAGCATAGATGAAAGTCAGGGCTAACTGTACAAAACGCTAACCAACATTTTGCAATTATATGTGACTCATTAGCTATATTTTGGGCAATGAGACTCTCCCCAACTGAACAAAGGGGAGCCGCCTCAGCCAATCAGCCTACAGTGCATCCAGAAAGTATTCCAAGCTTAACTTTTGCCACATTTTGTTATGTTACAGCCTTATTCCAAAATGGATTCAGTTCATTTTTTTCCCTCAACATTCTACAAACAATACTCCATAATGACAATGTGAAAGAAGTTAATTTTGAAATATTTGAAATTTATTAAAAATAACAAATGAAAAAAAACCCCATGTACATACAGTAAGTATTTTCAGTCTTTGCTCAATCCTTTGTTGAAGCCCCTTTAGCACCAATTCCAGCCTCAAGTCATTTTGAGTATGATGCTACAAGCTTGGCACACCTATTTTTTGGGTAATTTCTCCCATTCTTCTTTGCAGGACCTTTCAAGCTCCATCAGGTTGGATGGGGAGCGTCAGTGCACAGCCATTTTCAGATCTCTCCAGAGATGTTCAGTCGGGTTCAAGTCTGGGCTCTGGCTGGGCCACTCCGGGACATTCACAGAGTTGGCCCATAGCCACTCCTTTGTTATGTGGGCTGTGTGCTTAGGGTCGTTGTGCTGGTGAAAGATGAACCGTCGCTCCAGTCTAAGGTCCAGTGCGCTCTGGAACAGGTTTTCATCAAAGATGTCTCTGTACATTGCTGCATTCATCTTTCCTTCGATCCTGACTAGTCTCCCAGTTCCTGCCACTGAAAAACATCCCCACATCATGATGTTGCCACCACCATGCTTGACTGTAGGGATGGTATTGGCCAGGTGGTGAGCGGTGCCTGGTTTCCTCCACACATGACTCTTGGCATTCAGGTCAAAGAGTTCAATTTTTGTTTCATCGGACCAGAGAGTTTTGTTTCTCATGGTCTGAAAGTCCCTCAAGTGCCTTTTGGCAAACTCTAGGCGGGCTGCCATTTGTCTTTTACTGAGGAGTGGATTCCATCTGGCCACTCTACCATACAGGCCTGATTGGTGGAGTGCTGCAGAGATGGTTGTTCTTCTGGAAGGTTCTCCTCTCTCCACAGAGAAATGCTGGAGCTCTTTCAGAGTGACCATTGCGTGCTTGGTTACCTCCCTGGCTAAGGCCCTTCTCCCTCGATTGCTCATTTTGGCCGGGTGGCCCGCTCTAGGAAGATTCCTGGTGGTTCCAAACTTCTTCCATTTACAGATGATGGAGGCCACTGTGCTCATTGGGACCTTCAATGCTGCAGAAATGTTTCTGTACCCTTCCCCAGATCTGTGTCTTCATACAATCCTGTCTCTGAGGTCTACGGACAATTCTTTGGACTTCATGGCTTGGTTTGTGGTCTGACATGCACTGTTACCTGTGGGACCTTCTATAGACAGGTTTATGCCTTTCCTAATCATGTCCAATCTACTGAATCTCCCCCAGATGGACTCCAATCAAGTTGTGGAAACATCTCAAGGGTGATCAGTCGGAACATTATGCACCAGACCTCAATTTTGAGTGTCATGGCAAAGGCTGAGAATACTTATGTACATGAGTTTTTTTTTTTTCCATTTTTTATTTTTAATAAATTGCAAATATTTCAAAATGAACTTCTTTCACGTTGTCACTATGGGGCATTGTTTGTAGAATGTGGAGGGAAAAAATGAATGGAATCCATTTTGGAAAAAGGCTGTAACATAAAAAAATGTGGCAAAAGTGAAGAGCTGGGAATACTTTCTGGATGCACTGTATACTATTATTATACAGTATTTCTATAGCGCCAACAGTTTGCTCAGCGCTGTACATTACAATGGGAGACAATACATGAGACAGTACAGTAACAATACAATACACGAGGGGTTCGAGGGCCCTGCTCCTTAGAGCTTACAATCTAGGAGGGAGGGGAGAGTGGTACAGGAGGAAATAGCTGTGGGGGATGGAGTGGTGGGAAGAGCGGAGGAGATCAGCAGTTAGGTGAGGGTGGGGTAGGCTTCTCTGAAGAGATTGGTTTTCAGGGTGCGCCTAAAGGTGAGGAGGGTAGGTGACAGGCTGATGTATTGGGGTAGTGAGTTCCAGAGGATGGGGGAAGCCCTGGGGAAGTCCTGGAGATGGGTATGGGAGGAAACCAGGGAACTGGAGGGTAGGAGGTCTTGTGAGGAGCGGAGAGTGCGTTTTGGGTGGAAGATGGAGATCAGGTCGGTGAGGTAGTTTGGGGCAGTGTTATGAACAGCTTTGTACGTCAGTGTTAGTATTTTGAATTGTATGCGTTGAGCAATCGGAAGCCAGTGGAGGGATTGGCAGAGGGGGGTGGTGGATACGGAGCGGTTGGTAAGGTGGATGAGTCTGGCCGCAGAATTCAGGATAGACTGAAGCGGGGATAGCCTGTGTTGGGGTAGGCCGGTGAGGAGGGAGTTACAGTAGTATATGAGACATCATAAATTGGGAAGGGAGGCCAACTCCCCCTTCATCTCTGCGTCCAAGGTTCTTCAAAAGGCTACAGTGGAGCATTAACATGACGGTGCAGTGTGAAGATCCATGGTACACCCATCACAGAGCTGCTGTCAAGAGTAACAGTTATTGAAAACAAGCACATCCCCAAAATATGGAGTCCATGCTGATGCCTCTCCAACCCCCCAATATCCACAAAGTTTGATTGAACCACGGGTGAGCTCCACAGATCCAAACCCGTAGCTCAACCTGTACATAGTGGTGGATAGAATTGTTCTCCATAGGACCTCAAGGCACAAAGCGGGTCCCCAGGCAGGCTACAAGCTCGGTCCATAACAAATAACAAACTTACCAGGCAAAATGAATATGGGGAACCAGGGGCGGACTGACAACTCATGGGGCCCCCAGGCAATAGGGGATCATGGGGCCCCTGTGTCCTTGCCCAAATTTAAAAAAGCCTATGAAAAAGGTACCAGGGGCATCTCATGGGGCCCTCTACTGACCCCGGGCCCTCGGGCAGTGCCCGAGTTTCCAAATGGTCAGTCCGCCCCTGTGGGGAACAGAGTCAGAGTCAGCTTTCTCTCCCGTATGGGTGCAAACAGGGATTGGCGGCAGCCTTGCCCCACCTTCTTCAAGCATCTCTAATAGAATTGAAGGAAAAAACAATTGTAGGAATACTTCGCTGAGACAAAATTAAAACCAGAGAAGTGTCCCATGCACCCATGTGATCCTACGAAGGAGGGGTAAAAGGCTGATCATTAAGTTTCATCTGTCGGGAACTCCACTGAGTTGACCAGAATCTTGCGCGGCCTCTTGAGGTCTGTGTATGGTCCCATGTGTCCTGGCCCAGTCACACATCAGGGAGCCAGAATTTATGGTACCATCATTCTATAAAAACGCAGATTTCCTATAATCGTTAGCTACGTCCAGGGGCCATAATGATGTATTTTTCCTGAAATACTTCCATCAGAAAAAATAGAGCAATACTGCATTATGGCCAATAGATGGAGCCAATGAATATAGGAAATCACTTCATGAAACTAAACCCTGTCTCTTTTTATCATGACTGGACGAATATTTGTCAGATTCGCTCAACTTTTTTTTTTTCAAATAGACCTCCAAGTATCTGCGAACGCTCACAACACAAAATGTACTCAGCCAATGAAAGGTGATGACTCCATTTTTATTCTTCTCCTGATATCAATGGCCAACCCGGTCCCACACTTCATCCATGTCTTTGATGACCTCTGATCTCCTTATGAACTGTTTCTTCCATAGTGAAGATCAGCCATGGAGTATATCTGAGGTGTATATCAGGGTGTGCTTCTTCCCCACATGAGAGCTGGGATGTTCAGCAACAATCATCTAGAAGACATTTCCCACACTCAAGGCACTAATACACCTCCAGGGTTGTGTGGGACCCCTGATGTACAGGAAGACAGGAATTCAATGAGGAACATTTCCCTCACTCAGGACAGGAAGGTGGCTTTTTCACCTGTGTGCAGTCTCTGATGCCTGGAAAGATTGGACTTTTGTGAAAAACATTTCCCGCACTCAGGGCAGGAATACGGTTTCTCCCCCGTGTGAGATCTCTGATGTGCGACAAGCTCTGATTTTTGTAGAAAACATTTCCCACATTCAGAACAGGAATAAGGTTTCTCACCTGTGTGCAATCTCTGATGTCTGTATAAATGTGACTTTTCTGGAAAACTTTTCCCGCACTCAGGACAGGAATATGGCTTTTCTCCCGTGTGATACCTTTGATGTTTGACAAGTTCAGATTTTTGTAGAAAACATTTCCCGCACTCAGAACAGGAATATGTTTTCTCACCAGTTTGCAAACTCTGATGTCTGTATAGATGTGATTTCTCTGAAAAACATTTCCCGCACTCAAGACAAGAATAAGGTTTTTCCCCCGTGTGCAGTCTCTCATGTCTTCTAACATGTGACTTGTATGCAAAACATTTCCCACACTCAGGACAGGAATACGGCTTTTCTCCCATGTGTAGTCTCTCATGTCTGTTAAGATGTGACTTGTCTGAAAAACATTTCCCGCACATAGGACAGGAAAATGGCTTCTCCCCTGTGTGAGACCTCTGATGTGTGACAAGTTGTGATTTTTGAACAAAACATTTCCCGCACTCAGAACAGGAATACGGCTTCTCACCTGTGTGCAATCTCAGATGTTTATAAAAACTGGACCTATCTGAAAAACATTTCCCGCATTCAGGGCAGGAATACGGCTTCTCACCTGTGTGAGATCTTTTATGCACATAAAGAGCAGATTTAAAATTGAAACCCTTCCCACACTCAGTACAGGAGAAGCTCTTCTCTGTTGGAAGGCCGGCCCGGTCCTGCACAGTCTGAGGTTCCTCAGGATACGAGGAATCTGATGGTCCATCTACACTGGGTGGTGCCGGATGGACATTGAAGGGAGCCGGGTTTTCTCCTGGACTATACTGTGTCATGTCCTCATCTTCTACTTTCCAGTCTGGAGACAAAGTGAGACAATCCTCGGAGGTTTTCCTCATCTCCCGGCCATGGACTAAAATACAAAGACAAAGAGGATTAATAGACAGGAGCTGATTGGTTCCCTCAAACCAGGACTCCACCCACATCAGGCAGCTTGGTCTCTGAGGAGCTTACAATTCCACCCTCAAGGGAACTAGGAAATGGCTCCTCTGATCTCCTACCAGGTCATTTCTTTATTCATGGACCTTAGTCAGAGAGTGAGGAAACAACCAGAACTGTCTTTTATAGGAGGGACAGTGATGAGGGGATTATAGGACGAGGGTCCCCACCCCCTCTATCACTCATCGCCATCTTCCCAACACAAGAAGTACTGCACTTCCTTATTTAGTCCATGATTTAGTCATGAAGAACAGCGGGGCTGAGCCCCACCAGAGGTCAGAGAGTGAGGATGGGGGGAGAACAACCAAGATGAAGACTGGACTGATCCTTACATAGTTACATAGTTAGTCCAGCTGAAAAAAGACAAAAGTCCATCCAGTTCAACCACAGAAAAAAAAAAAAAGTTATAATCCTACACCCACAGTTGATCCAGAGGAAGGAAAAAAAACCCAGCAAAGCACGATCAAATTTGCTCCTGCTGGGAAAAAAATTCCTTCCTGATCCCCCGAGAGGCAATCGGATATTCCCTGGATCAACTTTTCCTAAAAATGTTATATCCAGTTATATTCTGTGTATCCAAGAAATAATCCAGGACTTTTTTGAAGCAATCCACTGAGCTGGCCACAACCAACTCTTGAGGGAGTCTATTCCACATTCTCACAGCTCTTACTGTGAAGAAACCTTTCCATCTTTGGAGATTACATTTCTTTTTCAGCAGACGTAAAGAGCGCCCCCTTATCCTCTGTGATGACCTCAGGGTGAATAACTCTATACCGAGTTCACTATATGAACCACTGATGTATTTATACATGGAGATCATATCCCCCCTTATGTATTATACATGGAGATCATATCCCCCCTTATGTATTATACATGGAGATCATATCCCCCCTTATGTATTATACATGGAGATCATATCCCCCCTTATGTATTATACATGGAGATCATATCCTCCCTTATGTATTATACATGGAGATCATATCCCCCCTTATGTATTATACATGGAGATCATATCCCCCTTATGTATTATACATGGAGATCATATCCCCCCCTTATGTATTATACATGGAGATCATATCCCCCCTTATGTATTATACATGGAGATCATATCCTCCCTTATGTATTATACATGGAGATCATATCCCCCTTTATGTATTATACATGGAGATCATATCCCCCCTTATGTATTATACATGGAGATCATATCCCCCCTTATGTATTATACATGGAGATCATATCCCCCCTTATGTATTATACATGGAGATCATATCCCCCCTTATGTATTATACATGGAGATCATATCCCCCCTTATGTATTATACATGGAGATCATATCCCCCCTTATGTATTATACATGGAGATCATATCCTCCCTTATGTATTATACATGGAGATCATATCCCCCCTTATGAATTATACATGGAGATCATATCCCCCTTATGTATTATACATGGAGATCATATCCCCCCTTATGTATTATACATCGAGATCATATCCCCCCTTATGTATTATACATGGAGATCATATCCCCCCTTATGTATTATACATGGAGATCATATCCCCCTTATGTATTATACATGGAGATCATATCCCCCCTTATGTATTATACATGGTGATCATATCCCCCCTTATGTATTATACATGGAGATTATATCCCCCTTATGTATTATACATGGAGATCATATCCCCCCTTATGTACTATACATGGAGATCATATCCCCCCTTATGTATTATACATGGAGATCATATCCCCCCCTTATGTATTATACATGGAGATCATATCCCCCCTTATGTATTATACATGGAGATCATATCCCCCTTATGTATTATACATGGAGATCATATCCCCCCTTATGTATTATACATGGTGATCATATCCCCCCTTATGTATTATACATGGTGATCATATCCCCCCTTATGTATTATACATGGAGATCATATCCTCCCTTATGTATTATACATGGAGATCATATCCCCTCTTATGTATTATACATGGAGATCATATCCCCCTTTATGTATTATACATGGAGATCATATCCCCCCTTATGTATTATACATGGAGATCATATCCCCCCTTATGTATTATACATGGAGATCATATCCCCCCTTATGTATTATACATGGAGATCATATCCCCCCTTATGTATTATACATGGAGATCATATCCCCCCTTATGTATTATACATGGAGATCATATCCCCCCTTATGTATTATACATGGAGATCATATCCTCCCTTATGTATTATACATGGAGATCATATCCCCCCTTATGAATTATACATGGAGATCATATCCCCCTTATGTATTATACATGGAGATCATATCCCCCCTTATGTATTATACATCGAGATCATATCCCCCCTTATGTATTATACATGGAGATCATATCCCCCCTTATGTATTATACATGGAGATCATATCCCCCTTATGTATTATACATGGAGATCATATCCCCCCTTATGTATTATACATGGTGATCATATCCCCCCTTATGTATTATACATGGAGATTATATCCCCCTTATGTATTATACATGGAGATCATATCCCCCCTTATGTACTATACATGGAGATCATATCCCCCCTTATGTATTATACATGGAGATCATATCCCCCCCTTATGTATTATACATGGAGATCATATCCCCCCTTATGTATTATACATGGAGATCATATCCCCCTTATGTATTATACATGGAGATCATATCCCCCCTTATGTATTATACATGGTGATCATATCCCCCCTTATGTATTATACATGGTGATCATATCCCCCCTTATGTATTATACATGGAGATCATATCCCCCCTTATGTATTATACATGGAGATCATATCCCCCCTTATGTATTATACATGGAGATCATATCCCCCCCTTATGTATTATACATGGAGATCATATCCCCCCTTATGTATTATACATGGTGATCATATCCCCCCTTATGTATTATACATGGAGATCATACCCCCCTTATGTATTATACATGGTGATCATATCCCCCCTTATGTATTATACATGGAGATCATATCCCCCCTTATGTATTATACATGGTGATCATATCCCCCCTTATGTATTATACATGGAGATCATATCCCCCCTTATGTATTATACATGGAGATCATATCCCCCCTTATGTATTATACATGGAGATCATATCCCCCTTATGTATTATACATGGAGATCATATCCCCCCTTATGTATTATACATGGAGATCATATCCCCCTTATGTATTATACATGGTGATCAAATCCCCCCTTATGTATTATACATGGAGATCATATCCCCCCTTATGTATTATACATGGAGATCATATCCCCCCTTATGTATTATACATGGAGATCATATCCCCCCTTATGTATTATACATGGAGATCATATCCCCCTTATGTATTATACATGGAGATCATATCCCCCCTTATGTATTATACATGGAGATCATATCCCCCCTTATGTATTATACATGGTGATCATATCCCCCCTTATGTATTATACATGGTGATCATATCCCCCCTTATGTATTATACATGGTGATCATATCCCCCCTTATGTATTATACATGGTGATCATATCCCCCCTTATGTATTATACATGGTGATCATATCCTCCCTTAATCTCCTCTTCTCAGTAGAGAATAAATTCAGTCCCTCTAATCTTTCCTCATAGCTGATCTCCTCCATGCCTCGTATCAGTTTGGTTCCCCTTCTCTGTACTTTCTCCAGTTCCCCAATGTTCTTTATGTGAATTGGAGCCCAAAACTGAACTGAATATTCCAGATGAGGTCTTACTAATGATTTGTACCAGGGGAGGGTGATATCTCTCTCTCTGGAGTCTATTCCTCTCCTAATACAAGAGAGGATTTTGCTCTCTTTAGAACCCGCAGCTTGGCATTGCTGCCATTATTAAGCTTGTGATCTACCAGAACCCTCAGATCCTTCTCCACCATAGACCCCCCAGATCCTTCTCCACCATTGACCCCCCAGATCCTTCTCCACGATTGATTCCTCCAGTTGTACCCCCCTAGTATGTATGATGCATGCATATTCTTAGCCCCCAAGTGCAGAAACTTACATTTATCAACATTAAATCTCATTGGCCCCATAGTCCCCCAATTACACAGAGCATTGAGTTTGACTTGTAAGTTGGAGACATCCTGTAAGGACGTTATTCCACGGCACAGCTTGGTGTCATCTGCAAAGACTGAAATTATATTTTTAATCCCAGACCCTATATCATTTATAAATATATTAAAAAGTCCAATGATCCTGAAGACCACCATCATTGGGGTATTGACTCCGCCCTCATTATCACTTTCTGTTTAAGGGTCCAAAGTTGGAGGATGTTACCACATTATTATCACCATGTAAAAGTCTGTGCTCCAATCACATCATCCGATATAAAATGTCCAGCTGGTAGGAAATGGGTGTAACAAAAGAGAATCCATATTATGTGTATATATAGCAGTGGGGGGAGGGGGAGAGCAGAAGTCAGGAGTATGTAAAGTACAACATAGCGTATATAGTGCAGGGGTCAGAAGTATGTAATGTACAACATAGAGCATATTGTGCAGGGGTCAGGAGTATGTAATATACAACATAGAGTATATAGTGCAGGGGTCAGGAGTGTATAATGTACAACATAGAGTATATAGTGCAGGGGTCAGGAGTGTGTAATGTGCAACATAGAGTATATAGTGCACCATCCATGGGACTAGCATTGGGCGGGTTTTAAGGAGATAACATTATCTCACCTTATTTTAATGGGGAATGGAGGACTGTTGGCCATTTCGCCTTATTACCTGTATTGATCTCAATAAAGCTGCTTACTTTGCTACACCGCAGTTGATTCTCTCTTTAAACCTCTTCTCTAGGGTATCCATTTGGTCTCCAAATAATTTTTGGTCTGTGTTTGGTTTTTGAAGACCCCACCCTATCAACTATTGGTGTGTCGGTGACCTAGCTTTGAGGTCTTTTTCCCCCTTCGGGATGAAGTGATTTCCTGTATCAGTTTTAATCTACTTAATTAATCTATGTAATATATAACATAGAGTATATAGTGCAAGGGTCAGGAATATGTAATGTACAACATGGAGTATATAGTAGTTTTACCCCTTCTACCTGCAAGGTGCAATTCAGGCTGAAGAAGGCAGTTTGTTTCCTGTGTCACAGTGCTGAGCAAAAATAGACATTTACAAAAATGTAGCAAGAGATTATCAGATTATTAAGCCGCTTCATAAAGATAAACATGTAGTGCTACCCTCTTGGGAGATGCTGGTTTTGAGTCCCCCCATTTTCCTGCATGGCCAGGCATTTTCCAACTTGTATCTAGACACACAAAAAAAAACAGTCCATGGGCTTGTTTTTTTGTTTTTGTACTTATTAGGGGTTTCAACTTGGATAGGGAAAAAGGTTCATGGGATGCCCAGCTTGAGTCACAGAACAACAAAAATGAGGACAACGTCCCTCCCTGGCAGACTGCCACAACAGATACTTGACTGTATTCCCTCTGAAACAACAACAGTCTTTAGCAAAGTAATCCCCTCCTAGGAGTCCGATGCCCCCCCCCCCCCCCCAAGTAGAGTTTTAGCAAAGTCGCAACTTGTAGGGGCTCTCAGTCCCCTTAGTAGAAAACAATACTAGCCCACCTGGCCATGGTATTTTTACCCAAGGCCAGAGATTGGGTAAGCAATAAACTGTGCCCTGAAGACTTCCCATGAACTTGCATTTGGCAGAATTCCCCCTTATAGGCCCTGGGGGTGCAGAGCGACTCATACTGTCCTCTACAGCTATGGATAGGATTGTTTTCAGACCATCTGCTGGGCTGGTTCTTTTCCAGTCTGTCGGTGGACTGTAGGGCAGTGAAGCTTCCTCTTTCAGCTTTTCTACTTCTTCCAACCTCCAGCCTGGAGGCAGAACCCCTTTGTCCGGGGCCCCCTCCCAGGCTACACAGCAGCACCTCAACCTTCCACCTGACTTCCCTCTTGCTGGCCAGGCTCTCTCATATAAATGGGCCAGTCTGCCACACTGCCAGGCCTCCTGCCTGGATTGGTCAGACTCCCATGAATTTGCAGACCAGCCCCTCCTTGCCTCCACCTACTGAGTTCTAGAAGCTTCTCCAAGCTTTTAGAGCAGGGTGAAGTACCAGACAGCTGTCCTATAGAGCCCTCCAGCCTTGACCTGAAATAAACTCTCTAACTATATCCTGGCTCCCAGCAAGCCTATAACTATACTAAACCAACTATGTACACTAGAGGCTACTACATACATAAAGGGGGTGAAGTTCAATGTACAAGAAATCCATATCTTGTCCAACTAAAAGCACATTCCAGCTCAGAAAATTGACCAGGGTATTACAGGATGATAATGCCCTGTCCTTCCCTCCTTTAGACCAATCAGTGAGCAGTATGGGTGGAGGAATGGATTTAGTGTTCATGACCCACCTGTGCTGATCTCTGTAGGAGTGTCCTCCTCTATAAATGTCCCCGTTATTCCATCCTCCTCCATAGACTGCTGATCATCCCTCACATACGCCTCTTCTTCTTCTGCTTTCACCTCAGTTTTCATCAGATCTTCACCCTAAACCAAGATAAAAACCATAATTAAAATATCATCTGTAAAATATACGCTTTAATATTGTGACATGTCAAAAAAAATCCAGTCATGTTCTAGATGCTTCATTACTCCGCACTCTTCATCCTCCTCCTTAAAATCTGCTTTGATAACAATATTATAATCCCTGAGGTTTCTACTCTGAATATTTCATAAAACATTAATTGAAACAAAAATGCTTTTGTACAGATCTAAACAGTGATTGTTCCTCATCTACCTGATGATGGTGAGGGATGGTGTGACCTTCCTGTGTGGAATCCCGGGAATACAGAGGACGGGGACATCTCTCTGGTGGGTTCCTGTTACTTGATGGCTCCATCATGATGTCCTTGTAGAGAACATTGTGTCCTTCAGTAAGATGCTTCATTATTCCAAACTCTTCATCCTCTCCTTTATACTCTTCTTTAACAATATTATCATCCCCGAGGATTCCACTCTGAATATATAATAAAACATTCATTGTAACAAACATGCTGTGTATAAATCACAACTACCAATAATTGTCACTCATCTACCTGATGATGGGGAGGGATGGTGTGATCTTCTTGTGTGGAACCCCGGGAATACAGAGGACGGGGACATCTCTCTGGTGGGTTCCTGGTATTAGGTGGCTCCATCATATCCTTGTGTCCTTCTGAAAACTCCTCCATCACTCCATACTCCTTATCCTCCTCTTTAAAAATCACAGCTACCAATAATTGTTCCTGATAAACCTGATGATGGTGAGGGATGGTGTGACCTTCCTGTGTGGAATCCCGGGAATACAGAGGACGGGGACATCTCTCTGGTGGGTTCCCATGACTGGATCCATCTGTAGGAAACACACACACTGACTGAATCCATTGTTTCTATGTGTTTATCAGATGATGGGGGATCTAGGTGGATCCTCCGTACTGCTCTCTCCTTTACAATAAAGTCTCCTCTTACCCGGTGATGTGAGGGGCGGCTGATTGTCCATCATGACGTCCTTGTAGAGATCCTTGTGTCCTTCTAAATACTCCCACTCCTCCATGGAGAAATAGACAGTGACACCCTGACACCTTATAGGAACCTGACACACACAATGATACAGTCACCATCCAGACACATCCCTTGTCTGTTACTGGAGAATGTCCCAGAATTCCCGGCACCGCTCACCTCTCCTGTCAGCAGCTCAGTGATCTCTCTGGTGACTTCTAGAATCTTCTTCTTCTTTCTCTCTTCTATCAGGGAGGGAGGTGGAGGCAATGTGATGTCATATGATCTCCAGACTTCACAGGAGGAAAACTCTACATCTGAACACAAAGAGCAACATCAAATGATATTCCCAGAATCCTCCTCACCTCTCTGGTCAGGTCTGTGTTTTATTAATAGAGATAAGAGTGATGTCATGTGACCTCCCAGAATCCTCCTCACCTCTCTGGTCAGGTCTGTGTTTTATTAATAGAGATTAGTGATGTCATGTGACCTCCCAGAATCCTCCTCACCTCTCCGGTCAGGTCTGTGTTTTTTTAACAGAGATAAGAGTGATGTCATGTGACCTCCCAGAATCCTCCTCGCCTCTCCAGTCAGATCTGTGTTTTTTTAACAGAGATAAGAGTGATGTCATGTGACCTCCCAGAATCCTCCTCACCTCTCCGGTCAGGTCTGTGTTTTATTAATAGAGCTGAGTGATGTCATGTGACCTCCCAGAATCCTCCTCACCTCCCCGGTCAGATCTGTGTTTTATTAATAGAGATAGGAGTGATGTCATGTGACCTCCCAGAATCCTCCTCACCTCTCCGGTCAGGTCTGTGTTTTATTAATAGAGATAGGAGTGATGTCATGTGACCTCCCAGAATCCTCCTCACCTCCCCGGTCAGGTCTGTGTTTTATTAATAGAGCTGAGTGATGTCATGTGACCTCCCAGAATCCTCCTCACCTCCCCGGTCAGATCTGTGTTTTATTAATAGAGATAGGAGTGATGTCATGTGACCTCCCAGAATCCTCCTCACGTCTCCGGTCAGGTCTGTGTTTTATTAATAGAGATAGGAGTGATGTCATGTGACCTCCCAGAATCCTCCTCACCTCTCCGGTCAGGTCTGTGTTTTATTACTAGAGATAAGAGTGATGTCATGTTACCTCCCAGAATCCGGCTCACCTCTCCGGTCAGGTCTGTGATTTATTACTAGAGATAAGAGTGATGTCATGTGACCTCCCAGAATTCTCCTCACCGATCAGGTCTCCATTTTGTTAAAGCCACATTTCAGGCTGAGATATAATATGCTTATCCCTGTGTAAATGTGCTCTATTGAGTGGCATGTTATACTTGTTCTGGTTTTATCTTCTTACTAGGGATGCACTGAAATTTCAGTGGCCGAAATGTTTCAGCCGAAAACTGAAATGAAAAAAAAAAAAGCACCGATACAGGTGCCAAAAAAAAACAGCCCTTCCGCACCGCCCACCCATCCCTCGCTGCCACCGTCACTACCGGCCGCCACTCAGTAGTTCTCAGCCTTACCTGAGAAACCATCGAGGGATCCTGGCGCTGGGCATAGAGAAGAGTGAAGGAAAGATGGCCTCCACTCATCTCTATGCCCTTGGAGGACTGGAACGATGTCACTTGCCATTTTTTTTAAAGCACTAGATCAATGCTTTTTTTGGATCCAATGCTTTACATTACCGAGGAGAGATGTGAGGTCTTATTGGTCTCATATCTCTCCATAAAGAGTATAAATGGGCCAAGTGCCCATAGTAACTACTGCCTTTTGCTTCTATGCTGGAATACTGGCGACAATTGAGACACGCGTTTCATACGCAGGCGTTAATGACCTTACACTTTGGAGGTCACACCTTCTGGTAAGGAGTTGGTGTGTTATCGTGGATTCGGAACATTGAAGTCTGTAGAATCTGCGCCCCACTTGTGTCTCGCGTAATGCCTGGCCTGTTCATGTTTTCTTGGACGTTGAGTGTGCATGCTTTTTTTTACATTTGAAGTTTTTTCATATATCATCACATGTATTTAACCAGTTCCATACCGGGCACTTTCACCCCCTTCCTGCCCAGGCCAATTTTTGAGCTTTCCGTGCTGTCACACTTTGAATGACAATTGTGCGGTTATGAAACATGTATCAACTTTTTCACACAAATAGAGCTTTCTTTTGGTGGTATTTAATCACCACTGAGTATATATATATATATAAAAAAACGAAACTTTTGGGGAAAAAAAACTGATTTTTCTTTGTTTCTGTTATAAAATTTTGCAAATAAATAACATTTCTTCATAAATTTAGGTCAAAATGTATTCTGCTACATTTCGTCGGTGAAAATACCCCAAATTAGTGGATATTATTTAGTCAAAATACCCTCATATTACCCATTTTTGGAAAATAGAAAGTCCAAGGTATTTAGTAAGAAGCGTGGTGAGCTTTTGGAGGTTGTAAGTTTTTGTTACAATTTTTTGGAAGTGTAGAAATAAAAAAAAAAAAAAAGCAAATCACATTTTTTTTCACCAGTCCAGTAAATCGTTATTATATAACTGGCGTTGCGGTGATCAGAGACACTGACTGGTGACAGCATGTAAAAAAAAATTAACCACTTGACCTCCAGAGGATTTACCCCCCTTAACCCCTTCACGCCTAAGGGTAAAACAAATCTAAATGCCTAAGCACAATTCTGCAACGTTGACAACTTGACATGTTAGTAAAACCGTACATATCGTCACAACTACTTTGTACATCCAGGTGGATTATACCTTGTTTTTTTCAGGACAAATTGGGCTTTCATTTGGTGGTAAATGGTCATGGATAGCTCCTAATTTTTTTTTATTATTAAAGGAAAACTGGGCCAAAATAGTAAAAAAAATCATTTTTTTATATTTAACTGTGTGTTTCTTCTTACGACCATAACCTACCACCAAAGAACAACCCAAAATACATTCTCCAGTTCTTGACGATCGCAGCGATACCATATATGTGTATGTTATTTGTTGTTTGTACCCGTAGTACAGCCCAGAAACAACAGTGCGCATTTTGTTTTTGTCTTTTTTTTTTATTTTTTTTTTTACATAAAACACACTGTCACTGACATTGACATTAACACTAACTGACACTGATACCAATTTTTTTTTTAAATCCTGACCTTTGACCCTGACCTTTGCCCTTGACCCTGACCTTTGACCCTGACCTTGACCCAAACACTAACCCTGGTACTGAACTAGATCAAACCTTGATCTAGGTATTTTTCTTTATTTTTTAATATTTATTTATCTTTTCTTTTTTTTTTTTTACAAACTTTTTTTTTCTCTCTCTATGTCAGGAGTTCGAGAGATACAATGTATCTCTCTTCTCCATTCATAGAGAGAGAGAAAACAAGGGGGCTGGGCTGCACAGTGATTGATCACTGTGATAGCCAATCAGAGGCTATCACAGCGATCACGTGACCCGGAATCGGGAGTCCCGGGTCCCGATCGTTAGAACGGGACCCGGGGCTCTCAGTGACACCGCGGTCTTGGTGCTGGGAGCGCGCCGAGCGGCGCGCTCCCAGCACAAAGACAGGTACGCAAATATGTGGCGCCACGGAAAAAAGCCCAGGTCCCTGAGGCCGCATATTTGTGTTACGTCGGCGTCAAGGGGTTAATGACCTCGCCTCTTTTTGCTACTCGGCGCTGCACTAATTCAACTAATAATTGCGCGGTCATGCAATGCTGCACCCAAACGAAATTTACGTCCTTTTTTTCACACAAATAGAGCTTTCTTTCGGTGGTATTTGATCACCTGTGCGCTTTTTATTTTTCACGCTATAAGCAAAAAAAGGCCAAAAATTTTGAAGAAAAACAATATTTTTTACTTTCAGCTATAAAAAATATATAGTAAACTCAAAGTTGGTTATAAATTTAGGCCAAAATGTATTCTGCTCCATGTTTGTGGTAAAAAAAATCCCAATAAGTGTATATTGATTGCTTTGTGTGGAAGTTATAGCGTCTACAAACTATGGTATAGATACTGCAATTTACACCATTTTTCTGCTATACAGCGCTGCGCTAGTTTAACGGACAATTGCGCGGTCATGCAATACGGTACATAAATGAAATTTACATCCTTTTTTTCCCCACAAATTGAGCTTTCTTTCGGTGGTATTTGATCGCCTGTGCCATTTTTATTTTTTGCGCTATAAAAAAAAGGCTGACAATTTTGAGGAAAAAAAACAATATTTTGGACTTTTTGCTATAAAACATGTCCAGTAAAAAAAAATGCAAAAAACAAATTTAGTCATAAATTTCTGCCAAAATGCATTCTGCGACATGTCTTTGCTAAAAAAAAAAAAACAATACGTGTAAATTAATTGGTTTACGTGAAAGTTATAGTGTTTACAAATGGCGGGAAAGATACTGGGATTTTTAGGTTTTTTTTATACTAATAATGGCGGCAATCAGTGACTTATGGCGGCGATCAGGGACTTATGGCAGCGACCAGCGACTTATGGCGGGACAGCGGTGGACATTATGACATTGGGGGGTACTGACTTGGGGTCACTGACATCCCCAAAAACACTAATACAGTGATCAGCGCAAAAAAAAAAACACTGACACTGTACTAATGGCACTGGGGAGGAAGGGGTTAACTTTATTTTGCAGGGAAGGGTTATCTGAGTGAGGGGAGTGTTTTACTAGGGGGCGGGGGTGTGTACTGGGCGGGACAAGGCTGATCGAGAGAGATAAACTCTTCTTTCTTGATCAGCTCATCCTCGAGCTGTCAGGGAAGTGGCTGAAGTAGCTGTGCTGTCTGTCACTGTTTGACACCGATCACTGGGAAACAGCCGGTAAGGACCGGCTGTGACCCGGCGACTGACATCCGCGGCGGTGATCGGCGGGACAGATAGGGTGGCGGCGCGCCTCGTGCGCGTCCTCTATCTGTTTACAAAAAACGTGGTTTTGCCTGCCCGTGCCGCCCTGGCGCCGTATTTCTACAGTGGCAGGGCCGCAAGTGGTTAAAATAATTTTTTTGTTACATTTTTCAAATTTTTTATTACACTATTTTTCCTTTTTTACTATTTTTTTTTCAGCACACTGTGACCAAAGCAATACAATGTTATCATAGAAACATTGAACTACCCCAGGCAAGTGATAAGGGTTTTTTTTTTTTAATTACACATTATGATTGCTAATACCAATGTATTTCATTGATATTTGCTATCATTGTTACTGAAGGAAACTGATTAATTCAGTCTTTTGTTGTGATTAGCTGTGATTGGGCATGATACAGATGAGCTGTGATTGGCGCAGTCTGTACCACGTGGCTGCTTTGACCAATCACAGCTAACAACACAATTGTATACAATGGATGGCTTGACAGGAAGCCATCCATTGTATACGATTGTCATGTGATCTGCTGTGATTGGATGCAGCGGTCATATGATACTGGCAACGGGCCGGTGTAGTGATCTGTCATTGGCTGTGTCCTGTGGCAACAACTGGTGACAGATCACGCCGCTGCGTGGCTCCTTTTGACAGGACATCATAGGATGCCCAGTCACAAGGAGGAGTGTCCCGCTCGGCATCAATCTGCTATAGTCCGGACGGGAAGGTGTTAACATCATTTGAAGAAATAGCACAACTAATTTTGCATCACTATTATATTTGGTGTTTAAATTCTGAAAATGTTTAGCGTGCTGCTTCTTTTATGAAATTTGTGTTGTTTTATATTATTTACACACTAAGTGCAAGTTTTTTGGGGTTTTTTGTACATTTATAATTCACCCATACAGGACTCCTCACTTTGTAGGTTACAAGCTTATCCCAGGCATTCTGCTGCTATTACATACATGGTGCAACAAACAGTCGTGTGTGACAATGCCAAGGGTCCAATGGCATCCTAAGAACATCAGAAGAAAGACAGAGCCAGATGGAGGGACATTGGGAGGAGGAGCTGTGAGGTCGGTGTGATGTCAAAGGATTCTCTGACTCTGGTTGGAGGGACATTGGAGGAGGAGCTGTGAGGTCAGTGTGATGTCATAGAATTCTCTGATTCTGGATGGAGGGACATTGGGAGGAGGAGCTGTGAGGTCGGTGTGATGTCATAGGATTCTCTGACTCTGGATGGAGGGACATTGGGAGGAGGAGCTGTGAGGTCGGTGTGATGTCATAGGATTCTCTGACTCTGGATGGAAGGACATTGGGAGGAGCAGCTGTGAGGTCGGTGTGATATCATAGGATTCTCTGACTCTGGTTGGAGGACATTGGGAGGAGGAGCTGTGGGGTCAGTGTGATGTCATAGGATTCTCTGACTGTGAATGGAGGGACATTGGAAGGAGGAGCTGTGAGGTCAGTGTGATGTCATAGGATTCTCTGACTGTGAATGGATTGACATTGGAAGGAGCTGTGAGGTCAATGTGATGTCATAGGATTCTCTGACTCTGGATGGAGGGACATTGGGAGGAGGAGCTGTGAGGTTGGTGTGATGTCATAGGATTCTATGACTATGGATGGAGGGACATTGGGAGGAGCTGTGAGGTCGGTGTGATGTCACAGGATTCTCTGACTCTGGATGGAGGGACATTGGGAGGAGGAGCTGTGGGGTCAGTGTGATGTCATAGGATTTTTTGACTCCGGATGGAGGGACATTGGGAGGAGGACATACTAAAAGGAATGACAAAAGATAATGCCCATAGACAATAATGGAACAGAACGGAATGCACATAGACAATAATGGAACAGAACGGAATACCCATAGACAATAATGGAACAGAACGGAATACCCATAGACAATAATGGAACAGAACGGAATACCCATAGACAATAATGGAACAGAAGGGAATGCCAATAGACAATAATGGAACAGAAGGGAATGCCAATAGAGAATAATGGAACAGAATGGAATGCCCATAGAGAATAATGGAACAGAAGGGAATGCCCATAGACAATAATGGAACAGAAGGGAATGCCAATAGAGAATAATGGAACAGAATGGAATGCCCATAGACAATAATGGAACAGAAGGGAATGCCAATAGAGAATAATGGAACAGAATGGAATGCCCATAGAGAATAATGGAACAGAAGGGAATGCCCATAGACAATAATGGAACAGAAGGGAATGCCAATAGACAATAATGGAACAGAACGGAATGCCCATAGACAATAATGGAACAGGACGGAATGCCCATAGACAATAATGGAAGAGAAAGGAATGCCCATAGACAATAATGGAACAGGACGGAATGCCCATAGAGAATAATGGAAGAGAAAGGAATGCCAATAGAGAATAATGGAACAGAACGGAATGCCCATAGACAATAATGGAACAGAACGGAATGCCCATAGACAATAATGGAACAGGACGGAATGCCCATAGACAATAATGGAACAGAAGGGAATGCCCATAGACAATAATGGAACAGGACGGAATGCCCATAGACAATAATGGAACAGAAGGGAATGCCCATAGACAATAATGGAACAGAAGGGAATGCCCATAGACAATAATGGAACAGAACGGAATGCCCATAGAGAATAGTGGAAAAGAAAGGAATGCCTATAGACTATAATGGAACAGAAGGGAATGCCCATAGACAATAATGGAGTCAGAAGCATCAGACAGATCACATAAATCCTCGGCAGACAGACTCTCCACGCTCAGTGGTAATGTTAACAATTGAGATTAGGCGGGATTATCTTTGCATTCTATGGCATAACAAAAGTGAATGACAGAATGGAATGCCCATAGAATATAAGAAACTAATTTGCAGACAAATCTGGGAAACAGCGATGTCACCTTTCCCACAGGTGGTCCCCAAGTAGAGGATCAGATTGTAAAAACACAATTTTTTGGAATGATAGCTGTTTTCTAAGGAATGACAGATGAATGACACCAAGGAATGCCCATAGAGTATAATGGGAAGTAAGATGTAACTTGAGGTCAGAAGCTTTAACAGGGGTGTGAAAATTTTTGAAAAAAAATACTTGTCCAAGGACTAAATCGGTGTCCCAATCTACTTGTCCCACATGACAATCTACTTGTCCTGATAATTTTTTTTTTTTTTTTAACCAAAACTGTGTTTAAATCTGCTTTAAGGAATGTCGGGGCTTTTAAAAACAAAAGGGACTTTATGGCAACTTAAATGTTTAATATTTTTAACATTGTGCTGTTTATCTCCTTCTCCCCCCCCCCCCCCTGCCTGTCTCCAGCACCGCTCCCGGGGACTAGCAGGGAGAAGAGAGACCTTGCAGTGTAATGACCGCTAATTGGCTGGTCCTTAGGGGTGTCCAGCTTATCCTTTATCCCTTTCACTCCCAAAGCAGTTTTTGCATTTTTTGCACGTTTAAAAAATAATTTTAGGCCTGAATATGACACAAACCCCAAACATGATATGTTTTCTGAAATCAGAGACCCTAGAGAATATAATAGTGGTAGTACCAATTTTTTATGCCGTGTGATATTATCACAAAGGTCTTGGAAATGCAAAATTTTAGTAAAAAAATACACTTAATTTTAGGGTACAAAAAGCAATAGATTATACAATTTGTTTGTAAAATATAAAAGATGAGGTTTCAGAGAGTAAATAGATATCCAACATGTCAAACCTTAAATTTGCGCGCGCTCGTGAAACGGCGACAAACTTCAGTACCCTATATTTTCTATAGGTGGCGCTTTTAAAGCCATCATTAGTATAGTGTGCAGAGGAGGTCTGGTGTTAGAATTATCGCTCTCATTCTGGCATGCGCAGCGATATGTAATGTTTATCACAATTGTCATTTTCATGCATAGGCGCCCCAGCATTTGTGCGTAAGTGTGGGGGTGGGGTGCCTTGAAACATTTTTGGGGGGTTGTATGCTTGGGTGTAATTATAAACTTTAAAAAAAACAAGAAAAAATTTTTTTTTTACTTAACTTTTATTTTTTTGTTTAATCAAAAAGTCCGCTATGTGATGATTTTGCGTGACAGGTTCTCTTCATTGAGACATCCAGGGTCTAAAAGACCCCCAATGTCTCCCCTGTGCTCCACTGGATGTAATGCAGTGCACATCGCACCGCATTACATTCTTTCCCAGCCTCGATGGTTGGGAATCTGTCAACAGGGACCCGAAAGTGACATCACATCACTTCCTGGTCAGGACAAGAAGGCACCCATTGATTGATCCCGGGCACGCAGATGGGCAAGCAGAGCCTGGGAGACATAACGGGCAGGAGGGTGGAGGTTGGCACCATAGTGGGCTGTGTGGAAGCAATCGGGCCGCAGTGCTGCCACCCAACAAGTGAGCTCTGCTGGTTGCCTGCAGCAAGGCTAAAGGTAAAAAAAAAAAAAAAAAACTACCTGCCTGGCACTCGGAACTACATGTCCCGGGAATCTGGTGATATGAATTGAACATCCCTCATTTGACATATCAAATAAATCCTTAGAAGCCAGACTCTCCATGTTCAGTGGTGATGTTTAAAATTGGGATTAAGCGGGATTATCATTGCTTTCTATGGAATGACAAGGGGGAATGACAGGAGGGAATGCCCATAGCGCAAACATAGCAATGTCACCCTCCCCACAGGGGTTCCCCAAGCAGAGGAGCAGATTGTAAACTTGGAATCATTGGGATTATAGCGGTTTTCTAGGGAATGACAAAGGTGTAATGCCCATAGGGTATAATGGGAACCAAGATGTGACCCGGAGTCAGAACCATTCAGCATTCCAAATAAATCCTCAGCAGCCAGACTCTGCATGTTCAGTGGTGGTGTTTACAGTTGAGATGAAGAAGGATTATCATTGTTTTCTATAAAATGACAAAGGAATAGAGTATAATAAGAAGCAAGATGTGATCTGGAGTCAAAACCATTAGGTATATAAGAAACAAACTGTCAGAAATAACTGTCATTTTCCAGCTGTCAAAAATAACTCATTTTCCAGGTGTAAAATATAACTGTCAAGTTTCCAACTGTCAAAAACAACTGTCATTTTCCAGCTGTCAAAAATAACTGTCATTTTCCAGCTGTCAAAAACTATCATTTTCAACTGTCATTTTCAAAATGTCAAAAATAACTGTCATTTTCAAACTGTTAAAAACTATCATTTTCAACTGTAATTTTCTGTCAAAAATAACTGTCATTTTCTAGCTGTCAAAAATAGCTGTCATTTTCCAGCTGTAAAAAAAAAACCTGTCATTTACCAACTGTCAAAAATAACTGTCATTTTCCAACTGCCAAAAACTATAATTTTCAACTGTCATTTTCCAACTGTCAAAAATAACTGTCATTTTCCAGCTGTCAAAAATAACTGGTTTTCCAGGTGTCAAAAATAACTGTCATTTTCCAGCTGTCAAAAATAACTGTCATTTTCCGAATGTCAAAAAATATATTTTTCAACTGTCATTTTCCAACTGTCAAAAATAATTGTCATTTTCCAAATGTCATTTTCCAACTGTCAAAAATAACTCATTTTCCAGGTGTAAAAAATAACTGTCAAGTTTCCAACTGTCAAAAACAACTGTCATTTTCCAACTGGCAAAAACTACTGTCATTTTCCAACTGTCAAAAGCTAACTATCACTTTCAACTGTCATTTTCCAACTGTCAAAAATAACTGTCATTGTCTAGCTGTCAAAAATAACTGTCATTTTCCAGGTGTAAAAAATAACTGTCAAGTTTCCAACTGTTAAAAACAACTGTCATTTTCCAACTTTCAAAAACAACTGTCATTTTCCAGCTGTCAAAAACTACTGTGATTTTCCAACTGTCAAAAACTATCATTTTCAACTGTCATTTTCCATCTGTCAAAAATAACTGTCATTTTCCAACTGTCAAAAGCTATAATTTCCAACTGTTATTTTCCACCCATTGATTGATCTCGGGCCCGCAGATGGGCAAGCAAAGCTGGCAGGAGGGTGGAGGTTGGCACCATAGTGGGCTGTGTGAAAGCAATCGGACTGCAGCGCTGCCACCCAAATGCTTCCACCTGACAGGTGAGCTCTGTTGCCTGCCCGCAGCAGGGCTAAAGGTAGAAAAAAAAAAGAAACTACCTGCCCGGCACTACATGTCCCAGGTGTCGGGGGATATGAATTGAACATCCCTGATTTGACATATCAAATAAATCCTTAGAAGCCAGACTCTCCATATTCAGTGGTGATGTTTAACATTGGGATTAAGCGGGATTATCATTGCTTTCTATGGAATGACAAGGGTGAATGACAGGAGGGAATGACAAGGGTGAATGACAGGAGGGAATGACAAGGGGGAATGACAGGAGGGAATGAAAAGGGTGAATGACAGGAGGGAATGACAAGGGGTAATGACAGGAGGGAATGAAAAGGGGGAATGACAGGAGGGAATGACAAGGGGGAATGACAGGAGGGAATGACAAGGGGGAATGACAGGAGGGAATGACAAGGGGGAATGACAGGAGGGAATGCCCATAGAGTAAACAGAAAACAAAATATCAACTCATTTGCAGGCAAATCTGAAAAACAGAAACGCCTGTGTGAAAAGGGCTTAATTTATGGCAAAATTAGATTTTTTAAATGATTTTACTGGCTATGCTTAAGGGCTCATGTACATGTAGCTGATAAACTGACGTTTAGGAGCTTTTCTGCGTTTTTTTCAGCAGCCCCTGAACTCTTCCTAACGTGTTCTTATGTGTCCATGTACACTATATTGTTTACAGTCCTTCAGAGGCAGTCGAGTTTACAGTCTGTTTTTGAACGCACCAAACTTGCGTTCAGGAGTAGAGTAGAAATGCCAAATGCTTGTAAACGCGGCTAACTGCGTTTATAAACGTTTGCGTTTAAAAGCGTTTTTTAACTGTTCCATATCAAGATACTGTCCGGAGCCTTTTTTCATCACCAGAAATGCATGCAAAGCGTTTTCCATGTATACAAATGGACCCGGTACACCAGCGCAGTCAGTTCCAGGTTTGGCGTGAAGGAAAAAATGGTAGAACGTGCCGCATTATGCTCATGATGGGATCCATAGTGAATACAACCAGAAAAGACAGGTCATCTCAACACATACTGCTCTCTCTGCTTCTACTCACTCTAATTCTCTCAAAATGTCTGAAATAGTTCATTATTTACTATTTTTCAGTGCATTCTGGGCATTTGGGAAGGTCTCCTGGGGTTATCTTTAAAAAACGCTTCTAAACGCAAACGCGTATAAACGTGGTATGTAAACGCGGCTAAACAGACATTTTTTTAACCTACGTTTTCCAGCAGTTTCCATCGTTCAGAAGAGTTTTCCAAACGCCCCGTGTACATGGAACCGAATAGCAAAAAGTCAAAAATATTGTTTCTCAAAATTGTCTGCCTTTTTTTTTTTTTTTTTACAGCTCAAAAAAGAAAAACTGCACAGGGGATCAAATACCACCAAAAGAAAGCTCAATTTGTGGGAAAAAAAGGATGTAAATTTTGTTTGGGTGCAGCGTTGCATGACCGCGCAATTGTCAGTTAAAATAACACAAAAAATGGTCTGGTCAGGAAGGAGGGAGGGAGGGAAATCCTCAGGAGGGGGAAGGGTTAAACACCACCACTGAACATGGAGAGTCTGTCTGCTGAGGATTTATTAGGAATGCTGAATGGTTCTGGTCAGATTTTGGTTCCCATTACACCCTAGGGCAGTGGTTCTCAACCTTTCTAATGCCGCGACCCCTTAATACAGTTCCTCATGTTGTGGTGACCCCCAACCATAAAATTATTTTCGTTGCTACTTCATAACTGTAATTTTGCAGTGGGAGGAATAGTGCCTCATCATTGGTATCAGTGGGAGGAATAGTGCCCCATCATTGGTATCAGTGGGAGGAATAGTGCCCCATCATTGGTATCAGTGGGAGGAATAGTGCCCCATCATTGGTATCAGTGGGAGGAATAGTGCCCCATCATTGGTATCAGTGGGAGGAATAGTGCCCCATCATTGGTATCAGTGGTAGGAATAGTGCCCCCATCATTGGTGTCAGTGGTAGGAATAGTGCCCCATCATTGGTGTCAGTGGTAGGAATAGTGCCCCATCATTGGTGTCAGTGGGAGGAATAGTGCCCCATCATTGGTGTCAGTGGGAGGAATAGTGCCCCATCGTTGGTGTCAGTGGGGGGAGGAATAGTGCCCCATCGTTGGTGTCAATGGGAGGAATAGTGCCCCATCATAGGTGTCAGTGGGGGGAATAGTGCCCCATCATTGGTGTCAGTGGGGGGAATAGTGCCCCATCATTGGTGTCAGTGGGGGGAATAGTGCCCCATCATTGGTGTCAGTGGGGGGAATAGTGCCCCATCATTGGTGTCAGTGGGGGGAATAGTGCCCCATCATTGGTGTCAGTGGGGGGAATAGTGCCCCATCATTGGTGTCAGTGGGAGGAATAGTGCCCCATCACTGGTGTCAGTGGGAGGAATAGTGTCCCATCACTGGTGTCAGTGGGAGGAATAGTGTCCCATCACTGGTGTCAGTGGGAGGAATAGTGCCCCATCACTGGTGTCAGTGGGAGGAATAGTGCCCCATCACTGGTGTCAGTGGGAGGAATAGTGCCCCATCACTGGTGTCAGTGGGAGGAATAGTGCCCCATCATTGGTGTCAGTGGGGGGAATACGGCCCCATTATTGGTGTCAGTGGGAGGAATAGTGCCCCATCATTGGTGTCAGTGGGAGGAATAGTGCCCCATCATTGGTATCAGTGGGAGGAATAGTGCCCCCATCATTGGTGTCAGTGGGAGGAATAGTGCCCCATCGCTAGCATCAGGGGGAGCAATAGTGCCCCAACATTGGTGTCAGTGGGAGGAATAGTGCCCCATCGTTGGTATCAGAGGGAAGTATAGTGCCCCATTGTTGGTGTCAGTGGGAGGAATAGTGCCCCATCGTTGGTGTCAGTGGGAGAAATAGTGCCCCATCGTTGGTGTCAGTGGGAGGAATAGTGCCCCATCGTTGGTGTCAGTGGGAGGAATAGTGCCCCATCGTTGGTGTCAGTGGGGGGAGGAATAGTGCCCCATCGTTGGTGTCAATGGGAGGAATAGTGCCCCATCATAGGTGTCAGTGGGGGGAATAGTGCCCCATCATTGGTGTCAGTGGGGGGAATAGTGCCCCATCATTGGTGTCAGTGGGGGGAATAGTGCCCCATCATTGGTGTCAGTGGGGGGAATAGTGCCCCATCATTGGTGTCAGTGGGGGGAATAGTGCCCCATCACTGGTGTCAGTGGGAGGAATAGTGTCCCATCACTGGTGTCAGTGGGAGGAAAAGTGCCCCATCATTGGTGTCAGTGGGAGGAATAGTGCCCCATCACTGGTGTCAGTGGGAGGAATAGTGCCCCATCATTGGTGTCAGTGGGGGGAATACGGCCCCATTATTGGTGTCAGTGGGAGGAATAGTGCCCCATCATTGGTGTCAGTGGGAGGAATAGTGCCCCATCATTGGTATCAGTGGGAGGAATAGTGCCCCATCGTTGGCATCAGGGGGAGCAATAGTGCCCCAACATTGGTGTCAGTGGGAGGAATAGTGCCCCGTCATTGGTGTCAGTGGGGGGAATAGTGCCCCATCATTGGTATCAGAGGGAAGTATAGTGCCCCATCGTTGGTGTCAGTGGGAGGAATAGTGCCCCATCGTTGGTGTCAGTGGGAGGAATAGTGCCCCATCGTTGGTGTCAGTGGGAGGAATAGTGCCCCATCGTTGGTGTCAGTGGGAGGAATAGTGCCCCATCGTTGGTGTCAGTGGGAGGAATAGTGCCCCATCGTTGGTGTCAGTGGGAGGAATAGTGCCCCATCGTTGGTGTCAGTGGGAGGAATAGTGCCCCATCGTTGGTGTCAGTGGGGGGAGGAATAGTGCCCCATCATTGGTAATAGTGACACCAATGATTGGGCACTATTCCTCCCACTGACACCAATGATACTTACCTTGCTGACCCCTGCTCCAGCCTGGGCTCGCTCCCTCCCTCTCCCATGGTACAAACACTTACCAGTCAGATGGCTTCCTTCTCCGGCCGCTTTCCTCCTCTTCACTCGCTCGTGCTTCGCGGTGCCGCTCGGCTCCTCCTTTCCAAGCTCCACCTCCTCGCCGGTGATTGGCCGCCTGTGTGCCTCTCTTGAGCTACAGTTCCGGCGGCCAATCACCGACGAGGAAGGATTGATCCCGGGGGTGTGTCCAGATGACAGAGACGGCATGTCATCCCGCCCACACCTGCAGACGGATCAAAGAGCGGTGTCTCGGTTCCTAAGGCCATCGGAAATATGTGTTTTCCGATGGTCTTAGGCGACCCCTGGGAAAGTGTCGTTCGACCCCCAAAGGGGTCGCGACCCCCAGGTTGAGAACCGCTGCCCTAGGGGCATTCTCTTTTGTCACTCCATAGAAAACAGATATCATTTCAATCTTACAATCTGCTCCTCTGTTTGGGGAACCCCGGTGGGGAAGGTGACATCGCCATGTTTTTCAGATTTGTCTGCAAATGATTTTATTTCTCTTCCATTATTGTCTATGGGCATTCCACTGCCCTGTTAAAGTCTATGGGCATTCCATTCTGTCACTCCTTTTATGATGTCCCCTCCCCTGCCACTAATAAAAGTGGTATAATCCATTAGTACAGACTGATGGGGTGAGAAGGTGACCCATCTCCACAATGAGGAGAATGTTCCGGCCCCGGAAGTGGGGGAATGTTGTGCCCCTGAAGGGGTTAATTTGGGTTCCCACACTATATATGTGTGTATCATCATCTGCTGGAGATAAAAGACGTCACAGTGACCATGGAGGAAGAGGACGGACATGACTATGGAGGAAGAGGACGGACGTGACCATGGAGGAAGAGGACGGACGTGACCATGGAGGAAGAGGACGGACGTGACCATGGAGGAAGAGAACGGACGTGACCATGGAGGAAGAGGGCGGACGTGACTATGGGGGAAGAGGACGGACGTGACTATGGGGGAAGAGGACGGACATGATCATGGAGGAAGAGGACGGACATGACCATGGAGGAAGAGGACGGACGTGACCATGGAGGAAGAGGACGGACGTGGCTATGGAGGAAGAGGACGGACGTGACCATGGAGGAAGAGGACGGACGTGACCATGGAGGAAGAGGACGGACGTGGCTATGGAGGAAGAGGACGTACGTGGCTATGGGGGAAGAGGACGGACATGATCATGGAGGAAGAGGACGGACGTGACCATGGAGGAAGAGGACGTACGTGACCATGGAGGAAGAGGACGGACGTGACCATGGAGGAAGAGGACGGACGTGGCCATGGAGGAAGAGGACGGACGTGACCATGGAGGAAGAGGACGGACGTGGCTATGGGGGAAGAGGACGGACGTGGCCATGGGGGAAGAGGACGGACGTGGCTATGGGGGAAGAGGACGGACGTGACTATGGAGGAAGAGGACGGACGTGACTATGGAGGAAGAGGACGGACGTGACTATGGAGGAAGAGGACGGACGTGGCTATGGGGGAAGAGGACGGACGTGACTATGGAGGAAGAGGACGGACGTGACTATGGAGGAAGAGGACGGACGTGGCTATGGAGGAAGAGGACGGACGTGACTATGGGGGAAGAGGACGGACGTGACTATGGAGGAAGAGGACAGACGTGACTATGGAGGAAGAGGACGGACGTGGCTATGGAGGAAGAGGACGGACGTGGCTATGGGGGAAGAGGACGGACGTGGCTATGGAGGAAGAGGACGGACGTGACTATGGGGGAAGAGGACGGACGTGACCATGGAGGAAGAGGACGGACGAGACTATGGGGGAAGAGGACGGACGTGACCATGGAGGAAGAGGACGGACGAGACTATGGGGGAAGAGGACGGACGAGACTATGGGGGAAGAGGACGGACGAGACTATGGGGGAAGAGGACGGACGTGACTATGGGGGAAGAGGACGGACGTGACTATGGAGGAAGGGGACGGACGTGACTATGGAGGAAGAGGACGGACGTGACTATGGAGGAAGAGGACGGACGTGACAAGGCTTACTGGGTGTAAATAAGAAATAACATCTTATTACCTCCTCTGCTGCCACTTCCACCAATGTCTCCTCTCCCCACTCACCTCTCACCCGGAACTTCCTGTTTATAACTGACATCACTTCCTGTCTATCTGAAATCACTTCCTGTCTGTACTTAACCACTTGCCCTCCTGAGGATTTACCCCCCTTAATGACCACGCCTCTTTTTGCTACTCGGCGCTGCACTAATTCAACTGATAATTGTGCGGTCATGCAATGCTGCACCCAAACGAAATTTATGTCCTTTTTTTCACACAAATAGAGCTTTCTTTCGGTGTAATTTGATCACCTGTGCGCTTTTTATTCTTCACGCTATAAACAAAAAAAATCCCAATAAATGTATATTGATTGCTTTGTGTGGAAGTTATAGCGTCTACAAACTATGGTATAGATACTGCAATTTACACCATTTTTCTGCTATACAGCGCTGCGCTAGTTTAACGGACAATTGCGCGGTCATGCAATACGGTACATAAATGAAATTTACATCCTTTTTTTTCCCACAAATTGAGCTTTCTTTCGGTAGTATTTGATCGCCTGTGCGGTTTTTATTTTTTGCGCTATAAAAAAAAAAGTCTCACAATTTTGAGGGAAAAAAACAATATTTTGGACTTTTTGCTATAAAACATGTCCAGTAAAAAAAAATTAAAAATCAAATTTAGTCATAAATTTCAGCCAAAATGCATTCTGCGACATGTCTTTGCTAAAAAAAAACCCCAATACGTGTAAATTAATTGGTTTACGTGAAAGTTATAGCATTCACAAATGGCGGGAAAGATACTGGGATTTTTTATTTATTTTTATACTAATAATGGCGGCAATCAGCGACTTATGGCGGGACTGTGGCAGACATTCTGACACTGGGGGGTACTGACTTGGGGTCACTGACATCCCCAGTGACACCAATACAGTGATCAGTGCAAAAAAAAAACACTGACACTGTACTAATGGCACTGGGGAGGGAGGGGTTAACTTTATTATTCAGGGAAAGGGTTAACTGTGTGAGGGGGAGTGTTTTACTAGGGGGCGGGGGTGTGTGCTGCATGGAGACACACTGATCCGGACAGATAAACGATTCTGTCCTGATCAGCGTGTCAGGGAACTGACAGAAAGCACAGCTACTGCAGCTGTGCACTCTGTCACTGATTGCCGCTAATCGCCGAGACATAGCCGGTAACGACCGGCTGTGACCCGGCGACTGACATCCGCGGCCGTGATTGGCGGGATAGGTAGGGCGGCAGGGCGCCTCACGCGTGCCCCCTACCTGTTTTAAAAACACACATTTTAAAATGTGGTTTTGCCCAGCCGTGCCGCCCTGCCGCCGTATTTCTACAGTGGCAGGGCGGCATGTGGTTAACCTCACTTCCTGTCTTCCATAGAGACTTCCTGTCTGGGTAGAAGTGAGATCCCCACCTTGTGGAGATCAGAGGAACTGCAGCCCCGAGAAGCATCTGGTAGTGTGACCCCGGCCTTGTGCTGGGTGTGTATGGACTGTAGATCCTTATAGAGGGGTCACCTCCACTCCCACCAAGGGGGACAGAAATATATGACTGCTTAGTCCAGCCTTTCTCAGCCAGGGGTCCTCCAAAGGTTTCTAGGGGTTCCTTCAGCAATTAACTATTTCTGTCTCTCAGTAACAACTGACATCAGTGATCTGTAAGGGGGGCAGTCTTCTCACTGATGGTGATGTAAGAAGGTTCTTCTCCTATGGACCACTGATATAAGAGGGTCATTCTCCCATTGGTCACCAATGTAAGAGACCACTACACTGACCACTGATATAAGGGGATCCTTCTCCCATTGGTCACCAGTGTAAGGGACCACTACACTGACCACTGATATAATGGGATACTTCTCCCATTGGTCACCAATGTAAGGGACCACTACACTGACCACTAATATAAGGGGGTCCTTCTCACATCGGTCACCAATGTAAGGGACCACTACACTGACCACTGATATAAGGCCTGTTCCGGTCCCATGTTTTGCAGGAGCCGATCATCACATATAGAAGAGACATTTCTACCACTTCTATATATAACAGCTTCCCGCTGTCACTGGTGCCTGAGGAAGACATGGATGGGTACAGTGGCCACACCCCCAGGAATCAGTGATGTCATTGGGAATCCCTGCCATGTAAGGAAGGGGGCGGGGATAGCAGTGACATCACTGGCCAAATATGGTCACTGGTCACATTTGGGTAATAAGGTCCCCACCATCCCTGTCGATGATGACAGTTTAGGGAGCTGTCATTGGGCTGGTGCCATTGTCGGGTACTATATACCCCATACTCATTCATTCATGGGGCCCCCATATTATTAAAGGGGGTTCCCAGAATCCAGTATGACCCACACCCACAGATCTCTGCAGCCACCAACCAAGGGGACAAGGTTCTCTGCCTGAGGGAATCCCCCCTAGTAAAGTGACCCCCCCATGATGTGGGCATGTGGCCTGGTATAGTTGGAGAGGGTGCAAACTACAGCCCCCCTCTGCATGGTGGGCTGTATAGGATACACTCCTGATGGCCACACCCTGGGACATTATTCAATATTGTGAAGGCTTTAGGTGTTGCCTATGAGCAATGTTTGTGTATTGAAGTTTATCATCATTGCACCAACACTATATTTTTTGTTGTTCAATACATTTTTTATTATAATTTTACTTTTAACAAGATTGCAGTCAAAATTAAGGAAATTGTAAAGATGGAAATCCGATTGGTCAGGAAAATGCCTTGTCTGGAATGTGGAGGCGGAGTCATTATTCATTTGCGTACAATACAATACACAACATGTTTCATTATTATAACAAAGTATTGCAGAAAAGATCCCAATGGTAAGAAAAAAAAAAGAAAAACATGGAATCACTTTCCTATGGTCACACTCTAAAAACATTAGAGCTCCCCCTAGCTGCAGCCTGGATATAAAATTGCTGGGAGGTCTATTCATTTATCTGCTCCATACTTCCTGTCTTTAACCCCTTCCAGTTCGGACACTTTCACCCCCTTTCTTCCCATGCCACTTTTCAGCTTTCAGCGCTATCACACTTTGAATGACAGTTGAGCGGTCATACAACACTGTACCCATATGAATATTTTAGCATTTTTTTGAGACAGATAAAACTTTATTTTGGTGGTATTTATTTGCCGCTGGGATTTTTATTTTTTTTTTGCTATATAAATGAAAAGGTCCAAAAATGTTTTAAAAGAAGTGTTTTTCTTAAAAAAATTTTGCAAATAAATAATCTTTCTTCATAAATCTTGGCCAAAATTTATTCCGTTATCTTTTTAGTAAAAAAAACAAAATAACCCAAATTAGTTTAAAACCCAAATTTTTTTTACATTTTTATATTATGTGTTTTTTTTTTTACATAGCGTCACCATGGTGATACTGTACTACTTCTGGGGGGTGATGAAGATTTTTTTTTTTTTACACGGATTGCTTTTACACCCATAAAGGCTGTAAAAGCAATAATTTCTCCTTCTTTCTGGCTGCATTCTTGCAGCCATTGAGAAATACCATGAGAGCTTTGATTGGTCGCAGCTTGTCACATGGTACAAGGCTGTTGTGAATACCCTTGCACCATGTGACCTCTGTGATCATTCACAGATTTCACTAGTAGTAAGCAATGATGTCAGAAGTGAAATCTTGCTTACTACTATTCATGTGATCACTGATTGGCCAATCAGTGATCACAGGATCGTACAGTGATCGGTGTTCGCGATCGATCCCGTACAGCGATCAGTGCCACACACTGGCTGTACATGCGGACGCCATTTATGAACGGCAACCCCCTCCTGCACTGCTCCTTCCAATGATATACAGCAATGGATCCCAATGACACCAATGATGGGGCACTATTCCTTCCACTGACACCAATGATAGGACACAATTCCTCCCACTGACACCAATGATGGGGCACAATTCCTTCCAATGATATACAACAATGGATCTCAATGACACCAATGATGGGGCACTATTTCTTCCACTGATGCCAATGATAGGACACAATTCCTCCCACTAACACCATCGATTAGGCACAATTCCTTCCAATGATATACAACAATGGATCCCAATGACACCATCGATGGGGCACAATTCCTTCCAATGATATACAATGGATCCCAATGACACCAATAATGGGGCACTATTCCTCCCAATGATGCCAATGATAGGACACAATTCCTCCCACTGACCCCAATGATGGGGCACAATTCCTTCCAATGATATACAACAATGGATCCCAATGACAACAATGATGGGGCACTATTCCTCCGAATGATGCCAATGTTAAGGCAAAATTCCTCCCAATGATAGGGCACAGTTCCTCCCAATGATAGGGCACAAATCCTCCCAATGACACCAATGATGGGGCACAATTCCTCCCAATAATGGGGCACAATTCCTCCCATTGATAGGGCACAATTCCTCCCACTGACACCAATGATGGGGCACAATTCCTTCCTATGATATACAATAGATCCCAATGACACCAATGATGGAGCACTATTCCTTTCTATGATATACAACAATGGATCCCAATGACACCATCGATGGGGCACAATTCCTTCCAATGATATACAATGGATCCCAATGACACCAAATAATGGGGCACTATTCCTCCCACTGACACCAATGATAGGACACAATTCCTCCTACTGACACCATTGATGGGGTACTATTCCTCCCACTGACACCATTGATGGGGCACAATTCCTTCCAATGATATACAACAATGGATCCCAATAACACCAATGATGGGGCACTATTCCTCCGAATGATGCCAATGTTAGGGCACAATTCCTCCCAATGATAGGGCACAATTCCCCCCAATGATAGGGCACAATTCCTCCCACTGACACCAATGATGGGGCACAATTCCCCCCAATGATGGGGAACAATTCCTTCCAATGATATACAACAATGGATCTCAATGACACCAATGATGGGGCACTATTTCTTCCACTGATGCCAATGATAGGACACAATTCCTCCCACTGACACCAATGATGGGGCACAATTCCCCCCAATGATGGGGAACAATTCCTTCCAATGATATACAACAATGGATCTCAATGACACCAATGATGGGGCACTATTTCTTCCACTGATGCCAATGATAGGACACAATTCCTCCCACTAACACCATCGATTAGGCACAATTCTTTCCAATGATATACAACAATGGATCCCAATGACACCATCGATGGGGCACAATTCCTTCCAATGATATACAATGGATCCCAATGACACCAATAATGGGGCACTATTCCTCCCAATGATGCCAATGATAGGACACAATTCCTCCCACCGACCCCAATGATGGGGCACAATTCCTTCCAATGATATACAACAATGGATCCCAATGACAACAATGATGGGGCACTATTCCTCCGAATGATGCCAATGTTAAGGCAAAATTCCTCCCAATGATAGGGCACAGTTCCTCCCAATGATAGGGCACAAATCCTCCCAATGACACCAATGATGGGGCACAATTCCTCCCAATAATGGGGCACAATTCCTCCCATTGATAGGGCACAATTCCTCCCACTGACACCAATGATGGGGCACAATTCCTTCCTATGATATACAATAGATCCCAATGACACCAATGATGGAGCACTATTCCTTTCTATGATATACAACAATGGATCCCAATGACACCATCGATGGGGCACAATTCCTTCCAATGATATACAATGGATCCCAATGACACCAAATAATGGGGCACTATTCCTCCCACTGACACCAATGATAGGACACAATTCCTCCCACTGACAACATTGATGGGGTACTATTCCTCCCACTGACACCATTGATGGGGCACAATTCCTTTCAATGATATACAACAATGGATCCCAATAACACCAATGATGGGGCACTATTCCTCCGAATGATGCCAATGTTAGGGCACAATTCCTCCCAATGATAGGGCACAATTCCCCCCAATGATAGGGCACAATTCCTCCCACTGACACCAATGATGGGGCACAATTCCCCCCAATGATGGGGAACAATTCCTCCCACTGACACCAATGATGGGGCACAATTCCTCCCCAAGATGGGGAACAATTCCTCCCAATGACACCAATGATGGGGCACAATTCCTTCCTATGATATACAATAGATCCCAATGACACCAATGATGGAGCACTATTCCTCCGAATGATGCTAATGATAGGGCACAATTTTTGAAAGCTTACACTACAAAATTGACTCCATTGTTTTTTTTTATTCTTCTCCTGCCATCAATGGCCAACGCGGTCCCACACTTCATCCATGTCTTTGGTGACCTCTGATCTCCTTATGAACTGTTTCTTCCATGATGAAGATCAGCCATGGAGTATATCTGAGGTGTATATCAGGGTGTGCTTCTTCCCCACATGAGAGCTGGGATGTCCAGCAACATTCATCTAGAAGACATTTCCCGCACTCAAGGCACTAATACACCTCCAGGGTTGTGTGGGACCCCTGATGTACAGGAAGACAGGACTTCAGTGAGGAACATTTCCCTCACTCAGGACAGGAAAGTGGCTTCTCCCCCATGTGTGATCGCTGATGTCTGTGAAGACTGGACTTAACTGAAAAACATTTCCCGCACTCAGGACAGGAAAATTGCTTTTCACCTGTGTGATATCTCTGATGTTTATAAAGATTGGACTTATCTGAAAAACATTTCCCGCACTCAAGACAGGAAAATGGCTTCTCCCCTGTGTGAGATCTCTGATGTAAGACAAGTTTTGATTTTTGCACAAAGCACTTCCCACACTCCGAACAGGAATACGGTTTTTCCCCCGTGTGAGACCTCTGATGTCTGACAAGTACTGACTTTTTTACAAAACGTTTTTCACAGTCAGAACAAGAAAATGGCTTCTCCAATGTATGAGTCTTCAGATGTGCAACAAGATGTGAATTTTTTACAAAGCATTTTCCGCACTTAGGACAGGAATACGGCTTCCCGTCTGTGTGCAATCTCTGATGTGTGGAAAGAGAGCATTTCACTGAAAAACTTTTCCCGCACTCAAAACAGAAAAATGGCTTCTCCCCGGTGTGAGACCTCTGATGTCTGACAAGTTTTGATTTCTCTGCAAAACATTTCTCGCACTCAGGACAGGAATATGGCTTCTGCAATGTGTGAGATCTCTGATGTCTGTAGAGACTGGACGTCTTTGAAAAACATTTACCGCACTCAGGACAGGAATACGGCTTCTCCCCCGTGTGAGATCTTCTATGCACAATAAGTCCGGATTTAAAATAGAAACTCTTCCCGCACTCAGTACAGGGAAACCTCTTCCCTGTTGGAAGGCCGGCCCGGTCCCACACAGTCTGAGGTTCCTCCGGATACGAGGAATCCGATGGTCCATCTACACTGGGTGGTGCCGGATGGACATTGGAGGGAGCCGGGTTTTCTCCTGGACTATACTGTGTGATGTCCTCATCTTCTACCTTCCAGTCTGGAGACAAAGTGAGACAATCCTCGGAGGTTTTCCTCATCTCCCGGCCATGGACTAAAATACAAAGACAAAGAGGATTACTAGACAGGAGCTCATTGGTTCCCCCAAACCAGGACTCCGCCCACATCAGGCAGCTTTGTCTCTGAGGAGCTTACAATTCCACCCTCAAGGGAACTAGGAAATGGCTCCTCTGATCTCCTACCAGGTCATTTCTTTATTCATGGACCTTAGTCAGAGAGTGAGGAAACAACCAGAACTGTCTTTTATAGGAGGGACAGTGATGAGGGGATTATAGGACGAGGGTCCCCACCCCCTCTATCACTCATCACCATCTTCCCAACACAAGAAGTACTGCACGTCCATGATTTAGTCATGAAGAACAGCGGGGCTGAGCCCCACCAGAGGTCAGAGAGTGAGGATGGGGGGAGAACAACCAAGATGAAGACTGGACTGATCCTGAAGACCACCATCATTGGGGTATTGACTCCTCCCTCATTATCACTTTCTGTTTAAGGGTCCAAAGTTGGAGGATGTTATCACATTATTATGACCATGTAAAAGTCTGTGCTCCAATCACATCATCCGATATAAAATGTCCGGCTGGTAGGAAATGGGTGGAACAAAAGAGAATCCATATAATGTGTATATATAGCAGTGGGGGGAGGGGGGAGAGCAGAAGCCAGGACTATGTAATGTACAACATATTGTATAAGATACAGCAGATGGAACTATATAGTATCAGAATGATGTAATGTACAACATACAGGTGAAACTCAAAAAATTAGAATATGGTGCAAAAGTTCATTTATTTCAGTGCAGCAACTTAAAAGGTGAAACTAATATATGAGACTCATTACATGCAAAGCAAGATAGTTCAAGCCGTGATTTGGTATAGGTGAATCAGAGTGACTTGCGAGCCACAGCTGTGATAATTACTAGAGAGTCGCAAACATGAAACACATAACTACAACCGTGTTGGAAATATCTACAAATATATGTTGCGCTCCTAAATACTTCTCAATAAATAATAATTAAATTATTAACATTAAATTAATTCAAATTATGATACAAATAACTAATAAAAGTATATACATACCAAAGAATATTTAAATAGATAATTTCAGCTAATCAATCTCCTCCAAATAAATATCAAAATAATTCCACATGAAATACTCCTCTAAAAAAATATTTTGCCAAGTGCTCATAAATCATCTATTAGTGACATGATGTACTTACTAATACCCTCAATTTCATTTATATTCATAATACCCTCATTTAATATAATAAAAATAGTGAACCAACTAATAACCCTCAACTAAAACGCATATAAATGATCCCCCATAAATGAAGATAACCAAATGCTCATAAATAATTAGTAGTGATTAGTATGAATCCAAATATCATCAAAATAATAGTCCCATTGAATAAACAATTGTTTGTATATAGTGACTTGGTGCTTGTTGTTCTTCAATTTGTGACTTTTGTGAATTCTTCAAATAGTGAAGATGTGCGCTCACCTCCTTTGATGCCTGCAATTAGGCTATACATGCTTTCCGTTCACTTTCCCTGGAACCTGCTGGACATATACTTTTGCTGGTAAAACAGGGAGATCCTTCCTTTAGGAGTAATGGATGTATCCTCTGGTGGCTGATTATCCCCTCAGGGATTACACACTCCTTTTGTTATCCGAGACCTCCTAATTATCCTCTCCTTGTGTTACTCCGCATGCAGGAAGAAGTAGAGGACATAATGCTTTACCTTTTAAAACTTTTTATTCCCACCATCCAAGTATTAAACTCACATTAGACAGGTTTAAGTAACACAATATCCCATTGGAAATCCTCTGCTGGCCTCTGAGTCATACACCTGTCGTCTATCGTGTTGTGCGGCTCCTCTCCGAGTGATGACGTAGCCCCTCCCTTACGCGTTACGCCTCCAATCACGTGGCTTCATCAGGGGGTTGTGATATCACATCCTATCACAACCCCCTGATGAAGCCACGTGATTGGAGGCGTAACGCGTAAGGGAGGGGCTACGGAGGGTATTATGAATATAAGTGAAATTGAGGGTATTAGTAAGTACATCATGTCACTAATAGATGATTTATGAGCACTTGGCAAAATATTTTTTTAGAGGAGTATTTCATGTGGAATTATTTTGATATTTATTAGGAGGAGATTGATTAGCTGAAATTATCTATTTAAATATTCTTTGGTATGTATACACTTTTATTAGTTATTTGTATCATAATTTGAATTAATTTAATGTTAATAATTTAATTATTATTTATCAAGCCGTGATTTGTCATCATTGTGATGATTATGGCTTACAGCTCATGAAAACCCCAAATCCACAATCTCAGAAAATGAGAATATTGTGAAAAGGTGGAATATTCTCGGCTCAAAGTGTCCCACTCTAATCAGCTAATTAAGCCATAACACCTGCAAAGGGTTCCTGAGCCTTTAAATGGTCTCTCAGTCTGGTTCAGTAGGAATCACAATCATGGGAAAGACTGCTGACCTGACAGTTGTGCAGAAAACCATCATTGACACCCTCCATAAGGAGGGAAAGCCTCAAAAGGTAATTGCAAAAGAAGTTGGATGTTCCCAAAGTGCTGTATCAAAGCACATTAATAGAAAGTTATGTGGAAGGGAAAAGTGTGGAAGAAAAAGGTGCACAAGCAGCAGGGATGACCGCAGCCTGGAGAGAATTGTCAGGAAAAGGCCATTCAAAAGTGTTGGGGACTTTCACAAGGAGTGGACTGAGGCTGGAGTCAGTGCATCAAGAGCCACCACACACAGACGGTTCCTGGACATGGGCTTCAAATGTCGTATTCCTTTTGTCAAGCCGCTCCTGAACAACAAACAACGTCAGAAGCGTCTTACCTGGACTAAAGAAAAACAGACCTGCATCTCATTTGTAAACCAAGGACCCAGAGTATGGAGGAAGAATGGAGAGGCCCAAGGACCCCAAGTATGGAGGAAGAATGGAGAGGCCCAAGGACCCCAAGTATGGAGGAAGAATGGAGAGGCCCAAGGACCCCGAGTATGGAGGAAGAATGGAGAGGCCCAAGGACCCCGAGTATGGAGGAAGAATGGAGAGGCACAAGGACCCCGAGTATGGAGGAAGAATGGAGAGGCCCAAGGACCCCGAGTATGGAGGAAGAATGGAGAGGCCCAAGGACCCCGAGTATGGAGGAAGAATGGAGAGGCCCAAGGACCCCGAGTATGGAGGAAGAATGGAGAGGCCCAAGGACCCCGAGTATGGAGGAAGAATGGAGAGGCCCAAGGACCCAGAGTATGGAGGAAGAATGGAGAGGCCCAAGGACCCCGAGTATGGAGGAAGAATGGAGAGGCACAAGGACCCAGAGTATGGAGGAAGAATGGAGAGGCCCAAGGACCCCGAGTATGGAGGAAGAATGGAGAGGCACAAGGACCCCGAGTATGGAGGAAGAATGGAAAGGCACAAGGACCCCGAGTATGGAGGAAGAATGGAGAGGCCCAAGGACCCCGAGTATGGAGGAAGATTGGAGAGGCACACACTGCAAGATGCTTGAAGTCCAGTGTGAAGTTTCCACAGTCTGTGTTGATTTGGGGAGCCATGTCATCTGCTAGTTTTGGTCCACTGTGCTTCATTAAGTCCAGGGTCAACGCAGCTGTCTACCAGGAGATTTTGGAGCACTTCATGCTTCCTCCCGCAGACGAGCTTTATGGGGATGCTGACTTCATTTTCCAGCAGGACTTGGCACCGCCCACACTGCCAAAAGCACCAAAACCTGGTTCAATGACCGTGGGATTACTGTGCTTGACTGGCCAGCAAACTCGCCTGACCTGAACCCCATAGAGAATCTATGGGGCATTGCCAAGAGAAAGATGAGAGACATGAGACCGAACAATGCAGAAGAGCTGAAGGCCGCTATTGAAGCATCCTGGTCTTCCATAACACCTCAGCAGTGCCACAGGCTGATATCTTCCATGCCACGCCGCATTGAGGCAGTAATTGCTGCAAAAGGGGCCCAAACCAAGTACTGAGTACATATGCATGCTTCTACTTTTCAGAGGTCTGATATTGTTCTATGTACAATCCTTGTTTTATTGATTGCATGGAATATTCTCATTTTCTGAGATTGTGGATTTGGGGTTTTCATGAGCTGTAAGCCATAATCATCACAATGATGACAAATCACGGCTTGAACTATCTTGCTTTGCATGTAATGAGTCTCATATATTAGTTTCACCTTTTAAGTTGCTGCACTAAAATAAATGAACTTTTGCACAATATTCAAATTTTTCGAGTTTCACCTGTAGAGTATGTAGTGCAGGGGTCAGGAGTATGGAATGTACAACATAGAGTATATACAGTGAAGGAAATGCGTATTTGCTCCCCTGCTGATTTTGAATGTTTGCCCACTCACAAAGAAATGATCAGTCTAAAAATCGAATGTTCGGTGTACATAGCTACAAAAAAATTCAGCAGAAATGCATGTCTAACAAATGATGACTGATTTGCATGTTCATGAGGGAAATAAGTATTTGATCCCCCATCATTCAGCAGGATTTCTGGCTACCAGGTGTCTTTCATACAGATAACAAGCTGAGATTAGAAGCAGTCTCTTAAAGGGAGTGCTGCTAATCTCATATCCACAGGAGCAATCAAACAATCAGATTCCAAACTCTCCACCATGGCAAAGACCAAAGAGATGTCCAAGGATGTCAGGGACAAGATTGTAGACCTACACAAGGCTGGACTGGGCTACCAAACTATCGCCAAGCAGCTTGGTGAGAAGGTGACAACAGCTGGTGCAATCATTCACAAATGAAAGAAACACAAAACAGCTGTCAGTCTCCCTAGGTCTGGTGCACCATGCAAGATCTCACCTCATGGAGTGTCAATGATCATGAGAACAGTGAGGAATCATCCCAGAACTACACGTGAGGATCTTGTCAATGATCTCCAGGCAGCTGGGACCACATTCACCAAGAAAACAATTGGTAACACACTACGCCGACAAGGATTGAAATCCTGCAGTGCCCGCAAGGTCCCTCTGCTCAAGAAAGCACATGTCCAGGCCCGTCTGAAGTTTGCCACTGAACATCTGAATGATGCAGAGGAGGACTGGTGGAAAGTGTTGTGGTCAGATGAGACCAAAATCGAGCTCTTTGGCATCAACTCAACTCGCCGTGTTTGGAGGAGGAGGAATGCTGCCTATGACCCCAAGAACGTCATCCCAACTGTCAAACATGGTGGTGGAAACATTCTGCTTTGGGGGTGTTTTTCTGCTAAGGGGACAGGACAACTGCACTGCATCAAAGGAACAATAGACGGGGCAATGTACCATCAAATCTTGGGTGAGAACCTTCTTCCCTCAGCCAGGGCATTGAAAATGGGTCGTGGATGGGTGTTCCAGCATGACAATGACCCAAAACACACGGCCAAGGCAACAAAGGAGTGGCTCAAGAAGAAGCACATTAAGGTCCTGGAGGGGCCTAGCCAGTCTTCAGACCTTAATCCGATTGAAAATCTGTGGAGGGAGCTGAAAGTTTGAGTTGCCAAACGTCAGCCACCAAACCTTAATGACTTGGAGAGGATCTGCCAAGAGGAGTGGGCCAAAATCCCTCCTGAGATGTGTGCAAACCTGGAGGCCAACTACAGGAAACGTCTGACCTCTGTGATTGCCAACAAGGGATTTACCACCAAGTACTAAGTCATGTTTTGTGAAGGGGATCAAATACTTATTTCCCTCATGAACATGCAAATCAGTGCGTCATTTGTTAGTCATGTATTTCTTTTGAATTTTTTGTTGCTATTCTGTCTCTCAGTGTTACAATACACCTACCAATCAATTTTTAGACCAATCATTTCTTTGTGAGTGGGCAAACATTCAAAATCAGCAGGGGATCAAATACACATTTCCTTCACTGTAGTGCAGGGGTCAGGAGTATGTAATGTACAACATAGAGTATATAGTGCAGGGGTCAGGAGTATGTAATGTAATAAAGTCTCCTTTTACCTGGTGATGTGAGGGGCGGCTGATTGGCCATCATGACGTCCTTGTAGAGGTCCTTGTGTCCTTCTAAATACTCCCACTCCTCCATGGAGAAATAGACAGTGACATCCTGACACCTTATAGGAACCTGACACACACAATGATACAGTCACCATCCAGACACATCCCTTGTCTGTTACTGGAGAATGTCCCAGAATTCCCGGCACCGCTCACCTCTCCTGTCAGCAGCTCCATCATCTTCTTGGTGACTTCTAGAATCTTCTGCATGTTGTGTCTCTCAGGGTTTAGGGAGTCACATGGAGGCACTGTGATGGTCATATGATCACCTGACTTAAGAAGAGGAAATCTCTGTATTGAGGAACCAATAGAAATATATTAGAATCCCAGAATCCTCCTCACCTCTCCGGTCAGGTCTGTGTTTTATTAATAGAGATAAGAGTGATGTCATGTGACCTCCCAGAATCCTCCTCACCTCTCCGGTCAGGTCTGTGTTTTATTAATAGAGATAAGAGTGATGTAATGTGACCTCCCAGAATCCTCCTCACCTCTCCGGTCAGCAGGTAGATGATCTCCAGGGTGAGGTTTAGTATCTTCTCAGTCATGTGACTCAAGTCATCCTCCATCCTCATTGGTGCCATCATGTGATCTATACAGGTCTCCTTGTAGACGGATAACTTTGGGAAATGAAAGTAAGAATGATTTGGATGGTATTGGTCACACAATAATAGGATGTGGATGTGAGGGGGGAATAGGAGGGTTGCTGGACATTTAGTTACTACTACCCCCATGGGAACACATTTAGTCTGGACTGTTTAGTTTTTACTACTTTTTCCTGAACCCAGGACCCTCTTTGCCTGCCAGATCAGAAATCCTCTTTTCTCTGTTGGGTTTGTTTGGTCCCTGAACTGGTTTTGATGAGTTTTAGATCTGCAGACAAGGAATGATAAATACGATCCTTCCTATGACTTGTTTGCTCTGAGGCAGTGCTGTGAGGTCAATGTCGGGCCATCATGATGTCAAGGAAGGGGAACTTGTTATTTTTTTGCCCGAGTTGCCATTTAATCAGGATAATTGCCAGAACTACGCTCCAATCTTCAGCAGCCTGCTGACTGACAGGAGTGATGTCACTGTCACTCTCTGCAGTAAGAGAAGGGATTGGATAGCAGTAGGATGCTTCTGGTGGAGTAGATAGCTGTGGGGGGAGGAGTCTGTTCTCTTCCCTCCAACAACAGCACAGTGTAGGTAGGAGGAAGACAGTGGGGGGGATGGGTTTCTTCTCTTGGTTACAAGTATACTGTAGTATCGGTGGCCGAAACGTTTCAGCCGAAAATACCCCTATCTGCCGTTGACCGATATGAAAATAAGCACCGATACAGGTGCCAAAAAAGACCCTGCCCCCTCACTGCTGCCACCCCTCACCACCATCCTTCACCCACCACTGCCCCCACCGTCCGCTGCTCGGTACTTCTCAGTCTTACCTGAGATACCATCAAACAATCCCAGCGCTGGGCATAGAGATGAGTGAAGGAAAGATGGCTTCCACTCATCTCTATGCCCTTGGAAGACCGGAGCAATGTCACTTCCCATTCCAGCACCTTGTAAACAAGGCGTTTTGTTTTTTGTAAAGCACTAGATCAATGCTTTATTTGATCTAATGCCTTACATTGTAGAGGAGAGAGTATTATTATTATACAGCATTTATATAGCACCAAAGGGTTTGCTCAGCGCTGTACAATAGCAAGGGGGACAGAACATGAGACAAGACAGTAACAATACAATACACGAGGGGTTCGAGGGCCCTGCTCTTTCGAACTTACAATCTAGGAGGGAGGGGATAGTGGTACAGGAGGAAGTGGCTGTGGGGGATGGAGAGGTGGGAGGAGATCGGTTGTTAGGTGAGGGTGGGGTAGGCTTCCCTGAAGAGATGGGTTTTCAGGGTGCGCCTGAAGGTGAGGAGGGTAGGTGACAGTCTGATGGATTGGGGTAGGGAGTTCCAGAGGAACTTTCAGGGACGTCCTGGAGAAGTTCTGCAGTCGGGCGTGGGAGGAGGAGACCAGGGAGCTAGAGAGTAGGAGGTCCTGTGAGGAGCGGAGGGCACGGGTAGGGTGGTATTTGGGTATCAGGTCAGTTAGGTAGTTTGGGGCAGCGTTGTGAATGGCTTTGTAGGTCAGAGTCAGTAATTTGAATTTAATGCGTTGGGCAATCGGGAGCCAGTGGAGGGAGGCAGATGTGGAGCGGTTGGTGAGGTGGATGAGTCTGGCCGCTGAGTTCAGGATAGACTGGAGTGGGGATAGTGTTCGTTTGGGTAGGCTGGTGAGAAGGGAGTTGCAGTAGTCCAGGCGTGAGATGATGAGGGAGTGTACGAGTTGTTTAGTAGTGTCTGGGGTGAGGAATGTGCGCATCTTGGAGATGTTGCGGAGGTGGAGCCTGCATGAGTTTGATAGTAATTGGACATGAGGTTGGAAGGAAAGGTTTGAGTCCAGGGTGACACCCAGGACTTTGGCGTGTGGGGTGGGATTGATGGTGGCGTTGCTAATCGTGATGGAGAGGATGGGGGGGGGGGGCGGCGGGCTGGGGGGAAAACCAGCAACTCGGTTTTGGACAGGTTTAACTTAAGGAAATGGAGCGACATCCAGTCTGATATGTCATTCAGGAGGTGGGCGATGCGGGCGGAGAGTGAGAGGGTGAGGTGGGGGGTGGAGAGGTAAATTTGAGTGTCATTGGCATAGAGGTGATAGTTGAAGTCGTGGGAGGGTATCAGTTTGCCAAGGGAGGAGGCGTCTGCACAGAAGAGAAAAACACAGCAGCGTGTTAGAATGCCTGCCGCAGTCCCGCTATAAGTTGCTGATCTCCACCATTACTAGTATAAATAATATATATATATATATATATATATATATATACACACACACACATACATACATACATACATACATACACACACACACATATACACACATATACACACACACTTGTATAAATATATAATATATATATAAAAACTTTCACGTAAACCAATTAATTTACACGTATTGGGATTTTTTTTTCAGCAATGACATGGAGCAGAATACATTTTGGTCGAAATTTACAAAGAAATTTTATTTTTTACTGGATATACTGGATTTACTCAAAAAGTCAAAAATATTTTTTTTTTTCAAAATTGTCGTTTTTTTTGTTTATAGCGCAAAAAATTAAAAACGCACAGGTGATCAAATGCCACCGAAAGAAAGCTCTATTTTTGGGGAAACAAAATGACCGCACAATTGTCAGTTAAAGCAACACAGCACCATATCATAAAAAATTACCTGGTCAGAAAGGTGGGGGGGGGGTGTAAATCCTCTGGAGGGCAAGTGCTTAATTTCACCTCATGTTGCTACAGAAGAGAATTTTCGTGGCCAAGAATTTTCTTTTCTTTCCATGTCACTGCTCATGCTCGTTTCTTTTTTGATTACATTTGTTGCGCGATTCTCCCATCATTGACTAGAAATGTGTTAGTTTTTCAAAACATTTCCAACATGCCCAATCACTCAAATTCAATGGTCACTCGAAAAATCGAACGCTGCTGTGGCGAAAATTTTGAACGAAAATTCTTTCAGAATTCGACCTGTGTATGGCCGGCTTTAGTACTGCAGATAATACTGGGGTGCTGTGAAGTGGCCTCTGCAGAAACTGTTAGACAGGACAATTCGGTTTATTGCAGGCTGGCCAGTATAACAGGCAGGAAGATCAACCAACACCAATGTCGAAGTACCATTTTATCTTTAACCACTTGCCGCCCAGCCACCGCATATAAAAGGTGGCAGGGCGGCGCTCGTAGGCAAAAGCACGTTTTAAAACGGCTGCCTTCAAAACAGGTAGGGGGCGCGCGCGAGGCGCGTGCCCGCTCTACCTGTCCCGCGGGTGTCAGCAGCGGGTCTCCGCCGCCGGGTCACGGCCGGTTTTTACCGGCTGTTTTCCCGCGATGAGCGGTGATCACTGACACAGAGCAGGGCTGCATTGTTTACACGCAGCCCTGCTCTGTGACAGTTTGCCGACAAGCTGAAGAGGGAGAGAAGAGTTTCTCTCCCTGGATCAGCTCCCCCCTCCCCCCGTCCAGTACACACCCCCACACCCTAGTAAAACACTCCCCTTACACAGTAAATTCTAAAAATGTTAACCCTTTCCTCCCCAGTGACATTAGTACAGTTTCAGCGTTTTTTTTTCACTGATCACTGTATTGGTGTCACTGGGGATGTCAGTGACCCCAAGTCAGTTCCCCCCCAGTGTCAAAATGTCCGCCACAGTCCCACCATAAGTCGCTGGTCGCCGCCATATGTCGCTGTTTGCCGCCAAAAGTCGCATAAATAAAAATTAAAAATCCCAGTATCTTTCCCGCCATTTGTAAACGCTATAACTTTCACGTAAACCAATTAATTTACATGTATTGGGTTTTTTTTAGCAAAGACATGTCGCAGAATGCATTTTGGCAGAAATTTATGACTAAATTTGATTTTTGCATTTTTTTTTTTACTGGACATGTTTTATAGCAAAAAGTCCAAAATATTGTTTTTTTTTTTCCTCAAAATTGTCACTCTTTTTTTTTATAGCGTAAAAAAATAAAAACCGCACAGGCGATCAAATACCACCGAAAGAAAGCTCAATTTGTGGGGAAAAAAAAAAAAGGATGTAAATGTCATTTATGTACCGTATTGCATGACCCGCAATTGTCCGTTAAACTAGCGCAGCGCTGTATAGCAGAAAAATGGCGTAAATTGCAGTATCTATCCCATAGTTTGTAGACGCTATAACTTCACACAAAGCAATCAATATACACTTATTAGGATTTTTTTTACCAAAAACATGGAGCAAAATACATTTTGGCCTAAATTTATAACCAACTTTGAGTTTACTATATATTTTTTATAGCTGAAAGTAAAAAAATATTGTTTTTCTTCAAAATTTTTGGCCTTTTTTTGTTTATAGCGTGAAAAATAAAAAGCGCACAGGTGATCAAATTACACCGAAAGAAAGCTCTATTTGTGTGAAAAAAAGGACGTAAATTTAGTTTGGGTGCAGCATTGCATGACTGCGCAATAATCAGTTGAATTAGTGCAGCGCCGAGTAGCAAAAAGAGGCGTGGTCATTAAGGGGGGTAAATCCTCTGGAGCTCAAGTGGTTATGCAGTACCAGATACAGTTGCTGACAAGCATGAGCAGCAGGCTCGGATACTTATACTCTGAAGTGATTGCCAACAAGAAGGCTTCCTTTTGAAAAAAAGTTAGGAGAGGAATATCCCAAACGTTCTCAAAGAGAGGCTTCTGCAAGGCCACCAAAACAAAATTCCAAGTCCCAAGGCAAGGGATGTCTGGTACAACATGAGTGATCTCGTGGATAAAAGCACAGACTAAGGAAAGAGAAGCAAAGGGATGAAGGAAAAGAATAGCCAAGGCATAAACTTGACCCTTGATGGTACCAAGGGCCATATGGTGACCAATTTCATTTTGAAGGAATTCCAAAATGCAATTTACCGAGAACTGGAAAGGATGGAGCTTGAATAATTCACAATAGGCAGGTGCAATAATAAATGGAGAGGTGGACTTTTGGGCAAAGAGCATAGTGGAGGCAACAGCTGGAGAAAGACCCCTGTTCTTCAGCACCTGACCCTCAGAAGACATGCCATTAAATCCTGTGACTGCAAAGCAGGAAGGAAGATTGGACAATGTGGGCCAGGATTACGGCTATGCACTACTGCTCTCCTCTCCATAGCAAATGGGGAAGAAGTTTCTGAGGAGGGAAGACAGAAATCAAGTAGTATCTGTCCCATGGCACCACTACGGCTATGGATGAGATAGTCCACTTGCAAGTTGTCAAGCCCTGGAATGTAGACTCTGTGTCAGGGATCCGGGTGTGACCAGAAATGTGTGGACTGACACAGGGAAGTAGCAGGCTTCAGGAACACAGGCGTAGTCAGGGCTGGAGAGGTGGAATGGTCAGGCGGGCCGTAAGGTACTGTCAGGCGCCGCCCGGCAGAATCTCTAGTGACCCACAGAACAGGATTCCCCAGGGCGCGGAGTCTAAGCCCCAGTCTGCCTTTTCAACAGAGCCCCTGATGGTGGGGATGGACTTGGCGCAGGACTTAGACCAGGTCACGGCCCCTGAGTGCACCAAACTGTGGTAGAGGGGTCCGCCGAGGGTATGTACCGGGGGAAAGCCTGATGTGAAGGGGCTAGCAGGTTTGGACAGTAGTGACTGGATCCATGCAGGATGGATGGATCGTCTGGGTAGCGTCAGGCGTAGTCAGGCAGGCCAGGTCAGCAACATGTGGGCAGTGAGGTACCAGAGGAGAGAATAGTCAGGGTCACAAGCCAGGTTCAGTAACTCACGGGCAGCACGGTACAGAGGATCAGGCAGAAGGGTGGTCAAGCAAGCCAGGGGTTCAACAGGAGATGGCCAGCAGAGGTCAGGATCAAAGCAGGGTCAGCAACTAGGCAGGAACACAGGATACCAGGTACAGGGGCTCATGGGAAACATACACCAAGGCACTGACTGCAGGTCTGGCCATTCCTTAAGTACACCTCCTGCAATCAGCCCCAGGTGTTGGCTGATTGCAGGAGTGAGCTTCTGGCTGCTGAGAGCTCCCACTGGTCAGCCCTGGTACTGCAGCCCACACGGCAGGTGAGTCCCACCACCAGTGCTGAGTCCATTCCTGACACTCTGCTCACAGAAATAGGTAGTTTACCATTTTCCCACAATCAAGATTCCTCGGAATCTCAGGAGGGCTAGCACCAAAACTAATACTTTGCTGAAGACCTGCAATGATGATGCCAGATCAAAGAGGGGGCTATGAATTGGTAATGAAGCCACCCACCATGAACTGGAGGAACTGTTGGTGATTCCAGCAAAGGAGAACATGGAGATAAGCATTCTTGATGTCAATGGAAGCCAAAACATCTCCTTGGTGTAGGGAAGCTACCACTGAGAGCACCAACTCCATCTGAAACTTGCATACATTTAGAATGGTGTTCAAAGACTTTAGGTCTAGAATTGGACACACTCTTTCCTTTTTTGGGGCTGTGAGCAAATTGGAATAGAAGCCCATGCACTTTTTGGAGGGTGGAAACAGGGCAATCACTTCCTGATCCAAGAGTCCTTGAACTGCTGAATGAAGGTCAGATGTTGTGGGGAAAGAAACAAGCTGGAAGGAAAGAAATTGTCCGGAGTGAAGATCTCGAGACAACCTCCAGAAATTCTTAGGACCTCAGTTCTGAGTACTAGGTAAAAAAAATAAAAGCATGTGTTGCAGATGGAGAGTGTGGCCACCAGACGGGGATCTCCCCTAGGGTGTGTTATTAGTTTTAATTGCATCTAGGGTCCTGCTCCTGAAGGTGGCGACAAAAAACCCATCCGTCATGAAGATATGGCTGTGTCCTTCAATGGATGGAGCATAGTGGCTAAATGGTTAGCCCTTCCGCCTGGCAGTAATAGGGTTGTCAGTTCAAATCCCAACCATGGCAGCACCGGCCTGGAGTTTGCATGTTCTCCCTGTGCCTGCATGGGTTTCATCCGGGTACTCCGGTTTCCTCCCACACTCCAAATACATGCTGGTAGGTTAATTGGCTCCTGTCTCAACTGTCCCTAGTATGTGTATGTATGAATGTGAGTTAGGGACCTTAGATTGTACACCCCTTGAGGGTTATGGACCTTAGATTGTACGCCCCTTGAGGGTTAGGGACCTTAGATTGTACGCCCCATGAGGGTTAGGGACCTTAGATTGTACGCCCCTTGAGGGTTATGGACCTTAGATTGTACGCCCCTTGAGGGTTATGGACCTTAGATTGTACGCCCCTTGAGGGTTAGGGACCTTAGATTGTACGCCCCTTGAGGGTTAGGGACTGATGTAAATGTACAATATATATGTAAAGTGCTGCGTAAATTGATGGCGCTATATAAGTACCTGAAATAAATAATTACCTCCTCTGCTGCCACTTTCAACAACGTTTCCTCTATACTTCCTCACTACTCACCCAGAACTTCCTGTCCGTACCTGACATCACTTCCTGTCTCCCATAGAGACTTCCTGTCTGGGTAGAAGTGAGATCTCCACCTTGTGGAGCTCAGAAGAACTGCAGCCCCGAGAAGCGTCTGGTAGTGTGACCCCGGCCTTGTGCTGGGTGTGTATGGACTGTAGATCCTTATAGAGGGGTCACCTCCACTCCCACCAAGGGGGACAGAAATATATGACTGCCTAGTCCAGCCTCTCTCAGCCAGGGTTCCTCCAAAGGTTTCTAGGGGCTCTTTCAGCAATGAACAATTCCTGTCTCTTAGTAACAAATGGCATCAATGATCTGTAAGGGGGGCAGTCTTCCCAATGATGACAATGTAAGAATATCCTTCTCCCACTGAACATAGTGCGGGTCCTTCTTATTTGATCACCAATGTAAGGGAACACTACACTGACCACTGATATAAGGGGGTCCTTCTCCCATTGGTCACCAATGTAAGGGACCACTACACTGACCACTGATATAAGGGGGTCCTTCTCCCATTGGTCACCAATGTAAGGGACCACTACACTGACCACTGATATAAGGGGGTCCTTCTCCCATTGGTCACCAATGTAAGGGACCACTACACTGACCACTGATATAAGGGGGTCCTTCTCCAATCGGTCACCAATGTAAGGGACCACTACACTGACCACTGATATAAGGGGGTCTTTCTCCCATTGGTCACCAATGTAAGGGACCACTACACTGACCACTGATATAAGGGGATCCTTCTCCCATTGGTCACCAATGTAAGGAACCACCACACTGACCACTGATATAAGGGGGTCCTTCTCCTATTGGTCACCAATGTAAGGGACCACCACACTGACCACTGATATAAGGGGGTCGTTCTCCCATTGGTCACCAATGTAAGGGACCACCACACTGACCACTGATATAAGGGGGTCCTTCTCCCATTGGTCACCAATGTAAGGGTCCACCCATCTGACCACTGATATAAGGGGGTCCTTCTCCCATTGGTCACCAATGTAAGGGACCACTACACTGACCACTGATATAAGGGGGTCCTTCTCCCATCAGTCACCAATATAAGGAACCACTACACTGACCACTGATATAAGGGGATCCTTTTCCCATTAATCACCAATGTAAGGGACTCCTACACTGACAACTGATATAAGGGGGTCCTTCTCTAATCGGTCACCAATGTAAGGGACCACTACACTGACCACTGATATAAGGGGGTCCTTCTCCCATCAGTCACCAATATAAGGAACCACTACACTGACCACTGATATAAGGGGATCCTTCTCCCATTGGTCACCAATGTAAGGAACCACTACACTGACCACTGATATAAGGGGGTCCTTCTCTAATCGGTCACCAATGTAAGGAACCACTACACTGACCACTGATATAAGGGGATCCTTTTCCCATTAATCACCAATGTAAGGGACTCCTACACTGACAACTGATATAAGGGGGTCCTTCTCTAATCGGTCACCAATGTAAGGGACCACTACACTGACCACTGATATAAGGGGGTCTTTCTCCCATTGGCCACAAATGTAAAGGACCATTACACTTATCACTGATATAAGGGGGCCCTTCTCCCATTGGTCACCAGTATAAGGGACCACTACACTGAGCACTGATATACGGGGGTCCTTCTCCCATTAGTCACCAATGTAAGGGACTCCTACACTGACCACTGATATAAGGGGATTCTTCTCCCATTGATAACCAATATAAGGGACCACTACACTGACCACTGATATAAGGGGGTCCTTCTCCCATTGGTCACCAATATACACTGACGATATAATATCTCTTGACATTTAGGGGTATGTTCATTAATGGGGGGATGGAGGGAGGGAAGCAAAAACGAATGTTATGGTGCTACTTGCAGAGCTGGTTGAATGTTTTCCATTGATTTAAAATGTAAAATATCATATTTAGCCACTAGATGGCCCAATTTCCATGATCTTAGCACCATCTAAAGTCAGAGTGCTCTATTTCTCATGATAATAAATGAATGGTTAGTTCATTAGTATTGGTTTTGGTGGAGTTCTGTTCTTCAATGTCCACTGTACTCATAAGTGCTGAGTATTATTATTATTATTATTATTATTATACAGTATTTATATAGCACCAAACGGTTTGCTCAGCGCTGTACAATAGCAAGGGGGACAGAACATGAGACAAGACAGTAACAATACAATACACGAGGGGTTCGAGGGCCCTACTCTTTCCAGCTTACAATCTAGGAGGGAGGGGATAGTGGTACAGGAGGAAGTGGCTGTTGGGGATGGAGTGGTGGGAGAAGTGGAGGAGATCGGTTGTTAGGTGAGGGTGGGGTAGGCTTCCCTGAAGAGATGGGTTTTCAGGGTGTGCCTGAAGGTGAGGAGGGTAGGTGACAGTCTGATGGATTGGGGTAGTGAGTTCCAGAGGATGGGGGAAGTCCTGGAGAAGTCCTGCAGTCGGGCGTGGGAGGAGGAGACCAGGGAGCTAGAGCGTAGGAGGTCCTGTGAGGAGTGAAGGGCACGGGTAGGGTGGTATTTGGGTATCAGGTCAGTTAGGTAGTTTGGGGCAGCGTTGTGAATGGTTTTGTAAATAAGAGTTAGTAATTTGAATTTGATGCGTTGGGCAATCGGGAGCCAGTGAAGGGATTGGCAGAGGGGGGTGGCAGATGTGGAGCGGTTGGTGAGGTGGATGAGTCTCGCCGCTGAGTTCAGGATAGACTGGAGTGGGGATAGCGTTTGTTTGGGTAGGCCAGTGAGAAGGGAGTTGCAGTAGTCCAGGCGTGAGATGATGAGGGAGTGTACGAGTTGTTTGGTGGTGTCTGGGGTGAGGAATGTGCGTATCTTGGAGATGCTGTGGAGGTGGAGCCTGACCTTGATAGTGATTGGACATGAGGTTGGAAGGAAAGGTTTGAGTCCAGGATGACACCCAGGACTTTGGCGTGTGGGGTGGGATTGATGGTGGCGTTGCTAGTAGTGATGGAGAAGATGGGGGGGTGCGGGCTGGGGGGAAAACCAGGATCTCGGTTTTGGACAGGTTTAACTTGAGGAAATGGAGCGACATTCAGTCTGATATGTCGTTCAGGAGGTGGGCAATCCAGGCGGAGAGTGAGGGGGTGAGGTGAGGGGTGGAGAGGTAAATTTGTGTGTCGTCGGCATAGAGGAGATAGTTGAAGCCGTGGGAGTGTATCAGTTTGCCGAGAGAGGAGGTGTAGATGGAGAAGAGAAGGGATCCAAGGACAGAGCTTTGGGGGACTCCAACAGAGAGGGGGAGAAAGGGGGAGGTGGCAGTGTTATAGGTGATGCTGAAGGAGCGTTGGGATAGGTAGGAGGAGAACCAGGAGAGAGCAGCATCCCTGATGCCAAGGGAGTGCAGTTTTGTAAGGAGGAGGGGGTGGTCGACTGTGTAGAAGGCCGCGGAGAGGTCTAGGAGCAGGAGGACTGAGTAGTGGCCATTAGCTTTGGCGGTTAGCAGGTCGTTAGTGACTTTAAGTAGGGCGGTTTCGGTGGAGTGTAGGGGACGGAAGCCAGACTGTAGTGGATCAAGGAGGTTGTTATCAGTGAGGTGGGCGCTTAGGCGATTGTAGGCCAAGCACTCAAGGAGCTTGCAAGTGAATGGTAGCAGGGAGATGGGTCTAAGGTTGTTTAGGTCAGTGGGGTCAAGGGGAATGTGCGAGTGGAGAGGGAGAGATTGAAGATGTGGGTGAGGGAGCGAATGATGGAGGAGGGGGGTGAATGGAGGAGCTGTGAGGGGATAGGGTCCAGTGGGGCAAGTGGTGAGGAGGGCTTCAGTGAAGACCTTAGTGAACTCCTCAGTGGTAGCTGGGCTGAAGGAGCGTTGGGGAGGTGATGGTGTGTGGGGTGTGGTGCGGGTATGAGGTCGGAGGAGGGGAGAGTTGAGGGGGTGATGGGGGGGCAAGGTGGAGAGGTAGATTGTGAGTTGACAATGTCCTTACGGATTGCGTCAATCTTGTTTTGGAAATGATTGGCAATCTCATGGGCGGTGAGTGAGGTACTGAGTGGAGGTGGGGGGGAAAGAGCAGGGATTTGAAAGTGGAGAAGAGCCAGCGAGGACAGGTGGAGAGGGTGTTGATGAGGTTAACGAAATAGGCTTGCTTAGCGGAGTGGAGGGAGGTGGTGTAGGTGCAGAGAGAAGAAACAGAGAGATTGTTGTCTCTGCACAGAGCCCTATGTTCATTGCTTACACAGGGCTCTGGGCTGTGATTGGACACAGCCAATCAGCAGGACCCGGCTATGAATCATTGGCTGGACTAGGGTTGCCACCTCATCCCTTTAAACCCAGAAAACATATGAATGGCAGTTTCTGTGGCTGATTATGGTGGTCATTAAACTCATTAGTGCCTCATCTGCATTCAATTAGCCCCAGAACCTGTGTCATTCATATGTGTCTGGGTTTAAAGGGATGAGGTGGCTACCCTAGGCTGGGACCTGCTGGCCAACTCCTGCTGCATACAATCACAGTGGGGGTCAGCAGGTAGCGGTGCATGCGCACGCCCTGTATCCAGAAAAAACTAGTGACATACAGGTACGACCCTGTGCCTCTACAGGCCACCCGTTCGCAGTACCTTGTGGGCGTACGGTCCTTAAGTGGTTAAGGTGAGCATCCATGCTATCTATAAATTGGGAAAGGACCATGAAGAGGTGGTGTGTCCAATATGGATCCACAGACCAAGAGTGAGCACTGAAGAGCACATTGCTGGAGGGTCACATTTTAAAAAGGGAAAATATTGTGTAATTCTGAGGAGGTGGGCTTTCATGATTTCCATTTATTTTTGTGGTGGGATGGCACTGATGTCTGTATTGGGTTACTGAGTATGCACACTATATTGCCAGAAGTATTGGGCCCACCCTCCAAATCATTGGATTCCAATCCCCTCCATGGCCACATGTGTATAAAATCAAGCCCCTACACATGCAGACTGCTTCTACAAACATTGGTGAAAGAATGGGTCGCTCTCAGGAGCTCAGTGACTCCAAGCGTGGTTCCGTGATAGGGTGCCACCTGTGCAATAAGTCCATCTGTGACATTTCCTGGCTACTAAATATTCCACGCTCAACTGTTAGTGGGATTATAACAAAGTGGAAGCAACTGGGAACAACAGCAACTCAGCCACCAAGTGGTAGGCCACGTCACATGACAGAGCGGAGTCAGCGCATGCTGAAGCGCACAGTGCACAGAAGTCACCAACTGTCTGCAGAGTCAATAGCTAAAGACCTCCAACCTTGGTGTGGCCTTCAGATGAGCACAACAACAGTCCGTAGAGAGCTTCATGGAATGGGTTTCCATGGCTGAGCAGCTGCATCCAAGCCTTACATCACCAGGTGCAATGCAAAGTGGCAGATGCAGTGGTGTAAAGCACGCCGCCACTGGACTCTAGAGCAGGGGAGACGTGTTCTCTGGAGTGACCAATCACGCTTCTCTGTCTGGAAATCTGATGGACGTGTCTGGGTTTGGCAGTTGCCAGAAGAACGGTACTTGCCTGACTGCATTGTGCCAAGTGTAAAGTTTGGTGACGGGGGATTATGGTGTGGGGTTGTTTTTCAGGGGTTGGGCTTGGCCCTCTAGTTCCAGCGAAGGGAACTCTTAAGGCGACATTTTGGACAATTTCATGCTCCCAACTTTGTGGGAAGAGTTTGGGGATGGCCCCTTCCTGTTTCAACATGACTGCACACCAGTGTACAAAGCAAGGTCCATAAAGACATGGAGGAGCCAGTTTGGGGGGGAGGAACTTGACTGGCCTGCACAGAGTCCTGACCTCAACCCCATAGAACACCTTTGGGATGAATTAGAGTGGAGACTGTGAGCCAGGCCTCCTCCCCCGACATCAGTGCCTGACCTGACAAATGTGCTTCTGGAAGAATGGTCCAACCTTCCCATAGACACCCTCCTAAACCTTGTGGACGGCCTTCCCAGAAGAACTGAAGCTCTTATAGCTGCAAAGGGCGGGGCCAACTTAACCCCTTCACGCCGACATCACACAAATATGCGACCTCACAGAACTGGGCTTTTTTCCATGGGGCCGTATATTTGCCTATCTGTCTTTGTACTGGGAGTGCGCCGCTCGGCGCGCTCCCAGCACAGAGATCGTGGTGTCATTGAGAGCCCCAGGTCCCGTTCTAACGATCGGGACCTGGGACTCCCGATTCCGGGTCACATGATCGCTGTGATAGCCTCTGATTGGCGATCACAGGGATCAGTCACTGTACAGCCCTGCCCCCTTGTTTTTTTCTCTCTCTATGAATGGAGAAGAGAGATACATTGTATCTCTAGAACTCCTGGCATAGAGAGAAAAAAAAGTTTGTAAAAAAAAAGAAAAAAAAAAGAAAGAAGATAAATAAATAAATATTGAAAAATAAAATAAAAAATAAAAAAAAATACCTAGATCTAGGTTTGATCTAATTCAGTGCCAGGGTTAGTGTTTGGGTCAGGGTCAAAGGTCAAGGTCAAGATGAAAAAAAAAAGACAAGAGCAAAATGCGTACTAATAATTCTGGGCTGTACTACGGGTACAAAACAACAACTAACACACACATATATGGTATCGCTGCGATCGTCAAGAGCTGGAGAATTTATTTTGGGTTGTTCTTTGGTGGTAGGTTATGGTCCTAACAAGAAACACACAGCTAAAAAATAAAACATTTTTTTTACTATTTTGGGCCAGCTTTCCTTTGATAATAAAAAAAAAATCAGCAGTTATCCATTACCATTTACCACCAAATGAAAGCCCAATTTGTCCTTAAAAAATCAAGGTATAATTCACCCGGATGTACAAAGTAGTTGTGATGATATGTGCGGTTTTACTAACACAGGTCAACGTTGCAAAATTGTGCTTAGGCATTTAGATTTGTTTTACCCTTAGACATGAAGGGGTTAATATTGGACCCTACAGACTAAGACTGGGATGCCATTAAAGCTCATGTGCGTGGAAAGGCAGACGGAGCAATACTTATGGCAATATAGTGTGTGTTACCTTTTCAACACTAGTGAGCTCTACACTTAATATACAGTCCATACACACCCAGCACAAGGCCGGGGTCACACTACCAGACGCTTCTCGGGGCTGCAGTTCCTCTGAGCTCCACAAGGTGGGGATCTCACTTCTACCCAGACAGGAAGTCTCTATGGAAGACAGGAAGTGATGTCAGGAACAGACAGGAAGTAATGTCAGGTACAGACAGGAAGTTCCGGGTGAGAGGGGAGGTCAGAAAAAGCAGAGAGGAGACGTGGCAGCAGAGGAGGTAATAAGAAGTTATTTATTTCAGGTCCTTATATAGCGCCATCAATTTACACAGCACTTTACATATATATTGTACATTCCCATCAGTCCCTAACCCTCAAGGGGTGTACAATCTAAGGTCCCTAACTCACATTCATACATACACATACTAGGGACAATTTAGACAGGAGCCAAATAACCTACCAGCATGTCTTTGGCGTGTGGGAGGAGGAAACAGGAGTACCCAGAGGAAACCCACGCAGGCACAGGGAGAACATGCAAACTCCAGGCAGGTGGTGTCGTGGTCGGGATTTGAACCAGCAACCCTATTACTGCCAGGCGGAAGTGCTAACCATTTAGCCACTGTGTTGCCTATTTCCTATTTACACCCAGTAACCCCCCCGTCATGTCCGTCCTCTTCCTCCATAGCCACGTCCGTCCTCTTCCTCCATAGCCACGTCCGTCCTCTTCCTCCATAGCCACGTCCGTCCTCTTCCTCCATAGCCACGTCCGTCCTCTTCCTCCATAGCCACGTCCGTCCTCTTCCTCCATAGCCACGTCCGTCCTCTTCCTCCATAGCCACGTCCGTCCTCTTCCTCCATAGCCATGTCCGTCCTCTTCCTCCATAGTCACGTCCGTCCTCTTCCTCTAGTCATGTCCGTCCTCTTCCTCTAGTCATGTCCGTCCTCTTCCTCCATAGTCATGTCCGTCCTCTTCCTCCATAGTCATGTCCATCCTCTTCCTCCATAGTCACTGTGACGTCTTTTATCTCCAGCAGATGATGATACACACATATATAGTGTGGGAACCCAGATTAACCCCTTCAGGGGCACAACATTCCCCCACTTCCGGGGCCGGAACATTATTATTATTATACAGTATTTATATAGCGCCAAAAGGTTTGCTCAGCGCTGTATATTATAGTGGGGGACAGAACATGAGACAATACAGTAACAATACAATACACGAGGGGTTCGAGGGCTCTGCTCTTTCGAGCTTACAATCTAGGAGGGAGGGGAAAGTGGCACAGGAGGAAGTGGCTGTGGGGGATGGAGTGGTGGGAGAAGTGGAGGAGATCGGCTGTTAGGTGAGGGCGAGGTAGGTTTCTCTGAAGAGATGGGTTTTCAGGGTGCGCCTAAAGGTGAGGAGGGTAGGTGACAGTCTGATGGATTGGGGTAGTGAGTTCCTGAGAATGGGGGAAGTCCTAGAGAAGTCCTGCAGTTGGGCGTGGGAGGAGGAAACCAGGGAGCTAGAAAGTAGGTCTTGTGAGGAGCGAAGATTATGGGTAGGGTGGTATTTGGGTATCAGGTCGGTGAGGTAGTTTGGGGCAGTGTTATGAATGGCTTTGTATGTCAGTGTTAGTAGTTTGAATTTAATGCGTTGGGCAATCGGGAGCCAGTGGAGGGAATGACAGAGGGGGGTGACAGAAGAGGAGCTGTTGGTAAAGTGGATGAATCTTGCCACTGAGTTCAGGATTGACTGAAGCGGGGATAGTCTGTGATGAGGTAGGCCGGTGAGAAGGGAGTTGCAGTAGTCCAGACGTGAGATAATCAGGGAGTGAACGAGTAGTTTAGTAGTGTCTGGGGTTAGGAACGAACGTATTTTGGAGATGTTGCGGAGGTGGAGCCTGCATGAGTTTGCCAACGATTGGACATGGGGTTGGAAGGACAGGTTTGAGTCTAGAGTGACACCTAGGACTTTGGCTTGCGGGGTGGGACTGATGGTGGCGTTGTTGGTCGTGATGGAGAGGATGGGGGGGCGCGGGCTGGGGGGAAGATTAGGAGCTCGGTTTTGGAAAAGTTCAATTTGAGGAAATGAAGCGACATCCAGTCTGATATGTCGTTCAGTAGGTGAGCGATACAGGCGGAGACTGAAGGGGTGAGGTGAGGGGTAGAGAGGTAAATTTGCGTGTCATCGGCGTAGAGGTGATATTTGAAGCCGTGGGAGTGTATCAGTTTGCCGAGGGAGGAGGTGTAGATGGAGAAAAGAAGGGCCCCTAGGACAGAACCTTGGGGGACCCCAACAGAGAGGGGGAGGTGGTAGCGTTATAGGTAACACTGAAGGAGCGTTGGGATAGATAGGAGGAGAGCCAGGAGAGAGCGGAGTCACTGATACCAAGAGAGTGTAGTTTATTAAGGAGGAGGGGGTGGTCAACCGTGTCGAAGGCCGCGGAGAGGTCGAGGAGTAAGAGGACTGAGTAGTGGCCATTAGCAGGTCATTAGTGATTTTGAGTAGGGCAGTTTCGGTGGAGTGTAGGGGATGGAAGCCAGACTGTAGGGGATCGAGGAGGTAGTTGTCAGTGAGGTGGGAGCTTAGGTGATTGTAGACTAAGCGCTCAAGGAGCTTGGATGTAAATAGCAGCAGGGAGAAGGGAGATGGGTCTAAGGTTTTAGGTCGGTGGGGTCCAGGGAGGGTTATTTGAGTATGGGGGTGATGTGCGCATGCTTTAGGGGGGAGGGGAATGCGCCAGTAGAGAGGGAGAGATTGAAGATGTGGGTGAGGGAGCATAAGATGGAGGAGGAGGGTGACCGGAGGAGTTGTGTGGGGACAGGGTCAAGGGGCAAGTGGTGAGGCGGGCTTCTGAAAAGACCTTAGTGACCTCCTCAGTGGTAGCAAGGCTGAATGAGTGGAGTGTTGGGGAGGTTATAGTGTGCGGGATGTTAGGTGTGGTGGGGGTCAGGGCAGTTGCTAGGTGAGAGGAGGGGAGAGTTGATGGGGTTATAGTGGGAGAGAGGCTAGGTGGGGAGGTAGGTTGAGCATTGGTGATGTCCTTACGGAATGCGTTGATCCTATTTTGAGTGAGGTACTGGGTGGAGGTGGGGGGGAGAGAGTAGGGCGTTGAGAGTGGAGAAGAGCCGGCGAGGACAGGAGAGGGTGTTTAAGAGGGTTACAAAATAGGCTTGTTTGGCGGCGTGGAGGGAGGAGGTGTAGGTGAGGAAGGCGGATTTGTAGAGGGAGAACGCTCGAGGGGTTCTGGTTTTGCGCCATAATCGCTCCAGCGTGTGACTGCGTCTTTTAAGATTTTTAGGGTCGTTCTGCCAGGGTTGAAGCGGTCGGGGTCTAATGCTGCATGTGGTTAGGGGTGCTAAGGAGTCTAAGGCAGCTGACAGCGAGTCGTTATACGCAGTAGTGGCCAGGTCAGGGCATGACAGTGGAAGGATACTGTCGTACAGACGGTCAGCTGCCGAGTGGAGAGGGGCCGGGTTCAGGTTGCGGAGGTTACGGCTGGTGATGGTTTGACGTTTGGGGGGGAGGTGTTAGAGGATGGGGAGACAGAGAACGTAATGAGGTTGTGGTCAGAGAGAGGGAAGGGGGTGTTTGTGAGGTTGTGGAGGGTGCAGAGATGGGAGAAAACGAGGTCCAGGGTGTTCCCATCGGAGTGGGTGGAGGACTGTATGCACTGTGTGAGTGCAAAAGAAGAGGTTAAGAGTTGGGATGTAGCCGGGTTGTTGACATTGATAGGGATATAGAAGTCTCCAAGGATGATGGTGGGTAACTCAGAGGAGAGGAAGAAGGGTTGCCAGGCGGAAAATTCATCAAGGAAGCGGGATACGGGTCCAGGAGGTCGATAGATTACTGCAATCCTCAGAGGGGTGGGAGAGAAGAGCCGGATGCAGTGGGCCTCGAAGGAGGAGGATAGAGGGGGGGGTTTGGGAGGACCTGGAAGGTGCTCAGCAGTGACAAGAGCATGCCAACCCCATCATCTGCAGGAGGAGAGACAGAGTAGTGGGCAGCTGGGTCTACTGCTGGCTAGTCGCGGCAGTCTTTAGGTGCTGTGGCCCAGCATCTGGAGGTGCTGTGGGGCACGGCGTCTGGAGGTGCTGTGGGCCACGGCATCTAGAGGTGCTGTAGGGCGCGGCGTCTGAAGGTGCTGTAGGGCCCAGCGTCTGGAGGTGCTGTAGGGCGCGGCGTCTGGAGGTGCTGTAGGGCCCGGTGTCTGCAGGTGCTGTAGGGCACGGCGTCTGGAGGTCCGGTAGGGCACGGCATCTGGAGGTGCTGTAGGGCACGGCATCTGTAGGCCGACGTCTGTAGGTGCTGTAGGCTAGGCGTCGGTATGTGCAGTAGGGCCAGGCATCTGTGGGTGTTGTGCGCCGGCGCTTGTAGGTGCTGTTGGCCGGCGCTTGTGGGTGCAGTGGGTCAGCGCTTGTGGATGCTATAGGGCCCGGTGTCTGTGGGAGCGGTAGCATCCGGTGTCTGTAGGTGTTGTAGGGCCTGGCATCTATGGGTGCTGTAGGCCGCGTGGCAGGCTCACCTCTGTCAGATTGGACGGGGCTCGGGGCTGTGCGGTGGCAGGGGCGGGGGGGCCGGCTGTGTAGCAAACGGTGGGGAGCAGGGGAGCCGTTCTGGTGGTGGTGGCGGCTTACCCTCTCAGTGCCGATGGAGCTGGCTTCCTACACTCTGTAGGTACTGGTGGGGGTGGTTGTTGCTTCCCTCTCTCTGCGGCGGCTATAGATACCGGTATGGGTGGTGGTAGCTTCCCCTCTCTCTGGCATGGGACGGTGGCTGTAGGTACGGAAGGGGGTGGGGGTGGCGGTTGCGTCCCCTCATGCTGGAGTGGAGGCGTCTCGGTTCATCGCGGCCGGGAGGAAAGTCCAAGGCTTTAGGTTCCTCGGTAGGCCGCGGGCTGTCGGAGCTCCGCCGGAGGGACAGAGCGCCCAGTTCGCCATGGCGGCTGTAGGAGTGGGGGTGGTGGTTGCGTCCCCTCGTGCTGGAGTGGAGGCGTCTCTGTTCGACGCAGCTGCGGCCAGCAGGAAAGACCGTGGCTTTAGGTGCCACGGTAGGCCGCAAGCCATTGGAGCTCCGCCGGAGGGACAGAGCACCTAGCACCCCTTCTGGGTGTTGGCAGGACCTTTGGTGGTTGCTCCGGAGCCTGCTACCGCCCGGATAGTAGCGGATTCAGCGGGAGGCGCCAGGGTTGGTGATCATGCGGCCGCTCCATTCGCCATCTTGAAAGTGCACATTTCTCCTCATTGTGGAGATGGGTCACCTTTCCCACCAGTCACCTTCTCCCCTTAATCAGTCTACACCAGGTTTTCTCAACCTTTCTACCTTAGAGGAACCCCTGGCAAAAAGTCTGTGATCTCGGGGAACCCCTGAAATAAATCTCGTATGCACAGCTCAGGGAACGTTGATGTGATCAGCCGGCTGTAGATATAACAATTATTCTTAAAAAAAAAATTAAAGAATAGAATAAATATTACAACTTATCTACTTATTGTGCACCTTGTGTTTGCTGTTTTTTGTGCAGATGCTCAATTTTGGGTCAAACTTGAGATAGGCTGTGTACAGGGGGACAGCAGGGAAGAGCACACGGGATCCAGGATGGAACAGTACAGAGGGGCCAGGAGGGAACAGTACAGGAGGACTAGGAGGGAGTGGTATACGGGGCCAGGAGGGAACAGTATAGCATGGGGGGAACAATGTGGGGGGGGGAATGGAGAACAGTATAGCACAGGGAGGCCAGGAGGGAACAGTATATGGGGATCAGGAGGGAACAGTATATGGGGATCAGGAGGGAACAGTATATGGGGATCAGGGGGGAGCAGTATAACAGTATATGGGGATCAGGGGGAACAGTATAACAGTATATGGGGATCAGGGGGGAGCAGTATATGGGGATCGGGGGGAACAGTATATGGGGATCAGGGGGGAGCAGTATATGGGGATCAGGGGGGAGCAGTATATGGGTATCAGGGGGGAACAATATATGGGGATCAGGAGGGAACAGTATATTGGGAACAGGGGAGAGCAGTATATGGGGATCGGGGGGGGGGGGACAGTATATGGGGATCAGGGGGGAACAGTATAACAGTATATGGGGATCAGGAGGGAACAGTATATTGGGAACAGGGGAGAGCAGTATATGGGGATCAGGGGGGAACAGTATATGGGGATCGGGGGGAACAGTATATGGGGATCAGGGGGGAACAGTATATGGGGATCAGGAGGGAACAGTATATGGGGATCAGGAGGGAACAGTATATGGGGATCAGGAGGGAACAGTATATGGGGATCAGTTGGGAACTGTATATGGGGATCGGGGGAACAGTATATGGGGATCAGGAGGGAACAGTATATGGGGATCAGGGGGGAACAGTATATGGGGATCAGGGGGGAACAATATATGGGGATCAGGAGGGAACAGTATATGGGAATCAGTTGGGAACTGTATATGGGGATCGGGGGAACAGTATATGGGGATCAGGAGGGAACAGTATATGGGGATCAGGAGGGAACAGTATATGGGGATCAGGAGGGAACAGTATATGGGGATCAGGAGGGAACAGTATATGGGGATCAGGAGGGAACAGTATATGGGGATCGGGGGAACAGTATATGGGGATCAGGAGGGAACAGTATATGGGGATCAGGGGGGAACAGTATATGGGGATCAGGGGGGAACAATATATGGGGATCAGGAGGGAACAGTATATTGGGAACAGGGGAGAGCAGTATATGGGGATCGGGGGGGGGGACAGTATATGGGGATCAGGGGGGAACAGTATATTGGGAACAGGGGAGAGCAGTATATGGGGATCGGGGAGAACAGTATAACAGTATATGGGGATCAGGGGGGAACAGTATAACAGTATATGGGGATCGGGGGGAACAGTATAACAGTATATGGGGATCAGGGGGGAGCAGTATATTGGGAACAGGGGAGAGCAGTATATGGGGATCAGGGGGGAACAGTATATGGGGATCAGGGGGGAACAGTATATGGGGATCAGGAGGGAACAGTATATGGGGATCGGGGGGAACAGTGTATGGGGATCAGGGGGGAACTGTATATGGGGATCAGTTGGGAACTGTATATGGGGATCGGGGGAACAGTATATGGGGATCAGGGGGGAACAGTATATGGGGATCAGGGGGGAACAGTATATGGGGATTAGGGGGGAACAGTATAACAGTATATGGGGATCAGGGGGGAGCAGTATATGGGGATCAGGAGGGAACAGTATATTGGGAACAGGGGAGAGCAGTATATGGGGATCGGGGGGGGGGACAGTATATGGGGATCAGGGGGGAACAGTATAACAGTATATGGGGATCAGGAGGGAACAGTATATTGGGAACAGGGGAGAGCAGTATATGGGGATCAGGGGGGAACAGTATATGGGGATCAGGGGGGAACAGTATATGGGGATCAGGAGGGAACAGTATATGGGGATCAGGGGGGAATAGTATATGGGGATCAGGAGGGAACAGTATATGGGGATCGGGGGGAACAGTATATGGGGATCAGTTGGGAACTGTATATGGGGATCGGGGGAACAGTATATGGGGATCAGGAGGGAACAGTATATGGGGATCAGGGGGGAACAGTATATGGGGATCAGGGGGGAACAGTATAACAGTATATGGGGATCAGGGGGGAGCAGTATATGGGTATCAGGGGGGAACAATATATGGGGATCAGGAGGGAACAGTATATTGGGAACAGGGGAGAGCAGTATATGGGGATCGGGGGGGGACAGTATATGGGGATCAGTGGGGAACAGTATAACAGTATATGGGGATCAGGAGGGAACAGTATATTGGGAACAGGGGAGAGCAGTATATGGGGATCGGGGGGAACAGTATATGGGGATCAGGGGGAACAGTATAACAGTATATGGGGATCAGGGGGGAACAGTATAACAGTATATGGGGATCAGGGGGAACAGTATAACAGTATATGGGGATCAGGAGGGAGCAGTATATGGGTATCAGGGGGGAACAGTATATGGGGATCGGGGGGAACAGTATATGGGGATCAGGAGGGAACAGTATATGGGGATCGGGGGGAACAGTATATGGGGATCGGGGGGAACAGTATATGGGGATCAGGGGGGAACAGTATATGGGGATCAGTTGGGAACTGTATATGGGGATCAGGGGGGAACAGTATATGGGGATCAGGGGGGAACAGTATATGGGGATCAGGGGGGAACAGTATATGGGGATCAGGGGGGAACAGTATATGGGGATCAGGGGGGAACAGTATATGGGTATCAGGGGGGAACAATATATGGGGATCAGGAGGGAACAGTATATGGGGATCAGGGGGGAACAGTATATGGGGATCAGGGGGGAACAGTATATGGGGATCAGGAGGGAACAGTATATGGGGATCGGGGGAACAGTATATGGGGATCAGGGGGGAACAGTATATAGGGATCAGGAGGGAACAGTATATGGGGATCAGGAGGGAACAGTATATGGGGATCGGGGGAACAGTATATGGGGATCAGGAGGGAACAGTATATGGGGATCAGGAGGGAACAGTATATGGGGATCAGGAGGGAACAGTATATGGGGATCAGGGGGGTTGGGGCAGCGTAGGGAAATAATACCTGAGCTTGCAGTAGGGCTTATTTAAAATGAGACTTGACCCTGACCAGAGAGGTGAGGAGGATTCTGGGAATATCATTTGATTTTACTATTTGTGTTCAGATGTAGAGTTTTCCTCCTGTGAAGTCTGGAGATCATATGACATCACATTGCCTCCACCTCCCTCCCTGATAGAAGAGAGAAAGAAGAAGAAGATTCTAGAAGTCACCAGAGAGATCACTGAGCTGCTGACAGGAGAGGTGATCACATGATGGCACCAATGAGGATGGAGGAGGACCGGAGTCACATGACTGAGAAGATACTAAACCTCACCCTGGAGATCATCTACCTGCTGACCGGAGAGGTGAGGAGGATTCTGGGAGGTCACATGACATCACTCTTATCTCTATTAATAACACAGACCTGACCAGAGAGGTGAGGAGGATTCTGGGAGGTCACATGACATCACTCATCTCTATTAATAAAACACAGACCTGACCGGAGAGGTGAGGAGGATTCTGGGAGGTCACATGACATCACTCTTATCTCTATTAATAACACAGACCTGACCAGAGAGGTGAGGAGGATTCTGGGAGGTCACATGACATCACTCATCTCTATTAATAAAACACAGACCTGACCGGAGAGGTGAGGAGGATTCTGGGAGGTCACATGACATCACTCTTATCTCTATTAATAAAACAGACCTGACCAGAGAGGTGAGGAGGATTCTGGGAGGTCACATGACATCACACAGACCTGACCGGAGAGGTGAGGAGGATTCTGGGAGTCTAACATGATATTTCTATTGGTTCCTCAATACAGAGATTTCCTCTTCTGAAGTCAGGTGATCATATGACCATCACAGTGCCTCCATGTGACTCCCTAAACCCTGAGAGACACAACATGCAGAAGATTCTAGAAGTCATCAAGAAGATGATGGAGCTGCTGACAGGAGAGGTGAGCGGTGCCGGGAATTCTGGGACATTCTCCAGTAACAGACAAGGGATGTGTCTGGATGGTGACTGTATCATTGTGTGTGTCAGGTTCCTATAAGGTGTCAGGGTGTCACTGTCTATTTCTCCATGGAGGAGTGGGAGTATTTAGAAGGACACAAGGATCTCTACAAGGACGTCATGATGGACAATCAGCCGCCCCTCACATCACCGGGTAAGAGGAGACTTTATTGTAAAGGAGAGAGCAGTACGGAGGATCCACCTAGATCCCCCATCATCTGATAAACACATAGAAACAATGGATTCAGTCAGTGTGTGTGTTTCCTACAGATGGATCCAGTCATGGGAACCCACCAGAGAGATGTCCCCGTCCTCTGTATTCCCGGGATTCCACACAGGAAGGTCACACCATCCCTCACCATCATCAGGTAGATGATGACAATTATTGGTAGTTGTGATTTATACACAGCATGTTTGTTACAATGAATGTTTTATTATATCTTTCAGAGTGGAATCCTCGGGGATGATAATATTCTTTTTAAAGAAGAGTATAAAGAGGAGGATGAGGAGTATGGAGTGATGGTGGAGTTTTCAGAAGGACACAAGGATATGATGGAGCCTCCTAATACCAGGAACCCACCAGAGAGATGTCCCCGTCCTCTGTATTCCCTGGATTTCACACAGGAAGGTCACACCATCCCTCACCATTACAAGGTTGGTGGGATGCAGAATCTACAACATGGACTTGTGGAGACAATGTGTGGATTTTTCTTTATGTGATGTCACAATATTAAATCTTACAATTTGTTTATGATATTTTCTCTCCTTCTCTTTGTTTAGGGTGAAGATCTGATAGATGTAAAAGTTGAGGTTAAATCAGAAGAAGAAGAGGCGTATGTGAGGGATGATCAGCAGTCTATGGAGGAGGATGGAATAACGGGGACATTTATAGAGGAGGACACTCCTACAGAGATCAGCACAGGTGGGTCATGAACACTAAATCCATTCCTCCACCCATACTGCTCACTGATTGGTCCAGAGTAGGGCGGGGACTGGGTGATATCAGCCTGTAATCCCCTGGTCACTTTCCTGAGCTGTGTTCCCCGTCCTGTATTCCTGGATTTCTCTCGGATAATCTTCCTTCTCTGTGCTGCAGACACAATTTATGTATCTAGACTGGATTTATGGAGGTTCTGGGGTTCAGATGCAAAATATTAATTTTTTGTATAGGCAATGCTTGACCTGGAGCATGTGTCCTAGGTCTTCTGCTCCATGTCCAGGTCTACCAAGATCTCTGACAAAGCAATTTTAGGATATGGCAGGCAGTGGTGTGGGACCCCTGCAGCTAGTCTCAAAAAACATTTAAGTTTTCACTGATTACTGAATATAAGCATCCCCTGCACTATACACTCCTATGTTGTACATTCCATAATTCTAATAGTATATAGTCCTAACTGTTGTATCATATACTATATATTTCAAGCACTCTACCCCAATCCACTGCTATATATAATGTATTTTCTTTTTTTCAAACCCATTTTCTACCATTTGGACTTTTTATATCTGTTGATTTGATTGGGGCACAGACCTCACTCTCTGACCTCTGGTGGGGCTCAGCCCCGCTGTTCTTCATGACTAAATCATGGACTAAATAAGGAAGTGCAGTACTTCTTGTGTTGGGAAGATGGTGATGAGTGATAGAGGGGGTGGGGACCCTCGTCCTATAATCCCCTCATCACTGTCCCTCCTATAAAAGACAGTTCTGGTTGTTTCCTCACTCTCTGACTAAGGTCCATGAATAAAGAAATGACCTGGTAGGAGATCAGAGGAGCCATTTCCTAGTTCCCTTAAGGGTGGAATTGTAAGCTTCTCAGAGACCAAGCTGCCTGATGTATGTGGAGTCCTGGTTTGGGGGAACCAATCAGCTCCTGTCTAGTAATCCTCTTTGTCTTTGTATTTTAGTCCATGGCCGGGAGATGAGGAAAACCTCCGAGGATTGTCTCACTTTGTCTCCAGACTGGAAAGTAGAAGATGAGGACATCACACAGTATAGTCCAGGAGAAAACCCGGCTCCCTCCAATGTCCATCCGGCACCACCCAGTGTAGATGGACCATCGTATTCCTCGTATCCTGAGGAACCTCAGACTGTGCGGGACCGGGCCGGCCTTCCAACAGGGAAGAGCTTCTCCTGTACTGAGTGCGGGAAGAGTTTCCGTTTTAAATCCAGATTTATAATGCATAAAAAATCTCATACTGGTGAGAAGGAGTATTCATGTTCTGAGTGCGGGAAATGTTTTTTGTTGAAATCCAGTCTTTACAGACATAAGAGATTGCATACGTGTGAAAAAATGCATTCCTGTTCTGAGTGCGGGAAATGTTTTTCACAGAAGTCCAGTCTGTATACACATCAGAGATTGCATACAGGTGAGAAGCCACATTCCTGTCCTGTGTGTGGGAAATGTTTTTCACAGACATCTGGTCTTTATAGACATCAGAGGTCACACTCTGGGGAGAAGCCATATTCCTGTCCCGAGTGTGGGAAATGTTTCTCAGCTAAGTCCAAGCTTCATGAGCATCAGCGATTGCACACGGGTGAGAAGCCTTATTCTTGTTCTGAGTGTGAAAAATGTTTTGTACAAAAATCATTACTTGTCAGACATCAAACATCTCACACGGGGGAAAAACCTTATTCCTGTTCTGAGTGTGAGAAATGCTTTGTGTATAAATCAGAGTTTGTCGTACATCAGAGGTCTCACACGGGGGAGAAGCCATTTTCGTGTTGTGAGTGCGGGAAATGTTTTTCACACATATCCAATCTTTATGAACATCAGCGATTGCACACAGGTGTGAAGCCATATTCCTGTCCTGAGTGCGGGAAATGTTTTGTACAAAAATCAGAGCTTGTCATACATAAAAGGTCTCATACAGGAGAAAAGCCGTATTCCTGTTCTGAGTGCGGGAAATGCTTTTCACAGAAGTCCAATCTTTGCAAACACCAGAGATTGCACACAGGAGATAAGCCGTTTTCATGTCCTGAGTGCAGGAAATGTTTTGTACAAAAATCACAACTTGTTAAACATCAAAAGTCTCACACGGGGGAAAAGCCGTATTCCTGTACTGAGTGTGGGAAAACATTTTTATTGAAATCCAGTCTTTGCAGACATCATAGATTACACACAGGTGAGAAGCCGTATTCCTGTTCTGAGTGCGGGAAATGTTTTTCACAGAAGTCCAGTCTTTATACACATCAAAGATTGCATGTGGGTGAAAAGCCTTATTTCTGCTCTGAGTGTGGGAAATGTTTTGCAAGAAAGTCAAATCTCTATAGACACCAAAGGTCTCACACTGGGGAGAAGCCATTTTCCTGTACTGAGTGCGGAAAATGTTTCTCAGACAAGTCCAAGCTTTATGACCATCAGATATTGCACACGGGTGAGAAGCCGTATTCCTGTTCTGAGTGTGGAAAATGTTTTGTAAAAAAATCACAACTTGTCAGACATCAAACATCTCACACAGACGAGAAGCCATATTCCTGTTCTGAGTGTGGGAAATGTTTTTCACGAAAGTCCTGTCTTTACAGACATCAGAGATTGCATGCAAGTGAGAAGCCGTATTCCTGTTCCGAGTGCGGGAAATGCTTTGTACAAATATCATACCTTGTCTCACATCAGAGGTCCCATAAAGGAGAGAAGCCGTATTCCTGTACTGAGTGCGGGAAATGTTTTTCAGTCAAGTCCAATCTTTACAGACATCAGAGATCTCACACGGGGGCGAAGCCACTTTCCTGACCTAAGTGCGGGAAATGTTTTTCAGACAAATCCAATCTTTACAGAGATCTCACACGGGGGAGAAGCCACTTTCCTGTCCTGAGTGAGGGAAATGTTCCTCACTGAAGTCCTGTCTTCCTGTACATCAGGGGTCCCACACAACCCTGGAGGTGTATTAGTGTCGGAAATGTTTTCAAGATGAATGTTGCTGGACATCCCAGACATCCCAGCTCTCATGTGGGGAAGAAGCACAACCTGATATACACCTCAGATATACTCCATGGCTGATCATCATCATGGAAGAAACAGTTCATAAGGAGATCAGAGGTCACCAAAGACATGAAGTGTGGGACCGGGTTGGTCATTGATAGCAGGAGAAGAATAAAAATGGAGTCATCACCTTTCATTGGTACATTTTGTTTGTCAAATGTGACTGACATTTGCCCAACCATGGCAAATGATTTCTTACAATCGTAAGTTCCAGCTGGGCAAATGCTTGACGCAACTAATTTTTTTAGGTAGACCCTTTAAATTTCTTTGTCAGGTTTCATAGGAAGAGCTGAGATCTTGATCATGCATGTATGAGTACAGTAGACATTGAAGAACAATAACACAAGTTAATTATACCAATAGTATTGAAAACAACCATTGACTTAAATCTGAAAAGACCTTATTTGGCCAGTAGATTGCACTGTAATAGGAAATTTCACCCCTGATGACGAAACGTGTTGGGTGGAGCTAGAACGTGACTTCCATCCTGTTGGTTTGAAACTATCTTTGATGATTATGGAGACATGCTGATTTTCTGAGTTGATGATGTATGTGCATGACTATTTATCCATTAAATGACCACTATTGACTACACTATGAGGAATATTTTTTTTGTTTTGGAATATCCCGTATGAGGTCACAAGGAATTTAGGTGCTGTTCGGTAGAAGTATCATTTTTAAGGACGGAAAGTCAAGACATATAATTAATCCAATGATTGTTTCTGTGAAACATACAGCGCTTACTGACCTTTTTTCAGGGGTCAAAAGTAAGGGGCAGTGTGTTTGGTGTTGGTGGAGGACCCTTTCTTATTTCCCCTTTGAGGTTTCCTTTGGACACACATTGGATTTATGTTGTCATTTCAACACTGGACTTTTTTTATTGTATGTGCTGAACGTTTTGTATTTTGGTTATTCTTGTTATACGCTTATTGCTGCATTTTTTTCAATTTTTAATAGGAAATTACAGGTCTTCAGTTTAGAATGAACCTCCTCAAGTCCAGACACATTCAAGCCCTTCCAAGTCCAGGCCAATTTTCAGCATTCAGCCATGAATGACAATTACTCAGCCATGCAACGCTGTACCCAAATGAAATTCTTATTGTTTTTGTTTTTTTTAGACAGCTTATTTTTGGTGGTATTTAATCACAACTTGTTTTTTTTTTTTAGTTATTTGACAAATAAATAATCTTCTACTGTAAATGTAGGGCAAACTATTCTGCTACTTTTTTGGTAAACCTAACCAAAAAATAGTGTATATCGATCCGTATGTGTGAAAGTTATACAGCCTATGATTGATATATATATATATATGTGTGTGTGTGTGTGTGTATATATATATATATATTTGAAAATCAATCAATCTTGATCAGTACTGATGGCCTAGAGGCCCAAAAATGTCAGGACAGTAAAAATACCCCCCCCCCCCAGATGACCTCTTTTTGTAAAGTAGACAGTTTGAGGTATTTAATAACAGGAAAAGTGAGTTTTTTGAAGTTGTAATGTGTTGTCACAGTTTTTTTGGAAAATGTAGAAATTAAATGTGGTTTTTTTTTTCACAAAGTTGTCATTTTAACAAGTTATTTCTCACACACAGCATGGGCATACTCACAATTACACCCCAAAACAAATCTTGCTATGCATCCTTAGCACGGGGATAACACGTGTGAGACTTTCACAGTCTAGATGCATAGAAGGGCTGAAAATCCAAGGATCACCTTCAGGCCTTCCAGGAGCATAAATTGTGAATCTAATTTCAAATTATGGAGGCCCTGGAGCACCAGGACAGTGGAAGCAATTGGAGAAACTGATAATGGTACGGTGATGACAACACTGTACATGGCTGTGAAAAGGACTTTGGTGTGGGGTATAGCAGTGATCAGAATGCTGGTATGGGGTATGGTGGTGATCAGAATGCTGGTATGAGGTATGTTTGTGATCAGAATGCTGGTATGGGGTATGTTTGTGATCAGGATGCTGGTATTGGGTGTGACAGTGATCAGGATGCTGGTATGGAGGAGATCAGGATGCTGGTATGGGGTATGTTGGTGATCAGGGCAATGGTGTGGGTTATGATGATGATCAGGAAGCTGGTATGGTGGTGATCGGGATGCTGGTATTGGGTGTGGCAGTGATCAGGAAGCAGGTAATGGGGTATGGTGGTGATCAAGATGCTGATATGGGGTATGTTGGTGATCAGGACACTGGTATGGGTTATGATGGCGATCAGGACACTGTTATGGATTATGGCGGTGATCAGGATGCTGGTATGGTGGTGATCAGGACACTGGTATGGGTTATGATGGCGATCAGGACACTGTTATGGATTATGGCGGTGATCAGGATGCTGGTATGGTGGTGATCAGGATGCTGGTATGGAGATGATCAGGACACTGGTATGTTGTATGGAGGTGATCAGGACACTGGTATGGGGTATGGCGGTGATCAGGACACTGTTATGGATTATGGTGGTGATCAGGACACTGGTATGGGTTATGATGGTGATCAGGACACTGGTATGGGGTATGGAAGAGATCAGGATGCTGGTATGGTGTTGATCAGGACACTGGTATGGTGTATGGAGGTGATCAGGACACTGTTATGGATTATGGTGGTGATCAGGACACTGGTATGGGTTATGATGGTGATCAGGACACTGGTATGGGGTATGGAAGAGATCAGGATGCTGGTATGGTGTATGGTGGTGATCAGGACACTGGTATGGTGTATGGAGGTGATCAGGACACTGTTATGGATTATGGTGGTGATCAGGACACTGGTATGGGTTATGATGGTGATCAGGACACTGATATGGGGTATGGAAGAGATCAGGATGCTGGTATGGGGCATGTTGGTGATCAGGACAATGGTGTGGGTTATGATGGTGATTAGGAAGTTGGAATGGTGGTGATCGGGATGCTGGCATTGGGTGTGGCAGTGATCAGGATGCTGATATGGGGTATGGCGGTGATCAAGATGCTGATATGGGGTATGGCGGTGATCAGGACAATGAAATGGGTTATGATGGTGATCAGGACAATGAAATGGGTTATGATGGTGATCAGGACACTGGTATGATGTATGGAGATGATCAGGACACTGGTATGTTGTATGGAGGTGATCAGGACACTGGTATGGTGTATGGAGGTGATCAGGACACTGGTATGGGGTATGGAGATGATCAGGACACTGGTATGGGGTATGGCGGTGATCAGGACACTGTTATGGATTATGATGGTGATCAGGACACTGGTATGAGTTATGATGGTGATCAGGACACTAGTATGGGGTATGGAAGAGATCTGGATGCTGGTATGGTGTATGGTGGTGATCAGGACACTGGTATGGTGTATTGAGGTGATCAGGACACTGGTATGGGGTATGGAAGAGATCAGGACACTGGTATGGGTTATGATGGTGATCAGGACACTGGTATGGGGTATGGAAGAGATCAGGATGCTGGTATGGTGTATGGTGGTGATCAGGACGCTGGTATGGTGTATGGTGGTGATCAGGACACTGGTATGGTGTATGGTGGTGATCAGGACACTGGTATGGTGGTGATCAGGACACTGGTATGGTGTATGGAGGTGATCAGGACACTGTTATGGATTATGGTGGTGATCAGGACACTGGTATGGGTTATGATGGTGATCAGGACACTGGTATGGGGTATGGAAGAGATCAGGATGCTGGTATGGGGCATGTTGGTGATCAGGACAATGGTGTGGGTTATGATGGTGATTAGGAAGTTGGAATGGTGGTGATCGGGATGCTGGCATTGGGTGTGGCAGTGATCAGGATGCTGATATGGGGTATGGCGGTGATCAAGATGCTGATATGGGGTATGGCGGTGATCAGGACAATGAAATGGGTTATGATGGTGATCAGGACAATGAAATGGGTTATGATGGTGATCAGGACACTGGTATTGGATGTGGCAGTGATCAGGATGCTGGTATGGCGGTGATCAAGATACTGATATGGGGTATGTTGGTGATCAGGACACTGGTATGGGTTATGATGGTGATCAGGACACTGGTATGGGGTATGGAGGTGATCAGGACACTGGTATGGGGTATGGTGGTGATCAGGACACTGGTATGGGTTATGATGGTGATCAGGACACTGGTATGGGGTATGATGGTGATCAGGACACTGGTATGGGGTATGGTGGTGATCAGGACACTGGTATGGGTTATGATGGTGATCAGGACACTGGTATGGGGTATGATGGTGATCAGGACACTGATATGGGTTATGGTGGTGATCAGGACACTGGTATGGATTATGGTGGTGATCAGGACACTGGTATGGGTTATGATGGTGATCAGGACACTGATATGGGGTATGGTGGTGATCAGGACACTGGTATGGATTATGGTGGTGATCAGGACACTGGTATGAACAATCAGTTTCAAAACAATAGAGTGCAGCGCTTAAAAAGATGAAAAGTCAATAAGGTGATAGTACAATATCCACAGTGGTAAACTGTAGATATACGAATTCCCACAACCTCCACTCTGTCAGAATAACAGAAATGCGCACTCACCGGAAACGCATGGGTTATGCGCATGTGTGATCATGCATCACAAGCAATAGGTACATCAGAAGCCAGGCATCTCCCTCACGGTGGGTCATCACAGACTCCTAAGATAGGTCCAGGGGGTCCCCTTAAGGTCAGCCAGGTACTTCAGGAAAAAACCTCGTCTCAGGATGGCAAAGTGCTTTTTCTATGGGAGTGAAAGCTCCAGGCAGGAGCCCCAAGAAACAGATGCCCAAAATAGTGTAGTATGTCCAAAAAACGAGTTTTTATTATAAGAACAATAGGGCAGTATGCAAGTAGTACATCATGTATAAAATAAAATACAGCAGTACTGACCCCAGTGATGGTGACCGCCGGGCCTCCTCGTGGCTCCGGCGGTGGAATGACGTCACGCTCTGCACAGTTCCTCCTTAGGCCTTTCGTGCTAAAGGCACATCATCAGAGGGGAGACACATGCTAGTGTTTGAAGGTGATGGACCTCTTTTCCATCACAGAAATCAGCTTCACTAATTTCTTATTTTTAATTTTACTTGAATTCTTCAAGCAACACCTTAATGTCTTCTAATGCCTATACAGAAGCTATCTCGGTCGGAGAAACCTCTGTAAAACCTTGGGAGCCAAACCCAAACCTACGCGTTGAAGACGGTCTGTAATGTTGCTTCTAGCACTGGATCCTGCATGAGGTGCTCACACCAGCTCTTGGTGCAAATTGTTGAGTTCGCCATATGTAGGCAGGTTGCCTACTGTAAGTTAATTAGTTATGGCTGCCCTAGCCAGGGGGGAGGATTTAATGTTTTTGCCGCCCTCCCTGAGCTAAGTTCACAGGTTTTCTGGGTCTGACCCACCGGTCCTGTGTTATTATATAAGGGACAGGAGTTTGGATTTTGGGAAGAGGAGTAGGGTGAAGGAGAGAAGAGAAAGTGAGAGTCACTGAGAGTTACCTGTTGAACTCTGCTTGGGGAACCACAATGCCACCATGTAGATAGTCTGCTGAGACCTGAAGTCTGTTCTGAAGACAACTCATTTGGACACCGTCATTATGGACTATTGCCACCTTGAACTTGTCAGTGTTGGACTCTGCCTATGCAGGTATGCTGGGGCAACCACAAATAGTCAGTTAGGGAAAGACTTTTTGTTCTGTTTGAACTGTTATGCTGGAGATTTGCAGTAAAGCCTTTAAAATCTGGTCCTGCCTGGTCTGAAGTTATTTTAAAGGGGTGTATGAAAGTAACCGGCACACTTTACGTAGATATCTGAAGTTTGGGTTAGTTAAATTACATTGGGGTAAAATGTCCGCCTCTGCCAATGTTAACATGGTTCGCAGTAGCAGCAAGATGTTGCCAAGAGTAACAAGAGAACAGTATCCAGTACAAGCAGCCTATTGTGAAGCATGGTACCTGTGCTAGGTGAGGTGTTATGCTGTAGCGATCAGGTTGCTTCTTGGGCTCCCTCTCCAGTGGTCCATCTCTCATACCAATGGGAGCAGATCAGCTTCCTGAAGGCCTTTTCTGGGTCTGACCCACCAGTCCTGTGTCATTATATAAGGGACAGGAGTTTGGATCTTGGGAAGAGGAGTAGGGTAAAGGAGAGGAGAAGAGAGAGTGAGAGTCACTGAGACTTACCTGTTGAACTCTGCTTGGGGAACCACAATGGCACCATGTAGATAGTCTGCTGAGACCTAAGGTCTGCTCTGAAGACAACTCATTTGGACACCGTCATTATGGACTATTGCCACCTTGCGCTTGTAAGTGTTGGACTCTGCCTATTCAGGTATGCTGGGGCAACCACAATGTTGCCAAGAGTAACAAGAGAACAGTATCCAGTACAAGCAGCCTATTGTGAAGCATGGTACCTGTGCTAGGTGAGGTGTTATGCTGTAGTGATCAGGTTGCTTCTTGGACTCCCTCTCCAGTGGTCCATCTCCCATACCAATGGGAGCAGATCAGCTTCATGAAGGCCTTCGACTTAGCCACTAGGTACAGAAGAGTAAGAGGAACTAAGTGCATGCAGCAGCTATGTGCACAGGGGGACCCCATTCTGTTGCTGGGGATGAGGTGACAGAGGTACGCTGGATGGGTGGAGTGGGCATAGGCTCAGCGTGTCCCTCTGAAATGCAATAGTTACAGTCAAGGTATGCATTGACACGGGACCAAAAGGCTAAATGGAGTCCGACTTATTCACACAATGTACACAGTGTTCGGCCCATCTCTAAGTTGGAGGACCACCTTAAGGTTGACTTTTCCCTAAAAGTGGTCCCTGCCTTGTACCAGGGTATTCATGACTGCAACACAGCGAAGGTACCCTATGTGCAAGGCGAGTGACCCCACCCACAGTGCCTAGCATAGCCCAGAAGAACCCAACAACCCTCTCCTTGCTCACACATAGGTAGCTTTACAGGTCCAGGGCCATGATCCATTCCTAGGGAACCCAGTCCCTGAAGACCCTTTCGGGGGTATGCCCAGCATGGCAGATGAAGTTTGGTCTTTATATACATTCCTAAGTCATTTGCAGGTAAGTCCCTGAACCTTTCACCGTTACTGTATAAATGGGGCTATGTTTGGAATGTACTCACCTTACGGTGCATAACTTCAATATTTGGCACTAAAATTCAACCACTCAGAGCTCAGTCTAAGGCGGATGACCCGGCGTTGCATCATATCACTGGTCACACCCACTTTAATGTCACACAAGCCTAGAGCAGGGGTAGGCAACTTTTTGAGCGTAGTGTGCCGAAAATGTTTTCAAAGAAATTTAGAGTGCCGATTATATAAAACGAAAAGTCACCATCAATCGTGAAAAATACTTGTATAATAGTAAGAAATGAATATTGAGCTTTAAAGAGCAATGGAAAGTGGTCAAATAATTGGTAACTTACCCTTGTGCAGATCACCCCAATTCCTGATCCTTCACCCCTCATATCACCCCAATTCCTGCTCCTTCACTCCTCAAATCACCCCCAATTCCTGCACCTTCACACCTCAAATCACCCCAATTCCTGCATGTTTACCCCTCAGATCACTCCAATTCCTGCACCTTCACCCCTCAGATCACCCCAATTCCTGTACCTTCACCCCTCATATCACCCCAATTCCTGCACCATCACCCCTCATATCACCCCAATTCCTGCTCCTTCACTCCTCAAATCACCCCAATTCCTGCACCTTCACACCTCAGATCACCCCCAATTCCTGCACCTTCACACCTCAAATCACCCCAATTCCTGCACCTTCACCCCTCAGATCACCCCAATTCCTGCACCTTCACCCCTCATATCACCCCAATTCCTGCACCATCACCCCTCATATCACCCCAATTCCTGCTCCTTCACTCCTCAAATCACCCCAATTCCTGCACCTTCACACCTTAAATCACCCCAATTCCTGCTCCTTCACTCCTCAAATCACCCCCAATTCCTGCTCCTTCACTCCTCAAATCACCCCCAATTCCTGCTCCTTCACTCCTCAAATCACCCCAATTCCTGCACCTTCACACCTTAAATCACCCCAATTCCTGCTCCTTCACTCCTCAAATCACCCCCAATTCCTGCACCTTCACTCAAATCACCCCAATTCCTGCTCCTTCACACCTCAAATCACCCCAATTCCTGCATGTTCACCCCTCAGATCACTCCAATTCCTGCACCTTCACCCCTCAGATCACCCCAATTCCCGTACCTTCACCCCTCATATCACCCCAATTCCTGCACCTTCACACCTCAAATCACCCCAATTCCTGCACCTTCACCCCTCAGATCACCCCAATTCCTGTACCTTCACCCCTCCTATCACCCCAATTCCTGCACCATCACCCCAATTCCTGCACCTTCACACCTAAGATCAGCCCCAATTCCTGCACCTTCACCACTCAGATTACCCCAATTCCTGTACATTCACCCCTCAGATCACCTTAATTCCTGTACCTTCACCAGATCAGATCAGTGCTTGAATGCATGTGCTATAGATCACGGATCAGTCCCAGTGCCATACAATTATGTATTTAGGGCACATGGCCTTTTTAAAATAACCCCTTGCCTACTTTTATTCCCGTCATGCCCAGGCCAACTTTCAGCTTTCACCGCTGTCACACTCTAGCTTTTGTCAGCTCACACTCTAGTTTTGAACATTCTTCCATTCATTCCTATAGGACCAATTTCACAACAAAAACACTGATATTTCGTGAACCATTCAGCGAAATGTTCCACAAAGTGATAGCACACCAATCGGGAACAATCCGCACGTTTCCGTATATTACTGTCTATGGAGTGTAAAAACTGTGGGAGGAGTTAGGGGGGTAAATTTGTCTATAATAATAAGAATATATATGTGAGATAACAATAAGTGGTCGCCCTGCAAGAACACTTAATTACCATCCCAGAGGGAGAGCTGCCTGGGGAGCCCCACATCGGTTGTGTGCTCATTGAGAACCACAGAACCCATGCCGACAGGAGGAGAGGTGAGCGTGTGCCAGCCACATGGATTCCCTGTCAGCAGCTGCTGGCCAGACGGATTTCCTGTGTGGGGGATGGGTCTCCCAGGATCACTTGCTGTGCCATCCAAGGTGACACTGCATGCCATGTGTGTGACACGTGTGCCGGGGTTGCTGCCTTTATTACCTACTCAGTTTCTTGCTGCCACTTCAATGGTCTGCTTTGTATTTTCACTGATCTGTGTGCTTGCTTTCTTCCTTTCCTTTCCTTTTCTTCCTTTCTTTCCTTTCTTACTTTCCTTTTATTTCTTTCTTTCCTTTCCTTTTCTTCCTTTCCTTTCTTTCTTTCCTTTCCTTTTCTTCCTTTCTTTCGTTTTCTTCCTTTCTTTCCTTTCTTACTTTCCTTTTATTTCTCTCTTTCCTTTTCTTCCTTTCCTTTCTTTCTTTCCTTTCCTTTTCTTCCTTTCCTTTCTTTCTTTCCTTTCCTTCCTTTCCTTTTCTTTCTTTCCTTCCCCACTTCTCTCTCTCTCTCTTTTTCTTCTCCCCCCCCCCTTTTTTTCCTCTCTCTTTTCTCCTCTCTCCCCCTCTCTTTTTTTTCTCTCTCTCTCTCCCCCCCCCCTTTTTCTTTTTTCTCTCTCTTTTCTACTCTCTCTCTCCCCCCTCTCTTTTTTCTCTCTCCCGCTCTCTCTTTTTCTTTCTTTCTTTCTCTTCCCACCTTTCTCTCTCTCCCCCCCTTTTCTCTCTCTCTTTTCTCCTATCTCTCCCCCCCTCTTTTTCTTTTTTTTTCTTTCTTTCTCTTTCTTTCCCTCTCTCTCTTTCTCTTTTTTCCTCTCTCCTTCTCTCTCTTTTTTCCTCTCTATCTTCTTCTTCTCTCTTTCTTTCTCCTTTTTCCTCTCTCCTTCTCTCTCTATCTTTCTTTCTCTCTCTATTTCTTTCTTTCTTTCTTTCTTGGGGCCAGCAATGAAATGCCATTTGCAGGCAATTTAAACTATACTTTTTTTATATATATAAATCTCCATATTGCTACAGCCCATCCTCACACAGAAAAACAAACAAACAAAAAGTGTGGAGATCCCAGATGAAATACATACCAGACCCTTAATCCATGCATTCAGTCTGGCTGGCCAGGAGAGGGAGGTGAGCGTGTGATAGTACATAGCAGTGATAATAATAGATTCAACTCTGAGGAATACCTAATTGGTTCAACCATTTCCTGAATCTTCAAAAAAGCAAAATTCAGTCTGAATCTCAGTTCAGACAAAACTTGGAACCCATTCCTAGTGACCTCCTTATATCAGTGGTTAGTGTAGTAGTCCTTTATGTTGGTAACCAATGGGAGGATTCCCTTATATCAGTGGTCAGTGTAGTAGTCCCTTATGTTGGTGACCAATGGGAGAAGGACCCCCTTATCTCAGTGGTCAGTGTAGCGGTCCCTTATGTTGGTGACCAATGGGAGGACTCCCTTATATCAGTGGTCAGTGTAGTGGTCCCTTACATTGGTGACCAATGGGAGAAGGACCCCCTTATATCAGTGGTCAGAGGGAGAAGGTCATTCTTACATTGCCATCAGTAGAAACTTTTGTAGGACCCCTGGCTGAGAAAGGCTGGACTAGGCAGTCATATATTTCTGTCCCCCTTGGGGGGAGTGGAGGTGACCCCTCTATAAGGATCTACAGTCCATACACACCCAGCACAAGGCCGGGGTCACACTACCAGACGCTTCTCGGGGCTGCAGTTCCACTGAGCTCCAGAAGGTGGTGATCTCACTTCTACCCAGACAGGAAGCCTCCATGGAAGACAGGCAGGAAGTGATGTCAGGTGCAGACAGGAAGTGATGTCAGGTACAGACAGGAAGGTGAGTTGGAGGAAGTAGAGAGGAGACGTTGGTGGAAGTGGCAGTAGAGGAGGTAATAAGATATTATTTCCTATTTACACCCAGTAACCCCCCATCATGTCCGTCCTCTTCCTCCATAGTCATGTCCGTCCTCTTCCTCCATAGTCACTGTGATGTCTTTTATCTCCAGCAGATGATGATACACACATATATAGTGTGGGAACCCAGATGAACCCCTTCAGGGGCAGAACATTCCCCCACTTCCAGGGCCGGAACATTCTCCTCATTGTGGAGATAAATTCTAGTAATATGGTCCTCTAAACAAACAGCACTGACAATAAATAGACAAGACAAGGACCATCCTGACCATACATGGCCTACAAAGGGCAATGATGACACTACACAGGCAGCCAATGGGCAATCATTACACTATGCAGCCAACACAATGATGGAGTGCCGGGGTCAGGAGTATGGAGCATAGAGCCCCTTACATTGCTGGTCAGGAGGAAGAAAACATTCCCCAGCCGGCCATGAAGAACATGTTCCATCATTGGTGTCAGAGGAAGGAGGAGCTGAGGGAGGTACTGAAGCTGAAGGACGTTGGGGCCCATGAGGAGGTAATGGGGTTGAAGGGCTCTGAGAGGGTAGTATAGCTGAAGGACTCTGGGTCCCTAATAGGGTTGGTGGGCAGCAGGGTTCTGAGAGATGAGGAGGGTGTAGGACTCAGGGGGACTCTAAGGTAGGGCGGGGGGCTCTTGGTCTATGATGGTCCCCCCACCTGAACTTGCAGTTCAGTCCTCTTTACGGAACTTCTGCCAGGAAAGGATGGTAACCTTCACCTTTTTACCATCTCACTGGTCAAATAAACTTCCAAAGAAACCATGTGAGATAAAGGACAGATCTTCACCCCTTGATGGGCACTCTTTCTTAGAGGGGGTCTATTTATGCATTGAATAATGGGTGGTCATGGGTCAGTGCTGTGCATCTGTGGAAGGAAGTCAAATACAGTCCCATGACATAGTCTTTGGCAGTGCCCAGTACTGAAATTCAAACCACCAGGAACCCACTGCCACTCTGTCCTGAATACTACAGTATACTTCGCAATGCATAGAGCGACCCCCCCCCCTTACTCCTCCTACCCACACTGGGCTGCCATTGGAGGGAAGAGAACAGACTCCTCCCCCACAGCTCTACTCCATCAGAAGCGTCCTCCTGCTATCCATTCCCTTCTCTTACTGCAGAGAGTGACAGTGACATCACTCCTGTCAGTCAGCAGTCTGCCAGAGATTGGAGCCTTGCTTCCAGAGTTCTGGCAATTATCCTGATTAGCTGGCAATTCCAGCCAAAAGCCAACAAGTTCCCCTAAAATCATGATGACCCAAAATTGACCTCACAGCACTGCCTCAGAGCAAACAAGAATACAGAAGTAGGATCATATTTAACACTTGAGATCTAAAACTAAGTAAACCCTGTTCAGAAATAAAACAAACCCAATGGATAAAAGGGAATTTCTGATCCGGAAAGCCAACAGGATCCCAGGACCTCAAAAATGTAGCAAACACTAAACAGTCCAGACTAAATGTGTTCCCATGGGGTCAGTAGTTCTTAAATGTCCAGCAACCCTCCTATTCCCCCCTCACATCCACATCCTATTATTGTGTGACCAATACCATCCAAATCATTCTTACTTTCATTTCCCAAAGTTATCCGTCTACAAGGAGACCTGTATAGATCACATGATGTCACCAATGAGGATGGAGGAGGACCGGAGTCACATGACTGAGAAGATACTAAACCTCACCCTGGAGATCATCTACCTGCTCACTGGAGAGGTGAGGAGGATTCTGGGAGGTCACATGACATACCTCTTGTCTCTAATAACAAAACACAGACCTGACCGGAGAGGTAAGGAGGATTCTGGGAGGTCACATGACATCACTCATCTCTATTAATAAAACACAGACCTGACCGGAGAGGTGAGGAGGATTCTGGGAGGTCACATGACATCACTCTCATCTCTATTAATAAAACACAGACCTGACCGGAGAGGTGAGGAGGATTCTGGGAGGTCACATGAATCACTCTTATCCCTATTAATAAAACACAGACCTGACTGGAGAGGTGAGGAGGATTCTGGGAGGTCACATGACATCACTCTCATCTCTATTAATAAAACCCAGACCTGACCGGAGAGGTGAGGAGGATTCTGGGAGGTCACATGAATCACTCTTATCTCTATTAATAAAACAGACCTGACCGGAGAGGTGAGGAGGATTCTGGGAGGTCACATGAATCACTCTTATCTCTATTAATAAAACACAGACCTGACCGGAGAGGTGAGGAGGATTCTGGGAGGTCACATGACATCACTTATCTTTATTAATAAAACACAGACCTCAGAGGAAGGGGCCTGGACATGGAGCTGTGAGCAGGAGAAAAGTAAGAACTCCAGATGTCGGTGATATGCTGCTGCCAGCCTGAGACCGTCCGACACCCCACAGTGAACCAAATCCTCCGCATCTGAAGGTCGGTGCAGAGGGAGTGCCCATAGAGCCCGGTTCCACTGCACACGCTGAGTTCAGGGGAGTGAAACGCTCCCCTCTGAGTGTGCTGCATCTCGAGTGGTGAGCACGTGGCATGGTTGCCGTAGCTCTAGAGCGGACTGCACAGGAGGTGGGGAGATCCCTGCAGTGGGAGTAGGCAGAGATGCGAGGCTGAGAGAGGGACGGAGAGCAGATGTCGGTACTAAGAGCCGGAGGAGAGACAAGGAGTTTCCATTATAGTCGGTCATTATCTAACATTGCATGCACATGGAGATCAGTGGAGTCTGAGGAGAGGAAGAAAGAAACTCCCTGGGGAGGATCAATCACAGATAGATCCCAGGAGGGATTGCTAAATTTGGACTGGAGGGATTGGGTGACCCGAAGACAACCTGTGATAGAGGAAGCAGGTAACCCTGAGACACCAGCAAACCAACCACACAGGACTGAGTAAGCTGCCGCCTGGGTCCCCCCACAAGGTGAACCCGCTTTCAAGGAAAATGAGACAGAAGAGCGTAAGATCAGTAAACGGACGCAGCGGTTCTGAAGGTGTGGGTGAGTTGCCGCTGGCAACGGCAAGATGTTTTTGCAGTGACATTCTTTCACGCAGTTAATAGGATTACTAGGTTTGAGGAGAGAAGACCAGGTGAGCAATATATTAATGTGTAAGGGGTGCTCAGAGGTTAGGAGGAGGGATAACTATCTTACTCCCTCATGAAGTTAACTGGAATTGTACAGAGGTTGTCCACAGTCCAGATAATTTTGTCTGTGATCAGAATAAGTAAAAAAAAAAAGACAAATTCAAGTAAAATGAAAAGTAAACCTGCTAAAGGAGGCGGAGAAAAAAAACCCACAGTCTAGTGCAAACAGGAGTACTATTAAGAAGTATATGGCCACAAGGGAGAAAAGCCCAGAGAAACATGGTCCTGAGAAACAAAATGAAGGAAGAAGGAAGTCTGATGAGGAGCAAACTAGATTGTCATATGGAAAACGAGATGGAAATTCAATTAACTAGTTGCCGACCGCAGATAGCCGAATGACGGCTTCACTGCGGCCGGGCAGTTCTGGGTGGACGTCATATGATGTCCCCCCAGAACGCGCTCTCCTGCGCGCTACAGGGGGCGCGCACCTGGCGATCTCCATGATCGCTGTGTCCTACGGACACAGCTGATCACGAGATGTGGTAAAAGGCCGATCATACCGGCCTTTTACCACGTGATCAGCGGTGTCCAATGACACGCTGATCACAGGGAAATGCAAGTGCCGGTTCTCGGCTGCACTTTCCTCACGCTGTCAGATCGTGAGGAAAGTACTGCCGAGAACCGGCAGTTGTCAGAGCGAGGATCGGCACCGATCATCAGGGCCACTGATGATCAGTGCCCTGATGATCAGTGCCCAGCAGTGCCACCAACAAGTTCCGCCCACCTGTGCCCAGCAGTGCACCCACTAGCTCCGCCCACCTGTGCCCAGCAGTGCACCCACCTGTGCCACTCTGCAGTGTCACACACCTCTGCCCAGAAGTGCCACCTACCTGTGCCCAGCAGTGCCACCCACCTGTGCCCACCCACCAGTGCTGCCCACCAGTGCCACCCACCAGTGCAGCCCAGCAGTGCTGCCAGTCAGTGCCACCAGTCAGTGCCCAGCGGTTGTGCCAGTCAGTGCCACCAGTTAGTGCCCAGCAGTGATGCCAGTCAGTGCCATCTATCAGTACCCATCATCAGTGTCACCTATCAGTGCCGCCTATCAGTGCTGCATATTAGTGCCGCCTATCCGTGACACCTCATTAGTGCTGCCTATCAGTGCCGCCTATCCGTGCCACCTCATTAGTACTGCCTATCAGTGCCCTTTAGTGCTGCCTATCAGTGCCGCCTATCAGTGCCCATCAGTGCTGCCTCATCAACGCACATCAGTGAAGGAGAAAAAATACCTGTTTGAAAAATTTTATAATAGAAACAAAGAAACTTTTTTTTTTTTCAAATTTTTTGCACTTTTTAAATTTATAGCGCAAAAAGTAAAGCGCCCAGTGGCGATTAAATTCCACCAAAAGAAAGCTCTATTTGTGAGAAAAAAATGATCAAAATTTCATATGGGAACAATGTTGCATGACCGCGCAATTGTCAATCAAAGTTCGGCAGCGCTGAAAGCTGAAAATTGGCCTGGTAAGGAAGGGGGTATAAGTGCCTGGTAGGCAAGTGGTTAATGAATCCATAAATACTGACAGTGTAAAAGAACAAAGTTTGGCAGATCAGCAGGGGGCTTTCTCTCAAATTCCTACAAGAACTGAGATGGTGGAACTCTGTATGAAATAGCGGGGATTCATAATGATCTGGGGCGAATATTAACAAGAGTGGAGAAGCAGAAGAGAAGATAGATGCTCAGGTCCAGCATATTGCAAATTTGCAGTCGCAGGTAGACAAAATGAAAAAAGAACATCGGAAACTAGCATACATATTAGAAGACCAAGAGAATAGAAATAGAAGAAATAATTTGAGGATTCAAGATCTACCTGAAGTCTCTAAAGAAGAGGACTTGAGAGAGAAAGTGGGGAGCGTGCTGAGTCCTTTAATAGAGAGACCAGATTCTTTGAAATTAGAAAGAGTACACAGAATAAGGAGATCAACAGGAATGGTATCCGAGTATCCAAGAGATGTGATTATGCGGATAGAGAGAAGATATGTAAAAAATTGAGAGATAGACCCAAAATTAAATATGGAGATACTAGTCTGCAAATATATGCTGATGTAGCTTCAGAGACCTTACTGAGGAGAAGAATGTTGAAACCTCTTTTGGATCAGATGAGAGAGATAAGAATTCAATACAATTGGGGATTCCCAGCATGTTTGATCGGATGGAAGGATGGAAAATCAGCTAGGTTAAGATATCCGGAAGATCCAAGAGACTTTTGTGAAAAACTAGATTTGCAGAAGGTAGAAATTGTGGGGTGTGTGGAAAGGTCTAATGAAAACTTAGAGTGGAGAAATGATAATTGGCAGCAAGCATGGGAACAAAAGGAGGAGGTGAGAGTTGGTGGTGGGTGGGTGGGTGGGAGGGGATTGGAAGAGGTGAGGTATTTTTGCTATGCTGAGCCTGTCTCTTACCTTTGCCCGCCATACCGCTAACTCTTTCTTTGTTCCGATATCTGGAGTCCTAATAAGATAAGTAGTTAAGTATTCTAATGTGGGGTAGGGGGGATCAGGAAAGTTTTCTATGTCCGGAGTCATACCCCAAAATAGGAATCGGTAGTGGGGAGATCCCACATCAAATTCCAGGGTTTTAGGGGGGGAATGGGGGGATATGGGAGGAAGGGAGAAAGAGAAGAAGGGATAGTTGTCTATTACTTGAAGACTGGGAGCAAGTTATGTGGAGCTATGAGAGTAGGAAGGAGGATTAACAAAGATAAATTAATTCAATTAGTATTACGACATACAATGTGAAAGGGCTGAATTCTCCAAATAAAAGACACAAGGTATTGAGGGAAATACAAAGCCATTCTATAGACGTTGCTTTACTACAGGAAACACATTTAACGCATGACTCTAAGGTTAAGCTGTACTCAAGGAACCATCCACACTGGCATTATGCCAATTCACCGATGAAGAGGGCCAAGGGAGTCGCAATTGGATTTGCAAGAGACATAGGCTTTAAGGTGGAAGAGAGATTGGTCGATCCAGAAGGAAGATATCTAGGACTTAGAGAAATCCTAAAGGGGCAAGAATATATGTCGGTTAATGTCTACTGCCCAAACAGGAAGCCAGAAAAATTTCTGCAGGATATTCTTGGTAAGATAATGAACTTCAAAAAAGGCTTTCTTGTGATGGCAGGGGACTTTAACCATTTGACGCCCGGCCTATGGCCAAATGGCATCTGCAAAAATGTATTAGCTTTCTGGGAGGCCGCCATATGGCATCCTCCCACACATGCACAGGTCGCGCACTTGCAGAGCTGTGCAGCGGCACGATCTGTCACCGGCCATGTACCTCGGACACGGCCGATGACAGATCTGAGTACCGGCCCCCGTTGCCGGTACCATGTGACCTGCTGTGACCAATCACAGCAGGTCACATGACAGTTGTATACAATGGATGGCTTCATTCATGCCATCCATTGTATACTACTGCCTAGCTGTGAATGGTCACAGCTAATCACATGCACATATCATGTGATTAGCTGTGGCCAAATCACAGCTAAGCACAAAAAAAAAAAAACCCCTGAATGAATCGGTCATTCAGGTAAATGCTTGCTTATAGCAAAGTAATTCTTTGCTATAAGCAAATTGTGTAAAAAAAATACTGATCACTTCCCCAAAGTAGTACTATGTTAGTATGGTAACATTGCACTACTTTGGACATAGTGAAATATGAAGAGAAAATCTTAAAAAAAAGAAAACAATTTAATAAAAAATATATATATTTTTTTTTCACACTGTCACCAGTCAGTGTCCCTGATCACCGCCATGCCAGTTATATGATGACGCTGTACTGCACTGGTGACAATATGTAAAAAAAAATAGTGAAAATAATTTTTTTTATTTTTTCATTTTCCGAAAAATTATGACAAAAAAAATACAACTTCAAAAAACTCGCCATTCCTCTTATGAAGTACGTCGGACTGTCTGCTTTGCAAAAAGTGGTCATTTGGGGGATATCTGTACTATTCTGACATTCTTGTACCTCAAGAAATTTGATTGGCTGTCAGTACTTCAGGATTGATCAATATTCAGATCTATACCATAGTTTGTGAACTCTATAACTTTCCTACAAACTAAAAAATACATCCTAATTTGGGTTATTTTCACCAAAGACATATAGCAGAATACATCTCGGCCTAAATTTATGAAGAACAATTATTTATTTGCAAACTTTTATAACAGAAACAAAGAAAAACGTGTTTTTTTTCAAAATTTTCGATCATTTTTGTTAATTTAGCAAAAAATAAAAACCCCAGCGATGATTAAATACCACCAAAAGAAAGCTCTAGTTGTGTGAAGAAAATGATAAAAAGTTAGTTTGGGTACAATGTTGTATGACCGCGCAATTGTCATTCAAAGTGTGAGAGCGCTGAAACCTGAAAAATGGCCTGGGCAGGAAGGTGTAAAATTGCACGGTATTGAATTGGTTAAACCCCTGGATGGATGTATCCTTAGGAGTGCAGAGAGATGAGAGTAGAGTTTTAAGAATAGTAAAAAAAAGATTATATCAAAATCAATTAATAGATATTTGAAAAGTGAATCATCCTAGGGAAAGAGATTACACTTTCTTTTCAGCAGCGCACAGATTGTACTCGCGTTTGGACTTTTTAATTGAGCATAGACACCTAGAATCACTGATTGCAACTGATATTAAGGGTATGTCCATTTCAGATCATGCACCAGTAACAGCAAGTTTGAGAGTAAAAGGATTCAGAATAAGAGGGCTATGTGGAGGTTGAATGAGTCACTTATACAAGATATAGATATAGAGAGAAGGATAAAGGAAGAAATTGAACAATATTTTATCTTGAATGAAACGGAGGAAATATCAATAGCCACTATCTGGGAGGCTCATAAAGATTGTATTAGAGGAGTACTGATAGCCCAAGGGATTAAAAAAAAAGAAAGAACGGGAGCAAAAAATGAAGGAGGTGCTGGAAGGACTATATAATTTAGAACAGACCCATAAAAAGAAACAGGAATCAGACACATATCAGAAGATTATGCATAAGCAAGAAGAATTAAAAGATCTAATGGAACATGAGACTAAGAAAGTGTTTAACAGTCGGCAAAAGAAAGATACAGGTGGGGAAATAGACCAGGGAAATATTTGATGAAGAGGTTAAAAGTTAAGAAATCTAAAAATTGTATAGAAAAAATAAAAAATGAGAAAGGAGAGCTGGTTTACTCCACCACGGATATAGCCAGTATGTTCCAAAAGTTCTATAGTAAGCTCTATGACGTGAACTCAAAAAAACAGAAAGGGGTGGAAGAAGAGAGGATAAGAAGAAGTGTTGAATTTCTCAAAGAGGCACATTTACCAACATTAACGGAAGAGGAACTGGCAGCCCTAGACCGAGTAATATCTCAGGATGAAATTAGCATTGCACTAAAGAACACGGTGGGGGGAAAGAGTTCAGAACCTGACGGGTTTACGGTGGGATACTATAAAAAAATTTAAAGAAATACTAGTATCTAAATTATGTAAATATATGAATGCATTAGGGGAAGGAGTAGAAATGAGAGAGGAATCATTGCATGCATATATTACAGTTATTCTTAAAGAAGGAAAGGATAGTGCACAATGTGCAAGTTATCTTTATTAAATATTGATACAAAGTTATTTGCGAAGGTCTTGGCTACAAGGATGAAGGAATTAATGCCAGAGTGGATACATTATTATCAAGTAGGTTTTGTTCCAAGAAGAGAGGGTAGAGATAACAGACTGATAACTCTGTTACTCTTACAAAAAGCAAGAAGAAGGGAACAGTCGACGATTTTATTATCAATAGATGCTGAAAAAGCCTTTGATAGAGTGGATTGGAGTTTTATGTTTAGTATGCTAGAGGCCTTAGGAATAGGAAATGAAATGATGAGGTGGATAAGAGAGCTTTATAATGGACCCTCTGCATCGATTAAAGTCAATTTTTGAGCCCCCTTTAAAATGTACAATGGTACAAGGCAGGGGTGTCCATTGTCTCCCTTATTGCTTGCAATATCTTTGGAACCATTATTAGCTACAGTTAGAAAGAATATAGATATTAAAGGAATTTGTATAGGTGAAATAGAACATAAGGTGGCAGCTTATGTGGATGATATGTTGTTTTACATTGTTAATCTGAGAGTAACGTTGCTAAATCTAATGGGATTGCTGAAAAATTACGGAAAGTTAACAAACTTGAATTTTTTTTTATCTAAATCAGAGATCTTAAATATTAATGTAGCATAAGCTGAGATGTTGGCCCTGCAAAAGGAATTTCCTTTTGTGTGGAGGGAGAGAGAATTAAGTTATTTAGGAATAAAACTAACTCCTTCATTAAAAGGTTTATATCAAGCCAATTATATACCATTAATAAATTAAATCAAAGATGAGTTGAGAAGGCTTTCAATAGGAGGGGTCTCATGGCTTGGGTGCATTAATTTGGTAAAGATGGTAGTGGTCCCAAAAATACTGTACAAGTTTCAAATGATCCCAAAATACTTGCCAGGACCCTTTTTTAGGATAATAAGAAAAATGATATCAAGTTTTATTTGGGCTAACAAGAAAGTAAGAATTGGTTATAAGATACTTTGTAAAAATAAGGAGAGGGGAGGATTGAACCTGCCGGATATGAGGAAGTACTATATGTTGGTGCTCCTGTCGAGGGTGGTGGACTGGACATATAATGTGGAAGAAAAAAGTTGGGTAAAAATGGAGGAAACACTAAGTATGGCACAGCTGGGAAAGATAATATGGATTCCAAGTAAATTTCATATGAGAAGGGAAAACGGGAGTGTTCTGACAAGGGAGGTATTGAGAGTTTGGGATAGGTTACACAAATCTATGGGTTGGGAGTTTAATTCACTGAGGATTCCCTTTGTGGGGACTGTTTTTCTTTCCACCAGGGAATGATGAAATAGCAGGAAGATGGTTTAGGGATAGAGATGCACGATTGGGGGATATTTTAGTTAAGGGGAAGGTGTGTAATTTTCAGGAACTGAGGAAAAGGAAGGATTTATTTGATGAATTACATGAATTTAGGTATTACTAATTGGGACATTTTGTTTCAACACTTTCCCGTCCTCTGCGGGAGATGGAGGATATGCTTCCATTCGAAAAAATGTTGAGCCAGGATACAGCCTGTAAACATGTATTGTCTAAAATATATAAGATGCTCAACGTGTTAATGGAGACAGAGCCTCCAAGATTCTTAGAGAGTTGGGAAAAAGAATTGGGCACAAAGATGGATGAGCAACAGAAGGAAAAAGTGTTTAAATTAGTACACGGGGCTGTAAATTTGAATACGGTAGAAATGAATTATAGATGTTTGACAAGATGGTATTGTACACCGAATATTGCACATAAATTAAGGGAAGAAGTTTCACCACTTTGTTGGAGGGGTTGTGGAGAAAGAGGGACTATGTCACACATTTGGTGGAAAAAATTCAGAAATATTGGCAGGATGTAATTGTTTGCATATAGGAGATTTTGGGAGTGAGTATCCAAAAAGACCCATGGGTGTGTTTATTTTACAGTACAGAGGTTTCAGAGAAAAAGTTTAAAGGTAGTGTATTATATCATCTAATTAGTGTGGCTAAAGGTTTGATTCCTGAATTCTGGAAGACAAAGGACCCCCCCCAAGGATGAGAGAATGGATTAACAGGATAGAATATATATACAGGATGGAGGAGTTATTCCATATGGATAAAGATAGAATGGAAAAATTTAGAAAGGACTGTAGTAAGTGGGATGCCTTAAAGGCCTCGGAAAAATGGGAGCCCTGGAAGTTGAGGTGGAGAAAGGAAAAGATTAGGTGAGAAAGTAGTAGAGAAGGAATGGAATCTATAGCTCTGAAAAAGGGAGGTAGACAACCTTAAGAGAAGAAATGAAGATCTTATTGGAAAAGGATAAGGAATGAGAGGGGAGGAATGGGAATGAGGTATCATGTATAGTTTGGAATTTGTTAACATTAATGTGATTTACTTTGTATCGAAATTAAAATTAATAAAAGATATATAATAAAAAAATAAAAATAAAACACGGACCTGACCGGAGAGGTAAAGAGGATTCTGGGAGGTCACATGACATCACTCTTATCTCTATTAATAAAACACAGACCTGACCGGAGAGGTGAGGAGGATTCTGGGAGGTCACATGACATCACTCTCATCTCTATTAATAAAACGCAGACCTGACTGGAGAGGTGAGGAGGATTCTGGGAGGTCACATGACATCACTCTTATCTCTATTAATAAAACACGGACCTGACCGGAGAGGAGGATTCTGGGAGGTCACATGACATCACTCATATCTCTATTAATAAAACACAGACCTGACCAGAGAGGTGAGGAGGATTCTGGGAGGTTACATGACATCACTCTTATCTCTATTAATAAAACATGAACCTGACCGGAGAGGTGAGGAGGATTCTGGGATTCTAACATGATATTCCTATTGGTTCCTCAATACAGAGATTTCCTCTTCTGAAGTCAGGTGATCATATGACCATCACAGTGCCTCCATGTGACTCCCTAAACCCTGAGAGACACAACATGCAGAAGATTCTAGCAGTCACCAAGAAGATGATGGAGCTGCTGACAGGAGAGGTGAGCGGTGCCGGGAATTCTGGGACATTCTCCAGTAACAGACAAGGGATGTGTCTGGATGGTGACTGTATCATTGTGTGTGTCAGGTTCCTATAAGGTGTCAGGATGTCACTGTCTATTTCTCCATGGAGGAGTGGGAGTATTTAGAAGGACACAAGGATCTCTACAAGGACGTCATGATGGACAATCAGCCGCCCCTCACATCACCGGGTAAGAGCAGACTTTATTGTAAAGGAAAGCAGTACGGAGGATCCACCTAGATCCCCATCATCAACCTTCTCTATGCTGCATACGCAATGTATGTATCTAGACTGAATTTACAGTATGTCGATGTTGGGGTTCAGCTGGCAACAAAATGTAGAATTTCACCTAGGCTTGAACCAAGCATCTGAATCATGTGCCTAGGGTCTTCTACCTCATACCCCATGTCCAACTGACAGAGCAATTCTCCCAGAGTTACTTGTTTCCTGGCTGAGTGCAGTCTCAGGTGATGGGAGGCAGCGGTGTGGAACCTCTGAAACTTTCTCAAGTAAACATTTAGGTTTTCACTGATTACCAATATTATGAGTCCTGATCCTTACACTATATTATATTGTAGATTACATACTCCTGACCCCTGCACTATATACTCTATGTTGTACATTACATACTCCTGACCCCTGCACTATATACTCTATGTTGTACATTACATACTCCTGACCCCTGCACTATATACTCTGTGTTGTACATTACATACTCCTGACCCCTGCACTATATACTCTTTGTTGTACATTACATACTCCTGACCCCTGCACTATATACTCTGTGTTGTACATTCCATAGTCCTGACCTCTGCTCTCCACCCACTGCTATATATACACATAATATGGATTCTCTTTTGTTACACCCATTTCCTACCAGCTGGACATTTTATATCGGATGATGTGATTGGAGCACAGACTTTTACATGGTGATAATAATGTGATAACATCCTCCAACTTTGGACCCTTAAACAGAAAGTGATAATGAGGGAGGAGTCAATACCCCAATGATGGTGGTCTTCAGGATCAGTCCAGTCTTCATCTTGGTTGTTCTCCCCCCATCCTCACTCTCTGACCTCTGGTGGGGCTCAGCCCCGCTGTTTTTCATGACTAAATCATGGACTAAATAAGGAAGTGCAGTACTTCTTGTGAAGACAAAATGACAATAAATTGATAGAGGGGGTGGGAACACTCATCCTATAAACCCCTCATCATTGTCACCCGTGTGACAGTTCTGGTTGTTTTCTCACTCTCTGGTCCATGAATATAAAAATGTATGTGGGCTGATGTCCTGTATGTGGAATGATGTGGGCAGAGTCCTGGTTTGGGGGAACCAATCAGATCCTGTCTAGTAATCCTCTTTGTCTTTGTATTTTAGTCCATGGCCGGGAGATGAGGAAAACCTCCGAGGATTGTCTCACTTTGTCTCCAGACTGGAAAGTGGAAGATGAGGACATCACACAGTATAGTCCAGGAGAAAACCCGGCTCCCTCCAATGTCCATCCGGCACCAACCATTGCAGATGGACCATCAGATTCCTCGTATCCTGAGGAACCTCAGCCTGTGCGGGACCAGGCCAGGCTGCCAACAGATAGGACTGAGTGTAAAAAGCGCTTCCATTTTAAATCCCATCTTAATCTGCAAAAAACATCTCACACGGGTGAGAAATTACATTCCTGCCCTGTGTGCGGGAAATGCTTTTCATGGAAGTCCAATCTTCGTAGACATCAGAAATTGCACGCAGGGGAAAAGCCTTATTCTTGTTCCGAGTGCGAGAAAAGTTTTGTAAAAAATGCAGATCTTGTCAAGCATCAGAGGTCTCACATTGGGGAAAAGCCTTATTCCTGTCCTGAGTGTGGGAAATGTTTTTCAGAAAAGTCAGATTTACACAGACATCAGAGATCACACACAGGGGAGAGGCCTTATATCTGCTCTGAGTGTGGGAAATGCTTTGTACAAAAATCAGTACTTGTCACACATCAAATGTCTCACACGGGGGAAAAGCCACATTTCTGTCCTGAGTGCGGAAAATGTTTTTCACGGAAGTCCAGTCTTTACAGACATCAGAGATCGCACACAGGGGAGAAGCCGTATTCCTGTTCTGAGTGCGGGAAATGTTTTGTACAAAAAATATCACTTGTCACCCATCAAAGATCTCACATGGGCGAAAAGCCGTATTCCTGTCCTGAGTGCAGGAAATGCTTTACAAGAAAGTCCAATCTTTCCATTCATCAGAGACTGCACAAGGGGAAGAAGCCACTTTCCTGTCCTGAGTGAGGGAAATGTTCCTCACTGAAGTCCTGTCTTCCTGTACATCAGGGATCCCACACAACCCTGGAGGTGTATTAGTGCCTTGAGTGCGGGAAATGTCTTCTGGATGAATGTTGCTGGACATCCCAGCTCTCATGTGGGGAAGAAGCACACCCTGATATACACCTCAGATATACTCCATGGCTGATCTTCGTCATGGAAAAACAATTCATGAGAACACGTAGAGGTCATAATTTTTTAGAAAATAATAATTGAATAAAAGTGACCAGCATTTTCCCAGTCATAAAAAGTATCGATTGTATTTTTTTAATAGATCGATTTCCGATAATCTCTAGCTCCATGTAAAGGTCATAATGTGGTATTTCAGATGGGGCGTGGCTTGATGCTCAGCGGGATGGGCGGCTGCATAGAGGAGCTCTGCACAACCCGTGAACATTACATCCTCCTCCAGCCTCTACAGCAATTGTGGGCAAACCAACTAGACACACACCGGGTCCCCGTCACTGCCAACCATCCTCAACACCAGGAGCCCACAGCATTCCAGATTTATTTCAGTCCCAGGCACATCAGACCCACGGCAGTGCTGGAGACAAGATGGCATCAATGAGACATGAGGCAGAATACAGTGATGAATATCTATCAGCTTCAGAGGATCTGGTAAAGGAGCCGGAGCTCACTGATCATCCTTTACAACTGTCAGGGATGACCAAAACAGCAGCATACATAAAAAATACCTTCTCTTTGGCAATCACTGAATTGAAGGCATATACACTCACCGGCCTCTTTATTAAGTCCACCTGTGTGGTGGAACCGTTCCACCTAGGCCCCCTCCTGCGGAGCAATGCATCTCAGCCAATGGTCCTCTTGTCCTGCAAGTCTTCCTGCAGTCTGCCAAGGCAGGTATTAGAGCTCAAAACCAATCCTTCCCTGCTATCCCAAACCACGAGTCTGAACTTTGTGTAGGGTGAAATGAATCAATCTTTATTGAACACAGTTCAGCATATACAGCTTCACCCCCACCAGACAGCCTGGCACCAGGTTTTCCCCACCAGACAGCTTGGCATCGGGTTTTCCCCACCCACAACAAAACCCTACAACCCAACAATACAGTATGAACTCTATAGAAATGAAAGACTACAAGGTCACATTTCCCTAAACAAAGTGTAGAATGTCTGTCTACATAACAGCTGCTAAACATATACAGCTTTACAAAGGGGAGAAAACAAACAGAAAGGGAAAAATGTTATCACAAAGGGACGGTTCGTCACAAGGCTCCCCCGTTGCGTAACACCTGCCAGACCCGGCGAGACCTTCAAACGGGTCCGCTTGGGGCTGGTCGGTTCAGAGGGTTACTTCTCCAACTCGTCTTGCCAGGACAACATATCTGCGTTGGCATTTTGCTTCCCCGGTTGGTACTTGATGGTAAAGTTATAGGGTTGGAGGGCCAAGCTCCACCGCAGCAGACGACCATTGTCCCCGGAGACCCGGTTTAGCCATACCAGGGGGCTGTGATTGGTGAGTACTGTAAAGGAATGCCCAAACAGGTAGGGCTGCAATTTCTTGAAGGCCCATACCAAGGCAAGACACTCTTTCTCCACAGCAGCGTAGGCCACCTCCCGGGGAAAAAACTTTCTACTTAGGTAGGCCACTGGATGATTGTTCCCGTCATCCCCGATTTGGCTCAGAACAGTGCCCAATCCAAAGGTGGAGGCATCAGTGTGAACACAAAACCATTTGGAAGGGTCAGGAGCAGCCAAAACAGGAGGATGGATCAGATCATATTTGAGCTTTTGGAAAGCCGTTTCACACTCTGGGGACAACACAACCTGTCGGCAGATTCTTCCGGGTCAGATCCGTTAGGGGTTTAGAAATGGCGCTGTAGTTGTGGATGAAATTACGTTAGTTCCCCGCAGTGCCTAGGAAAGCAAGGACCTGGGTCTTGGTTCGGGGGGTGGGCCAATTTGCTACCGCTTCCACCTTTGCCGGTGCCGGTTGTTGCTTCCCACTTCCTACCCGATGTCCTAGATATTGGACCTCGGACACCCCAACATGGCATTTGTCAGGTTGGATGGTCAGCCCTGCTTGCCCAATGTGATCAAGCACTTTCCTGAGGTGTTGGAGGTTATCCTCCAAACTATCACTGTAGATAGCTATATTGTCTAGATAGGCACAGGAGAAGTCCTGCAGCCCATCCAGCAGCTTATCTACCATTCTCTGAAAGGTAACTGGGGCGTTCTTCATCCCAAACGGCATGACCCTGGACTGGTACAAACCGAAACGGGTGATGAATGCCGACTTTGGTACCGCGTCCGCATCCAGCGGAATCAGCCAGTACCCCTTGCAGAGTGCGATAGTGGTAAGAAAACTACCTCTGGCCATCTGGTCCAGCAGCTCTTCTATCCGGGGCATGGGGTATGCATCAGTCACGTTCCGGTCATTGAGCCTGTGGTAGTCCACACAGAACCAGACAGTTCTGTCCTTCTTGGGTACCAGGACTACTGGGGAGGCCCAGGGACTGTCAGAGGGTTCTATCACACCTAAATCCAACATTTCCTTAATCTCTCTTCTCATCCCTTCTCTGATGGACTCAGGCACTCGGTAGGCTTCCTGCTTCAGAGGGGCCTGACCCTGCATGTCTACCCAGTGGGCAGTTGTGGTGGTGTAACCAGGCAGAGACGAGACCAGCCCTCGGCGCTCTTGGAGCAGTTGGCAGGCCTGTTCCTGGGCCTTGGGAGGCAGCCGTGTGCTGATATCTACATCCACTACACTCAGCTGGGACTGTCCGTCGATGAACAGTTTCAGCATATTCACATGGAAGGTTCGCCGGATCCTTCCATCCAACCAGCGAGCTACAATGTATGTGGTATCACAGAGTTGCTCCACCACTTGGTATGGGCCCTGCCAGGCAGCCTGTAATTTGTCATGCCTGACTGGTTTCAAGGCCAGCACTTTCTGTTCTAAGTGAAACGTTTGGTCTTGGGCAGACCAGTTGTACCACAGTTTCTGTCGGCTCTGGGCGGCCTCAAAGTTGTCCCGTACTAGGGTCATCAACCGTTGTAGCATCTCCCTGAGCTCCAGCACATAGGCCACCACCGAGGTTCCCTCCTCGGCCACTAGTCCCTCCCAGTGTTCGCGTAGGAGATCCAGGGGTCCCCGAACCCTCCGGCTGTACAGCAGCTCGAAGGGAGAGAACCCAGTGGACTCCTCTCGGTAGGCGAACAGGAGGTGGGGAAGATGCCACTCCCAGTCCTTATGGGACATGGTGAACATTCGGAGGAGCTGTTTCAGCATACCGTTAAACTGTTCGCAGAGCCCATTGGTCTGGGGGTGGTAGGGAGAGCTGTACAGCAGTCTGATCCCACACAACTTCCAAAGTTGTTGGGTAAGCTTGGCCATGAACTGCGTGCCTTGGTCGGTCAGGATCTCCCGAGGAAATCCTACCCGAGTAAAGATCTGCAGCAGGGCTTGAGCAACTGTTTCTGCCTGCACATCTCTCAGCGCTATGGCCTCCAGATACCGGGTGGCGTAGTCGACAATGGTCAAGATATACTTCTTGCCTGTGGGACTAGGCCATTTCAGGGGCCCCACTAGGTCCGCGGCGATACGACTGAAAGGTTCCCCGACTATGGGTAGGGGCCTCAGAGTGGCCCTGGGCCTGTCTCCCTGCTTCCCTACCTTCTGGCAGACCTCACAAGACTGACAGTAGTCCCAAACGTCCCCCGATACTCCTGGCCAGAAGAAACTCTGGGTTAAGCGATGCAGGGTCCATCACTTGCCCAAATGCCCAGCAAGGGGAATATCATGCGCAATCTGGAGGAGGTCACGCCGATACTTCCTCAGTACTGCCATCTGCCGGTGAGGTATTTGGGCAGCGCCCACCCCTGCTCCCCCATGGACCCTGTGCAACTTGTCCTTGTCCCACTCATACCTCACACCCAATCCCCCAGGATCACTTCCAGCCCTCCGTCTATAGGGGTCTACTGTCCGGTCACTGGCTGTTTCTTTAGCGAAATCAGCAGGGGAATCCCAGATCAGGGCAGGGACAAGCTTAGCAGGGCGTGGGTATTTGACTCTTACCGTAACCTCAGCAGGTAGAGTGGAAGCATGCTCTCTAGCTTGGTGTCGAGTGGTGACTGGATGAGCTTCAGCAGGGGTCTCAGTGACAAAAGTGGAGACCAGGACTCCCAGATCATTTCCAATGAGAACCTCAGCTGGCAAGTTCTGCATTACTCCAATTTCAACGTCCCTGGCCCCGGCCCCCCAGTCCAGATGAACCCTTGCGGTAGGAATCCGGTAGACATGGCCTCCCGCTACCCGTACAGCCACAGACCACCCAGTCTTGGCCCAGTCTGGTTGGACTAGGGTGAGTGTGGCCCCAGTGTCCCGTAATCCTTGGGCCTGATGGCCATTAACATGGACAACCTGTTGGTGATGTCGGCGATTGTCCAGGATTGCAGCCTGGAGAGGGTTAGCCTCATGAAAGAACCCGATGTCCTCATCCTCGGTGGTAAAATTCCTCCATAAAGAGGCGGTGTCACTTGGGTGGTCCTGTAGGGAGTAGGCAGAGGCTCGGCCATTGGGAGTGGTAGGTTGGTTGGAAGTGCCCCCAGGGGGTTGGCTGCTCTGGGGCCTTGGTGGATTCCAGGGGCAATGAATGCGGATGTGTCCTGTTTGGTTGCAGCCATAACAGCGTGGGCCAGACCGCTTTGGGTCAGAAGGTGTGGGTGGTCTGAGGCATTCTCGGGTGACTGGAGTGGGCACCGCTGGTTGTGGACGAGGTGCAGGGGGAATGGCGGGCTCATTTATCCTCCTGTTGTCCAGGTACTCATCTGCCCAGCAACTATCGTCGGCTAAAGTTAGGGGGTGTTTGTCCCGGACCCAATGTCTAACATCCCCTGGAAGTCCATTGTAAAACTGCTCCAGTCACAGCAGTTGCAACAGTTCCTCCAGCTTGGTGATCTGGCACCCTCGAACCCAGCTGCGGGCAGCGTGTTGTAACTGATGTCCCCATTCAGTGAAGGTGTCCTGGGGTTTCTTCTTGAGTGCCCGGAACTTTAAGCGGTACACCTCTGGGGTGAGAACGTAGCGGGCCAGCAAGTGTCCCTTAACAAAATCATAATCCAAGCAGTAGCTGTCGGGTATAGTCCTGAATGCATCTGCAGCCCGACCGGTTAGCTTGCTGCTCAAAATGGGGACCCGGTCTTGAGCTGCTACACTATGGATGGTGCACAACCATTCAAAGTCCTGAAGAAAGTTGTCAATGTCCCCATCCGCCTCTGAGAAAGTTTTAAAAGCAGCATAGGGAATTTTCTTTGGTCTGGTTGCAGTCTGGAGAAGGCGGGAGGTAAAACCCTCCCAGACCGAGCCCTCGGTTGATGACCAGGAGCGACTAAGCCGCAGTTGGGTGGCATCATCCAGGGCCTTGGAAATCTGTTTGAAGGTGGGAGCACTGCCGAACAGAGCCAAACACCACTCCACCTCTTGTCATAAATCCGAATGGTATAGGGGTCTCCATACGGTGCTAAGTGGGCATGGCATTTCAGGGGCCGATGAGCTGCTATGTTCCTCCAACTCCTCCTGTGAAGCGGAGTTCGCTTCTGGCGGAGCAGTGTTCGCTTCAAGTGTAGTGGAGTGTGAATCAGGTGAAGTGGGGTGCACATCCGCTTGGTCCAGGGCCATAATCTCATCCAACAGTTCCTCTCTGGTCTTGGAGCCAATGATACCTCCCCGAGCAACAAGCAGGCTTTGGAAAGCTGGCTTCTGGAGGTCCCGTATATCCATCTGGCCGAGCAGGGACGTCTCCGTGAAAAAGATGGGGTCCCAGTTGGTGGTTTGGACTTTTTCCGCAATGAGGAAAGATCCCACCGTTGCCAACCAGTTGTGGCGGAACCGTTCCGCCTGGGCCTCCTTGTGCGGAGCGATGTGTCTCAGTCAATGGTTCCCTTGTCCTGCAAGTCTTCCAGAGCTCTCCCAAGGCAGATATTGGAACTCAAAACCAATCCTTCCCCGCTATCCCAAACCACGATTCAGAACTTCGTGTAGGGTGAAATGAATCAATCTTTATTGAACACAGTTCAGTATACAGCTTCACCCCCACCAGACAGTCTGGCACCGGGTTTTCCCCACCAGACAGCTTGGCATCGGGTTTTCCCCACCCACAACAAAACCCTACAACCCAACAATACAGTATGAACTCTATAGAAGTGAAAGACTACAAGGTCACATTTCCCTAAACAAACAGTGTAGAATGTCTGTCTACATAACAGCTGCTAAACATATACAGCTTTACCAAGGGGAGAAAACTGAAACAGAAAGGGCAAAATGTTATCACAAAGGGACGTTTCGTCACAACCTGTTCAATTGCTTGGTAACACAAATTGCTAATCAGCCAATCACATGGCAGCAACTTAATGCATTTCGATGTCTAGATGTGGTGAAGACAACTTGCTGAGGTTTAAACCGAAGATCAGAATGGGGAAGAAAGGGGATTTAAGTGACTTTGAACGTGGCATGGTTGTTGGTGCCAGACAGGCTGGTCTGAGTATTTAAAAAACTGCATTTACAGAGAATGGTCAGAAAAAGAGAAAATATCCAGTGAGCGGCAGTTGTGTGACAGAAAATACCTTGTTGATGTCAGAGGAGAATGGGCGGATTGTTTCCTGATGATAGAAAGGCAAGAGTAACTCAAATAACCCATCATTACAACCAAGGTATGCAGAATACCATCTCTGAATGCACAACACGTCCAACCTTGAAGCAGATGGGCTACAGCAGCAGAAGACCACACCGGGTGCCACTCCTGTCAGCTAAGAACAGGAAACAGAGGTTACAATTTGCACCGGGTCACCAAAACGGGACAATAGAAGATTGGGAAAACCGTTGCCTGGTCTGATGAGTTTCGATTTCAGCTGAGACCAGCAGTTTAGACATTAATGGCTGTGTGTTGAGTTATTTTGAGGGGACAGCAAATTTACATGTTATACAAGCTGTACACTGACTACGTCACATTGTAGCAAAGTGTCATTTCTTCAGTGTTGTCACATGAAAAGGTAGAATCAAAGATTTACAAAAATGTGAGGGGTGGACTCACTTCTGGGAGATACTGTATGTACTGTATGTGTGTATATATATATAAAATATATTGTCAAAAGTATTGGGATGCCTGCCTTCACACACATGAACTTCAATGGCATCCCAGTCTTAGTCCGTAGGGTTCAATATTGAGTTGGCCCCGCCCTTTGCAGCTATAACAGCTTCAACTCTTCTGGGAAGGGTGTTCACAAGGTTTAGGAGGGTGTCTATGGGAAGGTTTGACTATTCTTCTAGAACGCATTTGTGAGGTCAGGCACTGGTGTTGGGGGAGAAGGCCTGGCTCGCAGTCTCCGCTCGAATTCATCCCAAAGGTGTTCTATCAGGTTGAGGTCAGGACTCGGTGCAGGCCAGTCAAGTTCCTACACCCCAAACTCACTCATCCAGGTCTTTATGGACCTTGCTTTGTGCACTGGTGTTGGAACAGGAAGGGGCCATCCCCAAACTCTTCCCGCAAAGTTGGGAGCATGAAATTGTCCAACATGTCTTGGTATGCCGACGCCTTAGGAGTTCCCTGCACTGGGACTAGGGGGCCAAGCCAAACCCCTGAAAAACAACCACACACCATAATCCCCCCTCCACCAAACTTTACACTTGGCACAAAGCAGTGAGCCAAGTACTATTCTCTTTGCAGCCAACAAACCCAGACATGTCCATTGGATTGCCAGAAAGAGAAGCATGATTGGTCACTCCAGAGAACACGTCTGCGCTTTGCATTGCACTTGGTGATGTAAGGCTTGGATGCAGCTGCTCGGCCATGGAAACCCATTCCAGGAAGCTCTCTACACACTGTTGTTGGGCTCATCTGAAGGCCACACCAAGTTTGGAGGTCTTTAGCTATTGACTCTGCAGACAGTTGGTTGCGCACTGTGCGCTTCAGCATGCACTGACCCCGCTCTGTCATGTGACGTGGCCTACCACTTGGTGGCTGAGTTGCTGTTGTTCCCAGTTGCTTCCACTTTGTTATAATCCCACTAACAGTTGAGCGTGGAATATTTAGTAGCCAGGAAATTTCACGGATGGACTTATTGCACAGGTGACAACCTATCACGGGACCACGCTTGGAGTCACTGAGCTCCTGAGAGCGACCCATTCTTTCACAAATGTTTGAAGAAGCAAACCTCTACGCAAGATACCGGAGAAAGCCTTTCTGGCTTTACAGATGGGTCCTGGCACAGGATGCAAAATTGTTTAAAAATGATAATTTTTGGTTATAAACTAATTTGGGTTATTTATTTTTACTAAAAAGATAACAGAATAAATTTTGGCCAAGATTTATGATGAAATACTATTTATTTGCAAAATTTTATAAGAAAAACACTTTTCAAAATTTTTTAATTTACATAGCAAAAAATAAAAATCCCAGCGGTGAATAAATACCACCAAAATAAAACTTTATCGGTCTCAAAAAAATGCTGAAAAACTCATATGGGTGAAAAGATTAAATGGAATATAACTGAATCCATTTTGTATACACTAATACAAGATGCTAGTTTAATATACATATATGAGATATGTGCACACTAACAAAACTGTCTATGTCAGCTTCATGTAGAAATGAGTGTTTTTGCAAACCCTTACAAAAAAGCAGATAAGGTTTACTCTCACTTCTGAAAAGTTTTAACCACAACTTGGGTGTTAGGTCAGATTAAAGCCATGGTCTGGGCTTTAGAGCAGATATGGTATGATAGATAAAGCAGAAGAGTGAAAATGCAAACCTCATAGAAATAATTGTTGAGTTAAGGTAAAACAATGTCCATGTATTTGATTGGAAGGTCTGAGGGTGTGTTTGCCTAAAGACTACAGTATAATAACCCCGATGTTATGCCAATAAAACTGAAGTGTTTGCAATCGCAACTGAGGTGATTTGAGTGCATTCACTTTCCGAGATCTCGTAGCTGTGTCCAGGTGTGACCGTTGGTATCTTGAGGGGGCCCCCAAGGAAAAGGAAAAAGACCACCTACCTACTTTCAATGGGTACAGTGTTGCATGACCGCGCAATTGTCATTCAAATTGTGATAGCGCTGAAAGCTGAAAATTGGGGGTAAAAGTGTCCGGACAGGAAGTGGTTAAAAAGCAGAAATATACAGAATCAATGGATCCCAAGTGCTCTCAACTTTAGAAGTATTGTTAAGTATACTAGTAAGTTCATCACTAATCACAATCCAACTAAGTTTCTGCTTCACTAATTCCAGCAAAATTGTTGACTGTTTCCAACGTCTGGCTATCATAATTCTCGCCGCCAACAGGATATAAATAATCAGTTTAACTGATTTCTTAGGAATATCAGTGGGCAATAAATAAAACTGAGTTATTTCAAGGGATCGATGAATAATAACCCTCATTACCGAATAAAAGAAGTTAAATAAACGGATCTAACACCTAGTCACCACAGGGCATTCCCACCCCATGTGGGGCATAGTACCCTCCTGTCCACAATGTCGAAAACAGCTGGGTGACACAGATGGGTACATTGTAGCAAGACGTGTAGGGACCGGATACCTCCGAAGAAGCGTTTTGTAATTAGATTCAATGAGTGTAGTGTTAATCGAGATTCTAGAGCCGTATTCCGCCAAGTGTCCAGCCACAGGGAAATATTTAAATCCCTTTCCCAATGTACCATATAAGAGAGCTTACCCCCCTGGCGGTATTCCCGAGTGTAGCTCGGGGTAAGGTTTCAGCACCAAAAGCGGTAACCTCGAGCTACACTCGGGAATACCCTGCGGAGCTGCTCCGGGATCCCTCGATCACTTACCTTGTCCTGCGCTCCCGCGATGTCCCCCCTGCAGAGTCCCCAGCCATGTCCTCCGGCCGATGCCGGCATCCGTCTTCTGGGTTCCGGTCCCTGCGACGTCGGGACGTACGGGGGACAGAAATTAAAAAATTTTAAAAAGTGACATTCACTAAATACACTAAAATCACATAATATAACATTCCTGTATCAAACCATTTCACATACATTTTGTCCGGCGCCCTGCCTGCATTTTTACTGTTCTTTCTGCCTGGAAACTGAGAAAAGTCCATGGCGTCCAAAAAGCGTCCCTTTAGGTCAAAAGCGGTTTTAGACCAGCTAGAGAACAGCGATAGTAAATCAGAACCACTTGCAGAATTGAGTGATAATGATTCGTGGGGGAAATTCGTCATCAGACACTGAAAACGATTCTGCGACTTTGCTCAGCGATGTGCGAATTTGGCGCTCTGTTTCAAATTTCAGTGTTTTTGGTTTGATTATATTATTGAATTACATTTATTATTATTTTTTATGATTATTTATTAAATTATAATTTAGGATTTCATGTTTCAAGTTTTATCATCCCCGGGATGTTTACTAGACTCTTGTTCGGACAGATTTCAGTGAGTTATTCCTAAAAATTACAGGCCTACAATAAAAAAAATACATATTTCCATGCAAAAAAATGTACCACTTTGAGCACAGAAATACTGACATAATCAGACCGCTAGGGAGGAAATAGGATGATAATTAGAGACAACAGTAGTATCTTTATTGGGCTTAGGAATGACACTAATGAACCCTTTATGATTATTATTTATTATTATTTTTATTATTAATTTATTATTATTATTTATTATTATTTTTATTATTATTTTATTATTACTTTATTATTATTTTCATCAGAAGGCACCACTCCCCCGTCTCGTAAATAATTAAAATAATGGCAAGTTAATTGGTTGAAGTGAAATTTATAGCATTTACAAATGCTTGTATATATACTTTTTTTTCTACTAGTAATGGCGGCGATCAGTGACTTATAGCGGGACTACGGTGGGCATTCTGACACTGGGGGGGGGACTGACTTGGTGTCACTGACATCCCCAGTGACACCAATACTGTGATCAGTGCTAATAAAAAGCACTGACACTGTACTAATGTCACTGGGCAGGAAGGGGTTAACATCTGGGGTGATCAAAGGGTTAACTGTGTGCTGAGAGTGTTTTATTAGGGGCAGTGTCTGTGTGCATCACTGTAATCACACTGATCAGGATGCATCCCAAGCAGTGTGCAGGAGCTGACAATGAGGAAGATTGTTTGTAAACAAAACAGTCCTCCTCCCCATCGGTGATTGCCGATAATCACAGAGCCATGCAAAGCAGTGTGCAGGAGCTGACAGGGGAAAGATCTGTGCTGTTTATACACAGGTCTCTCCCCCATCTGTAATACTCAGTGATCACCGGGTGCCGGCGAGTAATCACCAGCTGGGACCCAGTGACTGACACCCGAGGCCGCAAATGGCGGCGTGGGTATGGCGCCCCCTAGCTAGAACTGCAAAATCAGGTGATTTTGCGCACCCGTGCCGCCCCATAGCAGTATTTCTGCTATAGGGTGGTGCAGAAGCGGTTAAATAAACATCTCCTGACATTTAGGGGTCTATTCATTAGCATAGCCATTCACCTGGTGACAAGCCATGTACATTCCTTCGGTGTTAATGGGGGTATAAAACAAAAAAAAAATGTTATTTACAGTTTTCTGAGCTAGTTGAAGATTTTCCATTGATTTAAAAGAAAATAATATCATAGAGATCTCTGAGGTTTGACAAGATTCGATTTTTGTACAAAACATTTCCCGCACTCGGAACAGCAATACAATTGTTTTCCGTGTGTGCGACTTTTTATGCGTTACAACTTGTGCTTTTTCTGCGGCTTCTCACCGGTGTGCAATCTCTGATGATTGTAAAAAATGTACTTGTCTGAAAAACATTTCCCGCACTCAGGACAGGAATATGGCCTCTCACCTGTGTGAGATATCTGATGTCGGTCAAGATTTGATTTCTCGGTGTAACATTTCCCGCACACAGAACAAATATATGGCTTTTCCCCTGTGTGAGTCCTTTCATGGATGACAAGGCTTGATTTTTGTATAAAGCATTTCCCGCACTCAGGACAACAATAAGGCTTCTCTCCTGTGTGCAATTTCTGATGCCTGCTAAGAGAGTATGTGCCTGAAAAACCTTTCCCGCACTCAGGACAGGAATACGGCTTTTCCCCCGTGTGAGATCTCTGATGTTTGACAAGTTCTGACTTATTTACAAAGCATTTCTTGCATTCAGGGCAGGAATAGGGCTTCTCACCTGTGTGGAACCTTTTATGCATTGCAAGTTCTGATTTTTGTGCAAAACATTTACTGCATTCAGGACAGGAATACGGCTTCTGCCCTGAGTGCAATCTCTGATGTGCAGAAAGAAAGAACTTCTTTGAAAAACATTTCCCGCACTCAGGACAGGAATATGGCTTCTCACCCGTGTGAGATCTCTGATGGCAGACAAGGTTAGCCTTGCCTGGATAACATTTCCCGCACTCAGAACAAGAATACGGTTTTTCTCCCGTGTGAAACCTTTGATGTTGGACAAGGTGTGATTTTTGTACAAAACATTTTCCGCACTCAGTACAAAAATATGGCTTCTCCCCTGTGTGCAATCTCTGATGTTTTTTAAGAGAGTACTTGTCTGAAAAACATTTCCCGCACTCAGAACAGGAATATGGATTTTCCCCTGTATGATACCTCTGATGTGTGACAAGTTGTGACTTCGTTGAAAAGCATTTCCTGCACTCAGCACAGGAATACGGCTTCTCACCTGTGTGAGATCTCTGATGTCTGTAAAAATTGGACAAGTGTGAAAAAAATTTCCCACACTCAGAACAAGAATACAACTTTTTCTTTGTGTGAGATCTCTGATGTATGACAAGTTCTGATTTTTGTACAAAACATTTCCCGCACTCAGGACAGGAATAAGGCGTTTCACCTGTGTGAGATCTCTGATGAGTGCTAAGCCTGGACTTCTGTGAAAAACTCTTCCCGCACTCAGTACAGGAGAACCTCTTCCCTGTTGGCAGGCCGGCCCGGTCCCACACAGTCTGAGGTTCCTCAGGATACGAGGAATCCGATGGTCCATCTACACTGGGTGGTGCCGGATGGCCACTGGAGGGAGCCGGGTTTTCTCCTGGACTATACTGTGTGATGTCCTCATCTTCTACTTTCCAGTCTGGAGACAAAGTGAGACAATCCTCGGAGGTTTTCCTCATCTCCCAGCCATGGACTAAAATACAAAGACAAAGAGGATTACTAGACAGGAGCGGATTGGTTCCCCCAAACCAGGACTCCGCCCACATCAGGCAGCTTGGTCTCTGAGGAGCTTACAATTCCACCCTCAAGGGAACTAGGAAATGGCTCCTCTGATCTCCTACCAGGTCATTTCTTTATTCATGGACCTTAGTCAGAGAGTGAGGAAACAACCAGAACTGTCTTTTATAGGAGGGACAGTGATGAGGGGATTATAGGATGAGGGTCCCCACCCCCTCTATCACTCATCGCCATCTTCCCAACACAAGAAGTACTGCACTTCCTTATTTAGTCCATGATTTAGTCATGAAGAACAGCGGGGCTGAGCCCCACCAGAGGTCAGAGAGTGAGGATGGGGGGAGACCAACCAAGATGAAGACTGGACTGATCCTGAAGACCACCATCATCGGGGTATTGACTCCTCCCTCATTATCACTTTCTGTTTAAGGGTCCAAAGTTGGAGGATGTTATCACATTATTATCACCATGTAAAAGTCTGTGCTCCAATCACATCATCCGATATAAAATGTCCAGCTGGGAGGAAACAAAAGGGAATCCATATTATGTGTATATATAGCAGTGGGGGGAGGGGGGAGAGCAGAAGTCAGGACTATGGAATGTACAACATAGAGTATATAGTGCAGGGGTCAGGAGTATGTAATGTACAACAGAGTATATAGTGCAGGGGTCAGGAGTATGTAATGTACAACAGAGTATATAGTGCAGGGGTCAGGAGTATGTAATGTACAATATAAATTATACAGTATAAGGATCAGGACTCATAATATTGGTATTTAGTAATCAGTGGAAGATTAAATGTTTACTGTAGACAAGTTGCAGAGATCCCACACCGCTGCCTCCCATCTCCTGAGACTGCACTCAGTGACTTGGGTCTGAGACTATACAGACATATCCCTCCACCCGGCACAGCCAGCAGATAACAGAGCAAGTAATCCTGTCCGAGATCTTACTAGACCCAGACATGGGGCAGAAGACCCAAATCACACCCCAGGTGCCTAGGTAGAGCAATGCTTATGGTGAAAACCAACATTTTTCTGCCAGCCAAACCCCAGAATCTCCATAAACCCAGTTTAGATACATAAATTGTGTCTGCAGCATCGAGAACAAAGACAAATGTACAATGAATGTGGTAACAATAGGAAAAGGTGAAATCATACTTTCTTTATTAAATAATAACAATAATGATGATAAAACCATGCATCATGGACAATTTAGCATCAAAACTCCATACAGTATTCAACTATTGTCTGAAAGGACAGAGCAAGCTTCTAGGCCAGAGGTGACATCTAGATGCCAATACAACTTTCACATCGAGGTGGACATGGATTTTTCACCTTCTTAAATTCTAAAGGAGCTCTAGCCATAGCCAACCAGCAGACCGGGAAAAGGCTCCAAAACATCTGCCACTTTTGGTTTATATCCACAGATCAGAGGAATATAGTTCATCTCTCATAAAAGCTAAAATATTAGTTGCAGATAGATGAAAATACTTCCTTCTGATTGGACACACTGTAGGCTACATCTGCATGTAAAACTGTATTTGTAGCCTCTGTAGAATCCCAGAGAAACACAAAATTGTTTTGATTGTGACATCTGAACAGTGATTGGTACTGTCACAATCGGATTGAATGCATTGGTGTCTGGAACCCTATCCTTGACTCAGCCACCACAACCATTTCTGGCCCATTCAGCTCTGGGCACATCAGAACCCAGAATGTCCTGTGGGCTGGGAGGAGAACATCCTCCAGGGTTGATTGGCCAAGGGCTAAAGTCCCACCCACATCCATATCCCAATAAATTGAGGACCCTGAGATATGGACGGGGTGATTTGTACGGAGCCAGTTCCATATGACTGGAGAATCGTGGACTTTCTCTGATTTGCTCCAGTTGCGGGATAAATCTTGGTAAAAGTTTTATTTCTGTTTTTATTCCCTTTTTATTTTCACAGCAAATAGCCTTTTTTGTATTTTCTCTAACTCCATTTTTCTTTGTACATATTTTATGCACCGCCCACTTTCAGGATATTAAATCATAAAATGAATAAGTGACTTCTGTGTACTAAGCTCGGGCTCATATCTCCGGAGAGATTGTTGTATTGTAGTGTCTATAGTTCCCAGTCTAAGTTCATTGCCAATCTGTATGCAATTGCACTGCGTGATGGCAAATTGCATGCAGATTGTTAAGTAGCAGATCTGCCAGACGGAGATCTGTGTGTGTGTGGTGGCCCAGCACACCAGTCTAACTGTTGGGTGGTGGCAAGCTACCGTTTGTTGTGTGTCTGGTGCGGGGGTGTGTGGACAGTGGAAGAGTGATTAACATTGGGGGTTCTAGTTTGTATGATAGCTGGAGGAATCCTAGAAAGGTGTGTCATTTGCTAGGCTTCTCCTCAACCCTTAGAGTGCACCAGATTGTATATAAGATTTGTATCTGCCTGTGTGTGGTCAGCCAGCTGGATTGGAGTGGAGTCTCCCTCTAGTGGTGGCCAGAGGTAGTGCGGGTAGTGAAAGTGTATCACTGCCAGTCTTATATGCTCAAAGTAAGTCCCCCTCATTCCCTTTTCACCCCAAGTCACGGACCATGCCCTGGTTAGCTAGTCGCCGTGATTTGTATGTGACATGCAGCCTTAAGAACCATAGAACTCACTAAGTCTTTGATCCCCAGGGTACAGTCACAAGGGTTGCTACATAAACCAACATGTCAGGGCTCCAGGTATGACCAGAGGTGTGTGGACTGACACAGGGAAACGCAGGCTTCAGGTATAGTGTAAATAAGACAATTTATTAAAGACTAAACAACATGAACGCAGTGCAAGGTAAACATAACACAGTGCAAACAACCCAACCTCCAACAGATAACCATATATACACCCAAACGTAGTCGGGCAGGCCGGGTCGGTAGCAAATGGGCAAACAGGGTACCAGGAGCGAGCGGAAGAGTGGTCAGGAATAGTCGAGGTCAGGACAGGTGGAGTTCGTTCAGAGTCAGGATCAAAGCAGAGTCAGGATCAGGCAGGAAGCAGACAGGATGCAGGTACAGGGGCTCATGAGAAACATACACCAAGGCACTGACTGCAGGTCTGGCCATTCCTTAAATACACCTCCTGCAATCAGCCTCAGGTGATGGCTGATTGCAGGAGTGAGCTTCTGGTTGCTGAGAGCACCCGCTGGCCAGCCCTGATACTGCAGCCCACGCGGCAGATGAGTCCCACCACTAATGGTGAGTCCATTCCTGACACAACAGCTTGTGTACTGTTCCCAAGATATTCATCCAATTAATCCACATCAGAAAGGGATCCAAGATCATATACATGTAGTTTGTAAGTTAAAGTTTGTATGTATGTCCACCTGAGAGTAATTTATTGTATTTATTTATTTCAGGTACTTATATACCGCTGTCAATTTATGCAGCGTTTTACATATATATTGTACATTCACATCAGTCCCTAACCCTCAAGGGGTGTACAATCTAAGGTCCCTAACTCACATTCATACATACACATACTAGGGGCAATTTAGACCGGAGCCAATTAACCTCCTAGCATGTCTTTTGGAGTCTGGGAGGAAACCAGAGTACCCGGAGGAAACCCACGCAGGCACAGGGAGAACATGCAAACTCCAGGCAGGTGGTGCCGTGGCTGGGATTTGAACCAACGACCCGAGTACTGCCAGGCGGAAGTGCTAACCATTTAGCCACTGTGCTGCCCATGTGATTGAAATCTACATCTATGTTATTATCAAAGTACTTGCCCAATCTGTCCGCATCACAAGGGTCATATAGAGGATACATAATCCTGGATACTCTTGCGTTGCGGACAAATTGGACAAGTACTTTGATAATACCATGTAACTAGATGTAGATTTCAATCACATGGGCTTCTAACTACTCTCAGGTGGACATACATACAAATGGTAACGTATGAATTACATCTGTATGATCTTGGATCCCTTTGTGATGTTGGATGAATATCTTGGGAAGCATACGCAATTCAGACACAGAGTCCAACTGTGTGCATTAATAGCAACCCTTGTGACGCCCCCCCCCCCTAAAAATTGAGGACTTGGTGGGTTCCATGATGGGTCATTAACCTCCCTGGTGGTCTGATTATTTCCGATTTTTGGTGCTGAAAGCGGTACATTTTTTTTTTTTGCATGGAAATATGTAGTTTTTTATTGTAGGCTGTAATTTTTAGGAATAACTCACTGAAATCTGTCAGACAAGAGTCTAGTAAACATCCCGGGTAGGATAAAAATTTGAAACACGAAATCATAAATTATAATTTAATAAATAATCATAAAAAATAATAATATAATAATAATACATTTAATTCAATAATAAAATCAAACCAAAAACACTGAAATGTGAAATACAGAGGCAAATTCGCACATCACTGAGCAAAGTCGCAAAATCGTTTTCAGTGTCTGATGACGAATTTCCCCCACGAATCATTATCACTCAATTCTGCAAGTGGTTCTGATTTACTATCGCTGTTCTCTAGCCGGTCTAAAACCACTTTTAACCTAAAGGGACGCTTTTTGGACGCCATGGACTTTTCTACGTTTCCAGGCAGAAAGAACAGTCAAAATGCAGGCAGGGCACAGGACAAAGCACTCGGGACAAAATGTATGTGAAATGCATTGAAACAGCAATGTTTTACTATGTAATAATCATTTTAAAAAAAATGAAATTTTTTAAAAATGTCAAATTTGCCGCCGGTTCCGGTGCCCGTACGTCCCGACGTCACATAGACCGGAACACGGAAGGCGGATGCTGGCATCGGACGGAGGAGATGGCCGGGGACGCTGCAGGGGACACATCGCGGGAGCGAAGGACAAGGTAAGTGCTGCAGGGACACCATGAGCAATGCCGCATGGTAAGCCTGAGTGTAGCTCGGGGTTACCGCTTTTGGTACTCAAATTTTACCCCGAGCTACACTCGGGAATACCGCTAAGGAGGTTAAGGCAGCAGTTCATAAAAAAAATCTACAGGGCTAATATTTGCTTTGGTCTTCGTATCATATAGCATATTGCATGTAACCCTGGAGAAGACAAGTGTTTGAAAAGCGTTGGACAATTCCATGTGAATACTGTCATTTCTAAAGGAAAGCTATTTACAATCTATGTGATACAGAAAGACAGTAGTAGTATATTGTATGACGATTTGGTGCCAACATGGTCATGATGTATGGTTTTTAATATTATTTAATAAAGAGAGTGTGATTTTAACTCTACCTTTTCCTATTGTTACCACATTCATTGAACACGTGCCTTTTAAAGTCCCAGTTACATACAGTATATGGTTGTTGATTCATTTGGGATGTTGGCATAGAGCAATTCTCTGATATGACCTCTGAACAAAGATTATCCGAGAGAAATCCAGGAATACAGGACGGGGAACACAGCTCAGGAAAGTGACCAGGGGATTACAGGCTGATATCACCCAGTCCCCGCCCTACTCTGGACCAATCAGTGAGCAGTATGGGTGGAGGAATGGATTTAGTGTTCATGACCCACCTGTGCTGATCTCTGTAGGAGTGTCCTCCTCTATAAATGTCCCCGTTATTCCATCCTCCTCCATAGACTGCTGATCATCCCTCACATACGCCTCTTCTTCTTCTGATTTCACCTCAAATTCTATATCGATTGGATCTCCACTCTAAATCAAGGAAATGAGAGAAAATATCACCTGTAAAGAATAAACTTCAACATTGCAACATCACATAAAAAAATCCATGTTCTAGAAGCTCTGTCCTACCAACCTTGCCATGGTGAGGGATGGTGTGATCTTCCTGTGTGGAATCCTGGGAATACAGAGGACGGGGACATCTCTCTGGTGGGTTCCTGGTATTAGGTGGCTCCATCACATCCTTGTGTCCTTCTGAAAACTCCTCCATCACTCCATACTCCTCATCCTCCTCTTTAACAACAATATTATCATCCCCAAGGTTTCCACCCTGAAAATTTAATAAAACATTTATTGTAACAAGCATACGGTGTACAAATAATGACTAAGAATAATTGTTCCTTATCTACCTGATGATGGTGAGGGATGGTGTGATCTTCCTGTGTGGAATCCCGGGAATACAGAGGACGGGGACATCTCTCTGGTGGGTTTCCATGACTGGATCCATCTGTAGGAAACACACACACTGACTGAATCCATTGTTTCTATGTGTTTATCAGATGATGGGGGATCTAGGTGGATCCTCCGTACTGCTCTCTCCTTTACAATAAAGTCTCCTCTTACCCGGTGATGTGAGGGGCGGCTGATTGTCCATCATGACGTCCTTGTAGAGATCCTTGTGTCCTTCTAAATACTCCCACTCCTCCATGGAGAAATAGACAGTGACACCCTGACACCTTATAGGAACCTGACACACACAATGATACAGTCACCATCCAGACACATCCCTTGTCTGTTACTGGAGAATGTCCCAGAATTCCCGGCACCGCTCACCTCTCCTGTCAGCAGCTCCATCATCTTCTTGGTGACTTCTAGAATCTTCTGCATGTTGTGTCTCTCAGGGTTTAGGGAGTCACATGGAGGCACTGTGATGGTCATATGAGCACCTGACTTCAGAAGAGGAAATCTCTGTATTGAGGAACCAATAGGAATATCATGTTAGACTCCCAGAATCCTCCTCACCTCTCAGGTCAGGTCTGTGTTTTATTAATAGAGATAAGAGTGATGTCATGTGACCTCCCAGAATGCTCCTCACCTCTCCGGTCAGCAGGTAGATGATCTCCAGAGTGAGGTTTAGTATCTTCTCAGTCATGTGACTCTGGTCTTCCTCCATCCTCCTTGGTGTGGTCATGTGATTTATGTGGGTTGCTCTGTAGACGAATAACAGAGAATTATCTGGACTGTATTGGTTGTACAATATTAGGATGGGGATGTGAGGGGTGAATAGGTGGGCTGCACCCATTGAGAATTGGCATATGTAGATTGCGATACTTACGGGTCTATTTATAAACAACATCTGCATGGCCATTCAACCAGCAAGTCTGCATGTACATTGTTTTTGCGCAAATTGTGGAAATAGAAAACATTTTTAGACTTTTGTTTCTTCTTCTGAATGTTCTTTTATTATGGGTTGTAGTAAAATTCCACATTGGGGTCTACTAGATGAAGTTGAGAAGCACAGGAAATACATACACCTTTGTGACAAGAGATACAATGTAACAATTCTAGAGAACACTAGAGGGAATTAGCAAATAAAAGTAACCAATGGGTGTGCAGCATACACGTATTGTTGGGACACCATTTCTATGCAGCTTGCTGCCTTGCTGTGCGGTAAACAGTGAGCACTAAAAGCACCGCACATCCCCCATCACCATAGTATAAATAAATGCCAGGGTGTCCATTCACCTCCATCAGAATACTACAAAGACAACTCATATGAGAGGCAGAGTTGCTGCACAGGGACATAGTGGGGGGAGAGCAGTTGCTGCACGGGGACATAGTGGGGGGAGAGCAGTTGCTGCATGGGGACATAGTAGGGGGAGAGCAGTTGCTGCACAGGGACACATAGTGGGGGGATAGCAGTTGCTGCATGGGGGGACATAGTGGGGGGAGAGCAGTTGCTGCACGGGGACATAGTGGGGGGAGAGCAGTTGCTGCATGGTGAGACATTAGGGGGAGAGAAGCTGCTGCACGGGGAGATAGTGGGGAGAGCAGTTGCTGGACAGGGAGATAGTGGGGGAGAGCAGTTGCTGCACGGGGACATAGTGGGGGGAGAGCAGTTGCTGCACGGTGAGACGTTATGGGGAGAGCAGCTGCTGCATGGGGAGATAGTGGGGAGAGCAGTTGCTGGACAGGGAGACAGTGGGGGAGAGCAGTTGCTGCACGGGGACATAGTGGGGGGAGAGCAGTTGCTGCACGGTGAGACGTTAGGGGGAGAGCAGCTGCTGCATGGGGAGATAGTGGGGAGAGCAGTTGCTGGACAGGGAGACAGTGGGGGAGAGCAGTTGCTGCACGGGGAGATAGTGGGGAGAGCAGTTGCTGGACAGGGAGACAGTGGGGGAGAGCAGTTGCTGCACGGGGAGACAGTGGGGGAGAGCTGCAGGACATAATGGTGGTAGGGCTGCACAAACTATAGGAAGGCACAGGGGTTGGACAGCTGTCAGCGGGAGCAGAGCGTTTTTTTTTCTTTTTTCGGGTTGGCGGGCATTGTGACTGACGTTGGATCTACTTCAGGGGGCATTTTTGTATTTCAATGGTTTTTATTAATTTATAACAATTAACACAGAAGCAACAATTCACACCCACACAGCAGCTATCAATTGCACATAGAGAAACTAGAAATTAGAGAAATCAGTGCTCTAACACCAACAGGGCAAAAGAAACGCCCATGCGGGGGCCATCAATGGCACTTAAATAACAAAACATAAATATAACTCTGATAATAACTCAGACTAAAGGCAGCTATCCACTGCCACACCAAAGCAAACAGAAAAAAAAAGGGGGGAAAGGAAGGAGAAGTACAAAAGAAAAAAGGATAGCCAAACCAAGAGCAGGGATTCAAGAACGCCAAAGTCGAACAACATCACATCCCCAGGCTAGCCGGGGGGAGCGTGGGAAAGGTATATTGCAACCACGGCTCCCATATTTTCAAGAATTTACATTGGGAGTCATTGAAGATACTCGACATCTGTTCATTGAGCATCATAGTGGTCATACGATCCCTGAAGAGGGACAAACGGGCTCTTCCAGGCCTGAGCAATTGTTCTAGAGGCCGACAAAAACAAATAGGAAGCCAACTTTTGCTGATGAGCCAAGAGGCCCGGTATGGGGCAATGAAGCAAAGCATACCGAGCATCCCGTTGTATGGAGAGATGGAACAAGGTGAAAAGGAGGCCAAACACATGAGACCAAAAACGAAGCAGCCTCGGGCATGACCACCAGATATGCAATACATCGCCACGATGGCCACAACCCTGAAAGCATCGATCACTGCAGGCAGGGTTCGCCTGTGCCAAACGAGCCGGAACCCAATACCAACGAAACAATACCTTGTAGGCCGCCTCCAGCGTGGTTGTATTAAAAGAGCATTTAGCTACAAGCAACCAGGCCCTATTCCAGTCCCCCGGATCCACAACCACTCCCAGGTCACACTCCCACTGAATAACATATGAAAGAGAAGTGTGCGACGAGCGTCTATTCAAGGCTGCATAAAGAAGGGAGATAAGGCCCGGGGCGCCCGGACGCTGTTGGCAAAGCAGTTCAAAAACAGAAGTGCCCCGCAATGAGAGCAGCCAATGCCGTAATTGAAGGTAACGAAAAAATTCCTTCGAAGGGACATCCCGTGACTCCCGAAGAGAATTCCAGGTGGGGAAGGACCGAGAGGTCAAAAAGTGTCGTACTTGTGAAAAACCGTTGGCCACCCACCAAGAAAACGCCCTTGGTTGATCTAAACCCGGTGGAAAGAGGGGGTTGTTAATAATCGGGAGCAAAGGCAGGAAAGGTGCCATTAGGCCACTGGAGTAACGTACCGAGTCCCACACTAGTAAGTCATGGAGCAAGATCGGACTCAGTGCCGTGGGGCGCAGGGCAGGGGGAAGCCATAGAAGCGTCGAAATCGCAATAGGGGCACAATTAGGTAATTCCAGCAGGACCCAGAGAGGTATGTCTGAGGAAACGTGCAACATAGCGGGGCGATCTGGCTCGCCTGATAATATTTAGTTACATTGGGAACCCCAAGGCCACCCTGGAGTTTATGGACAAAAAGCGTAGTTCTGGAGACTCTGGGGTGCTTGTCGGCCCAGATAAAATGCATAATCTTCTCCTGAAGCAACCAAAGGAAATGAGGAGGAACCCGCACTGGGAGGGTGCAAAAATAGTATAACAATTTTGGCAAGATGGTCATTTTCACTGAATTGATCCGTCCTATCCATGACAGGTGCGGAAATTGCCAAGAATGCATAAAAGAGGACACAGAGCGAAGCAATATGGATAGTAATTTGCAGCAAACAGTGAGTCATAGGTGGGGGTTAAGCGGATGCCTAGGTATTCAAGAGAAGAAGAGGCCCATTTATGAGGGAAGTGGGACTGTAGGCGCGAAACCAGATCTAAGGCAAAGTAATATTAAGTGCGACAGTCTTATTCAAATTGATAGAGCGACCCGAAATCAAGGAGAAGCGCTCAAGAACCTGTTGCAAATTTGGAAGCGTCGTCAAGGGGTTAGTGAGAGTCAAGAGGGCATCATCTGCAAAAAGGTTCAACTTGAACTCCTGTCCCGCGTATGGAACCCCCGATACATTGCAATCGGTCCGGAGCGCCATAGCCAACTGCTCAAGCGCCAGGACAAAGAGAGCCGGGGAAAGGGGGCATCCCTGTCTCGTACCTCACCAAACAGGAAAGGGATCTGAGAAATACCCAGAGTATTTAACGGAAGCCGAAGGGGAAGAATACAAGGCTTGAATCCAAGAAAGAATAGAGTCCCCAAAAGCCCAGCGAGACAGCACAAACCGCAGATATTCCCAGGCAGGGGGCATTTTTATACTTTTATGTTTAATAAAGGACTTGTCAAAGACTGTCTTTTTTACACTACACTTTTTTTTGTGAAGCGGTACCATGTACCTCATACTAATTTACATGGGGGGGGTCGGGATCTGGGGGCCCCCTTGTTAATGGGGGTTTCCAGATTCCAGTAAGCCCCCTGCCCACAGACCCCCCCTGCCCACCGGCTAGGGATGTGGGGAAGAGGCCCTTGTCCCCATCAACATGGGGACAAGGTGCTTTTCGGGGGGAGCTCCCCTGCCCCAAAGCACCCCCCCATGCTGACAGCATGTGGCCTGGTATGGTTCAGGAGGGGGACGCTTGCTCATGTACCCCATTTCCTGGCCTGCATACTCAGATGAGGGTCTGGTATGGACTTTGGGGGGACACCCTTGCAATTTAAAAAAAAAAAATGTGGCATGAGGGTTCACCTTAAAATCCATACCAGACACAAAGGGCTTGGTATAGATGGGAGGGGGGGACCGCACACCATTTTTTAAAAATGTTTTTAATTGTTGGGCAATGCTGGTAATCATTTTTTCATTCAGCTGTCAGCAGGGAACCCCACTGACAGCTGAAACATGAATGAATGTCTCACTACCAAAATAACGCATGACTTCATAACAGAACTCATGATGGATTTTAGTAACTGGGCTCTTAATACATACTAAGATGCAGGAAGATACCGCTCAGTATATTGTTCAGTTCGTGTCCGAAGTCCGCGGTCGAACTGTAGGTTCAGATGTTCGACCGTAAACCGGACGGGGGGGTGTTTGGCCCATCACTACTTGTAACTTTATCTTACCACATACTCAAGTACAGTAAGATACCACTCAGTAAATTGTTCCTGTTGTAAGTTTGCAATCGAACATTTGGTAGGTTGGAATGTTCGACCAGGAACCAAATAGAGGGGTATTTGGCCCATCATTACTCCAGCTATCCTACAAGCTAGAACCCTAGCTAATCTCTCTTCCCAATGTCCACGCACCCCTCCCCCCCAGACACACAACACGTGGTAGCTTGCCACCACCTAACATTTTGTCCGCAGACTGGTCTGCTAGGCGACCACACACACAGATCTCTGCCTGGCAGATCTGCTAGTTTACAATCTGCATGCAATTTGCCAACACACAGTGAAATCGCATACATTATTGGCAATGAACTTAGACCGAGCACAAAGACACTATAATACAACAATCTCTCCAGGGATATGAGCCCGAGCTTAGTATACAGAAGTCACTTATTAATTTTATGATTTAAAATCCCAAAAGTGGGCAGAGCAAAAAATATATACAAAGAAAAGGAATTACAAAAAGTATAAAAAAAGACAAAAGGGACATACACAATTGGCTATTCACTATGAAAATAAAAGGGAAACATAATAGAAATAAACTTTACCGAGCTCAATTTATTGGGATATGGATGTGGGCTGGACTTTAGCCCTTGGCCAATGAACCCTGGAGGGGGGGTGTTCCCATTCCAGCCCACAGGACGTTCTGTGTTCTGAAGTGACCAGAGTTGAATGGGCCAGGATGGTTCGGATGGCTGGGTCAATGATAGGATTTCGGACACCAGCGCATCAGTCTGATCACGACACTACCAATCACTGCCTGGCTGCCGCTATCAGGCACCCTATAACCGTTCTGTGTGTTTCTGTGGGACTCTACATAGGCTACAAATAGTTTTACATCTACATGTAGCCTAAAATGTGTCCAATCATCTTCATCTCCCTATTACTAATATTTTAGCTTTTATGAGAGCTTTTATAAAATGTATTCCTCTGATCTGTGGATATAAATCAAAGCTGGCAGACAATAAGGGGTTTTCTTACTGCCCCCTGCTGATTCGTGTAGCTGAAATGGCTAGGACTCTTCTTTGAGGTTCAGGAAGGTGAGAAATCCATGTCTACAAGGATTGAATAGGTGTCAGCTCTGGTCTAGAAGCTTGCTCTGTCCTTTTCAAATGCTAATTGAAGAACATAGGTCTATGATTAATGATTAGGGCAATACTGTCTCTTTGATACCACAGTTATAAACTATACAGGCGTACCTCGGTTTATGAACGCCTCAGTTAACGTAATTTTCGGTTTTACGAATGAAAATCCATTGAAAATAATGGCTCGGTTTACAAATTTCTTTCGCAATACGAATGGATTAATTGGTTTTCAATGGATTTACATCATGTCCCTATACAGTATTTATGCCTTTAAAGTGCACTTTATAAAGATTTTTGAACAGATAAAAGACTTTTTCCTTTTTATGACCTCCGGAACGGATTAATTGGTTTTCAATGCATTCCTATGGGAAACTGCATTTCAGTTTACAAATTTTTCACAATACGAAAAGTCCTGCAGAACGCATTAAATTCCGTAAACCGAGGTACACCTGGACCTACAATCACAGACTTCTATAGATCACATCACATCTATTGGCAAAACTACCCAATTTGACATTTATGTTCCAGTAAACACGGCCCTGCATTGTTGTATGTTGTAGCCTGCCCCATGTGAATGAGGCCTTAGTAGGAATTTAACAGGAGTTTTGTAAGTTATGTTGTGTTTATGCGTGCTAATAATGATTTTAGTGTATTTTCAGTGAAAAATGAGATTTGATAAACATTTGCGCAACTATTACATGGCCTAAAAAAAAATCAGCTTTTGCGGGGACTAACCTGGGGAGGATTGTACTCGGCACAGACTAACCTGGGGGGTTATATGGGGAAACAGACTGACCTAGGGGGATTGTACTAGGAAACAAATTGGCCTTGGGGGGGTGGGGGTTTTATACTGGGGAGAGACTGACCTTGGCGGGGTAAGGATTGTACTGGGGGACAGACTGACTTGAGGGATTTTACTAAGGGATAGATTAACCTAGGGGGGAGGAGGAAGGGTTATACTGGGGGACAGACTGACTTGGGGGAAATTGTACTTGAGGACACACTGACATGGGGGATTGTACTGGGGGGACAGACTGACCTGGGGGGATTATACTTGAGGATAGACTGACATGGGGGATTGTACTGAGGGACAGACTGACCTGGGGGGATTATACTTGAGGACAGACTGACATGGAGAATTATACTGGATGACAGAATGACCTGGAGGAAGGATTATACTGGAAAAAAGACTAACATTTTATTTTTACTTTATTTTTTATTTCAAGTACTTATATAGCACCATCAATTAATGCAGCACTTTACATATATATTGTACATTCACACATCAGTCCCTAACCCTCAAGGGGTGTACAATCTAAGGTCCCTAACTCACATTCATACATACACATACTAGGGACAATTTAGAAAGGAGCCAATTAACCTACTAGCATGTCTTTGGAGTGTGGGAGGAAACCGGAGTACCCGGAGGAAACCCACACAGGCACAGGGAGAACATGCAAACTCCAGGCAGGTGGTGCCGTGGTTGGGATTTGAACCAGCGACCCTAGTACTGCCAGGCAGAAGTGCTAACCACTTAGCCACTGTGCTGCCCATGATTACACTGGGTATAGATTGTACTGGGGACAGACTGACTTAGGGGATTGTATTGGGGGACAGACTGACCTGGAGGGGATTATACTGGGGGGCAGATTGACCTGAGGTGGGGGGAATATACTGGGGGAACAGACTGACCTGGGGGATAATACTTGAGGACAGATTGACCTGGAAGAGATTACACTGGAGGACAGACTGACCTGGAGGGGGGAAGGATTACACTGGGGGACAGACTCACTTGAGGGAAGGATTATACTGGGGGACAGACTGACTTGGGGGGTGGATTTGGAATCCTCCATCCACCTAATTTGTGTGAATGGAGGAACCTGCTAGTTGAACAAGAAAAAACAACCTTCTATGGACAGCTTAACAGACTCCTGCACTATACACGCACTGTATTGTACATTACATACTCCTCCTGCACTGTATACACTATATTGTACATTACATACTCCTCCTGCACGTTATACACTACATTGTACATTACATACTCCTCCTGCACTGTATACACTATATTGTACATTACATACTCCTCCTGCACTGTGTACACTATATTGTACATTACATACTCCTCCTGCACGTTATACACTACATTGTACATTACATACTCCTCCTGCACTGTATACACTATATTATACATTACATACTCCTCCTGCACGTTATACACTACATTGTACATTACATACTCCTCCTGCACGTTATACACTACATTGTACATTACATACTCCTCCTGCACTGTATACACTATATTATACATTACATACTCCTCCTGCACTGTATACACTACATTGTACATTACATATTCCTCCTGCACTGTATACACTATATTGTACATTACATACACTATATTGTACATTACATACTCCTCCTGCACTGTATACACTACATTGTACATTACATACTCCTCCTGCACTGTATACACTATATTATACATTACATACTCCTCCTGCACGTTATACACTACATTGTACATTACATACTCCTCCTGCACGTTATACACTACATTGTACATTACATACTCCTCCTGCACTGTATACACTATATTATACATTACATACTCCTCCTGCACTGTATACACTATATTGTACATTGCATACTCCTCCTGCACGTTATACACTACATTGTACATTACATACTCCTCCTGCACGTTATACACTACATTGTACATTACATACTCCTCCTGCACTGTATACACTATATTATACATTACATACTCCTCCTGCACTGTATACACTATATTATACATTACATACTCCTCCTGCACTGTATACACTATATTGTACATTACATACACTATATTGTACATTACATACTCCTGCACTGTATACACTATATTGTACATTACATACACTATATTGTACATTACATACTCCTCCTGCACTATACACACTGTATTGTACATTACATACTTCTCCACTGTATACACTATATTGTTACATAGTTAGTCTGGCTGAAAAAAAGACAAAAGTCCATCCAGTTCAACCATAACTCCTCCTGCACTATATACACTACATTGTACATTACATACTTCTCCTGCACTATATACACTATGATGTCTACTTGCCATTACCAAAACCTGGCCATTACCAAAACCTTCATGATTCTGACCCTGCTTCCCTTTCCCATGGTGGCCTTCTTTGGACTCACTCTCCCAGACCCAGTGGACGGAAAGGAGGTGGAGTAGGAATCCTCCTTGCCCCACAGATTACCTATCAGATATTTCACCTACCTCCCTCTCGGACACTCTCCTCTTTTGAGGCACATTGTATACGTCTAATCTGTCCAGTTTCTCTAAGAATTGTTGTGATCTATTGGCCCTGGAACGGTATCAACTTTCCTTGATGACTTCTCTGCTTGGCTACCCTTCTTTCTCTCTTCTGAAATCCCCACAATCATTCTCGGTGACTTCAACATCTCTTTTAATGCCAAATCTCCTGCTACTTCTAAACTTCTTAATCTAGCCTCTTCTTTTGCCCTGAAGCAATGGGTACAGGCTTCTACTTACTCCAATAGCAACACCCTTGACCTTGTATTCTCCTATCTATGCACTCCGTGCAACCTCTCCAATAACCCTCCCCCACTCTCTGATCACCACCCTATTAGCTTCCCACCTCCTCTCCCTCCAACCACCTAACAGTTACCCGTAGAAACCTTCACCACCTCCACCCTTCTCTTCTCTACTCTGCTACTGACCACCTCTATGACAAAATATCATCCCTGTCCTGCCCAGATCTAGCCACTTCTGTCTACAACACTTCACTGTCATCCTCCCTAGACAAGCTCGCTCTCCTTTCACTACATACACAGTCAGGCCCTGACCCCTATGACCTAGGCAAACAGATGACACCAGAGGTCTCAAAAAACATAGCCGCGCCCTATACAGTCTGTGGCGTAAGACCAAATCTCAGAAAGACTTCCACCAATATATATCTGCCCTCCAGAAATGCTATTCCTGCCTCCACACTGCCAAGCAGACCTCTTTCATTACTCTCAATAACACCTTCTCATCCAATCCCAGTCAACTCTTCTCTACCTTCAACTCTCTTCTTCATCCTCCACTGCCTCCATCCACTAACTCACTCACTGCCCCGGAGATCGCCAATCACTTCAAAAAGAAAAATTGATACAATTCGTGAGGAGATCTCTGACAGAGGAGGCAAGCCATCCATGGGCAGCAGATGTCGATTTAAAAGGGGCTCTAGACCTGACCAGACCTTTAACGGGGACACCCTGGTCCGTTGAGATTGATATCTCTAAATGCGCCGTTTGATTGCACATCTGGTGAGTGCGCAGTCTTTACACTTTTCCTTATCAGCAATCATTTGGACCAGTCATTTGGATCCGGAAGACCTTTAGGCACCTTAATATTTGGACCTATACCTGACACCGTGCACATGGCGAGTCACTGATTAGTGACTTAACACACTTATTTATATGCATTTGCACTTTATATGTCACTTTGTCACTTGTGTTTTAGAACCGTCATCATTTAATACATTGATTTATTTATTTATTTATTTATTTATCGAGTTTATATAGCGCCAAAGGGTTTGCTCAGCGCTGTACAATAGAGGGGGGACAATACATGAAACAGTGCAGTAACATCAAACAGCACACAAGGGGTAAGAGGGCCCTACTCTTTCGAGCTTACAATCTAGGAGGGAGGGGGTAGAGGTACAGGAGGAAATGGCTGTGGGGGATGGAGTGGTAGGAGGAGGGAAGGGCAGCGGCTGTTAGGTGAGGGTGGGGTAGGCTTCCCTGAAGAGGTGGGTTTTCAGGGAGCGCCTGAAGGTGAGGAGGGAAGGTGACAGTCTGATGGATTGGGGTAGTGAGTTCCAGAGGATGGGGGAGGACCTGGAGAAGTCTTGCAGTCGTGCGTGGGAGGAGGAGACCAGGGAGCAAGATAGAAGGAGGTCCTGTGAAGAGCGAAGGGTACGGGTAGGGTGGTACTTGGGAATCAGGTCGGTGAGGTAGTTAGGGGCAGTGTTGTGAATGGCTTTATAGGTCAGAGTGAGCAGTTTGAATTTAATGCGTTGGGCAATGGGGAGCCAGTGGAGGGAGAGACAGAGGGGGGTGGCAGAGGTGGAGCGGCTGGTGAGGTGGATGAGTCTGGCAGCTGAGTTCAGGGTGGTCTGAAGCGGGGAGAGCCTGCACTGGGGTAGGCCGATGAGGAGGGAGTTGCAGTAGTCAAGGCGTGAGATAATCAGGGAGTGAACGAGTAGTTTAGTGGTGTCTGGGGTAAGGAAGGAGCGTATTTTGGCGATGTTGCGAAGGTGGAGCCTGCATGTGTTTGTGAGAGATTTGACATGAGGTTGGAAGGAAAGGTTTGAGTCCAGAATGACGCCAAGGACTTTGGCTTGCTGGGCGGGATTGATGGTGGTGTTGTTGGTAGTGATGGAAAGGATGGGGGGGGGGGGCACGGGAAGGGGGAAAGACGAGAAGCTCGGTTTTGGAGAGGTTGAGTTTGAGGAAATGGAGCGACATCCAGTCAGAGATGTCGTTTAGGAGGTGAGTGATGCGGGCGGAGAATGTGGGGGTGAGGTGAGGGGTGGATAGGTAGATTTGAGTATCATCAGCATAGAGGTGGTAGTTGAAGCCGTGGGAGTGTATGAGTTTGCCAAGGGAGGAGGTGTAGATGGAGAAGAGAAGGGGTCCAAGGACAGAGCCCTGGGGGACCCCAACAGAGAGGGGGAGGGAAGAGGAGGTGGCGCCGTTGTAGGAAACGCTGAAGGAGCGTTGGGATAGATAGGACGAGAACCAAGAGAGAGCGGTGTCTCTGATGCCAAGGGAGAGTAGTTTATTAAGGAGGAGGGGGTGGTCGACTGTGTCAAAAGCCGCAGAGAGGTCTAGGAGGAGGAGGACAGAGTAGTCGCCTTTGGCTTTGGCGGTTAGTAGATCGTTGGTGATTTTGAGGAGGGCAGTTTCGGTGGAGTGTAGGGGACGGAAGCCGGACTGTAGTGGGTCAAGGAGGTTGTTGTCAGTTAGGTGGGCGCTTAGGCGATCGTAGACCAAGCGCTCAAGGAGCTTGGACATGAGTGGCAGCAGGGAAATTGGTCTGAGGTTGTTGAGGTCAGTGGGGTCCAGGGAGGGCTTTTTGAGTATGGGGGTGATGTGCGCATGTTTTAGGGGGGAGGGGAAGACGCCAGTAGCGAGGGAGAGATTGAAGATGTGGGTAAGGGAGCGGATGAGGGAAGAGGGGGGTGACCGGAGGAGTTGAGAGGGGATAGGGTCCAGGGGGCAGGTAGTGAGGCGGGCTTCTGAGAAGACTCTGGTGACTTCCTCAGTGGTAGTAGGGCTGAAGGAGTGCAGTGATGGGGGGGTTACGGTAGGCAGGGCCTTGGGTGTGGTGGGGGGCAGTGCCGTTGCAAGGTCAGAGGAGGGGAGAGATGAGAGGGTGATGGAAGGGGGGAGGCTAGATGGGGAGGTAGACTGCAAGTTGACTATGTCCTTGCGGATTGCGTCAATCTTGCTATGGAGATGAGTGGCAATCTCGTGGGCGGTAAGTGAGGTACTGAGTGGAGGAGGGGGGGGAGAGAGCAGGGAGTTGAAGGTGGAGAAGAGTCGGCGAGGGCAGTTTGAGAGGGTGTTGATCAGGTCAACGAAGTAGGCCTGCTTGGCGGCGTGGAGGGAGGAGGTGTAGGTGAGGAAGGCAGATTTGTAGAGGGAGAATGCATGAGGGGACCTGGTTTTGCGCCATAGTCTCTCCAGCGCACGACTGCGACGTTTGAGGCATTTAGTGTGGTCATTCTGCCATGGTTGGAGCGGTCTGGGTTTGATGTTGCGTGTGGTTAGGGGTGCCAGAGAGTCTAGGGTGGCTGATAGTGAGTCGTTGTACGCGGTGGTGGCTAGGTCAGGACATGACAGTGGAAGGATGCTGTCGTGCAAGCGGTCGGCAGCCGAGTGGAGGGGGGCCGGGTGCAGGTTGCGGAGGTTGCGGCTGGTGATGGTTTGGCGCACTGGGGGGGGGGAGTTAGGGGAAGGGGAGATGGAGAACGTGAGGAGGTGGTGGTCGGAGAGAGGGAAGGGGGTGTTAGTGAAGTGGTTAAGGGTACAGAGGTGGGAGAAGACGAGGTCCAGGGTGTTCCCATTGATGTGGGTGGAGGATTGAGTGTGTTGTGTGAGCGCGAAGGAGGTGGTTAGGTGGAGGAGTTGAGAGGTAGCTGGGGTGTGGTCGTTGATGGGGATGTTGAAGTCCCCGAGGATGATGGTCGGTAGCTCAGAGGAGAGGAAGAAGGGAAGCCAGGCGGCGAAGTCATCCAGGAAGCGGGCTATGGATCCGGGGGGCCTGTAGATCACTGCGATCCTTAAGGGGGTGGGTGAGAAGAGCCGGATGCAGTGGGCCTCGAAGGAGGAGAAGGTTAGGGAGGGGGGGTTAGGGAGGACCTGGAAGGTGCTCAGCGGTGATAGGAGCAGGCCGACACCACCACCTTTGTGACCACCCAGTCTTGGTGAATGGGACCAGATGAGACCTCCATGAGAGAGTGCCGCAGGGGAGGTAGAGTCGGTGGCCTGTACCCAGGTTTCGGTGATGGCTAGGAGGTTGAGGGAGCGGGAGATAAAGAGGTCATGGATGGCAGTTAGTTTGTTGCAAACCGAGCGGGCGTTCAGAAGTGCAACCGAGAGAGGGGGGATGGATGTGGGGAGGAGGTGCACAGGTATGAGGTTGAGGGGGTTGCGGCGGCTGGCGGGAGCAGGGGGGTCCCTGGAGGGGGGGAGAGGTGGTGAGGGGCCAGGGTTCGGGGAGATGTCCCCAGCGGATAGGAGAAGGAGAAGGGTGAGGAGGGTGGCATGGGAATGGGAGGTGCAGGAGCGTGTGGGTCTGGTAGTGGTGGCACGTGGGTCGACCGGGGAGTGGAGTACCAGGAGGAGGTGGTGAGTGCCGTAGTGGGGAGAGGGCAGAAGTGAAGGGGCAATGTAGAGCTGTTTTGGGGGGGTGGGCGGGTAGAGGGAGGTGATTTTTGGGATGGAGGAGAGGAAAACGAGGAGGAGAAGTGCAGGTGGCATGCTGGGGTGAGTGCAGTGCTGTTCGGGACAGGGGAGGTGAAGGGATACGGGTCAGGGCGAGGTGATGTGGAGAGTCTATATCACCGTGGAGGAGTCCACTAGAGTCCTTCTGTAGGGGGAGAGTGGGAGTAGAGTCCAGCAGCTGGCTGGCTGCAATCTGCGGGTGCAGTATGCTGGCGTCCGAGGGGGCATCAGTGGGTCTGGTGGATCGGCGAGTGGAGGGGACGTAGGGTGCGATGTTGGGGGGCGTTGGCAGGCAAGGTGTCTGGTGATGCTGGCGGCTCGGTGACTGGAGATTCGCTGGGTGGTCCGGGTCTGGGAGATTCGCTGGGCGACGTCTCGATTCGCTGGGTGGTCCGGGTGTTGGGTGACCAGAGGTGGTAGCTGGGTGCCCGGTAGCTGGGTGCTGGGTGTCCAGGGGTGGTAGCTGGGTACCCGGTAGCTGGGTGCTGGGTGTCCAGGGGTGTTAGCTGGGAGCTTAGACTTCGAGTTGCCAAGCAAAGGCCAAGAGATGGGAAGGACGGGAGAATCCTCATCAACAATGCATTGCAATATCTGGAACGGCATTAAAGACCCATGGTTTTACGGAATCCCCTCGATGCAAGTAGCGGAGGTGCGGCGTTGTCCTGGAAAGGTTCCTGGTCTGGGGCTGGCTGGTGCAGGGTGGCCCGCAGGGTGCTGGGAGGCCTGAAGCAGTTCCCAGGCAGGGTCGCCGGGTGCGAGCAGCTGGGTGCCCCGAGGTGGCGGCTGGGTGCCGGGTGGTCTGGAGTGGTCCCAGAGCTAGGGAGGGCTCCAGGGAGACCGTGAGGCCGTGCCGGTTCCTGGTGGTCCAGGGTGATCAGCGAGGACCCAGGGCTGATGGGGAGGGCCCTGGGCAGGCAGGCAGGTCGGCGGGACCCGGTGGGCAGAGCGGTGACGGTCCGGGTAGATGTCCGGCGATCCGGTCCGATCGCGGCTCGGCCGCGGCCAAAATCGAGGCCGCGGCTTCGGGTGCGCGGGTAGGCCGCGATTTCCGGGGCTCCGGGAAAAGGTCCAGAAGTGGTCCCTGGTGGTCAGGCTGGGCCGGGAGTGTCTTAGGGGCCCCGCTGGGTTCCGCTGCGGCCCGGATGGCAGCGGATTGGGGCTAGGAGCGCAGGAGCTCCTAAAGCGTGTCTGCTCCCGCCGCCATCTTGGTCAGTAGACATTGATGTTTTTTATCATGTTCATAAGCTGCTGAATAGACTTGACATGTTACATGATGTATGGTTTCTTTTATGTTATCATGATTATTAACTTTTAAGCGCTACACCCTGCTATTTCATTGTTCATTTTGGAGGTTTTTGGTACCTTTTGGTGTTTAGCTGCTCACTGACTTTTAGCGCTCACTCATTCTTTTTCATTGTTGTATTGTTGCTGTATTGTCTCCCATTATATTGTAAAGTGCTGAGCAAACTGTTGGTGCTATATACCGTATTTGCTGGCGTATAAGACGACTGGGCATATAAGACGACCCCCTACTTTTCCTGTTAAAATATAGGGTTTGAGCTATACTCGCCGTATAAGACTACCCCTCTACCAATGCACCATCATTAGTGTCAGTGTGTGAGGAATAGTGCCCCATCATTGGTCAGTGGGAGGAATAGTGCCCCATCATTGGTGTCAGTGGGAGGAATAGTGCCCCATCATTGGTGTCAGTGGGAGGAATAGTGTCCCATCATTAGTGTCAGTGGGAGGAATAGTGCCCCATCATTGGTGTCAGTGGGAGGAATAGTGCCCCATCATTGGTGTCAGTGGGAGGAATAGTGCCCCATCATTGGTGTCAGTGGGAGGAATAGTGTCCCATCATTAGTGTCAGTGGGAGGAATAGTGCCCCATCATTGGTGTCAGTGGGAGGAATAGTGTCCCATCATTAGTGTCAGTGGGAGGAATAGTGCCCCATCATTGGTGTCAGTGGGAAGAATCGTGCCCCATCATTGGTATCAGTGGGAGGAATAGTGCCCCATCATTGGTATCAGTGGGAGGAATAGCACCCCATCATTGGTATCAGTGGCAGGAATTGCGCCCCATCATTGGTATCAGTGGAAGGAATAGTGCCCCATCATTGGTATCAGTGGCAGGAATTGCGCCCCATCATTGGTATCAGTGGAAGGAATAGTGCCCCATCATTGGTATCAGTGGCAGGAATTGCGCCCCATCATTGGTATCAGTGGAAGGAATAGTGCCCCATCATTGGTATCAGTGGAAGGAATAGTGCCCCATCATTGGTGTCAGTGGGGGGGAGGAATAGTGCCCCATCATTGGTGTCAGTGGGGGAGGAATAGTGCCCCATCATTGGTATCAGTGGGGAGAAAAGTGCCCCATCATTGGTGTCAGTGGGAGGAATAGTGTCCCATCATTAGTGTCAGTGGGAGGAATAGTGCCCCATCATTGGTGTCAGTGGGAGGAATAGTGCCCCATCATTGGTGTCAGTGGGAGGAATAGTGCCCCATCATTGGTGTCAGTGGGAGGAATAGTGTCCCATCATTAGTGTCAGTGGGAGGAATAGTGCCCCATCATTGGTGTCAGTGGGAGGAATAGTGTCCCATCATTAGTGTCAGTGGGAGGAATAGTGCCCCATCATTGGTGTCAGTGGGAAGAATCGTGCCCCATCATTGGTATCAGTGGGAGGAATAGTGCCCCATCATTGGTATCAGTGGGAGGAATAGCACCCCATCATTGGTATCAGTGGCAGGAATTGCGCCCCATCATTGGTATCAGTGGAAGGAATAGTGCCCCATCATTGGTATCAGTGGCAGGAATTGCGCCCCATCATTGGTATCAGTGGAAGGAATAGTGCCCCATCATTGGTATCAGTGGCAGGAATTGCGCCCCATCATTGGTATCAGTGGAAGGAATAGTGCCCCATCATTGGTATCAGTGGAAGGAATAGTGCCCCATCATTGGTGTCAGTGGGGGGGAGGAATAGTGCCCCATCATTGGTGTCAGTGGGGGAGGAATAGTGCCCCATCATTGGTATCAGTGGGGAGAAAAGTGCCCCATCATTGGTGTCAGTGGGGAGGAGGAATAGTGCCCCATCGTTGGTGTCAGTGGGGAGGAGGAATAGTGCCCCATCGTTGGTGTCAGTGGGGGAGGAACAGTGCCTCATCGTTGGTGTCAGTGGGGGAGAGGAGCGGCTGCTCCTTCTTTCAGTTCGGCTGCTTGATTTTCGCGGGGCCGTTCGGCTCCGCCTCCTCGCCGGTGATTGGTCGCCTGTGTGCCTTTCCAGTGCTGGCGACCAATCACCGGTGAGGAGGCGGAGCCGAGCGGGCGGCAGGACCATCGAGCGGCCGAACTGAAAGAAGGAGCAGCCGCGCTTCCTGGACCGGATCGTCGTGGGACCGGTACCGGAGCCAGGTAAGGTACAGCAGCCCCTCTGCCCACCCCTGTACTTGGTGTCCGTTGGAGGAGGAGGGGGGGCGGCGCTGCCCCTCGAAAAAGTGCCGCCCTGACACCGGCTCGCCGTATACCGGCGTATAAGACGACCCCCGACTTTTCAAAAGATTTTCACGGGTTGAAAAGTCGTCTTATACGCCGGCAAATACGGTAAATCCTGTATAATAATAATGTTACAGTATGACCATTTGCTGGAGATAAAAGATGTCACAGTGACTATAGAGGAAGAGGACAGACGTGATTATGGAGGAAGAGGACGGACATGACGATGGAGGAAGAGGACGGACGTGACTATGGAGGAAGAGGACGGACGTGACTATGGAGGAAGAGGACGGACGTGACTATGGAGGAAGACGACGGACGTGACTATGGAGGAAGACGACGGACGTGACTATGGAGGAAGAGGACGGACGTGACTATGGAGGAAGAGGACGGACATGACAGGGGGTTACTGGGTGTAAATAGGAAATAACATCTTATTACCTCCTCTGCTGCCACTTCCACCAACGTCTCTACTTTGTACTACATGGAACTTTGTTTGTACCAGACATCACTTCCTGTCTTTACCTGACATCACTTCCTGTCTGTAACTCACATCACTTCCTGCCTGTATTTCATAGACTTCCTGTCTGGGTAGAAGTGAGATCACCATCTTGTGGAATTCAGAGGAACTACCGTCTCAAGAAACTTGTGGTAGTGTGACCCCGGCCTTGTGCTGTGTGTGTATGGACTGTAGATCCTTATAGAGGGGTCACCTCCACTCCCACCAAGGGGGACAGAAATATATGACTGCCTAGTCCAGCCTCTCTCAGCCAGGGGTCCTCCAAAGGTTTCCAGGGGTTCTTTGAGCAATCAACAACTTGTCTGTCAGTAATAACTGACAATGATCTGTAAGGGGGGCAGTCTTCCCACTGATGATGATGTAAGAATATCATTCTCCCACTGACCACTGATATAAGGGGGTCCTTCTCCCATTGGTCACCAATGTAAGGGACCACTACACTGACCACTGATATAAAGGGGTCCTTCTCCCATTGGTCACCAATGTAAGGGACCACTACACTAACCACTGATATAAGGGGGTCCTCCTATTGGTCATCAATGTAAGGGACCACTACACTGACCACTGATATAGGGGGATCCTTCTCCCATTGGTCACCAATGTATGGGACCATTACACTGACCACTGATATAAGGGGGTCCTCCCATTGGTCATCAATGTAAGGGACCACTACACTGACCACTGATATAAGGGGTCCTTCTCCCATTGGTCACCAATGTAAGGGTCCACTACACTGACCACTGATATAAGGGGATCCTTCTCCCATTGGTCACCAATGTAAGGGACCACTACACTGACCACTGATATAAGGGGGTCCTTCTCCCATTGGTCACCAATGTAAGGGTCCACTACACTGACCACTGATATAAGGGGATCCTTCTCCCATTGGTCACCAATGTATGGGACCATTACACTGACTACTAGGGATGAACTGCTGGTTTAGTTGTTATTTCATTGTAGAGAGTAGGGATGAGCTGATGGTTCACAATGAACATTGGCTTTTCTGGACCCGTTTGGTGGGTGACAAGCATCATATATAGAAGCAATATTTCTACCATTCCTAAATATGACAGCTTCATGTTGTCACAGGTTCCTGAGAAAGCAGTGGGCACCTGCACCTGCCATGTCCCTAGGAACTGCTGTTCTCACCACAAATCCCAACTGTATAACCACTTGACCCCCTTCATGACCAGGCCATTTTTTTGCTATTCAGCACTGCGCTACTTTAAATGGCAATTACTCTATCATACAACACTGTATATAAATTACATTTATATAATTATTTTCACGCAAATAGAGCTTTCTTTTGGTGGTATTTAATCACCACTGGGTGTTTTATATTTTGCTAAACAAACTAAAAAAGCCCAAATAATTTTGAAAAAAAGGTATTTCTTTGTTTCTACTATAAAATTTAGCAAACAGGTAATTTTTCTCCTCCACTGATGTGCGTTGATGAGGCTGCACTGATAGGCAGCACCGAGGGGCACTGATAGGCAGCACTGAGGGGCACTGATAGGCAGCACTGATAGGCAGGACCGAGGGGCACTGATAGGCAGCACTTTGGGGCACTGATGGGCAGCACTGACAGGCAGCATTGTGGGGCACTGATAGGCAGCACCAAGGGGCACTGATAGGCAGCACTGAGGGGCACTGATAGGCAGCACTGAGGGGCACTGATAGGTAGCACCGAGGGGCACTGATAGGCAGCACTTTGGGGCACTGATGGGCAGCACTGTGGGGCACTGATAGGTAGCACCGAGGGGCACTGATAGGCAGCACCGAGGGGCACTGATAGGCAGCACCAAGGGGCACTGATAGGCAGCACATTTCTTCATAAAGTTTGGCCAAAATGTATTTTTCTTTGGTTAAGAAAAAAAAAATCCCAATATGTGTATATTAACCACTTGCCCTCCAGAGGACTCCCCCCTCCTGACCAGACCATTTTTTGCAATACGGCGCTGCATTACTATATAACTGACAATTGCGCGGTCATACAACGCTGCACCCAAATGAAATTTCCGTCTCTTTTCCCCACAAATAGAGCTTTCTTTCAGTGGTATTTGATCACCTGTGCGGTTTTTTATTTTTTTGCGCTATAAACAAAAAAAGGTCGACAATTTTGAGGAAAAAACAATATTTTTGACTTTTTGCTATTAAACATGTCCAGTAAAAAAAATTTACAAAATCAAATATCGTCATAAATGTAGGCCAAAATGTATTCTGCTTCGTGCCTTTGCTAAAAAAAAAAAAAATTCCAATACATGTAAAATAATTGGTTTACGTGAAAGCTATAGCATCTACAAATGGCGGTGTATGTATATATATATATATATATACTGGAATTTTCTTTTTTACTAGTAATGGCAGCAATCGGCGACTTATAGAGGAACTGCGGCAGGCATTCTGACACTGGTGGGAACTAACTTGGTGTCACTGACATCCCCAGTGACACCAATGCAGTGATCAGTACTAATAAAAAGCACTGACACTGTACTAATGACACTGGGCAGGAAGGGCTTAACATCTGGGGCATTCAAAGGGTTAACTGTGTGCTGAGAGTGTTTTATTAGGGGGCAGTGTCTGTGTGCTTCACTGTAATCACACTGATCAGGATGGCTGTGCTATGCACAACCATCCCGGACAGTGTGCTTGGACTGCGGTGGGCATTCTGACACTGGGGGGGCACTGACTTGGGGTCACTGATATCCCCAATGACTCCAATAATAAAAAGCACTGACACTGTACTAATAGCACTGGGCAGGAAGGGGTTAACATGAGGGCAATCAAAGGGTTAACTGTGTGCTTTACAGTGTAAGCATGCTATGCAGAACCATACAAAGCAGTGTGCTGGAGCTGACAGTGCTAATAAAGAGCACTGACACTGTACTAATGGCTAATAGCACTGAGCAGGAAGGAGTTACCATCTGGAGCAATCAAAGGGTTAACTGTGCACTGGGAGTATTTTACTAGGGGTCGGTGTCTGTGTGCATCACTGTAATCACACTGATCGGGATGGCTGTGCTATGCACAGCCATCTCGAGCAGTGTGCCCGAGCTGACAGGGAGGAAGATGGTTTGTAGACAAAACAGTCCTCCTCCCCATCGGTGATTGTCGGTAATTACAGTGCCATACAAAGCAGTGTGCAGGAGCTGACAGGGGAGAGATCTGTATTGTTTATAGACAGGTCTCTCCCCCGTCAATAATACTCGGCGATCACCGGGTGCCCGTGGGGAATCATGATTGACAGCTGAGGCCGCGAATGGCGGCACGGGTAGGGTGCACACCCCCTACCCAGAAATACAAAATCATGTATATATACATGTGATTTTGTGCACCCCTGCTGCCCTGTAGCAGTATTTTTTGCTATAGGGCGGCACAAAAGTGGTTAATTGGTTTGTGTGAAAATTATAGTCTACAAACTATGGTGTATGTATATATATATATATATATATATATATATATATATATTTTATTTTTTTTGAAAATTGACCAATCCTGATGTACCAACGGCTGATCTAATTTCTCGAGGACCTAAACGGCCAGGACAGTACAAGACCCCCCCAAATGACCCCAGGTAGACAGTCCGAGTAAGAGGCACGGTGAGTTGTAACTTTTTGTCACAATTACTTGAAAGAATGAAGAAATTAAATACATTTTTCTTTTTCACAATTTATTTTCTGACATACAGTGCAGTACAGCATCATCATATAACTAATGTGGTGGTGATCAGGGACACTGCTACACAGCAGCCGAGCACTGTGATCTGCTGCGTTCATCACTGCGGTGTACGTCGCGGTTCTAAGGGAAGCTGCCCAGCAGCGGTAAATGTCTGTGGGTGGGCGGCAAGTGGTTAAATAATTGTCTCCTAACATTTAGCCATAAAAAACCTACATAGCCCAGAGAAAATGTGTGACCATTTCTTCTCTGTGACTTGGGGTAAAAAAACAAAACAAATGTTATTAGGTGCTTTGCTGTTTGAATGTTCTCCATCGATTTAAAATGTATATGTTGCATTTGGCCACTAGATGGAGCTAACTACTGTTACGCTGAAGGCCATCTAGTGGCCAAATGTGATATTTTCTGTAATAAATCAATGGCTAGTTTACTATTTCAACTGCGTCTTCTCATGAGTGCCTAAGTACGATCTCTCAGGTATTTTTTGCATGAAATCATGCCTGGCAGAGGAAAATAAGGGGTATATTTATAAAAAAAAATGTGTTGGATGAATGTGACAAGCATTAGCAGTTAGAAAGAGGGGGAGATTGACTAAAATCGGAGCACTCAGAATCTGGTGCAGCTGTACCTGGTAGCCAATCAGCATCTACAGGTGAAACTCAAAAATTAGAATATGGTGCAAAAGTTCATTTATTTCAGTGCAGCAACTTAAAAGGTGAAAGTAATATATGAGATAGACTCATTACATGCAAAGCAAGATAGTTCAAGCCGTGATTTGTCATCATTGTGATGATTATGGCTTACAGCTCATGACAACCCCAAATCCACAATCTCAGAAAATGAGAATATTGTGAAAAGGTGCAATATTCTCGGCTCAAAGTGTCCCACTCTAATCAGATAATTAAGCCATAACACCTGCAAAGGGTTCCTGAGCCTTTAAATGGTCTCTCAGTCTGGTTCAGTAGGAATCACAATCATAGGAAAGACTGCTGATCTGACACCATCACTGACACCCTCCATAAGGAGGGAAAGCCTCAAAAGGGAATTGCAAAAGAAGTTGGATGTTCCCAAAGTGCTGTATCAAAGCACATTAATAGAAAGTTATGTGGAAGAAAAAGGTGGGATGACCGCAGCCTGGAGAGGATTGTCAGGAAAAGGCCATTCAAAGTGTTGGGGACTTTCACAAGGAGTGGACTGAGGCTGGAGTCAGTGCATCAAGAGCCACCACACACAGACGGATCCTGGACATGGGATTCAAATGTCGTATTCATCTTGTCAACCCGCTCCTGAACAACAAACAACGTCAGAAGCGTCTTACCTGGGCTAAAGAAAAACAGACCTGGTCTGTTGCTCAGTGGTCCAAAGTCCTCTTTTCTGATGAGAGCAACTTTTGCATCTCATTTGGAAACCAAGGACCCAGAGTATGGAGAAAGAATGGAGAGGCCCAAGGACCCAGAGTATGGAGGAAGAATGGAGAGGCCCAAGGACCCCGAGTATGGAGGAAGAATGGAGAGGCACAAGGACCACGAGTATGGAGGAAGAATGGAGAGGCCCAAGGAGCCCGAGTATGGAGGAAGAATGGAGAGGCCCAAGGAGCCCGAGTATGGAGGAAGAATGGAGAGGCCCAAGGACCCCGAGTATGGAGGAAGAATGGAGAGGCACAAGGACCCCGAGTATGGAGGAAGAATAGAGAGGCCCAAGGACCCCGAGTATGGAGGAAGAATGGAGAGGCCCAAGGACCCCGAGTATGGAGGAAGAATGGAGAGGCACACACTGCAAGATGCTTGAAGTCCAGTGTGAAGTTTCCACAGTCTGTGTTGATTTGGGGAGCCATGTCATCTGCTGGTGTTGGTCCACTGTGCTTCATTAAGTCCAGGGTCAACGCAGCCGTCTACCAGGAGATTTTGGAGCACTTCATGCTTCCTTCCACAGACGAGCTTTATGGGGATGCTGACTTCATTTTTCAGCAGGACTTGGCACCGCCCACACTGCCAAAAGCACCAAAACCTGGTTCAATGACCGTGGAATTACTGTGCTTGATTGGCCAGCAAACTCCCCTGACCTGAACCCCATAGAGAATCTATGGGGCATTGCCAAGAGAAAGATGAGAGACATGAGACCGAACAATGCAGAAGAGCTGAAGGCCGCTATTGAAGCATCCTGGTCTTCCATAACACCTCAGCAGTGCCACAGGCTGATAGCTTCCATGCCACGCCACATTGAGGCAGTAATTGCTGCAAAAGGGGCCCAAACCAAGTACTGAGTACATATGCATGCTTCTACTTTTCAGAGGTCCGATATTGTTCTATGTACAATCCGTGTTTTATTGATTGCATGGAATATTCTCATTTTCTGAGATTGTGGATTTGGGGTTTTCATGAGCTGTAAGCCATAATCATCACAATGATGACAAATCACGGCTTGAACTATCTTGCTTTGCATGGAATGAGTCTATCTCATATATTAGTTTCACCTTTTAAGTTGCTGCACTGAAATAAATGAACTTTTGCACCATATTCTCATTTTTCGAGTTTCACCTGTAACTTCAGCTCTTTCAATTAAGCTTTGGCAATAAAACCTGGAAACTGACTGGTTACTATGCAGAGCTGCACCAGATTTTGCACCATGCAGATTTAGTAAATAACCCCCAGTGATTTCCTTTGATTGTCAGCTCCATCTAGTGGCAATAATACAGTAAGTAATACTGCATTATAGCCACTAGATGGAGCTGACAAATATAAGAGATCAGTGTATGAAATGAAATATGGACAATATTCGTCATGGGTGGAGAATGCCGCTCACATTCAATGAACAACATTTTCAAAAATAGACCTCTAAGTGTTTATAAAATCTCCCACCGCAAAATGTACTCAGCCAATGACAGGTGAAGACTCCATTTTTATTCTTCTCCTGCTATCAATGGCCAACCCGGTCCCACACTTCATCCATGTCTTTGGTGACCTCTGATCTCCTAATGTAATGTTTCTTCCATGATGAAGATCAGCCATGGAGTATATCTGAGGTGTATATCAGGGTGTGCTTCTTCCCCACATGAGAGCTAGGATGTCCAGCAACATTCATCTAGAAGACATTTCCCGCACTCAAGGCACTAATACACCTCCAGGGTTGTGTGGGACCCCTGATGTACAGGAAGACAGGAATTCAGTGAGGAACATTTCCTTCACTCAAGACAGGAAAGTGGCTTCTCCCCTGTGTGAGATCTCTGATGTCTGTTAAGATTGGACCTCAATGAAAAACATTTCCCGCACTCGGGACAGGAATACGGCTTTTCCTCCGTGTGAGACCTCTGATGTCTGGAAAGATGCGATTTCCTTGAAAAGCATTTCTCGCACTCAGGACAGGAATACGGCCTCTCCCCTGTGTGAGATCTCAAATGCATGTTAAGATTGGATATAACTGAAAAACATTTCCCGCACTCAGGACAAGAATATGGCTTTTCCCCTGTGTGAGACCTCTGATGTATGACAAGTTGTGATTTTTGTACAAAACATTTCCCGCACTCAGAGCAGGAAAGTTGCTTTTCCCCCGTGTGAGATCTCTGATGTGTGTATAGATGAGACTTCACTGCAAAGCATTTTCCACACTCAGTACAGGAATACGGCTTCTCCCCTGTGTGCAATCTCTGATGGCTGTAAAAATGGGATTTCTGTGAAAAACATTTCCCGCACTCAGGACAGGCATGTGGCTTTTCCCCCGTGTGAGATCTCTGATGTGTGACCAGCTCTGATTTTTGTGCAAAACATTTTCCACATTCTGGACAAGAATACGGCTTCTCTCCCGTGTGCAATCTCTGATGTTGGTAAAGATTTGACTTCTGTGAAAAACATTTCCCACAATTAGGACAGGAGTACGGCTTTTCCCCCGTGTGGGACCTTTGATGTGTGACAAGTAATGATTTATGTACAAAACATTTCCCACACACTGGACAGGAATGTAACTTCTCCCCTGTGTGAAATTTCTGATGTGTGTAAAGATTCGATTTATCCAAAAAACATTTCCCGCACTCAAGGCAGGAATACGGTTTCTCACCTGTGTGCAATCGCAGATGTGTATAAAGCTTATATTTCTCTGAAAAACATTTCCCGCACTCAGAACAGGAATATGGCTTTTCACCCATGTGCAATCTCTGATGTCTTTTAAGACTGGATTTCAATAAAAAACATTTCCCGCAGTCAAGGCATGAATACGGTGACTCCCCTATGTGAGATCTCTGATGTGTGACAAGTTCTGATCTTTGCACAAAACATTTCCTGCACTCAATACAGGAGAAGCTCTTCTCTGTTGGAAGGCCGGCCCGGTCCTGCACAGTCTGAGGGTCCTCAGGATACGAGGAATCTGATGGTCCATCTACACTGGGTGGTGCCGGATGGACATTGGAGGGAGCCGCGTTTTCTCCTGGACTATACTGTGTGATGTCCTCATCTTCTACTTTCCAGTCTGGAGACAAAGTGAGACAATCCTCGGAGGTTTTCCTCATCTCCCGGCCATGGACTAAAATACAAAGACAAAGAGGATTACTAGACAGGAGCTGATTGGTTCCCCCAAACCAGGACTCCGCCCACATCAGGCAGCTTGGTCTCTGAGGAGCTTACAATTCCACCCTCAAGGGAACTAGGAAATGGCTCCTCTGATCTCCTACCAGGTCGTTTCTTTATTCATGGACCTTAGTCAGAGAGTGAGGAAACAACCAGAACTGTCTTTTATAGGAGCGACAGTGATGAGGGGATTATAGGACGAGGTTCCCCACCCCCTCTATCACTCATCACCATCTTCCCAACACAAGAAGTACTGCACTTCCTTATTTACTCCATGATTTAGTCATGAAGAACAGCGGGGCTGAGCCCCACCAGAGGTGAGAGAGTGAGGATGGGGGGAGAACAACCAAGATGAAGACTGGACTGATCCTGAAGACCACCATCATTGGGGTATTGACTCCTCCCTTTCTGGTTCAAAATGTATGAACTTGTTATTGCATTATTATCAAAATGTAAACATGTATGCAGACATATCCCTCCACCCAGCACAGCCAGCAAACACCAGAGTATGTAACCCTGGGAGAATTACTGTTAGAGATTTTGCTAGATCCAGGCATGGGGCAGACGACCCAAGACACATGTCCCAGTAGAGCAACACCTATGCTGAAAATCCACATTTTGCTTCCAGCTGAACCCCAGAACCTCCATAAATCCAGTCTAGATACATAAATTGTGTCTGCAGCACAGAGAAGGAAGATTATCCGAGAGAAATCCAGGAATACAGGACGGGGAACACAGCTCAGGAAAGTGACCAGGGGATTACAGGCTGATATCACCCAGTCCCCGCCCTACTCTGGACCAATCAGTGAGCAGTATGGGTGGAGGAATGGATTTAGTGTTCATGACCCACCTGTGCTGATCTCTGTAGGAGTGTCCTCCTCTATAAATGTCCCCGTTATTCCATCCTCCTCCATAGACTGCTGATCATCCCTCACATACGCCTCTTCTTCTTCTGATTTCACCTCAACTTTTATATCTATCAGATCTTCACCCTAAACCAAGAGAATGGTAGAAAGATAATCTGTAAAATATGAGCTTTAATATTGAAACATCAAATAAAAGAAAAAAACTCTCATTGTCTCCACAATTCCATATACCAGATGTTCTGTCCCACCAACCTTGTAACAGTGAGGGATGGTGGGATCTTCCTGTGTGGAATCCCAGGAATACAGAGGACGGGGACATCTCTCTGGTGGGTTCCTGGTATTAGGTGGCTCCATCATATCCTTGTGTCCTTCTGAAAACTCCTCCATCACTCCATACTCCTCATCCTCCTCTTTATACTCTTCTACGACAACAATATTATCATCCCCGAGGATTCCACTCTGAATTTATAATAAACATTCATTGTAACAAACAAACTTGTGTATAAATCATAAATTCCAGTAATTGTTCTCTATCTACCTGATGATGGTGAGGGATGGTGTGACCTTCCTGTGTGGAATCCCGGGAATACAGAGGACGGGGACATCTCTCTGGTGGGTTCCTGTAGCTGGATGACTCCACCATGGTGTCCTGGTACAGATCTTTGTGTTCTTTTAGAAGCTCTGACTCCTTCATCCCCCCATCCTCGTCATCCTCCTCTTTTATCTCTTCTTTAATATCAACTTTAGGATCTCTCAGGTTTCCACTCTGAATATATAATAAAAATAACATCAATTGTAACAATTCAGATAATGTACAGATCCTAATGATACTATCAGTGATTGTTCCTCATCTACCTGATGATGGTGAGGGATGGTGTGACCTTCCTGTGTGGAATCCCGGGAATACAGAGGACGGGGACATCTCTCTGGTGGGTTCCCATGACTGGATCCATCTGTAGGAAACACACACACTGACTGAATCCATTGTTTCTATGTGTTTATCAGATGATGGGGGATCTAGGTGGATCCTCCGTACTGCTCTCTCCTTTACAATAAAGTCTCCTCTTACCCGGTGATGTGAGGCGCGGCTGATTGTCCATCATGACGTCCTTGTAGAGATCCTTGTGTCCTTCTAAATACTCCCACTCCTCCATGGAGAAATAGACAGTGACACCCTGACACCTTATAGGAACCTGACACACACAATGATACAGTCACCATTCAACCTGACACTATACCTCCCTAGCCTGCCACTATACTTTCCCAACCTGACATTATATTGGCCTAACCTGACATTACACTGACCGACCACTTTATTAGGTCTACCTGTTCAATTGCTCGGTAACACAAATTGCTAATCATCTAAACACGTGGCAGCAACTCAATGCATTTAGGCATCTAGACATAGGGAAGACGACTTGCTGAAGTTCAAACTGAGCATCAAAATGGGGAAGAAAGGGGATCGAAGTAACTTTGAACGTGTTGGTGCCAGATGGGCTGGTGTGAGCATTTAAAAAACTGCTGATCCACTGGGATTTTCACACACAACCATCTCTAGGGTTTATAGAGAATGGTCCGAAAAAGAGAAAATATCCTGTGAGCGGAAGTTGTGTGGAGGAAAATGCCTTGTTGATGTCAGAGGAGAATGGGCAGACTGTTTGCTGCGACATTCAGATGGTAGGGTCAGAATTTGGTGCAAACAACGTGAAAGCATGGATCTATCCTGCCTTGTATCAATGGTTCAGGCTGCTGGTGGTGGTGTAATGGTGTGGGGGAGACAGCCCTGCCTGTCATGCTGCTCATTGATCACCCTGCTCACTGACAGCTCTTCCACTACATACTGCTCACTGGCAGCCCTGCCACTACATACTGCTAACTGGCAGCCCTGCCACTACATACTGCTCACTTACAGCCCTTTTACTACATACTGCTCACTGGCAGCCCTTCTACTACATACGGCTCACTTAAAGCCCTTTTACTACATACTGCTCACTGGCAGCCCTTCTACTACATACGGCTCACTTACAGCCCTTTTACTACATACGGCTCACAGACAGCCCTTTTACTACATACTGCTCACTGACCGCCCTGCCACTACATACTGCTCACTGACCACCCTGCCACTACATACTGCTCACTGACCGCCCTTCTACTACATACTGCTCACTGACAGCCCTTCTACTACATACTGCTCACTGATCGCCCTGCCACTATGTACTGCTCACTGACCGCCCTGCCACTACGTACTGCTCACTGACCACCCTGCCACTACGTACTGCTCACTGACCGCCCTGCCACTACATACTGCTCACTGACCGCCCTGCCACTACATACTGCTCACTGACAGCCCTTCTACTACATACTGCTCACTGACCACCCTGCCACTACGTACTGCTCACTGACCACCCTGCCACTACGTACTGCTCACTGACCACCCTGCCACTACATACTGCTCACTGACCGCCCTGCCACTACGTATTGCTCACTGACTGCTCTATTACTACGTGCTGCTCATTGATCGCCCTGCCACTACATCCTGCTCACTGACCACCCTGCCACTACATACTGCTCACTGACCACCCTGCCACTACATACTGCTCACTGACCACCCTGCCAATACATACTGCTCACTGACCACCCTGCCACTACATACTGCACTCTGACAGAACTGCCACTACGTACTGCTCACTTACTGTCTTGCACTTTCCTACTGTTAAATACCATACACTCCATAGCTCTTCCCTGCCATTTTGTCACTGTCCTGCACTGCATTCTGCTCACTGCACATTTCTATGTACTGCTCTGCACTGACACTACAGTTACATCAAACAAATTAATTCAGATGGCCCTCTCAGGTTAGGCTGTACAGGATCCCCTAATTTATAAAGGCAGCTCTGCCAATACGCCCTCCACTTCCAGCGCTCTCCCGAGGCCAGAATAAAGGATTCAAGTGAGGAGGAAATTAAGCTGTTCTGCCTCCAATGTGAGTCCCAACCTTATCCACTTCTTAAGTGAGTCCCAAACTGCTCCACCTCCTGAGTCCCAACCTGCTCCACCTCCTAAGTGAGTCCCAACCTGCTCCACCTCCTAAGTGAGTCCCAACCTGCTCCACCTCCTAAGTGAGTCCCAACCTGCTCCACCTCCTAAGTGAGTCCCAACCTGCTCCACCTCCTAAGTGAGTCCCAACCTGCTCCAGCTCCTAAGTGAGTCCCAAACTGCTCCACATCCTAAGTGAGTCCCAACCTGCTCCACCTCCTAAGTGAGTCCCAACCTGCTCCAGCTCCTAAGTGAGTCCCAACCTGCTCCACATCCTAAGTGAGTCCCAACCTGCTCCAGCTCCTAAGTGAGTCCCAAACTGCTCCACATCCTAAGTGAGTCCCAACCTGCTCCACCTCCTAAGTGAGTCCCAACCTGCTCCAGCTCCTAAGTGAGTCCCAACCTGCTCCACATCCTAAGTGAGTCCCAACCTGCTCCACCTCCTAAGTGAGTCCCAACCTGCTCCACCTCCTAAGTGAGTCCCAAACTGCTCCACCTCCTGAGTCTGGATTTGCTCCCACCTCCGGAGTCCCAACCTGCTCCACCTCCTAAGTGAGTCCGGACATGCTCCACCTCCTGAGTTTGCAAAACTTGCGTTCCTCCTAGGCCTACTAAAGCAGCATCCAGATCTGCTGTAGGCAGCCTGTCAAAGTCTATGGGAAGCTGCCCTTGGATTGGCCTGAACACTGTGCCGAATGGTATAGTGGTACTTGGGACCCTGTCTGGCCAGATATCAGATTTCAGAACACAGGGCCAAAAGCTGACAAATATAACCTACTTCACACTTACCACAACCCAGGGAGTCACTCTCCAACCACTTCCCACCTCAACCCCAAGCTGGCACTCATCACCATCTGATCACTTCTTAGTCCCCAACTACCCCCCAACTTACATGACAGGCCTCTTCAGACCTCCAGCTAACAGTCATTACTAGCTACTTCCTAAACCCGAGCTGACAGATATCATTCCATGGACACCTTCAAGATTCCCAGCATATCTTCATGGTCACCCCAAGGAATGAAAGCTATTACCCCCAATTTATTTATCCCCACCAACAGACATCCCTTTAAAGATACCTTTCACCCCATCCCCTCCTACAGGCATCAACCAACATACAATCCACACTCCTCTCCGGTATATACTGCCCACTGTCATACCCTCCACACTCCTCTCTTGTACAAACTGCCCACTGTCATACCCTCCACACTCCTCTCCTGTACATACTGATCCAGACCTGGACTGGCCATAGGGCACACCGTGCATTTGCCCGTTGGGCCGAGGTCCGCATGTTGTAAGAAGAGAGGCCTGTCGATGACCAGGCCGCACAGCGGGAGGTAAGCAGTGACTGCAGTATCGACAGAGCTAACACAGACCGTTCACCTCCCGCTATGCGGCCTTTCCTATAGCAGGGCCAGCGCCAACAAGTTACGGGGGTGTGGAAGAGAAGGCTCCAGTCAGTGACACACAGGAAGCGCCTGCAGCTCCAACAGCGGGCTTCCTCCTAACACCGACCAGCACACAGTGACAGCTGCACAGTAGAGGAAGGTGAGTGCAATGATCCAGTGTGTGTTACAGCCCAACAGTCCTGCTCTACTGCTGCGGGGAGGGGGTTTGAACTGTCTCTTTGCAATATGGAGATATCGCTTTGCTGAATGGGGCTGTCTCTGCTGAATGGGACCGTCTCCTTGCTATATGGAGCCATCTCTTTGCTGGATTGGACCATCTCTTTGCTGGATTGGACCAGTCTCTTTGCTATATGGGGCTGTCTCTTTGCTATATGGGGCTGTCTCTGTTGGGCTGGGCCATCTTTGCTACATGAGGCTGTCTCTTTGCTGGACTGGGCTCTCTGCTATATGGAAATGTCTCTTTGCTGTATTGGGATGTCTTCTTGCTGCATTGGGATGTCCATTTGTTGGATGGGGCTTTCTCTTTGCTAAATGGAGATGTCTCTTTGCTAACTGAAGATGTCTCTTTGCTGGTTTGGGTGTCTCATTGTTATATGGGGATGTCTCTGGTGGATGGGGATTTCTCTTTGCTGGATTGGTATGTCTCTTTGCTGAATTGGGCTGTCTCTTTGAATATATGGGGATGTCTCTTTGCTGCTCTTTGGTCAAAATATACTGTAAATATGATCCAGATCTGCAGCTCCTCACACCCCTTTGCTGATAGGATGACATCGTTGTCAGGGAGGGAGACCCTGGAGAGGACAAACAGGCTCAATCCTGCCTGTGGCATGCCAAAGGTAGGACTGTGTAGGGGAAGGCAGAGAGTAAAAGGGGGCACTCTGATTAGAGAGAAAAGGAGGGCAAGACTGCAAGGGGGGCTGTGATTGCTAGGGGCACTGTAATGTAAAGGGACACTGTGACAGAAAGGGGGACTGCACTGTAAATGGGCACTGTAATCAATACAGTGCCCCTTTGTTGTGTAGTCCCCTTTATATCACAGTGCCCCTTTACACTGCAGCATGGAGGACTGACTCCGTGAATATCCCATCAACAACTACATGCCCCCACAGTCCCTGGAAAAATTGGCTGCTCAGTCTAAAATTCCCGGGCCTATTTTTGTCCCAGTCCTGATCACTGTCATGCCCTCCACACTCTCCTGTACATACTAACCACTGTCATACCCTCCACACTCCTCTCCAGTTACATACTTCCCACTGTCACCACTATAGACTTCTCTCCTGTACATGCTGCCCTCTGTTATACCCTCCACACTCCTCTCCTGTACATACTGTATACAGGTGAAACTTGAAAAATTAGAATATGGTGCAAAAGTTCATTTATTTCAGTGCAGCAACTTAAAAGGTGAAACTAATATATGAGATAGACTCATTACATGCAAAGCAAGATAGTTCAAGCCGTGATTTGTCATCATTGTGATGATTATGGCTTACAGCTCATGAAAACCCCAAATCCACAATCTCAGAAAATGAGAATATTCCATGCAATCAATAAAACAAGGATTGTACATAGAACAATATCGGACCTCTGAAAAGTAGAAGCATGCATATGTACTCAGTACTTGGTTTGGGCCCCTTTTGCAGCAATTACTGCCTCAATGTGGCGTGGCATGGAAGCTATCAGCCTGTGGCACTGCTGAGGTGTTATGGAAGACCAGGATGCTTCAATAGCGGCCTTCAGCTCTTCTGAATTGTTCGGTCTTATGTCTCTCATCTTTCTCTTGGCAATGCCCCATAGATTCTCTATGGGGTTCAGATCAGGCGAGTTTGCTGGCCAATCAAGCACAGTAATCCCACGGTCATTGAACCAGGTTTTGGTGCTTTTGGCAGTGTGGACGATGCCAAGTCCTGCTGGAAAATGAAGTCAGCATCCCCATAAAGCTCGTCTGCGGAAGGAAGCATGAAGTGCTCCAAAATCTCCTGATAGATGGCTGCATTGTCCTTGGACTTAATGAAGCACAGTGGACCAACACCAGCAGATGACATGGCTCCCCAAATCAACACAGACTGTGGAAACTTCACACTGGACTTCAAGCATCTTGCAGTGTGTGCCTCTCCATTCTTCCTCCATACTCGGGGCCCTTGTGCCTCTCCATTCTTCCTCCATACTCGGGGCCCTTGGGCCTCTCCATTCTTCCTCCATACTCGGGGTCCTTGGGCCTCTCCATTCTTCCTCCATACTCGGGCTCCTTGGGCCTCTCCATTCTTCCTCCATACTCGGGCTCCTTGGGCCTCTCCATTCTTCCTCCATACTCGGGCTCCTTGGGCCTCTCCATTCTTCCTCCATACTCGGGGTCCTTGTGCCTCTCCATTCTTCCTCCATACTCTGGGTCCTTGTGCCTCTCCATTCTTCCTCCATACTCGGGGTCCTTGGGCCTCTCCATTCTTCCTCCATACTCGAGGTCCTTGGGCCTCTCCATTCTTCCTCCATACTCGGGGTCCTTGGGCCTCTCCATTCTTCCTCCATACTCGGGGTCCTTGGGCCTCTCCATTCTTCCTCCATACTCGGGGTCCTTGGGACTCTCCATTCTTCCTCCATACTCTGGGTCCTTGGTTTCCAAATGAGATGCAAAAGTTGCTCTCATCAGAAAAGAGGACTTTGGACCACTGAGCAACAGACCAGGTCTGTTTTCTTTAGCCCAGGTAAGATGTTTCTGACATTGTTTGTTGTTCAGCAGCGGCTTGACAAGAGGAATACGACATTTGAAGCCCATGTCCAGGATCCGTCTGTGTGTGGTGGCTCTTGATGCACTGACTCCAGCCTCAGTCCACTCCTTGTGAAAGTCTCCAACACTTTTGAAGGCCTTTTCCTGAAAATCCTCTCCAGGCTGCGGTCATCCCAGCTGCTTGTGCACCTTTTTCTTCCACACTTTTCCCTTCCACATAACTTTCTATTAATGTGCTTTGATACAGCACTTTGGGAACATCCAACTTCTTTTGCAATTATCTTTTGAGGCTTTTCCCTCCTTATGGAGGGTGTCAATGATGGTGTCAGGTCAGCAATCTTTCCCATGATTGTGATTCCTACTGAACCAGACTGAGAGACCATTTAAAGGCTCAGGAACCCTTTGCAGGTGTTATGGCTGAATGAGCTGATTAGAGTGGGACACTTTGAGCCGAGAATATTGGACCTTTTCACTATATTCTCATTTTCTGAGATTGTGGATTTGGGGTTTTCATGAGCTGTAAACCATAATCATCACAATGATGACAAATCACGGCTTGAACTATCTTGCTTTGCATGTAATGAGTCTATCTCATATATTAGTTTCACCTTTTAAGTTGCTGCACTGAAATAAATGAACTTTTGCACCATATTCTAATTTTTCGAGTTTCACCTGTACTGATAACTGTCATACCCTCCCCACTCCTCTCCTGTACATACTGTGCCCACTGTAATTTTTTTGTTTATAGCACGAAAAATAAAAAGCACACAGGTGATCAAATACCAGCAAAAGAAAGCTATTTGTGTGAAAAAAAGGATGTAAATTTTGTTTGGGTGCAGCATTGCATGACCGCGCAATTATCAGTTGAAATAGAGCAGCGCCGAGTAGCAAAAAGAGGCGTGGTCAGGAAGGGGAGTAAATCCTCTGGAGGCATGCGGTTAATTAAAGTGTGGCAATAGGTTAACAAGAGCCCGCATGTAAAAGCACGTCTATTTTAAATGAATGCCCCACCCCTAATTAAAGTACATTTCCAGCCTGCGATAGCTTTCTGGACGCATGGAAAAAAAAAGGAAAAAAAAGGTGTCCCTGGAAATTTTTTTAAAATGTCGGCAACTATGTCCGTGTTCTCCGGAGACTTTACTGATCACATTTCAGGATGAATATCTGAGACTGGAGAAATACGTTTTTAGGACATTTCCTACAAATGACATTTTCCCTCTTTCTTCCTGTTTGAATCTTATAAAATAAAGACATTCATATTCCAATCCCCCCCGAAATAAACCCCCATCCCCCGCCACTGATAAAAATCATATAATCTGTTAGTATAGACTGATGAGGTGAGAAGGTGACCCGTCTCCACAAATGAGGAGAATGTTCCGGCCCCGGAAGTGGGGGAATGTTGTGCCCCTGAAGGGGTTAATCTGGGTTCCCACACTATATATGTGTGTATCATCATCTGCTGGAGATAAAAGATGTCACAGTGACTATGGAGGAAGAGGACGGATGTGACTACGGGGGAAGAGGACAGACGTGACTACGGGGGAAGAGGACGGACGTGACTACGGAGGAAGAGGACGGACGTGACCATGGAGGAAGAGGACGGACGTGACCATGGAGGAAGAGGGCGGACGTGACCATGGAGGAAGAGGACGGACGTGACCATGGGGGAAGAGGACGGACGTGACCATGGAGGAAGAGGACGGACGTGACCATGGAGGAAGAGGACGGACGTGACCATGGGGGAAGAGGACGGACGTGAACATGGGGGAAGAGGACGGACGTGACCATGGGGGAAGAGGACGGACGTGACCATGGGGGAAGAGGACGGACGTGACCATGGAGGGAGAGGACGGACGTGACCATGGAGGGAGAGGACGGACGTGACTATGGAGGGAGAGGACGGACATGATTGGGGGTTACTTGTTGTAAATAGGAAATAACATCGTATTACCTCCACTGCTGCCACTTCCACCGTCTCTCTAGTTCCTACTATGTGGAACTTCCTGTCTGCTCTGTTTATGACATCACTTCCTGTCTGTATTCCATAGAGACTTCCTGTCTGGGTAGACGTGAGATCAGAACCTTGTGGAGTTCAGAGGAACTGCAGCCCCGAACACGGCCTTGCGCTGTGTGTGTATATACTGTACTGTATATCATTAACCACTTCAGCTCTGGAAGATTTTACCCTCTTCATGACCAGGTCATTTTTTGCAGTTTGGCACTGTGCTACTTTAACTGGTATTTGCACAGCTGTGCATTGCTGTATGCCAGTGGTCTCCAAACTATGGCCCGGGGGCCAGATGCAACCCTTTGATTGACTCTATTGGACTCTTGGGACACTATTCCTCAAACGTACACCAACCATGGGGAACCATTCCTCCCATTGACGCCATCAATAGGGCACTATTCCTCCTGCTAAAACCAATGATGGGGCACTACTCCTCATACTGACAGTCCATGAGGCACTATTCCTCCCATTGACACCAACCATGGGGCACCATTCCTCCCACTGATGCCATCAATAGGGCACTATTCCTCCTGCTAAAACCAATGATGGGCCACTACTCCTCATACTGACAGTCCATGAGGCACTATTCCTCCTGCTAAAACCAATTATGGGGCACTACTCCTCATACTGACACGGTCCATGAGGCACTATTCCTGCCATTGACACCAACCATGGGGAACCATTCCTCCCACTGATGCCATCAATAGGGCACTATTTCTCCAGCTAAAACCAATGATGGGGCACTACTCCTCATACTGACAGTCCATGAGGCACTATTCCTCCCATTGACACCAACCATGGGGCACCATTCCTTCCACTGATGCCATCAATAGGACACTATTTCTCCAGCTAAAACTAATGATGGAGCACTACTCCTCATACTGACACAGTCCATGAGGCACTATTCCTCCCATTGATACCAACTATGGGGCACCATTCCTCCCACTGACACCATCAATGGGGCACTATTCCTCCTGCTAAAACTAATGATGGGGCACTGCTCCTCATACTGACAAAGTCCATGAGGCACTATTCCTGCCATTGACACCAACCATGGGGAACCATTCCTCCCACTGACACCATCAATAGAGCACTATTCCTCCTGCTAAAACCAATGATGGGGCACTACTCCTCATATTGACAGTCCATGAGGCACTATTCCTCCCATTGACACCAACCATGGGGCACCATTCCTCCCACTGATGCCATCAATAGGGCACTATTCCTCCTGCTAAAACCAATGATGGGGCACTACTCCTCATACTGACAGTCCATGAGGCACTATTCCTCCCATTGACACCAACCATGGGGCACCATTCCTCCCACTGATGCCATCAATAGGACACTATTTCTCCAGCTAAAACTAATGATGGAGCACTACTCCTCATACTGACACAGTCCATGAGGCACTATTCCTCCCATTGATACCAACTATGGGGCACCATTCCTCCCACTGACACCATCAATGGGGCACTATTCCTCCTGCTAAAACTAATGATGGGGCACTGCTCCTCATACTGACAAAGTCCATGAGGCACTATTCCTGCCATTGACACCAACCATGGGGAACCATTCCTCCCACTGACACCATCAATAGAGCACTATTCCTCCTGCTAAAACCAATGATGGGGCACTACTCCTCATATTGACAGTCCATGAGGCACTATTCCTCCCATTGACACCAACCATGGGGCACCATTCCTCCTACTGATGCCATCAATGGGGCACTATTCCTCCAACTAAGACCAATGATGGGGCACTACTGCTCATACTGACACAGTCCATGAGGCACTATTCCTCCCATTGATACCAACGATGGGGCACCATTCCTCTCACTGACACCATCAATGGGGCACTATTCCTCCCTTTGATACCAACCATGGTTCACTATTCCTCCTGCTAAAGCCAACAACAGGGCACTATCCCTCTTGTTAGAACCAATGATGGGGGAATGTTTACTGCTACTGATGCTGAGACATTTTCTACTCACACTGGCCATAGTCCAGTCCCTCTAAATCCTAAAGGATGGTAAACTGGCCCTTTTTTTAAATAGTTTGGAGACCTCTGCTGTACGCATTTGACATTTTTATAATTTATTTCACACTAATCTTTCTTTTGGTGGTATTTGATCACCACTGAGGTTTTTATTATTTGCAATATAAAAAAAAAAACCTCAAACTGTTGAAAAAAAACAACAACAATATTTTCTACTTTCTGCAATATCCAAAAAAATTTAAAAAACTCTAATTTCCTTATAAAGTTTGGCCAAAATGTATTCTGCCACATGTCTTTGGTAAAAAAAATAATCCAAAACAATAAGCATACATTGATTGGTTTGTATGAACGTCATAGCGTCTACAGTCTATGGTATAGATAGATATTTTTATACTAGTAATGGCGGTGATCAGTGACTTATACTGGGACTGTGGTAGGATGGCGGGCAATCTGACACTAACTGACTAACTGACATCAATAGAGACACTAATACAGTTATCAGAGATAATGCTGTACACTTTCACTGTACTAACAACACTGTCTGGGAAGAGGTTCTATTATTAGGACATGCGGTATTTTACTAGTAAGACATTAATTCATATTTCCACTGTCAGTGGGGTTCCCCGCTTGCAGCTGAATAGAAAAAGAATTGTTGGCATTGCCTGACAATTACAAAAATATGTTAAAAATGGAGTGGGGTCCCCCCTCCTATCCAGACCAAGCTGTTCTGGTCTGGTATGGATTTTGAGGGGAACCCCCACGCCAAAATTGAAAAAAAAAATGGTGTGGGGCCCCCCAAAATCCATACCATACCCTTATCCAAGTATGCAGCCCGGCAGGTCAGGAAAGGGGGGGACAAGCGAGCCCCCCCCTTGAACCATAAAAAGCCACATGCCCTCAACATGTGGGGGTGCTTTTAGGCAGAGGGGTATGTTGATGGGGACAAGGGCCTCTTCCCCACAAACTTGGGCTGTGGTTGTGGGGGTCTGCAGGCAGAGAGCTTATCGGAATCTGGAAGTCCCCGTTAACAAGGCGGCTCCCCATGTGAATGAGTATGAGGTACATGGTACCGCTACTCATTCACAAAAAAAAGTGTAGTGTAAAAAAAGACAGGAGACAGTCTTTGACAAGCCCTTTATTAAAAATTAAAAATGATCCCCCGAAGTAGATCCAACATCAATTACAATGCCTGCCGCTACCCAAAAAAAGTAAAAAGAAAAAAAGCTCGGTTCTGACAGCTGCATCATGATGACTACTATTACGACATCACAAGGGTGAAGAGTTCACCCTACACCCCTGTGCTGTCATCTGGTGCTGTGATTGGCCAAAGCATTGCACCTGACCTGCGGTCAGCTGCATTGCTTTGACCAATCACAATGCACTGTCAGGGCGGGGGCGCGACAGGCAAACACACGAACGGTCAATGTTCAAGTCAAACTTAGGTTCGACAAACATTCAGCCCAACACTACTCCGGACCACATTTCCCTCATTACAATACTACCTTCCTCCCATCAGCGATGTAGTACAAGGACCACCCTCATTACAATACTACCTTCCTCCCATCAGCCATGTAGTACAAGGACCACCCTCATTACAATACTACCTTCCTCCCATCAGCCATGTAGTACAAGGACCTCCCTCATTACAATACTACCTTCCTCCCATCAGCCATGTAGTACAAGGACCACCCTCATTACAATACTACCTTCCTCCCATCAGCCATGTAGTACAAGGACCTCCCTCATTACAAAACTACCTTCCTCCCATCAGCCATGTAGTACAAGGACCTCCCTCATTACAATACTACCTTCCTCCCATCAGCGATGTAGTACAAGGACCTCCCTCATTACAATACTACCTTCCTCCCATCAGCGATGTAGTACAAGGACCTCCCTCATTACAATACTACCTTCCTCCCATCAGCGATGTAGTACAAGAACCTCCCTCATTACAATACTACCTTCCTCCCATCAGCCATGTAGTACAAGGACCTCCTTCTTTACAATACTACCTTCCTCCAATCAGCGATGTAGTACAAGGACCTCCCTCATTACAATACTACCTTCCTCCCATCAGCGATGTAGTACAAAGACCTCCCTCTTTACAATACTACCTTCCTCCCATCAGCGATGTAGTACAAGGACCGCCTTCTTTACAATACTACCTTCCTCCCATCAGAGATGTAGTACAAAGACCTCCCTCATTAAAATACCACCTTCCTCCCATCAGAGATGTAGTACAAGGACCTCCCTCATTAAAATACCACCTTCCTCCCATCAGAGATGTAGTACAAGGACCTCCCTCATTACAATACCACCTTCCTCCCATCAGAGATGTAGTACAAGGACCTCCCTCATTACAATACTACCTTCCTCCCATCAGCGATGTAGTACAAGGACCTCCCTCATTACAATACTACCTTCCTCCCATCAGCGATGTAGTACAAGGACCTCCCTCATTACAATACTACCTTCCTCCCATCAGCTATATAGTACAAGGACCTCCCTCATTGCAATACTACCTTCCTCCCATCAGAGATGTAGTACAAGTACCTCCCTCTTTACAATACTACCTTCCTCCAATCAGCGATGTAGTACAAGGACCTCCCTCATTACAATACTACCTTCCTCCCATCAGCATTGTAGAACAAGGACCTCCCTCATTACAATACTACCTTCCTCCCATCAGAGATGTAGTACAAGGACCTCCATCATTACAATACTACCTTCCTCCCATCAGCCATGTAGTACAAGGACCTCCCTCTTTACAATACTACCTTCCTCCAATCAGAGATGTAGTACAAGGTCCTCCCTCATTACAATACTACCTTCCTCCAATCAACGATGTAGTACAAGGACCTCCCTCATTACAATACTATCTTCCTCCCATCAGCGATGTAGAACAAGGACCTCCCTCATTACAATACTACCTTCCTCCCATCAGAGATGTAGTACAAGGACCTCCCTCTTTACAATACTACCTTCCTCCCATCAGAGATGTAGTACAAGGACCTCCCTCATTACAATACTACCTTCCTCCCATCAGAGATGTAGTACAAGGACCACCCTCATTGCAATACTACCTTCCTCCCATCAGCGATGTAGTACAAGGACCTCCCTCATTACAATACTACCTTCCTCCCATCAGCGATGTAGTACAAGGACCTCCCTCATTACAATACTACCTTCCTCCCATCAGCGATGTAGTACAAGGACCTCCCTCATTATAATACTACCTTCCTCCCATCAGCTATATAGTACAAGGACCTCCCTCATTGCAATACTACCTTCCTCCCATCAGAGATGTAGTACAAGGACCTCCCTCATTACAATACTACCTTCCTCCCATCAGAGATTTAGTACAAGGACCTCCATCATTACAATACTACCTTCCTCCCATCAGCCATGTAGTACAAGGACCTCCCTCTTTACAATACTACCTTCCTCCAATCAGAGATGTAGTACAAGGACCTCCCTCATTACAATACTACCTTCCTCCCATCAGCGATGTAGAACAAGGACCTCCCTCATTACAATACTACCTTCCTCCCATCAGAGATGTAGTACAAGGACCTCCCTCATTACAATACTACCTTCCTCCCATCAGCCATGTAGTACAAGGACCTCCCTCATTACAAAACTACCTTCCTCCCATCAGCCATGTAGTACAAGGACCTCCCTCATTACAATACTACCTTCCTCCCATCAGCGATGTAGTACAAGGACCTCCCTCATTACAATACTACCTTCCTCCCATCAGCGATGTAGTACAAGAACCTCCCTCATTACAATACTACCTTCCTCCCATCAGCCATGTAGTACAAGGACCTCCTTCTTTACAATACTACCTTCCTCCAATCAGCGATGTAGTACAAGGACCTCCCTCATTACAATACTACCTTCCTCCCATCAGCGATGTAGTACAAAGACCTCCCTCTTTACAATACTACCTTCCTCCCATCAGCGATGTAGTACAAGGACCGCCTTCTTTACAATACTACCTTCCTCCCATCAGAGATGTAGTACAAAGACCTCCCTCATTACAATACCACCTTCCTCCCATCAGAGATGTAGTACAAGGACCACCCTCATTACAATACCGCCTTCCTCCCATCAGCGATGTAGTACAAGGACCTCTCTCATTACAATACCACCTTCCTCCCATCAGCTATGTAGTACAAGGACCTCCATCATTACAATAACACCTTCCTCCCATCAGCGATGTAGTACAAGGACCACCCTCTTTACAATACTACCTTCCTCCAATCAGCGATGTAGTACAAGGACCTCCCTCTTTACAATACTACCTTCCTCCAATCAGCGATGTAGTACAAGGACCTCCCTCTTTACAATACTACCTTCCTCCCATCAGCGATGTAGTACAAGGACCTCCCTCATTACAATACTACCTTCCTCCCATCAGCGATGTAGTACAAAGACCTCCCTCTTTACAATACTACCTTCCTCCCATCAGCGATGTAGTACAAGGACCGCCTTCTTTACAATACTACCTTCCTCCCATCAGAGATGTAGTACAAAGACCTCCCTCATTACAATACCACCTTCCTCCCATCAGAGATGTAGTACAAGGACCACCCTCATTACAATACCGCCTTCCTCCCATCAGCGATGTAGTACAAGGACCTCTCTCATTACAATACCACCTTCCTCCCATCAGCTATGTAGTACAAGGACCTCCATCATTACAATAACACCTTCCTCCCATCAGCGATGTAGTACAAGGACCACCCTCTTTACAATACTACCTTCCTCCAATCAGCGATGTAGTACAAGGACCTCCCTCTTTACAATACTACCTTCCTCCAATCAGCGATGTAGTACAAGGACCTCCCTCTTTACAATACTACCTTCCTCCCATCAGCGATGTAGTACAAGGACCTCCCTCATTACAATACTACCTTCCTCCCATCAGCGATGTAGAACAAGGACCTCCCTCATTACAATACTACCTTCCTCCCATCAGAGATGTAGTACAAGGACCTCCCTCTTTACAATACTACCTTCCTCCCATCAGAGATGTAGTACAAGGACCACCCTCATTGCAATACTACCTTCCTCCCATCAGCGATGTAGTACAAGGACCTCCCTCATTACAATACTACCTTCCTCCCATCAGCGATGTAGTACAAGGACCTCCCTCATTACAATACTACCTTCCTCCCATCAGCGATGTAGTACAAGGACCTCCCTCATTACAATACTACCTTCCTCCCATCAGCGATGTAGTACAAGGATCTCCCTCATTACAATACTACCTTCCTCCCATCAGCTATGTAGTACAAGGACCTCCATCATTACAATACTACCTTCCTCCCATCAGCGATGTAGTACAAGGACCTCCCTCTTTACAATACTACCTTCCTCCAATCAGTGATGTAGTACAAGGACCTCCCTCATTACAATACTACCTTCCTCCCATCAGCGATGTAGAACAAGGACCTCTCTCAGTACAATACTACCTTACTCCCATCAGCTATGTAGTACAAGGACCTCCATCATTACAATACTACCTTCCTCCCATCAGCCATGTAGTACAAGGACCTCCATCATTACAATACTACCTTCCTCCCATCAGCCATGTAGTACAAGGACCTCCCTCATTACAATACTACCTTCCTCCCATCAGCGATGTAGTACAAGGACCTCCCTCTTTACAATACTACCTTCCTCCAATCAGCGATGTAGTACAAGGACCTCCCTCATTACAATACTACCTTCCTCCCATCAGCGATGTAGTACAAAGACCTCCCTCTTTACAATACTACCTTCCTCCCATCAGCGATGTAGTACAAGGACCTCCCTCATTACAATACCACCTTGCTCCCATCAGCCATGTAGTACAAAGACCTCCCTCTTTACAATACTACCTTCCTCCCATCAGCCATGTAGTACAAGGACCTCCCTCATTACAATACCACCTTTCTCCCATCAGCCATGTAGTACAAGGACCTCCCTCATTACAATACTACCTTGCTCCCATCAGCTATGTAGTACAAGGACCTCCCTCATTACAATACCACCTTCCTCACATCAGCTATGTAGTACAAGGACCTCCCTCATTACAATACCACCTTCCTCCCATCAGCTATGTAGTACAAGGACCTCCCTCATTACAATACTACCTTCCTCCCATCAGCGATGTAGTACAAGGACCTCCCTCATTACAATTCCACCTTCCTCCCATCAGCAATGTAGTACAAGGACCTCCCTCATTACAATACCACCTTCCTCCCATCAGCGATGTAGTAGAAGGTCATGGTGTCCCCATGTCATTTATTGATTGGGATCATGGTGTCCCCATGTCATTTATTGATTGGGGTCATGGTGTCCCCATGTAATTTATTGATTGGGATTGTGGTGTCCCCATTTCATTTATTTATTGGGATCATGGTGTCCACATGTCATTTATTGATTGGGGTCATGCTGACATCATGTCATTTATTGATTGGGGTCATGGTGTCCCCATGTCATTTATTGATTGGGGTCATGGTGTCCTCATGTCATTTATTGATTGGGGTCATGGTGTCCCCATGGCATTTATTGATTGGGGTCATGGTGTCCCCATGTCATTTATTGATTGGGGTCATGGTGTTCCCATGTCCTTTATTGATTGGGATCATGGTGTCCCTGTCATTTATTGATTGGGGTCATGGTGTTCCCATGTCATTTATTGATTGGGATCATGGTGTCCCCATATCATTGATTGATTAGGATCATGGTGTCCTCATGTCATTTATTGATTGGGATCATGGTGTCCCCATGTCATTTATTGATTGGGATCATGGTGTCCCCATGTCATTTATTGATTGGGATCATGGTGTCCCCATGTCATTTATTGATTGGGATCATGTTGTCCCCATGTCATTGATTGATTAGGATCATGGTGTCCGCGTTATTATTATAATACAGGATTTATATAGCGCCAACAGTTTGCGCAGTACTTTACAATATAAGGGAGACAGTACAATTACAATACATTTCAGTACAGAAGGAATAGGAGGGCCCGGCTCACGGAGCTTACAATCTAAAGGAAGGGGGAGGTGATACAAAAGGTGATAGCTGCGGGGGATGATCTGGCGGAGGTGATTCAAGTACAGTTATTAGGTGGAGGTGGGGTAGGCTTCCCTGAAGAAGTGAGTTTCAAAGATCACCTAAAGGCAGACAGGGTGAGGGCTGACCAGACATGCTGTGGTAGGGAGTTCCAGAGGATGGGAGAGGCTCTGGAGAATTCCTGGAGGTGAGCGTGAGAGGAGGTTATGAGGGAGCTAGAGATGAGGATATCATGGGAGGAGCGGAGTGGGCGATTTGGGCGGTATCTGTGGATGAGGTTGGCGATGTAGCTAGGGGCAGTGTTGTGGATGGCTTTGTAAGCTGTGGTTACATTTCATTTCATTGGGGTCTTGGTGTCTCCATGTCATTTAATGATTGGGATTGTGGTGTCCCCATGTCAGTGGCAGAACTACTAGGGTCACAAAGGTCATACTTGTGACCGGGCCCTGGCATTCTGCCACCGTGGGGGCCCAAGACAGCAGTAAGGGCGTCTGCTGCAGAACATGTGAAAGGGTCCTGCTGGGGGACAGTAATATAGGGCCCTGCTATGAGAATAAAGGGCCCCAGGCCTGGAGGAAAGGGCCCCAGGATTAAAGAAAGGACCCAGGTACCAATGGAAAGGTCACCAGGACCAGTGGCAAGGGCCTGGAATTGATGGAAAGGGCCCTGGGACGGGGTCAGGGGGGCCCTGAAGGTTCTAGTTAGGCCACTGTATGTGTCTACACTCCATGGTGTATGAATATGTTGCCCGTGTCCTGTACTGTATGATTAAGATATTACACTTTCGCAAAAGCAATTAACCCTAAAAATGTTTGTCCACATCTACATGTACATAGGAATGTAAATACACACATGGTGGGCGCCCACATCCAAAAATGTCACTTGTGCTACATACGTTACATATTGCTGCATCTAGGCAGGTGCCTACAGAGTAATGTAGCATATTATTATTATTATACAGGATTTATATAGCACCAACAGTTTGCTCAGCGCTGTACATTATAATGGGAGACAGTACACGAGACAGTACAGTAACAATACAATACAATACACGAGGGGTTTTAGGGCCCTGCTCCTTGGAGCTTACAATCTAGGAGGGAGGGGAGAGTGGTACAGGAGGAAATAGCTGTGGGGGATGGAGTAGTGGGAAGAGCGGAGGAGATCAGCAAATTAGGTGAGGGCGAGGTAGGCTTCACTGAAGAGATGGGTTTTCAGGGTGTGCCTAAAGGTGAGGAGGGAAGGTGACAGTCTGATGGATTGGGGTAGTGAGTTCCAGAGGATGGGGGAAGCCCAGGAGAAGTCCTGGAGACAGGCATGGGAGGAGGAGACCAGGGAACTAGAGAGTAGGAGGTCTTGTGAGGAGCAAAGAGTGCGTTTTGGGTGGTAGATGGATATCAGGTCGGTGATGTAGTTTGGGACAGTGTTATGGACAGCTTTGTACGTCAATGTTAATAATTTGAATTTTATGCGTTGGGCAATCGGAAGCCAGTGGAGGGATTGGCAGAGGGGGGTGGTGGACACGGAGCAGTTAGTAAGGTGGATGAGTTTGGCCGCAGAATTCAGGATAGACTGAAGCGGGGATAGCCTGTGTTGGGGAAGGCCGGCGAGGAGGGAGTTACAGCAGTCAAGTCGTGATATAAGGGAGTGAATAAGTTGCTTTGCAGTTTCTGGAGTTAGGAACGAGCGTATTTTGGAGATGTTGCGGAGGTGGAGTCTGCATGAACTTGTCAGCGATTGGACCTGAGGCTGGAAGGACAGATTGGAGTCTAGAATGACACCTAGGACTCTGGCTTGCGGGGTAGGGCTGATGGTGGTGTTGCTGGTCGTGATGGAGAGGTCGGGGGGGCGCGGGCTGGGGGGAAAACTAGGAGCTCGGTTTTGGAAAGGTTTAATTTGAGGAAGTGGAGTGACATCCAGTCTGATATGTCGTTCAGAAGGCTAGTGATTCGGGCAGAGACTGAAGGGGTGAGGCGAGGGGTAGAGAGGTAGATTTGAGTGTCGTCGTCATAGAGGTGGTAGTTGAAGCCGTGGGAGTGTATCATTTGACCAAGGGAGGAGGTGTAGATGGAGAAGAGAAGGGGCCCAAGGACAGAACCTTGGGGGACTCCAACAGAGAGGGGGAGTGAGGGGGAGGTGGCAGCGTTATAGGTAACACTGAAGGAGCATTGTGATAGATAGGAAGAGAGCCAGGAGTGAGCGAAGTCTCTGAGGCCAAGAGAGTAGAGTTTTTTGAGGAGGAGGGGGTGGTCGACCGCTTCGAAAGCCGTAGAGAGGTCGAGGAGTAGGAGCACTGAGTAGTGGCCATTAGCTTTGGCGGTGTTAGGATCCACCCGGCGGTGTCTCTAGCAGCCCACAGCGTGGAGTTCCTCAGGGCACGGGGTCTAAGTCCCAATCTGCTATTCACCAGGGCCCCTGATGGTGGGGATGGAAGTTGGCGCAGACTGAGACCAGGTCGCAACCCCTGAGTATGTCCGGCAATGGTAGAGATCACCGTCAGGGGTGTGTGAGAAACGGAGTCTGATGTGAAGAGGCTGGCAGACTTACTGACAGGGAGCGATCTGTGCGGGATGGATGGATGGTCTGGGTAGCGTGAGGCGTAGTCAGGCAGGCCAGGTCAGCAATGTGTGGGCAGTGAGGTACCAGAGGAGTAAGCAGAGAATGGTCGGAGTCACAAGCCAGGTTCAGCAATTAGCGGGCAGCGCGGTACAAAGGATCAGGCAGAAGGATGGTCAGTCAAGCCAGGGGTTAATCAGGAGAAGTCAGCAGGGTCAGGTATAATGCAGAGGTCGGCAACAGAATAATCACAGGATCAGGAATCAGGAACAGAGCAGATAAGACCAACTGGCAATTTTGACATACCTCTGTTCTGTTTAAATAGCCCACCCTGCGCTGTCATTGGTGCCAGACGCGTGTCCGCAATCGTGAGTGCGCGGCCATCGTCGCAGCCATGCTCGTCCAGGTCCCGTCGCCCGCCGGCTGGAGCGTGTCGGTGTTCTGCGCATGCGCCGCCCGGCACGATGCTGCAGAACACCCGCGCCCTGACATTGCCCCCCCCCACGGGCAGCTGCCGGATGCCCAATTGCTCTCTCTTATGTGGGTGGTTATCGAAAAATTCCCGAATCAGTCTAGGGGCATGGACATTCTGGGCTGGTTCCCATGAGTTTTCTTCCGGCCCGTACCCTTTCCATTTAATGAGGAATTGAGTCTGGCCTCTCCTTTTTCTGCAGTCTAGAATTGTTTCGATCTCAAATTCCTCTTCCCCATCAATGTTCATGGCCTCTGGAGGCCTAGATCTCCGGCTCGGGAATGAATCCGGTGCCGCAGGTTTCAACAAGGATACATGAAACACTGGATGTATTTTAAAGGATTCAGGAAGTATGAGCTCATATGCCACCTCATTAATCTTCCGTCTCACCTTGAATGGACCCATGAATTTTGCTCCCAATTTTCTTGACGGGCATGACATCTTTAGATTTGTTGTGGCTAGCCAGACCTGGTCCCCCGGATGCAGAACAAGCTCGCCTCTCCTTTTATCGAAGGCCTTCTTACTATCTTCTTGGGCTTTTGTGATAGCCTCCTGTAGCACCCTGTTATTCGTTGAAAAGAACTGTAACATGTCTTGTGTAGCAGGTACTAGACTCTCTGGAATCGTGTCAGGTAGAAATATCTGATGGAATCCGTAGATGGCAAAAAACGGAGATTGTTGGGGTTGTTTTGGGGTTCGACTCATTGTTGCCCATTTAGTGCACCTGTTGTTAATGTCATTAACACCAAAGCAGCTGAAACTGATGAACAACCCCCTCTGCTACTTACCTGACCAGATCAATATCCCAGGAGTTTCATTGACTTGATGCTAGACTCTGATTAAGAAGTCTTCCTTTAATTTTTCTTGAGCAGTGTGTATAAGTAAAGCGCTATAGAAGTACCTGTAATAAATACAATAAAATAAAATGGAAGATAGCTAGATGGAAGCACTCTCCTGTGGACAGACTCTAAATAGAGCTCCCCCTAGCTGCATTCTGGTAATAAAACATTGCTAGGAGGTCGATTTCATTTAGCTGCTACATACTTCCCATCGTTATATAAATGTCTTCTGACATTTAGGGGGTCTATATATGAAGGTAAAAAAGACCTGTGTGTAGCAGCCCCCCCCCCTAATACTTACCTGAGCTCCATCCCGATCCAGTGATGTCCATCAGAGCCTTGATTCTCTGGGGACTCTCACTCATGATTGGCTGAGGCAGCATTGAGAACCACTGGAGCCAATAAAGAGAGGGAGGGAATGGACACTCAGAGCTGCAGCTCCGGAGCGTGCCTGCTTGGGGGAACCCTAAAAGAGGGAGAGGCCAGGAGCGCCAAAAGGGGACCCAAGAAGAGGATTCAGGCTGCTCTGTGCAAAACCATTACACAGAGCAGGTAAGTATGACGTGTTTGTTATTAAAAAAAAATAAAAAATTTACTATCACTTTAACAAGTAATTGATAACGATCATCCAATAGATGGTGCGAATTTGTAAAATACATAGAGCCTTCAAATGGCCAAATACAATATTTTCCATTTTTAATCAACAGTTGGTTTATTAGCGATGGTTTAAACCCCTTGCCTACCGGGCACTTCCCCCCTTCCTGCCCAGGCTAATTTTCAGCTTTCAGCACTATCGCACTTTGAATGACAATTGTGCGGTCATGCAACACTGTACCCATATGACATTTTTATCATTTTTTCTCACAAAAATAGAGCTTTCTTTTGGTGGTATTTAATTGCTGCTGGGTGTTTTATTTTTTGCTCTACAAACAAAAAAAAAGCAAAAAAATTTGAAAAAAAATGTTTTTTCTGTTTTTATTATAAAAGTTTGCAAACAGGTAATTTTTCTCCTTCACATGTGCGTTGATGAGGCTGCACTGATAGGCAGCAGTGATGGGCACTGATGAGGTGGCATGGATAGGCAGCACTGATAGGAGGCACTGATGGGCAGCACTGATGGATGGCATTGACTGGTGGCACTGCAGGGCGGCACTGATGGGTACAGGTAGGTGGCAATGATGGGCACAGGTGGGTGGCAGAGGTGGGCAGCACTGCTCATCAGTGCCCTGATCAGTACCAATCCCTTTGCTGACAATTGCCGATTCTCAGCAGTACTTTCCTCATGCTGTGACAGTGTGAGGAAAGTGCAGCCGATAACCAGCAACTGTATTTACCTGGTGATCTGCTCTGTCATTGGACACAGCTGGTCACATGGTAAAAGGCCTCTGTGGTTGTCCTTTTACCATATCAGCGATTACTGGTGGTGCCGGGTGCGCACCGCTGGGAGCACGCAGGGGGCGTGTTCTGGGAGGACATGCATGGACGCCCTCTCAGAACTAGACAACTGCGCTGTATCTGTCTTTCGGCTATAGCACGGTTGGAAAGTGGTTAACCTCCTGCTGACAGTTCTCTTTAGGAGTACAGTGGCACACCGGCTTTCTGGTGCCAGGTCACGTATTTGGTGCGTGATCCGACAATCCTGGGTAGAGCGTGCGTGCAAGCGCCCCCCGGCTGTGCTGTAATTAGTCACAGTACAAGCAGATCAGTGGGTGCCGGTCCACGATTGACCGCCGCCACCTGCTGATCAGCGAGGAGGAAGACAATACAAAGCTCTGGCCTGTCAGTGGGGATGTGCTTGTTTTTATTTCCCTGCAACGCAGGGAATAAAAACTGGCACATACCTTAGTGAAAACAGACACATAAACACTGGTTAGGCACACATTTAACCCTTTGATTGCCCGATATGTTTAACCCCTTCCCAGCCAGTGTGATTAGTACAGTGACAGTGTATATTTTTAGCATTGATCACTGTATTACTATTACTGGTCCCCACAAAGTGTCAGTTAGTATTAGATTGCCCACCACACTATCGCAGTCTTGATATAAGTCGCTGATCATCGCCATTACTAGTATTAACAAAAAATATATCAACATTCCAGTATATAAACCATAGTTTGTAGACGCTACAACTTTTGTGCAAACCAATCAATATATGCTTATTGGGATATTTTTTTAACCATAAATATGTAGCAGAATACATATTGGCCTAAATCTATGTAACGCCCGCCCAGACTCTCTAGATAGGCTGTTTTTTGCTTTTTTTTAAGCAGAGTAGCAGCCTGGGATGAGTCAGCCTGTGAGTGAGGGAACAGTTCATCTCAGGTCAGGCTAGAAGGCTCTAACAAGCCAGGGCTTCTGAAGCCATCCCTCCTCTCCAGAAACCTGAGAGCTTTCTTCAGGAGGGATGGAGGCCCAGATCTGCATGTTTAACCACCTGCTGACCGCAGATAGCCGAATGATGGCTACACTACGGCTGGCCAGTTCTGGGAGGGCGTCATATGACATCCTCCCAGAACGCGCTCTCCTGCGCGCACCCGGCGATCTCCATGATCGCTGTGTCCTAGGGACACAGCTGATCACGTGATGTGGTAAAAGGCCAATCACAGTGGCCTTTTACCATGTGATTAGCCGTGTCCAATGACATGCTGATCACCGGGAAATGCAATTGCCGGTTCTCGGCTGCACTTTCTTCACGCTGTCAGAGCGCGAGGAAAGTACTGCTGAGAACCGGCAGTTGTCAGAGCAGGGATTGGCACCGATCATCAGGGCACTGATGATCAGTGCCCTGATGATCGGTGCCCAGCAGTGCCACCCACCAGTTCTGCCCACCTGTGCCCAGCAGTCCGCCCACCTGTGCTCAGCAGTGCACCCACCTGTGCCCAGCAGTGCACCCTCCTGTGCTCAGAAGTGCCACCTACCTGTGCCCAGCAGTGCCACCCACCTGTGCCCACTAGTGCCACCCACATGTGCCCACCAGTGCCACCCACCTGTTCCCATCAGTGCATCCCAGCCAGTCAGTGCCCAGTGGTTGTGCCAGTCAGTGCCCAGCAGTTGTGCCAGTGAATGCCTAGCAGTGCCACCAGTCAGTGCCCAGCAGTGATGCCAGTCAGTGCCACCTATCAGTGCTGTCTATCAGTTCCCATCAGTGCTGCCTATCAGTTCCCATCAGTGCTGCCTATCAGTGCCGCCTATTAGTGCCCATCAGTGCTACCTCATCAACGCACATCAGTGAAGGAGAAAAATTACCTGTTTGAAAAATTTTATAATAGAAACAAAGAAACTTTTTTTTTTTTCAAAATGTTTGCACTTTTTTTGTTTATAGCGCAAAAAGTAAAGTGCCCAGTGGCGATTAAATACCACCAAAAGAAAGCTCCATTTGTGACAAAAAAAATTATAAAAATTTCATATGGGTACAATGTTGCATGACCGCGCAATTGTCAAAGTGCGACAGCGCTGAAAGCTGAAAATTGGCCTGGTAAAGAAGGGGGTATAAGTGCCCGGTAGGAAAGGAGGTTAAGGGACCCTGGACAATCCCCTGGCAGAAAGCTTGGCATGGTGACCAGGGCAACCCACAAATGTGGCAGAGCCTGGGAAAGCAGGGGCAGAGTGTTGGGTGGAAGATGGAGTGAGGAAGGCTGGAGTGTGGAGCCTGCCTACTGGAAAAGAGGATCTCCACTGCACCACCATCTCCTGGGGAGGACATCCTGAGCAGCAGGGAAGGAGCCAGCCCAATGAAAGGCCTGAAGGCAGCCACCAACCTGACAGGACAGTGAGTACTCCTACACCTGCTGGGCTGGGTAAGGGGAGAGGGCAGTCAGGTGAAAGACCCAACTAGCTTCTCACCCGAGACTGCTTGTGCTAAATTGGCAGCTACTGGGCCCCCTTGCCCAGGGAATACCCTCAGTGCAGTTGGGTGAAGAGGAGGAATCATCCGGGGTCTGAGGAGGTACATGAGGAAGAGTCTTTGGAGCTCTTCAATGAAAGAAACTGTTGCTATCCACATTTTTGTACATAGTTGCTGAGGAGGTTATCCTCACATTCTGCAGTACCTCAGGCATTCCATATACCTCTAGACCCCATCCAAGTTCTTGACCCCTTAATAAAATCACAAAACAAAGCTCAAGGACTGTTCTTTGACTCCAGTGTGCAAAGTATGGAAAGTGCTTGTTGCCTGGCCGTGCATAGCTTAGGAAGATCCAAAACTCAGTGAGGGCAATGCTACATTTATGAAGAAATTAGATTTTTGTTTTTAATTTTTATTGAATATGTTTTATAGTAGAAAGTAAAAAATATTGTGTTTTTTTTTTTTTAAAAATGTTCGGTCTTTTTTTAATTATGTCAAAAAAAAAGGCAGTGATGATCAATGGCCAACCCGGTCCCACACTTCATCCATGTTTTTGGTGACCTCTGATCTCCTTATGAACTGTTTCTTCCATCATGAAGATCAGCCATGGAGTATATCTGAGGTGTATATCAGGGTGTGCTTCTTCCCCACATGAGAGCTGGGATGTCCAGCAACATTCATCTAGAAGACATTTCCCGCACTCAAGGCACTAATACACCTCCAGGGTTGTGTGGGACCCCTGATGTACAGGAAGACAGGACTTCAGTGAGGAACATTTCCCTCACTCAGGACAGGGAAGTGGCTTCTCCCCTGTGTGAGATCTCTGATGTTTATAAAGATTGGACTTCACTGAAAAACATTTCCCACACTCAGTACAGGAATACGGCTTCTCCCCTGTATGAGACCTTTGATGTCTGACAAGATCTGATGTTTGTACAAAACCTTTCCCGCACTCAGGACAGGAATATGATTTTTCCCCCGTGTGAGACCTCCGATGTCTGACAAGTTTTGATTTTTTAACAAAGCATTTACCGCACTCAGGACAGGAATACAGTGTCTCCCCTCTGTGAAAACTCTGGTGAATATAAAGATTGGACTTGCATGAAAAACATTTTCCACACTCAGGACAGGAATACGCCTTCTCACCTGTGTGGAATTTCTGATGTGTCAAAAGGGAGGACTTCACCGAAAAACATTTCCCACACTCAAAACAAGAATAAGGCTTCTCCCCTGTGTGCCGTCTTTGATGTCTGTAAAGATCAGACCTCCTTGAAAAACATTTCCCGCACTCAGAACAGGAATGAGGCTTCTCACCCGAATGAGACCTTTGATGTCTGTTAAGATGTGACTTCTGTGAAAAACATTTCCCGCACTCAGAACAGAAATATGGTTTTTCCCCCGTGTGAGATCTCTGGTGTGTGGCAAGTTCTGTTTTTCTTAAAAAACGTTTTCCACACTCCGAACAGGAATGCAGCTTTTCACCTGTATGAACTCTCTGATGATTATAAAAAGAGGACTTCTCTGAGAAACATTTCCCACACTCAAAACAGGAGTACGGCTTCTCCCCTGTGTGAGATCTCTGATGTGTGCTAAGACTGGACTTCTGTGAAAAACATTTCCCGCACTCAGGACAGGCATATGGTTTTTCCCCTGTGTGAGATCTTTTATGTGCATCGAGCCCGGATTTAAAATGGAAACGCTTCCCACACTCATTACAGGAAAACCTCTTATCTGTTAGGAGGAAAACAATATCCCGCACAGTCTGAGGTTCCTCCGGATACGAGGAATCCGATGGTCCATCTACACTGGGTGGTGCCGGATGGACATTGGAGGGAGCCGGGTTTTCTCCTGGACTATACTGTGTGATGTCCTCATCTTCTACTTTCCAGTCTGGAGACAAAGTGAGACAATCCTCGGAGGTTTTCCTCATCTCCCGGCCATGGACTAAAATACAAAGACAAAGAGGATTACTAGACAGGAGCTGATTGGTTCCCCCAAACCAGGACTCCACCCACATCAGGCAGCTTGGTCTCTGAGGAGCTTACAATTCCACCCTCAAGGGAACTAGGAAATGGCTCCTCTGATCTCCTACCAGGTCATTTCTTTATTCATGGACCTTAGTCAGAGAGTGAGGAAAACCAGAACTGTCTTTTATAGGAGGGACAGTGATGAGGGGATTATAGGACGAGGGTCCCCACCCCCTCTATCACTCATCGCCATCTTCCCAACACAAGTACTGCACTTCCTTATTTAGTCCATGATTTAGTCATGAAGAACAGCGGGGCTGAGCCCCACCAGAGGTCAGAGAGTGAGGATGGGGGGAGAACCAAGATGAAGACTGGACTGATCCTGAAGACCACCATCATTGGGGTATTGACTCCTCCCTCATTATCACTTTCTATTTAAGGGTCCGAAGTTGGAGGATGTTATCACATTATCAACATGTAAAAGTCTGTGCTCCAATCACATCATCCGATATAAAATGTCCAGATGGTAGGAAATGGGTGTAACAAAAGAGTACACATTGTAGAAATAGAAAGATATACCCACTGCACACCTCACCCGGCCTGAGTGGTTAGCAGGTACAAGCACCCTTAGCTGTATTCATCCAAGCCATGCCCCCAACATGTTCTGCCCTGCCCACAAAGAGTAGGCCTAAACCCTTTGTAGGTCATCCTCGCCTCCGAGGGCATTTCTTTTGTTACATGTTTTAGTAATGTGTATGTTGAAGCTGATTGAACTCACATGCTTTTAATCACACTCAGAACTAATGTGTACTATTTAAGTAGTGTTTTTAGAGTATGTGTCAGTCATGATTAAGGCCAGTTTGGCTGAAACGCATTGACATTTGTGGCTGTCTTTTGTTACCCACCAACAAAAAGATTTCAGAGCATACACCGGAGTGCTGGCTTTTCTTTATTTATACAGACCGTATGGATGAGGAGTCAGCCGCCTTTGCCAGAGCGCCAGTGATTGGGCCGCATTACTATATTGGGAGGTAGAAGCACCTATGAGGAGGGATGGAGGCCCAGGACAGGGAACACAGCTCAGGAAAGTGACCAGGGGATTACAGGCTGATATCACCCAGTCCCCGCCCTACTCTGGACCAATCAGTGAGCAGTATGGGTGGAGGAATGGATTTAGTGTTCATGACCCACCTGTGCTGATCTCTGTAGGAGTGTCCTCCTCTATAAATGTCCCCGTTATTCCATCCTCCTCCATAGACTGCTGATCATCCCTCACATACGCCTCTTCTTCTTCTGATTTAACCTCAACTTTTATATCTATCAAATCTTCACCCTAAACCAAGAGAATAATAGAAGAGGTCATCTGTAAAATATAAGCTTCAATACAGTGACATCACATTAAAAAAAATCTACATATCACCTCAATGAGTCCATGTTCTAGATGATCTGTCCCAACAACCTTGTAATGGTGAGGGATGGTGTGATCTTCCTGTGTGGAATCCCGGGAATACAGAGGACGGGGACATCTCTCTGGTGGGTTCCCATGACTGGATCCATCTGTAGGAAACACACACACTGACTGAATCCATTGTTTCTATGTGTTTATCAGATGATGGGGGATCTAGGTGGATCCTCCGTACTGCTCTCTCCTTTACAATAAAGTCTCCTCTTACCCGGTGATGTGAGGGGCGGCTGATTGTCCATCATGACGTCCTTGTAGAGATCCTTGTGTCCTTCTAAATACTCCCACTCCTCCATGGAGAAATAGACAGTGACACCCTGACACCTTATAGGAACCTGACACACACAATGATACAGTCACCATCCAGACACATCCCTTGTCTGTTACTGGAGAATGTCCCAGAATTCCCGGCACCGCTCACCTCTTCTGTCAGCAGCTCCATCATCTTCTTGGTGACTTCTAGGATCTTCTCCATATTGTGTCTCTCAGGGTTTAGGGAGTCACATGGAGGCACTGTGATGGTCAAATGATCACCTGACTTCAGAAGAGGAAATCTCTGTATTGGAAAATGAATCAGAAAAATGTTAGAATCCCAGAATCCTCCTTACCTCTCCGGTCAGGTCTGTGTTTTATTAATAGAGATGAGTGATGTCATGTGACCTCCCAGAATCCTCCTCACCTCTCCGGTCAGGTCTGTGTTTTATTAATAGAGATGAGTGATGTCATGTGACCTCCCAGAATCCTCCTCACCTCTCCGGTCAGGTCTGTGTTTTATTAATAGAGATAAGAGTGATGTCATGTGACCTCCCACAATCCTCCTCACCTCTCCGGTCAGGTCTGTGTTTTATTAATAGAGATAAGAGTGATGTCATGTGACCTCCCACAATCCTCCTCACCTCTCTGGTCAGCAGGTAGATTATCTCCAGGGTGAGGTTTAGTATCCTCTCAGTCATGTGACTCTGGTCTTCCTCCATCCTCCTTGGTGTGGTCATGTGATTTATGTGGGTTGCTCTGTAGACGAATAACAGAGAATTACCTGGACGGTACTGGTTGTACAATATTAGGATGGGGGTATAAAGGGCAATAGTTGGGTTGCCCCCAGTGAGAATTGGTACATGTAGATTTGGTTATTTAGAGGTCTATTTATAAAGATATTTGCATTGCCATTCATCCAGAAAATCTGCATATACATTTGTTCTATGCAAATTAGGCAACAAGGAATGTCCTGTTCTCTTCTAAACTAATGTTCTTTTATTATGGGCCACAGTAAAATATCAAATTGGGGCCATTGAATGAAACTGAGGGCAAAATAGGTTTTTTTTCTGCAAAAATATGAGTATTTATAATTTTTTCCCAATATGTGAACTTAGCTTTTAACCACTTCCCATCCGGCCCATGTAGATAAATGGCTGGACAGGAGCACTGCCGATGTTTCTTAATGTCCCCCCGCAACCATTGCTTGTGCGTGCTCCCTGGGAGCACGCAGCACCATGATCAATGTCCGCTGTGTCCGGAACACCAATCGCTGTACGGGACCTCTGTTTGAGGTCCCGATCATGAGATCACTGATTGGCCAATCAGTGATCACATGAAGAGTAGTAAACAAGATGTAACTTCTGACATCATTGCTTACTACGTGTGAAATCTGTGAATGATCACTGAGGTCACATGGTACAGGGCTATTCACAGCAGCCTTGTACCATGTGACAAGCTGTGACCAATCACAGCTCTCACAGTATTTCTCAATGGCTGCAAGAATGCAGCCAGAGAGGAGAAATTATTGCTTTTACAGCCTTTATGGGTGTAAAAGCAATCAGTGTAAAAAAAAGAAAAAAAAACCTCATCACCCCCCACAAGTAGTACAGTGTCACTGCACTGCTTGGGTGAGAGTATGTATAAAAAAACATAACTAATAATATAAAAAAAAATAAATAAAAATGTAAAAACATTTTCTGAAGAATTATAAATTTTAGTTATAAATTAATTTGGGTTATTTATTTTTTTTTGCAAAAAAGATAACTGAATACATTTTGGCTAAATTTATGAAGAAATATTATTTATTTACAAAATTTTATAAGAAAAACTTTTTTTAAAATTTTTTTAAATTTTCATTTATATAGCAAAACAATAAAAATCCCAGTGGTGAATAAATACCACCAAAATAAAGATTTATCTGTTTCAAAAAAATGCTAAATAATTCATATGGGTACAGTGTTGCATGACCGCGCAATTGTCATTCAAAGTGTGATAGCACTGAAAGCTGAAAATTGGCCTGGACAGGAAGGGGGTGAAAGTGTCCGGATTGGAAGTGGTTTAACACCCACCACAATAGATTTTCTTTGAAAGCAGAGTCTCTGTAGAAAAAAAATGGCGGAAGTTGCAAATTTTTATGTTGTATGAATTTTTGCTCATATGTTTATTAACCCCCCTGGCGGTATTCCCGAGTGTAGCTCGGGGTAAACTTTTATTACCAGAAGCGGTAACCCTGAGCTACACTCAGGAATACACTGCAGCGTTGCCCTGGGATCCCTCCAGCACTTACCTTGTCCTGCGGTCCTGCGATGTCCCCCCTGCAGCGTCCCCGGCCATCTCCTCCGGCCGATGCCGGCATCCATCTTCCGGTTTCAGGTCCCTGTGACGTCGGGACATATGGTGACCTTCTGACTTTAGAACCACTTTACCCCATTGGGGCCCTATGTGACATCATAGTGGAAATGACAGGTCCTCTTTAAGGAGACATCAGGGGGTATATTAGACCTCCAACATCACCTATGGACCCCAGTGAAGCTGATGAAGTACAGATCAGAATGAATCAGCTGCTTCCCTGACCACAGTGACCGGGGAAGGACAGCTCTGAGTCTGGAAGTGATGAAATGTTCCTCTCTTCTGGGTTCATTCACCGGAGGGGAGATCCGAGAACTCATCCCCCTCCACTCCATCCGCCACGCCGGTCCCAGGCCTGCAGGAGGGGCAGAGAAGCCCAAGGAACATGGAGGAGGAGCCTGGGGTACATGGAGGAGGAGCCCAGGGTACATGGAGGAGGAGTCAAGGGTACATGGTGGAGGTAGTCAGGCAAGAAGTTTGGTGTCTTTGAAGGAAGGGTGTGGAAGAATTAACTTCAGTACAACCCAAATCTGATTGGATCTCATCCCTCGTTACAAGAGACGGCTAAGGTGACCCATTTCCACAATGAGGAGAATGTTCCGGCCCCGGAAGTGGGGGAATGTTGTGCCCCTGAAGGGGTTAATCTGGGTTCCCACACTATATATGTGTGTATCATCATCTGCTGGAGATAAAAGATGTCACAGTGACTATGGAGGAAGAGGACGGACGTGAGTATGGAGGAAGAGGACGGACGTGACCATGGAGGAAGAGGACGGACGTGACCATGGAGGAAGAGGACGGACGTGACCATGGAGGAAGAGGACGGACGTGACCATGGAGGAAGAGGACGGACGTGACCATGGAGGAAGAGGACGGACGTGACCATGGAGGAAGAGGACGGACGTGACCATGGAGGAAGAGGACGGACGTGATTATGGAGGAAGAGGACGGACGTGATTATGGAGGAAGAGGACGGACGTGACCATGGAGGAAGAGGACGGACGTGACCATGGAGGAAGAGGACGGACGTGACCATGGAGGAAGAGGACGGACGTGACCATGGAGGAAGAGGACGGACGTGACCATGGAGGAAGAGGACGGACGTGACCATGGAGGAAGAGGACAGAACATGACCATGGAGGAAGAGGACAGACGTGACCATGGAGGAAGAGGACGGACGTGACCATGGAGGAAGAGGACGGACGTGACCATGGAGGAAGAGGACGGACGTGACCATGGAGGAAGAGGACGGACGTGACCATGGAGGAAGAGGACGGACGTGACCATGGAGGAAGAGGACGGACGTGACCATGGAGGAAGAGGACGGACGTGACCATGGAGAAAGAGGACGGACGTGACCATGGAGGAAGAGGACGGACGTGATTATGGAGGAAGAGGACGGACGTGACCATGGAGGAAGAGGACGGACGTGACCATGGAGGAAGAGGACGGACGTGACCATGGAGGAAGAGGACGGACGTGACCATGGAGGAAGAGGACGGACGTGACCATGGAGGAAGAGGACGGACGTGACTATGGAGGAAGAGGACAGAACATGACCATGGAGGAAGAGGACGGACGTGACCATGGAGGAAGAGGACGGAACATGACCATGGAGGAAGAGGACGGAGGTGACCATGGAGGAAGAGGACGGACGTGACCATGGAGGAAGAGGACGGACGTGACCATGGAGGAAGAGGACGGACGGGACTATGGAGGAAGAGGACGGACGGGACCATGGAGGAAGAGGACGGACGTGACCATGGAGGAAGAGGACGGACGTGACCATGGGGGACGAGGACGGACGTGACCATGGAGGAAGAGGACGGACGTGACCATGGAGGAAGAGGACGGACGTGACCATGGAGGAAGAGGACGGACGTGACCATGGAGGAAGAGGACGGACGTGACGGGGGGTTACTGGGTGTAAATAGGAAATAACATCTTATTACCTCCTCTGCTGCCACTTCCACCAACGTCTCCTCTCTACTTCCTCCCCACCTCACCTCTCACCTGGATCTTCCTGTGCGTATGTTACATCACTTCCTGTCTGTCTTCCATAGAGACTTCCTGTCTGGGTAGAAGTGAGATCTCCACCTTGTGGAGCTCAGAGGAACTGCAGCCCCGAGAAGCGTCTGGCAGTGTGACCCCGGCCTTGTGATGTGTGTGTATGGACTGTATATTATTATTATACAGGATTTACGGCGCCAACAGTTTTCTCAGCGCTTTACAATATAAAATGGAGACAATACAGTTCAATACAAGAGGGTTAGGAGGGCCCTGATCCTTGGAGCTTACAATCTAAGAATCCTTATACATGGGTCATCTCTACTCCCACCGAGGGGGAGGGAAATATATGACTGCCTAGTCCAGTCTTGGGCATGATTCATTAGACCAGGCCACCTTCCTCCATTGCTCCGTGCTCCAGGTCTGATGCTCATGAGCCCATTGTAGACACTTTTGGCTGTAGACACGGGTCAGCATGGGCACCCTGGCTGGTCTGCGGCTACTCAGCCACATACACTACAAACTGTGAAGCCCATTTTTTTTTATCTCATCACATCAACTTCAGTGAAAACATGTTTGCTTTCTGGCTAATATATCCCACCTACTCTGAGATGTCATTGTAATGAGATAATCCGTGTTATTCACTTTACCTGTCAATCATGGTTGATCTGTGTATATCGGACCCTCTTCTACAATGAGGTTCTGGTGAAGATGAAGGCAATCTCTGGCTGCTTTGTTTGCAAACGGAACAAAACAACAGGGAACTGTCATTTACTGTCAATTTAACCATTAGCTGCCCGGCCAATGGCCGTTTTGCAGCCGTCAAAAATTTTCAGCGTTCCGGGTGGACGCCGTATGGCGTCCTCCCGGGCATGCAAAGTTTGCAGGCCTGCAGAGCCACGCAGCAACGCGATCTGTCACCGGCGGTGTACCTCGGACACCGCCGGTGACAGATGTGAGTACCGGCCCCATTGCCAGTACCATTTGACCTGCTGTGACCAATCACAGCAGGTCACATGACAGTTGTATAGAGTGGATGGCTTCATTCATGCCATCCATTGTATACTAGTGTCCAGCTGTGAATGGTCACAACGATCACATGCACAAGCTGGGCCAATCACAGCCCAGCTGTGTCATGTGATTAGCCGTGGCCACATCACAGTTAAGCACAAAAAAAAAAACCCTGAATGAATCGATGTCATTCAGGTAAATGCTTGCTTATAGCAAAGTAATTCTTTGCTATAAGCAAATTGTGTAAAAAAAAAAAAATACTGATCACTTCCCCAAAGTAGTACAATGTTACTATGGTAATATTATACTACTTTGGTCATAGTGAAATATAAAAAAAAATCTTAAAAAAAGATAAAAAATTTAATTAACAATTAAAAATAATAAAAAAAAATGTAAAAAAATAAATATTTTTTTTCATACTGTCAACAGTCAGTGTCCCTGATCACCGCCATGCCAGTTATATGATGACACTGTACTGCACTGGTGACAGTATGTAAAAAAAAATAGTGAAAATAATTTTTTTCATTTTCCGAAAAATTATGACAAAAAAAATACAACTTCCAAAAACTTGCCATGCCTCTTATGAAATACGTTGGACTGTCTACTTTGCAAAAAGGGGTCATTTGGGGGATATCTGTACTGTGCTGACATTTGGGGGATATCTGTACTGTTCTGACATTTGGGGGATATCTGTACTGTCCTGACATTTGGGGGATATCTGTACTGTCCTAACATTTGGGGGATATCTGTACTGTCCTGACATTTGGGGGATATCTGTACTGTTCTGACATTTGGGGGATATCTGAACTGTCCAAACATTTGGGGGATATCTGTACTGTTCTGACATTTGGGGGATATCTGTACTGTCCTAACATTTGGGGGATATCTGTACTGTCCTGACATTTGGGGGATATCTGTACTGTTCTGACATTTGGGGGATATCTGTACCGTTCTGACATTTGGAGTATATCTGTACTGTTCTGACATTTGGGGGATATCTGTACTGTCCTGACATTTGGGAGATATCTGTACTGTTCTGACATTTGAGGGATATCTGTACTGTCCTGACATTTGGGAGATATCTGTACTGTTCTGACATTTGAGGGATATCTGTACTGTCCTGACATTTGGGGGATATCTGTACTGTTCTGACATTTGGGGGATATCTGTCCTGTCCTGACATTTGGGGAATATCTGTACTGTTCTGATATTTGAGGGATATCTGTACTGTCCTGACATTTGGGGGATATCTGTACTGTTCTGACATTTGGGGAATATCTGTACTGTTCTGACATTTGGGGGATATCTGTACTGTCCTGACATTCGGAGGGATATCTGTACTGTCCTGACATTTGGGGGATATCTGTACTGTTCTGACATTTGGAGTATATCTGTACTGTCCTGACATTTGGGGGTATCTGTACTGTTCTGACATTTGGGGGATATCTGTACCGTTCTGACATTTGGGGGATATCTGTACCGTCCTGACATTTGGGGGATATCTGTACTGTTCTGACATTCTTGGACCTCAAGAAATTAGATTGGCTGTCAGTACTTCAGGATTGATCAATATTCAGATAGTTTGTGAACTCTATAACTTTCCTACAAACTAAATAATACATCCTAATTTGGGTTATTTTCACCAAAGACATGTAGCAAAATACATTTTGGCCTAAATTTATGAAGAACAATTATTTATTTGCAAACTTTTATAACAGAAACATAAAAAAACGTGTTTTTTTCAAACTTTTTGGTCTTTTTTTGTTAATTTAGCAAAAAATAAAAACCCCAGCGGTGATTAAATACCACCAAAAGAAAGCTCTAGTTGTGTGAAGAAAATGATAAAATTTTAGTTTGGGTACAATGTTGTATGACCGCGCAATTGTCATTCAAAGTGTGAGAGCGCTGAAACATGAAAAATGGCCTGGGCAGGAAGGGGGAAAAGTGCCCGGTATGGAATTGGTTAAACACACTTGTAGATGTCAGTGTTGTTGTAGTAGGTTGTATACATTGTACAAATGTGACACTTCACAGGCAGGGTCAGGGAATCCCCCAGACAAGTAGTATTGCATTTGTAATGATAAAGAATTCCTAAAATTGCTGTTACTAGGCAAACTAATTTTTTTAAATTCTTTGTTTTGCTTTGGTACTTGTTCCAGATGTCATTACCAACCCTCCATGCCATTTTTTTGACAAAACCTTGCCTATTAGCCTACAAAATATTCAAAAACTCTGCCTAGCATCGACATCAAGGAGCACAGCATCGATTTCAACAGCATACAACAGCACCTAGCTAACATTGATTTCAATAAGTGTGTATGACATCTGTCAACGTCAATGTCAGGATACGTCTGGATGGAGCTGAAAGCTGTGATGAGTGGTAATATCATTCAGGGATAAACGGCCAGAATGCAGACCTGATTATGTGTGTTCAGCGCTGAACAGAGAGGGTCCTAAATGTTAGTATTCCTCTGGACAACATTCCCCCCGCTTAGCCACTGCCTGCTATAGACTTTTGTGGCAGCAGCCAAATATTGCAGAGTTTCCCTTTAAACTTTAACATTTCTAGCAGCCTCTATTTGCAAAAGCAAGGTCATCAGCTCAGTTCCCCCCTCTCTTATTTCCTGTGAAGTAATGTGTTCCAGCCTGTAGCTGGTATCCTTATCTGTAGCTGGTATTCAAGGCTATATTTTGCACAGTTTAGAAAGCCTTTTGAATGTAGAGAAAGTGAAAGAGGAAAAATATGCATTGTGACATAATTGTTAACATATGTACCCTGGAGATGGAAGAACCCCTCTACCCTTTTCCTCTTCCTTCAGGATTGATATGGCCTTTGCCAATATTATTATATTATTATTATACAGTATTTATAAAGCGCCAATAGTTCACTCAGCGCTGTACATTACAAAGGGGGACAGAACATGTGACAGAACAATACCAATACAATGCAAAACATGAGGGGATCGAGGGCCCTGCTCTTTCGAGCTTACAATCTAGAAGGGATGGGATAGTGGTACAGGAGGAGATAGCTGTGGGGGATGGAGTGGTAGGAAGAGTGGAGGAGGTCAGCAAGTTAGCAGGGGGTGAGGTAGGCTTCCCTGAAGAGATGGGTTTTCAGGGTGCGCCTAAAGGAGAGGAGAGTAGGTGATAATCTGATGGGTTGGGGCAGGGAGTTCCAGAGGATGGGTGACACCCTGGAGAAGTCCTGGAGGCGGGCATGGGAGGAGGAGACCAGGGAGCTAGAGAGAAGGAGGTCTTGTGAGGAGCGGAGTGTGCGTGCTGGGTGGTACTTGGATATTAGGTCAGTGATGTAGTTCGGGGCAGTATGGTGGACAGCTTTGTACGTCAGTGTTAGGATTTTAAATTTGATCCGTTGCGCAATCGGAAGCCAGTGGAGGGATTGGCAGAGGGGGGTGGCGGAAACGGAGCGTTTGGAAAGGTGAATGAGTCTGGCAGCCATATTCAGGATCGACTGAAGCGGGGATAGCCAGCGGCGAGGCAGGCCAGTGAGGAGGGAGTTGCAGTAGTCGAGTCGTGATATGATGAGGGAGTGGATGAGCTGTTTAGTGGTTTCTGGGGTTAGGAACGTGCGGATTTTGGCGATGTTGCGGAGGTGGAGTCTGCACGAGTTTGTTAAAGATTGGACTTGGGGCTGGAAGGATAGGTTGGAGTCCAGAATGACACCAAGTACTCTGGCCTGCAGAGCGGGTTTGATATTGGCGTTGTTGGATGTGATGTAGAAGTCAATGGGGGGTGGGGTTCGGGCTGGGGGGAAGACAAGGAGCTCGGTTTTGGAGAGATTCAGTTTAAGGAAGTGGAGCGACATCCATTCTGATATGTCGCTCAGTAGGTGTGTGATTTGGGCAGAGACCGAGGGGGTGAGGTGGGGGGTTGAGAGATAGATTTGTGTGTCGTCGGCATAGAGGTGGTAGTTGAAGCCGTGAGAGTGTATGAGTTGGCCAAGGGAGGAGGTGTAGATGGAGAAGAGAAGGGGCCCAAGGACAGAGCCTTGAGGGACCCCAACAGAGAGGGGGAGTGAGGGGGAGGTGGTAGCATTATAGGTAACGCTGAAAGAGCGTTGTGACAGGTAGGATGAGAGCCAGGAGAGAGCAGAATCTCTGAGGCCGAGGGAGTGTAGTATTTTGAGGAGGAGGGGGTGGTCAACTGTGTCGAAGGCCGCAGAGAGGTCAAGGAGTAGGAGCACTGAATAGTGGCCATTAGCTTTGGCGGTTAGAAGGTCGTTGGAGAGTTTGAGTAAGGCGGTTTCGGTGGAGTGTAGGGGGCGGAAGCCAGACTGTAGGGGATCGAGGAGGTTGTTGTCGTTGAGGTGAGAGCATAGGCGGGTGTAGACGAGGCGCTCGAGGAGTTTAGATGTAAGTGGGAGCAGGGAGATGGGTCTGAGGTTGTTCGGGTCATTGGGGTCCAGGGAGGGCTTTTTAAGTATGGGGGTGATGTGTGCATGCTTCAGTGGGGAGGGGAAAGTGCCGGAGGAGAGGGAGAGATTAAAGATGTGGGTGAGGGAGCGTAGGATGGAGGGGGAGGGAGGTCGTAGGAATTGTGAGGGGATAGGGTCGAGGGGGCAGGTGGTGAGGCGGGCATCAGAGAGGATCTTGGAGACTTCCTCGATGGTAGTAAGGTCAAAGGTGCGGAGTGTTGGGGGAGCTTCAGTATGAGGAATGTAGGGTGGGGTGGGAGAGGAGGTCAGAGCAGTGGTGAGGCCGTGGGAGAGGGGTGAAGAGGGGGTAGCTAAGTGAGGGGGAAGGGGGTTGGAGGGAGTTTGAGCAGCGACGAAGTCCCTGCGGGTAATGTCGAGGGGGGATGATGAGGTAGCTGTGTGAGAGGGGACGGGTTGAGAGGGCGTGTGAGTTGCGGTAATGTCCTTGCGAATTGTGTCAATCTTGTTTTTGAAGTGATTGGCAATATCAAGGGCGGTGAGTGAGGTGCTGGGTGGAGGTGGGGGTGGAGAGAGTAGAGAGTTGAAGGTGGAGAAGAGTCGGCGAGGATTGGAGGAGAGGGCCTTGATGAGGGTCAGGAAGTAGGCTTGTTTGGCTGCGTGGAGGGAGGAGGTGTAGGTGCGGAAGGCAGATTTGTAGCAGGTGAAAGCTTGTTGGGATTTTGTTTTGCGCCATAGTCGCTCCAGGGCACGACTGCGTCGTTTGAGGGTTTTGGTGTGATCAGTCTGCCAGGGCTGGAGCGGTCGGAGTCTGATGTTGCGTGTGGTTAAAGGCGCTAGTGAGTCAAGGGCTGCTGACAGCGCGTTGTTGTAGGCAATCATAGCCAAGTCGGGGCAGGACAGGGGGAGGATGCGGTCGTGGAGTTGATCAGCTGCAGAGTGGAGGGGGGCAGGGTTAAGGTTGCGGAGGTTATGGCTGGTAGTAGTGTGACATTTGGAGGGGTAGGCGTTGGAGGACGAGGAGATAGAGAAGGTGATCAGGTTGTGGTCAGAGAGAGGGAAGGGGGTGTTAGTGAGGTTGTGGGGAGCGCAGCGGTTGGAGAAGACAAGATCAAGGATATTACCGTCGGAGTGGGTGGTGGATTGTATGCACTGTGCAAGTGCAAAGGAGGAGGTTAAGTGGAGGAGACGGGCTGTGTCCGGGTTGTCAAGGTTGACAGGGATGTTGAAATCCCCAAGAATGATGGCCCTTTTGCTTTGGGTAGTAGACGCCACATACACTATATTGCCAACAGTATTGTGACAACCCTCCAAATCATTGGATTCAGGTGTTCCAATCACTCCATGGCCACAGGTGTATAAAATCAAGCCCCTAGGCATGCAGACTGCTTCTACAAACATTTGTTAAAGAATGGGTTGCTCTCAGGAGCTCAGTGACTCCAAGCGTGGTCCCGTGATAGGTTGTCACCTGTGCAATAAGTCCATCTGTGACATTTCCTGGCTACTAAATATTCCACGCTCAACTGTTAGTGGGATTATAACAAAGTGGAAGCAACTGGGAACAACAGCAACTCAGCCACCAAGTGGTAGGCCACATAAAATGACAGAGTGGGGTCAGCGCATGCTGAAGCGCACAGTGCGCAGAGGTTGCCAACTGTCTGCAGAGTCAATAGCTAAAGACCTCCAAACTTGGTGTGGCCTTCAGATTAGCACAACAGTGCACAGAGAGCTTCATGGAATGGGTTTCCATGGCCGAGCAGCTGCATGCAAGCCTTACATCACCAAGTGCAATGCAAAGCGTTGGATGCCGTGGTGTAAAGCATGCCACCACTAGACTGTAGAGCAGTGGAGACGTGTTCTCTGGAGTGACCAATCACGTTTGTCTGTCTGGCAATCCAATAGATGTGTCTCGGTTGCCAGAACGGTATTTCCCTGACTGCATTGTGCCAAGTGTAAAGTTTGGTGGGGGGGGGATTATGGTGTGGGGTTGTTTTTCAGGGGATGGGCTTGCCCCCCTAGTTCCAGTGAAGGGAAATCTCAAGGCGTCAGCATACCAAGACATTTTGGACAATTTCATGCTCCCAGCTTTGTGGGAAGAGTTTGAGGATGGCCTCTTCCTGTTCCAACATGACTGCTCACCAGTGCACAAAGCAAGGTCCATAAAGACATAATGGAGCGAGTTTGGCATGGAGGAACTTGACTGGCCTGCACAGAGTTCCGACCTCAACCCCATAGAACACCTTTGGGATGAATTAGAGCGGAGATTGCGAGCCAGGCCTCCTCCCCCGACATGCGTGCCTGACCTCACCAATGTGCTTCTGGAAGAATGGTCCAACCTTCCCATAGACACCCTCCTAAACCTTGTGGATGGCCTTCCCAGAAGAGTTGAAGCTGTTATAGCTGCAAAGGGCGGGGCCAACTCAATATTGAACCCTACGGACTAAGACAGGGAGGCCATTGCAGTTCATGTGTGTGAAAAGGCCGGCGGCCCAATACTTTTGGCAATATAGTGTATGCCCTGTTCACTGAGGAAAATCACCTGATCCTGACGAGCTACCATTAGAGTGGTACAAATATTATGTTGAGGAATTATCCCCACTAGATGTGCAGAACAGAAAAATGTATTTAGTTACATTTCAGATAAATTCACATTGTTACTAATTCTATTTTGTGGATTTGTTTTGGAATTTGTTTCATTTAGATTTGTTTGTATCATTTATTCATTTTCTACAGAATTCTAGATTTTCAGAAAAATTCGAACATTTAGAATTTAAAAATCGGTTGAAAATTTATCGACTGATCCAAATTCTGTGTAAAGAATAGCTGGTTGTTAAGGAGCAGCCTATGAAGCCAGCCACCACGTCCATAACAACTGATGAGTAAAAACAAAATAAATGGCCACCTGAAGTAGATCCAATGTCCATCACGATGAACGATAACTAAGGGGCAGGGCCAACCGATGACATCATTGGGTGGCCCTGCCCCTTACTTAATTAACATGGAGTTCCAGCTGAAATAAAATAAAAAAATAAAAGTCAGCAGCTACAAAAATGCCACTTCACTTCTGTTCCAGTGCCTGCCGCTTCAGTCCAATCTGTTCCAGTGCCTGCCGCTTCAGTCCAATCTGTTCCAGTGCCTGCCACTTCAGTCCAATCTGTTCCGGTGCCTGCCGCTTCAGTCCAATCTGTTCCAGTGCCTGCCACTTCAGTCCAATCTGTTCCGGTGCCTGCCGCTTCAGTCCAATCTGTTCCGGTGCCTGCCGCTTCAGTCCAATCTGTTCCGGTGCCTGCCGCTTCAGTCCAATCTGTTCCAGTGCCTGCCACTTCAGTCCAGCCTGTTCCAGTGCCTGCCACTTCAGTCCAGTCTGTTCTCATGTCAGTTGGTTCAGTCTAGCCTGTTTCAATGCTTACCACTGTAGCCCAGCTTGTTCAAGTCTCTGCTGCTCCAGTCTAGCCTATTCCGGTGATTGCTGCTCCAGTCCAGCCTACTTCCGTGCCTGCTGCTCCATTCCAGCCTACTTCCGTGCCTGCTGCTCCATTCCAGCCTACTTCCGTGCCTGCTGCTCCAGTCCAGCCTACTTCTGTGCCTGCTGCTCCAGTCCAGCCTACTTCTGTGCCTACTGCTCCAGTCCAGCCTACTTCTGTGCCTACTGCTCCAGTCCAGCCTATTTCCGCTGCACTCTTTATGTTGAGAAGTATATGACATACTCCTGACCACTACCTTCTATACCCTGGGCTGTATGATATACTCCTGACCACAGCACTCTGGGCCATTATTCATGCTCCCCCCATTTAAAACCAACTTTTATTGTTCTTGATAAAATAAATACATATAAATATTTTCTAAATGTGTAAATGGGAATGCTGTGGACTTTGATGTAAAGGGGAACACTGCGGACTGTGATGTAAAGGGGAGCTCTGATATAAGGGGGGACACTGAGCACTGTGATGTAAAGGGGAACTCTGATGGAAGGGGGACACTATGGACTGTGATGTAAGAGGGACACTGTTGACTGTGATGTAAAGGTGAAATCTAATGTAAGGGGGACACTGCGGACTGTGATGTAAAGGGGAACTCTGATGGAAGGGGGACACTGTGGACTGTGATTTAAGAGGGACACTGTTGACTGTGATGTAAAGGTGAAATCTGATGTAAGGGGGACACTGCTGACTGTGATGTAAAAGGGAACTCTGATGGAAGGGGGACACTGTGGACTGTGATCTAAAGGGGAACTCTGATGTAAGGGGGGCACTGTGGACTGTGATGTAAAGGTGAAATCTGATGTAAGGGGGGCACTGTTGACTGTGATGTAAAGGGGAACTCTGATGTAAGGAGGACACTGCAGACCATAATGTAAAGGGGAATGCTGATGTTAGGGTGACCTCTGTGGACCCTGATGTAAAGGGGAACTCTGATGTAAGTGGGACACTGCAGACTGTAATGTAAAGGTGAAATCTGATGTAAGGGGGACACTGCTGACTGTGATGTAAAGGGGAACACTGATGTAAGAGGGACACTGTGGACTGTGATGTAAAGGTGAAATCTGATGTAAGGGGGCACTGTTGACTGTGATGTAAAGTTGAACTCTGATGTAATGGGGAAACTGCAGACTGTAATGTAAAGGGGAACGCTGATGTAAGGGTGACCTCTGCGGACCCTGATGTAATGGGGAACTCTGATGTAAATGGGACACTGTGGACTGTAATGTAAAGGGGAACTCTGATGTAAAGGGGACACTGCTAACTGTGATGTATAGGTGAACTCTGATGTAAGGGGGATACTGCAAGCCCTGATGTAAAAGGGAACTCTGATGTAAGGGGGACACTGCAGACCCTGATGTAAAGGGGAACTCTGATGTATGTGGGACACTGCGGACTGTGATGTAAAGGGGAACTCTGATGTAAGGGGGACACTGTGAACCATGATGTAAAGGTGAACTCTGATGTAAGGGGGACACTGTGGACTGTGATGTAAAGGAGAACCCTGATGTAAGGTGTTCTCTGGCCACCAAAGTCCCCCTTACATCACAGGCAGAAGTGTTCCCCTTTACATCAGGGTCCGCAGTGTTCCCTCTTGCATAGATCCCATTCATTTCTTCTCATAAACAAGCTATCTTCTTCATGATCACTTCCATGGGCGTTTGATCTCACACTAAAGAGGCTGCAGCATCCACATACAGGAATCCTCATCAGGGCTGATCTAGTGCAATCCAATAAAAATTAAACATGACACTATATATTTAATTTAAAGATCCCTGAAGAGGGGATCAGAAAACAGGAAATGCGTACCTGCTCCCCTGTTGATTTTGAATGTTCGCCCCTCACAAAAAAAGATCAGTCTAAAAATCGAATGTTTGGTGTATTGTAACACAGAGAGACAGAATACAACAACAAATTCAGCAGAAATGCGTCTAACAAATGATGACTGATCTGCATGTTCATAAGGGAAATAAGTATTTGATCCCCTATCATTCAGCAGGATTTCTGGCTACCAGGTGTCTTTCATACAGGTAACAAGCTGAGATTAGAAGCAGTCTCTTAAAGGGAGTGCTGCTAATCTCATGTTGTTACTGTATAAAAGACACCTGTCCACAGGAGCAATCAAACCATCAGATTCCAAACTCTCCACCATGGCAAAGACCAAAGAGCTGTCCAAGGATGTCAGGGACAAGATTGTAGACCTACACAAGGCTGGACTGGGCTACCAAACTATGGCCAAGCAGCTTGGTGAGAAGGTGACAACAGTTGGTGCAATCATTCACAAATGGAAGAAACACAAAACAAATGTCGGTCTTCCTGGGTCTGGTGCACCATGGAAGATCTCACCTTGTGGAGTGTCAATGATCATGAGAACAGTGAGGAATCATCCCAGAGCTACACGTGAGGATCTTGTCAATGATCTCCAGGCAGCTGGGACCACAGTCACCAAGAAAACAATTGGTAACACACTACGCCGACAAGGACTGAAATCCTGCAGTGCCCACAAGGTCCCTCTGCTCAAGAAAGCACATGTCCAGGCCCGTCTGAAGTTTGCCACTGAACATCTGAATGATGCAGAGGAGGACTGGTGGAAAGTGTTGTGGTCAGATGAGACCAAAATCCAGCTCTTTGGCATCAACTCAACTCGCTATGCTTGGAGGAGGAGGAATGCTGCCTATGACCCCAAGAACACCATCCCAACTGTGAAACATGGTGGTGGAAACATTCTGCTTTGGGGGTGTCTTTCTGCTTAGGGGACAGGACAACTGCACTGCATCAAAGGGATGATGGACGGGGCAATGTACCATCAAATCTTGGGTGAGAACCTTCTTCCCTCAGCCAGGGCATTGAAAATGGGTCATGGATGGGTGCTCCAGCATGACAGTGACCCAAAACACATGGCCAAGGCAACAAAGGAGTGGCTCAAGAAGGTAATGGAGTGGCCTAGACAGTCTCCAGCCCTTAATCTGATTGAAAATCTGTGGAGGGAGCTGCAAGTTCTAGTTGCCAAATGTCAGCCACCAAACCTTAATGACTTGGAGAGGATTTGCCAAGGGGAGTGGGCCAAAATCTCTCCTGAGATGTGTGCAAACCTGGGGGCCAACTACAGGAAACGTCTGACCTCTGTGATTGCCAACAAGGGATTTGCCACCAAGTACTAAGTCATGTTTTGTGAAGGGGATCAAATACTTATTTCCCTCATGAACATGCAAATCAGTCATGATTTGTTAGACACATTTCTGCTGAATTTTTTGTTGCTATTCTGTCTCTCAGTGTTACAATACACCGAACATTCGATTTGTAGACCGATCATTTCTTTGTGAGTGGGCAAACATTCAGCATCAGCCGGGGAGCAAATACGCATTTCCTTCACTGTATGTTACCAAAAGTATTGGTCTCCTGCCTTTCCACGCACATGAACTTTAATGGCCTCCCAGTCTTAGTCCGTAGGGTTCAATATTGAGTTGGCCCCGCCCTTCGCAGCTATAACAGCTTCAACTCTTCTGGGAAGGCCGTCCACAAGGTTTAGGAGGGTGTCTATGGGAAGGTTGGACCATTCTTCCAGAAGCACATTTGTGAGGTCAGGCACTGATGTCGGGGGAGGAGGCCTGGCTCGCAGTCTCCACTCTAATTCATCCCAAAGGTGTTCTATGGGGTTGAGGTCAGGACTCTGTGCAGGCCAGTCAAGTTCCTCCACCCCAAACTGGCTCCTCCATGTCTTTATGGACCTTGCTTTGTGCACTGGTGTGCAGTCATGTTGGAACAGGAAGGGACCATCCCCAAACTCTTCCCACAAAGTTGGGAGCATGAAATTGTCCAAAATGTTTTCTGAAAAACAACCCCACACCATAATCCCCCTCCACCAAACTTTACACTTGGCACAATGCAGTCAGGCAAGTACTGTTCTTCTGGCAACTGCCAAACCCAGACACGTCCATCGGATTGCCAGACAGAGAAGCGTGATTGATCAGTCCAGAGAACACATCTCTACTGCCCTAGAGTCCAGTGGCAGCGTGCTTTACACCACAGCATCCAATGCTTTGCATTGCACTTGGTGACGTAAGGCTTGGATGCAGCTGCTCGGCCATGGAAACCCATTCCATGAAGCTCTCTACACACTGTTGTTGTGCTCATCTGAAGGCCACACCAAGTTTAGAGGTCTTTAGCTATTGACTCTGCAGACAGTTGGTGACTTCCGCGCACTGTGCGCTTCAGCATGCGCTGACCCTGCTCTGTCATGTGACGTGGCCTACCACTTGGTGGCTGAGTGGCTGTTGTTCCCAGTTGCTTCCACTTTGTTATAATCCCACTAACAGTTGAGCGTGGAATATTTAGTAGCCAGGAAATGTCACGGATGGACTTATTGCACAGGTGACCACCTATCACGGGACCACGCTTGGAGTCACTGAGCTCCTGAGAGCGACCCATTCTTTCACCAATGTTTATAGAAGCAGTCTGCATGCACCTGTGTCCATGGAGGGGATTGGAACACCTGAATCACATGATTTGGAGGGCAGGCCCAATACTTTTGGCAATACAATGTATGTTGAGTGAGTGTAACCAGCATATGTCCAGCTGTGACAAATTCTGAACAATATTTTATTTTATTAAACACAATCATTTCCAATGGTCGTCATCTTCATCTAGTGCCATTATGAGGTATTAAACCCAAAATATTTCAATAAAAAAAAAATAGTTTAATGCTACATTATAGACATCATGTTGAAATCTCTACACCACAAAATGTACTCAGCCAATAAAAGGTAATAACTTTTTATTCTTCTCCTGCTATCAATGGCCAACCCGGTCCCACACTTCATCCATGTCTTTGGTGACCTCTGATCTCCTTATGAACTGTTTCTTCCATGATGAAGATCAGCCATGGAGTATATCTGAGGTGTATATCAGGGTGTGCTTCTTCCCCACATGAGAGCTGGGATGTCCAGCAACATTCATCTAGAAGAAATTTCCCGCACTCAAGGCACTAATACACCTCCAGGGTTGTGTGGGACCCCTGATGTACAAGAAGACAGGACTTCAGTGAGGAACAATTCCCTCACTTAGGACAGGAAAGTGGTTTCACCCCCATGTGCAATCTCTGATGTCTATACAGAATGGACTTCTGTGAAAAACATTTCCCGCACTCAGAACAGGAATATGGCTTGTCTCCTGTGTGCAATCTCCGATGTGTGGAAAGATTGGACTTCCGTGAAAAACATTTTCCACACTCAGGACAGGAATATAACTTCTCCCCTGTGTGCAGTCTCTGATGTCTGTAAAGATCAGACTTCCCTGAAAAACATTTCCCGCACTCAGGACAGGAATACGGCTTCTCCCCTGTGTGAGATCTTTGATGTCTGACAAGATCTGATTTTTGTACATAACATTTCCCACACTCAGAACAGGAATACAGCTTCTCCCCTGTGTGCCATCTCTGATGTATGGAAAGATAGGACTTCTTTGAAAAACATTTCCCGCACTCAGGGCAGGAATGTGGCTTCTCACCTGTGTGCATACTCTCATGTCTGTAAAGATTGGACTTCTGTGAAAAACATTTCCCGCACTCAGTACAGGCATATGGCTTCTCCCCTGTGTGCAATTTCTCATGTACGGAAAGATAGGACTTCTTTGAAAAGCATTTCCCGCACTCGGGGCAGGAATGTGGCTTCTCACCTGAGTGAGACCTCTGATGTCTGTAGAGATTGGACTTTTGTGAAAAACCCTTCCCGCACTCGGTGCAGGAGAAGCTCTTCCCTGTTGGAAGGTTGTCCCGGTCCCGCACAGTCTGAGGTTGCTCAGGATACAAGGAATCCGATGGTCCATCTACACTGGGTGGTGCTGGATGGACATTGGAGGGAGCCGGGTTTTCTCCTGGACTATACTGTGTGATGTCCTCATCTTCTACTTTCCAGTCTGGAGACAAAGTGAGACAATCCTCGGAGGTTTTCCTCATCTCCCGACCATGGACTAAAATACAAAGACAAAGAGGATTACTAGACAGGAGCTGATTGGTTCCCCCAAACCAGGACTCCACCCACATCAGGCAGCTTGGTCTCTGAGGAGCTTACAATTCCACCCTCAAGTGAACTAGGAAATGGCTCCTCTGATCTCCTACCAGGTCATTTCTTTATTCATGGACCTTAGTCAGAGAGTGAGGAAACAACCAGAACTGTCTTTTATAGGAGGGACAGTGATGAGGGGATTATAGGACGAGGGTCCCCACCCCCTCTATTACTCATCGCCATCTTCCCAACACAAGAAGTACTGCACTTCCTTATTTAGTCCATGATTTAGTCATGAAGAACAGCGGGGCTGAGCCCCACCAGAGGTCAGAGAGTGAGGATGGGGGGAGAACAACCAAGATGAAGACTGGACTGATCCTGAAGACCACCATCATTGGGGTATTGACTCCTCCCTCATTATCACTTTCTGTTTAAGGGTCCAAAGTTGGAGGATGTTATCACATTATTATCACCATGTAAAAGTCTGTGCTCCAATCACATCATCCGATATAAAATGTCCAGCTGGTAGGAAATGGGTGTAACAAAAGAGAATCCATATTATGTGTATATATAGCAGTGGGGGGAGGGGGGAGAGCAGAAGTCAGGACTATGGAATGTGCAACACAGAGTATATAGTGCAGGGGTCAGGAGTATGTAATGTACAACATAGAGTATATAGTGCAGGGGTCAGGAATATGTAATATACAACATACAGTATGCAGTGCAGGGGTCAGGAGTATGTAATGTACAACATAGAGCATACAGTGCAGGGGTCAGGAGTATGTAATGTACAACATAGAGTATACAGTGCAGGGGTCAGGAGTATGTAATGTACAACATAGAGTATATAGTGCAGGGGTCAGGACTATGGAATGTACAACATATTATATAATATACAGCAAATAGGACTATATAGTATCAGAATTATGTAGTTAGGGGTCAGGACTCATAATATAGGAGTCCAGAAATCAGTGGAAGCTTAAATGTTGTTTAACTGTAGACTAGTTGCAGAGATCCCACACCGCTGCCTCCCATCTCCTGAGACTGCACTCAGTGACTTGGGTCTGAGACTATACAGACATATCCCTCCACCCGGCACAGCCAGCAGATATCAGAGTAACCCTGGGAGGATTGTTCTATCAGAGATCTTACTAGACCCCGACATGGAGCAGAAGACCCAAGACACATGCCCCAGGTGCCTAGGTCTAGTAACACTTATGGTGAAAATCAACATTTTGCTTCCATCTGAACCCCAGAACCTCCATAAATCCAGTCTAGATACATAAATAGTGTCTGCAGCACAGAGAAGGAAGATTATCCGAGAGAAATCCAGGAATACAGGACGGGGAACACAGCTCAGGAAAGTGACCAGGGGATTACAGGCTGATATCACCCAGTCCCCGCCCTACTCTGGACCAATCAGTGAGCAGTATGGGTGGAGGAATGGATTTAGTGTTCATGACCCACCTGTGCTGATCTCTGTAGGAGTGTCCTCCTCTATAAATGTCCCCGTTATTCCATCCTCCTCCATAGACTGCTGATCATCCCTCACATACGCCTCTTCTTCTGATTTAACCTCAACTTTTATATCTATCAGATCTTCACCCTAAACCAAAAAATTATAAAAAAAAAAAAAAGAAGTAATCTTGTGACATCACATAAACAAAATCCACATATCATCTCTATGAGTCCATGCTCTAGATACTCTGTCCCACCAACCTTGTAATGGTGAGGGATGGTGTGGCCTTCCTGTGTGGAATCCTGGGAATACAGAGGACGGGGACATCTCTCTGGTGGGTTCCTGTAGCTAGATGACTCCACCATGGTGTCCTGGTACAGATCTTTGTGTACTTTTAGAGACTCTGACTCCTCCATCACCCCATCCTCATCATCCTCCTCTTTTATCTCTTCTTTAACCTCAACTTTAGGATCCCTCAGGTTTCCACTCTGAATATATAATAAAATGCCATCAATGGTAACAATGCAGATAATGTACAGATCCTAATGATACTATCAGTGATTGTTCCTCATCTACCTGATGATGGTGAGGGATGGTGTGACCTTCCTGTGTGGAATCCCGGGAATACAGAGGACGGGGACATCTCTCTGGTGGGTTCCCATGACTGGATCCATCTGTAGGAAACACACACACTGACTGAATCCATTGTTTCTATGTGTTTATCAGATGATGGGGGATCTAGGTGGATCCTCCGTACTGCTCTCTCCTTTACAATAAAGTCTCCTCTTACCCGGTGATGTGAGGGGCGGCTGATTGTCCATCATGACGTCCTTGTAGAGATCCTTGTGTCCTTCTAAATACTCCCACTCCTCCATGGAGAAATAGACAGTGACACCCTGACACCTTATAGGAACCTGACACACACAATGATACAGTCACCATCCAGACACATCTATAATAACCACATAGATGGAGGTATCAAAAGTATTGGGTATTGCTAGAAATATAAAGTATTGCCCAATAACCAAAAAAGCCTGCAAAAAAAAAAAACCAATGTGAACAGAGAATTCACAAGAGAAAGGCGGTTACATGCAGGATAATGCGACACTCAAAAAAAATACGCTTTTATTACATAGTTAGTCTGGCTGAAAAAAGACAAAAGTCCATCCAGTTCAACCACAGAAAAAAAATTGCAATAGAGACAATTGAGTTAAGACTGCAAGGCAGCCATCACCTCAATATTAGACAGTACAAAAACGAACCTAAAACCAAAAAATAAAAATAGAGAGACATCATGGCTGAGCCATAAATAGTAATATGCTGCAGAAGCAATGACTCAAAAGGTCTTTTTCTTATGCAGCAAAACACATCGGGGTGCACCACCATGGTGGGGATACAACTATCATCAGACAAACACAATAACCATCATAAAAATGAGCTGGTGTAGCATCTACTGTCATGGAAACACAGACCAAATCAGGGGAAGGTCACAAACAGGAGATAGACTGGATACCCATGTGGGTGGAGACAATCCACATGCGGATATGTATGTCAAAGAAGCACTGAATGCAATCCAGATAGTATGTGGTCCATAATGCCGATTCCTGGGGTTGATAGACACAGCCTCAGAGTGTATCATGCAGTGGTCAACTTGTAGGCCCATAGTAGGACAGTGGACATAGGCATATAAAGTCCTTGGAAATGAGTGCCGTATCCTCAAAGAAAGAAAAGATGGCAGCTCACTGCCTGCTGGATATAAAGTGTAAAGTCATTATCCTCAGTGATAAACAACTTGTAGGAAGTCCGTAAAGCAGCCGCCATGTAGAGACTTCTGTTGGCAAAGCCCTGCCTTTGTGTATATCCAGCGTGTGACTCTGATAAATATTAATTATATCAAATTCATAATTGGGCACTTATATTATATTGATGGCAAGCTTGCAAAATATTTGGTTTTTATGATTAATCATAATTAATATTAAAATGTGTGAATGGTCGCCTTGAGCCAGTGATAGTGTTAGCTTCTTCAGTTAAGCTGAGCTAACTAACCAGTTGAAAGCTGAGTATTCTATAATAGGGTATAGCTGGTTCCAAGACTCTAGTGTAGAATGTCAAGGGTGTTAGAAGTGTATCAAAATAGAATAAGTATGATATTATATATACTAATAGTATCTGTGTGTATTTAGTTTGTTACATACGTAGATTTCTGGTTAGACAACATTATTGAGATGTTGTAAAGATACATTCTTAATTTATATTATTTAATCAGAAACTGGTCCTAGGAGCAGGCTGATGTAATATGGTCAATTTATTTTCACTACATATGTGCCTGTCAATCAAAAGACCATATACAGTGGGGCAAAAAAAGTATTTAGTCAGCCACCAATTGTGCACGTTCTCCAAAGATGAGAGAGACCTATAATTGGCATCATAGGTAGACCTCAACTATGAGAGACAAAATGAGAAAACAAATCCAGACAATCACATTGGCTGATTTGGAAAGAATTTATTTGCAAATTATGGTGGAAAATAAGTATTTGGTCAATATGAAAAGTTCATCTCAATACTTTGTTATATATCCTTTGTTGGCAATGACAGAGGTCAAACGTTTCCTGTAAGTCTTCACAAGGTTGGCACACACTGTTGCTGGTATGTTGGCCCATCCTCCATGCAGATCTCCTCTAGAGCAGTGATGTTTTGGGGCTGTCGCTGGGCAACGTGGACTTTCAACTCCCTCCAAAGGTTTTCTATGGGGTTGAGATCTGGAGACTGGCTAGGCCACTCCAGGACCTTGAAATGCTTCTTACGAAGCCACTCCTTCGTTGCCCGGGTGGTATGTTTGGGATCATTGTCATGTTGGAAGACCCAGCCATGTTTCATCTTCAATGCCCTTGCTGATGGAAGGAGGTTTGCACTCAAAATCTCACGATACATGGCCCCATTCATTCTGTCCTGTACATGGATCAGTCGTCCTGGTCCCTTTGTGGAGAAACAGCCCCAAAGCATGATGTTGCCACCCCCATGCTTCACAGTAGGTATGGTGTTCTTTGGATGCAACTCAGCATTCTGTCTCCTCCAAACACGACGAGTTGCGTTTCTACCAAACAGTTCTATTTTGGTTTCATCTGACCATATGACATTCTCCCAATCCTCTTCTGGATCATCCAAATGCTCTCTAGCAAACTTCAGACGGGCCCGGACATGTACTGGCTTAACCTCCCTGGCGGTATGATTATGTCACGAATTTTGTGCTGAAAGCGGTACCATTTTTTTGCATGGAAATATGTAGTTTTTTATTGTAGGCTGTAATTTTTAGGAATAACTCACTGAAATCTATCCGAAAAAGAGTCTATTAAACATTCCGGATATGATAAAACTTGAAACACGAAATCATAAATTATAATTTAATAAATAATCATAAAAAATAATATAATAATAATAAATTTAATTCAATAATATAATCAAACCAAAAACACTGAAATTTGAAATACAGAGGCAAATTCGCACATCGCTGAGCAAAGTCGCAAAATCGTTTTCAGTGTCTGATGAGGAATTTCCCCCACAAATCATTATCACTCAATTCTGCAAGTGGTTCTGATTTACTATCGCTGTTCTAAAACCGCTTTTGACGTAAAGGGACACTTTTTGGATGCCATGGACTTTTCTAAGTTTCCAGGCAGAAAGAACAGTCAAAATGCAGGCAGGACACAGGACAAAGCAGTGGGGACAAAATGTATGTGAAATGCAGTGAAAAAGCAATGACAGCAAAAATGTCATTTTTTAAAAATTTCAAATTTCCCGCCGGTTCCGCTGCCCGAACGTTCCGACGTCACAGGGACCGGAACACGGAAGCCAGATGCCGGCATCCGCCGGAGGAGATGGCCGGGGACGCTGCAGGGGACCCATTGTGGGAGCGAAGGACAAGGTAAGTGCTGCAGGGACCCCCAGAGAACGCTGCATGGTAAGCCCGAGTGTAGCTCGGGGTTACCGTTCTTGGTATAGAAATTCTACCCCGAGCTACACTTGGGAACACCGCCAAGGAGGTTAAGCAGAGGGACACGTCTGGCACTACAGGATCTGAGTCCCTGGCGGCGTAGTGTGTTACTGATGGTAGCCTTTGTTACGTTGGTCCCAGCTCTCTGCAGGTCATTCACTAGGTCCCCCCGTGTGGTCCTGGGATTTTTGTTCACCATTCTTGTGATCATTTTGACCCCACGGGGTGAGATCTTGCGTGGAGCCCCAGATCGAGGGAGATTATCAGTGGTCTTGTATGTCTTCCATTTTCTAATTATTGCTCCCACAGTTGATTTGTTCACACCAAGCTGCTTGCCTATTGCAGATTCAGTCTTCCCAGCCTTGTGCAGGTCTACAATTTTGTTTCTGGTGTCCTTTGACAGCTTTTTGGTCTTCACCATAGTGGAGTTTGGAGTGTGACTGTTTGAGGTTGTGGACAGGTGTCTTTTATACTGATAACAAGTTCAAACAGGTGCCATTGATACAGGTAATGAGTGCAGGACAGAGGAGCCTCTTAAAGAAGAAGGTACAGGTCTGTGAGAGCCAGAAATCTTGCTTGTTTGTAGGTGACCAAATACTTATTTTCCACCATAATTTGCAAATAAATTCTTTCCAAATCAGCCAATGTGATTGTCTGGATTTGTTTTCTCATTTTGTCTCTCATAGTTGAGGTCTACCTATGATGCCAATTACAGGCCTCTCTCATCTTTTCAAGTGGGAGAACTTGCACAATTGGTGGCTGACTAAATACTTTTTTGCCCCACTGTAAGTAACGTCCCCGCTGTTCAATGAAATTGCTCTGCTAAGCAGTATTGTTTGCCAAACAAGGTTGTAAGATCACGAATTGTGACGCTTTCAAGTATCATAAAAAGACACACACACGTACACACACACACGTACACGTTAATCACAGAAGACTGGAACAGATGCATTCTCTAGAACAAGAATTAGTCACTTCCCTCTACTTCCAGATTCTTCCCAAAGACCCTGAAGGACAAACTGAACATGGAAGAAGCATGAGACAATGTACATAATGGTGACACATCTTTAACCACTTGCCTACCAGGCACTTATACCCCCTTCCTTACCAGGCCAATTTTCAGCTTTCAGCGCTGCCGCACTTTGATTGACAATTGCGCGGTCATGCAACATTGTACCCATATGAAATTTTGATCATTTTTTTCTCACAAATAGAGCTTTCTTTTGGTGGTATTTAATCGCCACTGGGCGCTTTACTTTTTGCGCTATAAATTAAAAAAAGTGCAAAAAATTTGAAAAAAAAAAGTTTATTTGTTTCTTTTATAAAATTTTTCAAACAGGTATTTTTTCTCCTTCACTGATTTGCGTTGATGAGGCGGCACTGATGGGCACTGATAGGCGGCACTGATGGGCACTGATAGGCAGCACTAAAGGGCACTGATAGGCAGTACTAATGAGGTGGCACGGATAGGCGGCACTGATATGCAGCACTGATAGGCGGCACTGATGATGGGTACTGATAGACGGCACTGACTGGCATCACTTCTGGGCACTGACTGGCGGCACTGACTGGCACAACCCCTGGGCACTGACTGGGGGCACTGACTGGTGGCACTGACTGGCAGCACTGCTGGGCTGCACTGGTGGGTGGCACTGGTGGGCAGCACTGGTGGGTGGGCACAGGTGGGTGGCACTGGTGGGCACAGGTGGGTGGCACTGGTGGGTGGGCACAGGTGGGTGGCACTGGTGGGCACATGTAGGTGGCACTTCTGGGCACAGGTAGGTGGCACTGCAGAGTGGCACAGGTGGGGGCACTGCTGGGCACAGGTGGGGGCACTGCTGGGCACAGGTGGGGGCACTGCTGGGCGGAACTTGCGGGTGTCACTGCTGGGCACCGATCATCAGGGCACTGATCATCAGTGCCCTGATGATCGGTGCCGATCCCCGCTCTGACAACTGCCGGTTCTCGGCAGTACTTTCCTCACGATCTGACAGCGTGAGGAAAGTGCAGCCGAGAACCGGCACTTGCAGTTCCCTGTGATCAGCGTGTCATTGGACACCGCTGATCACGTGGTAAAAGGCCGGTGGGATCGGCCTTTCACCACATCACGTGATCAGCTGTGTCCGTAGGACACAGCGATCACGGAGATCGCCGGGTGCGCGCCCACTGGGGCGCGCAGGAGAGCGCGTTCTGGGAGGACGTCATATGACGTCCACTCAGAACTGGCCGGCCGCGGTGAAGCCATCATTCGGCTATGCGCGGTCGGCAAGAAGTTAAACTTCCGCTATGATATTTCGGGTTTTATCTACATGGAACTGTTCATGATACGCTTTACATTGTTATTTTAAGCCATTGTGTGATAAAATAAAATTACACTTTATTTTTTACTTTGCCGGCTCTTTGATCAAGCATAATCGCCTATAGACACTAAATAAGTATTATATGTGTCTCAGAAAATCCAACAGACTCGCCATCTACTCCATCAGTTGGAGATAGCATGACCTTCCTTTAATTGCATGGAGTCCTAAAGGCTGCTGCCGTATGACCTCCGGTAACAAGGCTCCACTTCCTCGAGAGTACACCGTGGTGCTTGGTCTGCATTGGAGAGTGGTGTGGTGCTCTGTGTTCTCACAGGGACTAGGAGCGCAAGGCCGATGTGAGCGGCCAGCCGTGACGTCACTGGCGTGTGACGTCAACGAGTTTCACTGTTGGGCGTATCTTACTCAGCTTCTTCAGGACCTGACCAAGCTGAGTAAGAAAGCATAGTTATTGTGTTTGTCTGATGATAGTTGTATCCCCACCATGGTGGTGCACCCCGATGTGTTTTGCTGCATAAGCAAAAGACCTTTGAGTCGTTACTTCTGCAGCATATTACTATCTTAGATTGTAAGCTCCCAGGATCAGGCCCTCCTAACCCTCTTGTATTGAACTGTATTGTTGCTGTATTGTCTCCCGTTATATTGTGAAGTGCTGAGCAAACTGTTGGCACTATATAAATCCTGTATAATAATAATAATTTATGGCCCAGCCATGATGCCTTTTTTATTTTTTGGTTTTTTGGGTGTTTTTGTACTAATATTGAGGTGATGGCTATCCTGCAGTCTTAACTCAATTGTCTCTATTGCAATTTTGCTAATAACATTTTTTTGAGTATCTCATTGTCCTTCATGTAACCGCTTTTCTCTTGTGAATTCTCTGTTCACATTGTTTTTTTTACCATCCAGACACATCCCTTGTCTGTTACTGGAGAATGTCCCAGAATTCCCGGCATCGCTCACCTCTCCTGTCAGCAGCTCCATCATCTTCTTGGTGACTTCTAGAATCTTCTGCATGTTGTGTCTCTCAGGTTTTAGGGAGTCACATGGAGGCACTGTGATGGTCATATGGTCACCTGACTTCAGAAGAGGAAATCTCTGTATTGGGGAACCAATAAGAATATCATGTTAGACTCCCAGAATCCTCCTCACCTCTCCGGTCAGGTCTGTGTTTTATTAATAGAGATAAGAGTGATGTCATGTGACCTCCCAGAATCCTCCTCACCTCTCTGGTCAGGTCTGTTTTATGAATAGAGATGAGTGATGTCATGTGACCTCCCAGAATCCTCCTCACCTCTCCGGTCAGGTCTGTGTTTTATTAACAGAGATGAGTGATGCCATGTGACCTCCCAGAATCCTCCTCACCTCTGCGGTCAGGTCTGTGTTTTATTAATAGAGATGAGAGTGATGTCATGTGACCTCCCAGAATCCTCCTCACCTCTCCGGTCAGGTCTGTGTTTTATTAATAGAGATGAGTGATGCCATGTGACCTCCCAGAATCCTCCTCACCTCTCCGGTCAGGTCTGTGTTTTATTAATAGAGATGAGAGTGATGTCATGTGACCTCCCAGAATCCTCCTCACCTCTCCGGTCAGGTCTGTGTTTTATTAATAGAGATGAGAGTGATGTCATGTGACCTCCCAGAATCCTCCTCACCTCTCCAGTCAGGTCTGTGTTTTATTAATAGAGATAAGAGTGATGTCATGTGACCTCCCAGAATCCTCCTCACCTCTCCAGTCAGCAGGTAGATGATCTCCAGGGTGAAGTTTAGTATCTTCTCCTCCATCCTCATTGATCATGTGATGTAAGCAAGTTTCTCTGTAGATGGATAGCAGAGAATTATCATGATGGTATTAGTTGTAAATATTTAGGATGGGGATATAAGGGGTAATAGGCGGGCTCCGCCCAGTGGGAAATATAATTCAGGTTATTAGGGGCCTATCTATAAAAAAAACAAACAAAAAACATTTATATTGCCATTCATTCAGAAAATCTTCATTTTCTTTTGTTTGGTGCACATTGGGTAACATAGAACCTTTATTAAGCTTTTCTCTTCTAAATAAAGGCTTTTTTTTTTTTTTTTTTTAATTATGGGAAGTAGTAAAATACCATATTGGGGCCACCAAATGGAGATGAGGCACACAGGAAAACCAGTTGTGCTCAAAAGTTTGCCTCCCCTTGGAGAATTGGTAATATACAGGATGTACCATTTGTAAGGAAAACATGAGTGAGCAGGGAAAACCCATTTCTTATGGGATTCATATTCTGTAACTGCAGGACATAACAAAATGTCCCAATCATAAAACAAAACATGGTGCCAAGAAAACCAATGAAATGCCCCCCCCCCCCCGTTCAATAGTTTGCCTCCCCTTAGTACCTAATCCTGCCCATTTTAGCATCAATGACAGTGTGCCGTCTTCTGTAATAGTTGTCTATGAAGCCCCTGAATTCTTGTAGGTGGTAGAGCTGCTCATTTGTCTTGGCAAAATGCCTCCAGGTCATGCAAAGTCATTGGTCATCTTGCATGAACCTCACGTTTGAAATCTCCCCAGAGCAGCTCGATGATATTAAGGTCAGGAGATTGTGATGGCCACTCCAGAAGCTTCACCTTTTTTTTCTCTATCCACTGGAGGGTCAACTTGACCTTGTGCTTAGGGTCATTTTTGTGCTGGAATGTCCACGAGCGTCCCATGTGCATTTTTCATGCAAATTGTATTCTCTGATAACATGCTGCATTCATGTTGCTATCAATTTTCACAAGAGCTCCCGTGCCTTTTGAGCTCACACACACCCCAAACCATCAGTGAGCCACCACCATGCTTCACAGTGAGGATGGTAATCTTATCCCTGTTCACTCCTCTCCAACCATAGCGCTCATGGTTGTGACCCTAAAGCTCCATTTTGGTCTCTGAAGTAAATGTATTAACAGCAAAGCAAAAAGACATGCACATACCTGCAAATAGTGAACATAAACAAGTGATAACGACAACAATAACACAAACACAGCTCCGGGAGTGAAAGGGATAAAGGATAAGTCAGATGCTCCCCTTTCCTGAGGAGCAGCCAATCAGTGCTCATAACACTGCACTGTCTCTCCCCTCCCTGCTAGTCCCTGGGTGCAGTGCTGGAGACAGGCGGGGAGGCTAGGAGGTAAACAGCGCAATGCTAAAAATATTACACGTTTAAGTTGCCATAAAGCCCCTTTTGTTTCAAAAAGCTCCAGACATTCCTTAAAGCAGATTTAAATACCGGTTTGTTTAAAAAAAATTTTTTTTTATTAGGACAAGTAGATTGGGGCACCGATTTAGTCCCTGGACAAGTAGTTTTTTATAAAAATGTCTACACCCCTGATAGTAGACATGACAGGTCCTCTTTAAGGAGACACCAGGGGCCTTTTAGATCTCTAGCATCACCTATGGACCCCAGTAAAACTGATGAAGTACAGATCGGGATTACTCAGCTGCTTCACTGAGCACAGTGACCGGGGAAGGACAGCTCTGAGCCTGGAAGTCATGAAATGTTCCTCTCTTCTGGGTTCATTCACCGGAGGGGAGATCCGAGAACTCATCCCCCTCCACTCCATCCATCATACCGGTCCCAGGCCTGCAGGGGGGCAGAGGAGCCAGGATACATGGAAGAGGAGCCCAAGGTACATGGAGGAGGATCTCAGGGTACATGGAGGAGGAGCCCAGGGTACATGGAGGAGGAGCCTGGGGTACATGGAGTAAGTAGTTGGATGGGGGGTTGTTATCTTTGGAGGAAGGGTGTGGAAGGGCTAATTTCAGCCCAACCCAAATCTGAATCTCATTCCTTCTTACAAAACTGCAAAGGTGAGAGGGTGACCCATCTCCACAATGAGGAGAATGTTCCGGCCCCGGAAGTGGGGGAATGTTGTGCCCCTGAAGGGGTTAATCTGGGTTCCCACACTATATATGTGTGTATCATCATCTGCTGGAGATAAAAGACGTCACAGTGACTATGGAGAAAGAGGACAGACGTGACCATGGAGGAAGAGGACGGACGTGACCATGGAGGAAGAGGACGGACGTGACCATGGAGGAAGAGGACGGACGTGACCATGGAGGAAGAGGACGGCGTGACCATGGGGGAAGAGGACGGCGTGACCATGGGGGAAGAGGACGGACGTGACCATGGAGGAAGAGGACGGACGTGACCATGGAGGGAAGAGGACGGGCGTGACCATGTGGGAAGAGGACGGGCGTGACCATGGGGGAAGAGGACGGACGTGACTATGGGGGAAGAGGACGGACGTGACTGTGGAGGAAGAGGACGGAAGTGACTGTGGGGGAAGAGGACGGACGTGACTGTGGGGGAAGAGGACGGACGTGACTGTGGGGGAAGAGGACGGACGTGACTGTGGGGGAAGAGGACGGACGTGACTGTGGGGGAAGAGGACGGACGTGACTGTGGGGGAAGAGGACGGACGTGACTGTGGGGGAAGAGGACGGACGTGACTGTGGGGGAAGAGGACGGACGTGACTGTGGGGGAAGAGGACGGACGTGACTGTGGGGGAAGAGGACGGACGTGACTGTGGGGGAAGAGGACGGACGTGACTGTGGGGGAAGAGGACGGACGTGACTGTGGGGGAAGAGGACGGACGTGACTGTGGGGGAAGAGGACGGACGTGACTGTGGGGGAAGAGGACGGACGTGACTGTGGGGGAAGAGGACGGACATAACCGGGGGGGGGGGGGTTACTGGGTATAAATAGGAAATAACATCTTATTACCTCCTCTGCTGCCACTTCCACCAACGTCTCCTCTCTACTTTCTCCCCACTCACCTCTCACCCAGAACTTCCTATTTATACCTGACATCACTTCCTGTCTGTACCTGACATCACTTCCTGTCTTCCACAGAGACTTCCTGTCTGGGTATTAGTGGGGTCACCACCATGTGGAGCTCAGAGGAACTGCAGCCTTGAGAAACGTCTCGTAGTGTGAATACAGATTTGCTAGTACAGTCATTCTTTTTGGCTTTTTGTCCAGATATCTGTATACCAAACTGTATCCTGAGAATCACGGTGTAAAGGTGTTTAGGACCAGACTAGGGTTACCACCTCATCCGTTTAAACCCAAACACATATTAATGACACGGATTCCGTGGCTGATGAAGGTGGTAATTAAACTCACTTAGAGCCTTATCTGCATTAAATCAGCCTCAGAACCCGTGTCATTAATATGTGTTCGGTTTTAAAGGGATGAGGTGGCAATCCTAGTTGGAGAAGCCAGGCGGCACTCATCACCAAACAGTGCAAAGGTAGCATTGCCCATTGTCTGGTCTAGGGTTGCCACCTTATCCCTTTAAAACCGAACATATATTAATGACACGGGTTCTGAGGCTGGTTAAGGTGGTCATTAACCTCACTTAGTGCTTTATCTGCATTAAATTAGCCTCAGGACCCGTGTCACTAATATGTGTTCGGGTTTAAAGGGATAAGGTGGCAATCCTAGACCAGACAATGGGCAATGCTACCTTTGCACTGTTTGGTGATGAGTGTCGCCTGGCTTCTCCAACTAGGGTTGCCACCTCATCCCTGTAAACTCGAACACATATTAATGACACGGGTTCTGAGGCTGGTTAAGGTGGTCATTAACCTCACTTAGTGCTTTATCTGCATTAAATTAGCCTCAGGACCCGTGTCACTAATATGTGTTCGGGTTTAAAGGGATAAGGTGGCAACCCTAGACCAGACAATGGGCAATGCTACCTTAACACTGTTCAGTGATGAGTGCCTGGCTTCTCCAACTAGGGTTGCCACCTCATCTCTTTAAACTCAAACACATATTAATGACACGGGTTCTGAGGCTGATTAAGGTGGTCATTAATCTCACTTAGTGCCTTCTCTGCATTAAATTAGCCCCTGGGTATTAGTGGGGTCAGAACCCGTTTCATTAATATGTGTTCGAGTTTAAGGGGATGAGTTGGAGAAGCCAGGCACTCATCACTGAACAGTGTAAAGGTAGCATTGCCCATTGTCTGGTCTAGGGTTGCCACCTTATCCCTTTAAAACCGAACACATAATTATGGCACGGGTCCTGAGGCTAATTTAATGCAGATAAGGCACCAAGTGAGGTTAATGACCACCTTAATCAACCTTAGAACCCGTGTCATTAATATGTGGTCGGTTTTAAAGGGATAAGGTGGCAACCCTAGACCAGACAATGGGCAATGCTACCTTTGCACTGTTTGGTGATGAGTGCCTCCTGGCTTCTCCAACTAGCGTTGCCACCTCATCCCTGTAAACTCGAACACATATTATATACACGGGTTCTGAGGCTGATTTGATGCAGATAAGGCACTACATGAGTTTAATGACCACCTTAATCAGCCACAGAACCCGTGTCATTAATATGTGTTTGAGCTTAAAGGGATGAGGTGACAACCCTGTCTCCAACCATCCCAGATATAGAGGTCATAGCTTCTCACTATTTATCCGGGCCCTCTGAGAGGAATTAGTGCCCAGAAGAGGGAAGTGGAGGGCTCTGTGAAGGTTTTTTTTTTATGAGGAACATCAGGGGCCCTGCGTGTGGTGGAAGAAGGAGGATTGAGGGTGCTGTGTGGGGTCCTGGTGGAAGGGGGAGGGGCCATCTTCTCTATGTCCCAACACCTAGCTGGGGAACCATTCTCAACTTTTTGTCTGTACTGAACATGTGATATCAGTTCCAGCTGTCCGCTTCTCGGAGCCAATACCCCCAAGTCCCTAGGAGCAGTTCCCCGTGACCCTAAATACACCCTATGTCCTCCTTGTCCCAATCTTCACCACCTTCTGCAGCTCTCTACCCCCTCCACTGCCCTGTCCTCTTGTTTCAAGCCTCATTCTCCTCTTCACTACCCCATCCCTCTCTTCACTGCCCTGTCCTGCTCTTTGTTCTTCTTTTTCCTTCTTCATTGCACTGTCCCCATCTTCATCCTGTTATCCTCCTTCCTTCCCTCTCGTCACCTTCTTACCCCCCTCTTTAATAACCTGTTTCTCTCTTCACATCGTCTTCCCCCTCTTCAACCCTTTTCCTCATCATCACCTCTTTACCCTCCTTCCCCCTGTCCCCCATTTCACCATCTTTTCTTCCTCTTCACCTCCTCACCACCTCCCCATTCTCTTGTTTACTCTCCATCTCCCTTTTCAAATCACCGTCCCCCTCATAACTCCTTCTTCCCCACCTACACCCTTCTTACCCCATCTTCATTGCTCTGTACCTCTCTTTACATCCCCCTTCCCAATCTCCTCTTTCCTCTCTTCACCACCCCCCTTCCCCCTTGTTATCTCCCCATCCTCCTCTTTATCCTTATCTCCTTTTTGAGCTCCCTGTCCCCCACTTCACCACCTCTTCTTTCTCACCACCTCCCCATCTCCCTCTTCACTCCCCATTCTCTTTTTCGAATCCCTGTCCCCCTCATAACGCTCTCTCTGACCTCTCTACACCCTCCTCACCATCTTCACTGCTCACCTCCCCTTCACATACCCCTTCCCTCTCTTCACCCCCTTTTTCCCCTCTTTCTCCTCATCACCTTCCTACCCCTCTCCTCTCCCTAGTGTCCCTTTTTATGTCCTTGTCCCCAAGTTCACTTCTTCAACTCTTCGTTTCCCTCCTCACTATCCTGCACTCCTCTTTACCTCCCTCTTCACTCCCCTGTCCCCCTTTTCACCCCTTTTTGCATTTTTTTAAATCTTTTTTTGCATTTTACTGATGAACAAGACCTTCTTGTCTGTGTTTTCTGCCTTTACTATGATAAATCTTCCTGTATGTACTGCATTATAAAATGTTATTGTGGAATAGGTTAACAATATGCTTCTTGTAAAATATACAGTAGATGGGTCTTCTCCACTCCCACCAAGGGGGACAGAAATATATGACTGCCTACTCCAACCTTTCTCAGCCAGGGGTCCTACAAAGGTTTCTAGGGGTTCCTTGAGCAAAGAACAATTTCTGTCTCTCAGTAACAAGAGGCATCAATGATCTGTAAGGGGGCAGTCTTCCCACTGATGACAATACAAGAATGTCCTTCTCCCTCTGACCACTGATGACCACGTAAAAGGGTCCTCCTCCTACTGACTGATATCAGGTGGTCCTTCTCCCACTGACCCCCAATAGTGATGGGCCGAACACTTCCCTGTTCAGTTCACAGTCGGACATCCAAACCTACAGAATGTTCAAACTTCGAACACGAACCAAACAATTTACTGAGCGGTATCTTAGTGCATCTGAGTATGTGGAAAGTTCCCGCTCAGTTACTAAAATCTGGCATGAGTTCTATTAGTCATTGCTGCCCAGAGGGAGTTCTCCTTTGCCCACAAACACTTCTGCCAGCTTTTACTGCTTCAAGTCTGCCATTGCCCAGTTCTTTAAAGGGGCATCACACCAGTGAACTGCCACAAGAAGGAGAGGTACTTATCCCTCCCTTTCCTTTGTGTTATCCCCTTGAGGAACTTTCATCTACAGTGGGGCAAAAAAGTATTTAGTCAGCCATCAATTGTGCAAGTGAGATCTTGCGTGGACCCCAGATCGAGGGAGATTATCAGTGGTCTTGTATGTCTTCCATTTTCTAATTATTGCTCCCACAGTTGATTTGTTCACACCAAGCTGCTTGCCTATTGCAGATTCAGTCTTCCCAGCCTGGTGCAGGTCTACAATTTTGTTTCTGGTGTCCTTCGACAGCTCTTTGGTCTTCACCATAGTGGAGTTTGGAGTGTGACTGTTTGAGGTTGTGGACAGGTGTCTTTTATACTGATAACAAGTTCAAACAGGTGCCATTGATACAGGTAATGAGTGCAGGACAGAGGAGCCTCTTAAAGAAGAAGGTACAGGTCTGTGAGAGCCAGAAATCTTGCTTGTTTGTAGGTGACCAAATACTTATTTTCCACCATAATTTGCAAATCAATTCTTTCCAAATCAGCCAATGTGATTGTCTGGATTTGTTTTCTCATTTTGTCTCTCATAGTTGAGGTCTACCTATGATGCCAATTACAGGCCTCTCTCATCTTTTTAAGTGGGAGAACTTGCACAATTGGTGGCTGACTAAATACTTTTTTGCTCCACTGTACACTTCTTCTCATTTACACCAGTTGGGCTCCAACAAGTGCGTAGAAGACTCCATATCGCTCTTAAAGGGACGCTGGCTATTTTGGGTAAAGAGCTCTTTCTACTTCAGGTTTAATCCTTGCCATTGGCTCTTCAGGGCCTGCAGTGAGCTAGTTTACCTGTTGATAGGTTTTTTTGTTGCTCACTGGAGACTGAAAAGCCACCTCAGGTTGGAGGTATTGGATTACTTCTGAAAGCAGGCCTGCTAACACTGACTGAGATTCTACTGTGAATGCAGTTTCTTTACTTATAGTTGACACGAGTGACAGCTGTTTTTGCATATGCCAATATATTCTGTGTTGTTGGACCATGACGTTTGATATAAATTTCATATCTGTTTAATCTATGTGTGTCTACTTCCTGGTATTACAGTGTCTGCCACGAATTAGGTGTACCAGAGGGGCTGAGGGTGTTCTTAGAGTTGAGGCACAGAACAGTGAAGCAACAATCACCAAGCGGGTCCCTCGGGGGTAGCGCTACATATGTATGTTAAACTACTATACAGGATGCTAGGTATGGGATTACACAAGATATATGTTTCCCCATTATTTGGGATATGGTCTTAATAAATGGGGGTCACTTGAATGCAGTTTTTGAGTATTCAAGGGTTCTCACCCATACAGGCTGATGGTTACCTGGGCAGTTTGGTTGGAGAAGAGAGGACTGACTTACTGTGCTCTCAGGATGGGTAAGTCCTCATTTGAGACCCAGAATTTGGAGGCCTTTTGGGTGGGAATAAGTCACAAACCCTGATTACAGGGACTTTGGTCCTGAAGGAGTTCCACCTGCAGAAGAGGCCTAAAGAACAGGAAGCCATCATCAAGAGTCTGTGAAGTGCGTAGCAGGACACACTAGAGAGTGGGCTGCATATGACTGACTCTTTATAGCAACTAGAAACCTCCTGTCAGGGATCCCACCGCCGTGCAACGGCGATGGATCCCCTCGGACCGTGGCGGTGTGAGTGCGCATGCGTGGGACCGTGCGGGCGCACATGCACAGTAGCATACACATCACCGCAAGGCGGGCTATTTAAACCTGCAATACAGTGTAATCAATGCCTTCTGGTCTATAATGTCCTGCACTCCAAAACATGATTCTGTTGCCTGTATCTGATCTGACCCTGACTAAGAGGGTCATCACCTGCACCGACCCCGGCTATCCCTGACTATCCACTTGCCTGCTCCCTTGTACTTGATTTGCTCATTTGATCTTGGCCCAGCTTGTCTGACTCTGCTGCACCCATGGTCCTGCACCTAGCCTGCATACTTACCTGCTGCTGCACCCACGGTCCTGCACTGTCGCTCCAGGAGCCATGGCGAGCCCTGCAGTGATGATGTTGCCCCCTGAACCTAGAGTACCTACACCTGAAAGATTTTCTGGCAAGCGCCAAAAATTCAGGGCCTTCTGCAACGCTTGTGAACTCTATTTTGCGTTGCAACCCTGCACCTTTTCCTTAGAGGCAACCAAGGTGGGGTTTGTGATCTCACTCCTCCAGGGTGAACCACAAGCATAGGCCAATCATTTGCTGGAGAAGGAAGATGCCAAACTGTCTTACTTAAATCGGTTCTTTGAGGCTATGGTGCAGCTCTATGATGATCCCCAGCGATCTGCGACAGCAGAAGCTGCACTACACTCTCTTCAGCAGGGTCGCAGGGCAGCTGAAGACTATGTAACAGAAATCTGGCGTTGGAGCACCAATACCAATTGGAAAAATGCTGCCCTACGATACCAGTTCCGCGTAGGCCTAGCCGAACCCCTGAAAGATGAGCTAGCTCGAGTCGGAGTACCCAACACATTGGAAGAGCTTATTAATCTGGCTATCCAAATTGACCGCCGTCTTAGGGAACGAAAGTTGGAAAGATCCGCAGACCAAGTTTGTCCCATGTGGATGCTATCCAGGGCACCACCTCCAATGAGTATGGCACCAACCAGCCCTGCTACACCCAATTCTGATGAATCTGAACCCATGCAAATAGGGTTACTACAAACCTCTCACCCCAGAGGAACATCAACGCCGCCAACAGGGCAACCTATGCCTCTATTGTGGAGAACCGGGCCATTATGTACGGAACTGCCCTGCAAAATTACATAAGTCCCTGACCACCCTGCCTTCTAAACTACCAACCATCAACCCTGCTCATCTTACCATTTCCATCTCATTCCAGCTTTCAGGAAGAACTCTGCCAGTACCCGCTATCATCGATTCTGGGGCCTGCAGTTGCTTTACCGATGCAACTTTCGCTCAGCAACACCAGATGCCCTTAAAAGCCAAAACTCAGAGACTGACAGTATATCTGGCCAACAGATCAAACATTAAGTCTGGGGCAGTCACACAGGAAACGATCCCACTTCCTGTGATAATATCTCCATCTGGTCACAAGGAACTACTATGCCTGGATGTTATTGCATCACCACTGTTTCCAGTCATCTTGGGAATCCCATGGTTGCAGGCCCACAACCCCAGTGTAAATTGGGTATCTGGTGAAGTGGACTTTCAATTGGCCTACTGCCATGAGCACTGCTTGCCCCAAGGTCCTGCTCCATCCGGGCCCGTTATGCATGGAAAATGATACAGAAGTAGGCCAAATGGATCCGGCAGCATACCATGACTTTCTGGACATCTTCAGTAAACATGGTGCAGACCGCCTTCCACCTCACAGGCCCTACGACTGCCCCATCGAACTCCTACCTGGAGCTGAGATTCCCTTTGGTTGGATCTTCCCACTGTCAGAGCGTGAGTTGGAGGCATTAACCATTAGCCGCCCGGCCAATGGCCGTTTGGCGGCTTCAAAAGTGTTGCTGCATTCCGGGTGCACGCCATCTGGCGTGCTCCCGCACAAGCGCAGTTTGCGCTAATGCAGAGCGGCGCAGCAGCGCGATCTGTCACCGGCCGTGTACCTCGGACACGGCCAATGAAAGATCCGAGTACCGGCTCCCGTTGCTGGTACCATGTGACCTGCTGTGACCAATCACAGCAGGTCACAGTTGTATACAATGGATGGCTTCATTCATGCCATCCATTGTATACTAGTGCCTAGCTGTGAATGGTCACAGCTAATCACATGCACATGTCATGTGATTAGCTGTGACCAAATCACAGCTAAGCACAAAAAAAAAAAAAGCTGAATGAATCGATTTCATTCTGGTAAATGCTTGCTTATAGCAAAGTAATTCTTTGCTATAAGCAAATTGTGTAAAAAAAAAAAAAAAAATACTGATCACTTCCCCAAAGTAGTACAATGTTACTATGGTAACATTGTACTACTTTGGTCATAGTAAAATATGAAAAAAAATCTTTAAAAAAATTAAAAAAAATGTAATAAAAAATTAAAAATAAAAAAATTTAAAAAAAATATATATATTTTTTTTTTCATACTGTCACCAGTCAGTGTCCCTGATCACCGCCATGCCAGTTATATGGTGACGCTGTACTGCACTGGTGACAGTATGTAAAAAAAAAATAGTGAAAATAATTTTTTAAATTTTTTCATTTTCCGAAAAATTATGACAAAAAAAATACAACTTCAAAAAACTCGCCATTCCTCTTATGAAGTACGTCGGACTGTCTACTCTGCAAAAAGGGGTCATTTGGGGATATCTGTACTGTTCTGACATTTGGGGGATATCTGTACTGTCCTGACATTTGGGGGATATCTGTACTGTCCTGACATTCTTGGACCTCAAGAAATTAGATTGGCTGTCAGTACTTCAGGATTGATCAATTTTCAGATCTATACCATAGTTTGTGAACTCTGTAACTTTCCTACAAACTAAATAATACATCCTAATTTGGGTTATTTAAACCAAAGACATGTAGCAGAATACATCTCGGCCTAAATTTATGAAGAACAATTATTTATTTGTAAACTTTTATAACAGAAACAAAGAAAAACTTGTTTTTTTTCAAAATTTTTGGTCCTTTTTTGTTAATTTAGCAAAAAATAAAAACCTCAGCGGTGATTAAATACCGCCAAAAGAAATCTCTAGTTGAGTGAAGAAAATGATAAAATTTTAGTTTGGGTACAATGTTGTATGACCGCGCAATTGTCATTCAAAGTGTGAGAGCGCTGAAACCTGAAAAATGGCCTGGGCAGGAAGGGGGAAAATTGCCCAGTATTGAAATGGTTAAAGGACTACATTGAAGATAATTTCAAAAAGGGGTTCATCCACCCCTCCATCTTACCAGCAGGGGCAGGGATCTTCTTTGTTGAAAAAAAAGATCACTCCCTCCGTCCATGTGTGGACTACCGCAAATTAAATAACATCACTGTGAAGAATAGATATACTCTGCCACTAGTCCCAGAGGCTCAGATCCGCAACCATATTTACTAAACTAGATCTAAGAGGGGCCTACAATCTTGTAGGGATCAGAGAAGGAGATGAGTGGAAGACAGCCTTCCGTACCAGGTTTGGGCACTACGAATATTTAGTTATGCCCTTTGGACTGTGCAATGCCCCTGCAACCTTCCAGCACCTAGTGAATGACATCTTCAGGGACTTTTTAGACATCTTTGTGATTGTTTATCTTGATGACCAGAACTTTTCTGCATCCATCGAGCTTCACCAGGGTCATATGCAGAAAGTCCTTGGTCGCCTCCGACTACATGGACTTTATGTAAAACCAGAGAAATGTGAGTTGCAGTGCCATTATTCCAGTTTCCGGGTAGTTACCATCCCCCATTATTATCACTGTCCCAGCCCTTTCCATCTGTGCGAGGAGCTGAGTCTCCACCTCCTCATTAACACTGGGAGGCCTATAACAAACTCCAATGATGACCTTTGTAGTACCGCCCCCCATGTGCAGTTCCACCCATAATCCTTCAGCCTCATCACACTCTCCATCAACTAGGTCCTCTTTCACACTCGCTCTGAGATCACTTCTCACATAGAGACAGACACCACCACCTTTCCTATTTCCCCCGTCTCTCTGAAAGAGAACCTAGCCAGGAATATGAATGGCCCAGTCATGTGAGGAATGAAGCCAAGATTCAGCAATACCAATTCAATCCTAGTTCTCTTCATGCACCAAACCTTCCAACTCACCTATTGTGCTGGGCACACTTCTGGCATTGGGGAACAAACACTTAAATTCACTGACACCTTGTTCATTCACCGACACCTTGTTCATTCACTGACATCTTGTTCATTCACTGACACCTTGTTCATTCACCGACACCTTGTTCACACAGATTTTGTGTATTTTTTATTTTCATACAAATGGTACCAATTCTACTGGTTGTTTGTAACATGGGAACATTCTTATCATCTGCCATAGCCCTCCCCCCATCTTTCCCCATTGCACCCCCCAATAAGGACTGACCCCTGTCTGATCTGTCTACCCCGTTATAATTGAATTCACCCTTCCCCCTCCATCCTAGTTTATATACTCCTCCAGCCTTCCCATAAACCCCTCCCCCAGCACAGCAGACCCCCTTCCATTTAGGAGCAAACCATCTCTAGTATATAGGCTGCACCCCAATGAGAAGTCAGCCCAGTGCTCTAGGTCAGGACTCCATTTTTATTCTCCTGCTATCAATGGCCAACCCGGTCCCACACTTCATCCATGTCTTTGGTGACCTCTGATCTCCTTAAGAACTCTCTTCCATGATGAAGATCAGCCATGGAGTATATCTGAGGTGTATATCAGTATTGTGCTTCTTCCCCACATTAGAGCTGGGATGTCCAGCAACATTCATCTAGAAGACATTTCCCGCACTCAAGGCACTAATACACCTCCAGGGTTGTGTGGGACCCCTGATGTACAGGAAGACAGGACTTCAGTGAAGAATATTTCCCTCACTCAGGACAGGAAAGTGGCTTCTCCCCCGTGTGAGATCTCTGATGTCTGTGAAGATTGGACTTCTGTGAAAAACATTTCCCGCACTCAGGACAGGAATACGGCTTTTCCCCTGTGTGATATCTCTGATGTGTGTGAAGACTGGACTTGTCTGAAAAACATTTCTCGCACTCAGGACACGAATACGGCTTCTCCCCTGTGTGAGATCTCTGATGTGTGTAAAGATTGGACTTCTGTGAAAAACATTTCCCGCACTCAGGACAGGAATACGGCTTCTCCCCTGTGTGAGATCTCTGATGTGTGTGAAGACTAGACTTGTCTGAAAAACATTTCCCGCACTCAGAACAGGGATACGGCTTCTCCCCTGTGTGAGATCTCTGATGTGAGTAAAGATTGGATGTCACTGAAAAACATTTCCTGCACTCAGGACAGGAATACGGCTTCTCCCCTGTGTGAGATCTCTGATGTGTGTGAAGACTAGACTTGTCTGAAAAACATTTCCCGCACTCAGGACAGGAATACGGCTTCTCCCCTGTGTGAGATCTCTGATGTGAGTAAAGATTGGACTTCTTTGAAAAACATTTCCCGCACTCAGGACAGGAATACGGCTTCTCCCCTGTGTGAGATCTTTGATGTGTGTAAAGACTGGACTTCTGTGAAAAACATTTTCCACACTCAGGACAGGAATACGGCTTCTCCCCCGTGTGAGATCTTTGATGTGTGTAAAGACTGGACTTCTGTGAAAAACATTTCCCACACTCAGGACAGGAATACAGTTTCTCCCCTGTGTGAGATCTCTGATGTGTGTAAAGGTTAGACTTGTCTGAAAAACATTTCCCACACTCGGAACAGTGATACGGCTGCACCATTGTGTGCAATCTCTGATGTATGGAAAGATGGGACTCCATTGAAAAACACTTCCCGCACTCAAGACAAGAATATGGCTGCTCCCCCGTATGATGAGAGCTCTGATGTGTGTGAAGACTGGTCTTGTCTGAAAAACATTTCCCACACTCGGAACAGGGATATGGCTGCTCCCCCGTGTGAGATCTCTTATGTGTGTAAAGATAGCACTTTGTTGAAAAACATTTCCCGCACTCAGGACAGGAATACGGCTTCTCCCCCTTGTGAGATCTCTGATGTTTGTGCAGACTGGACTTCTTTGAAAAACATTTCCCGCACTCAGGACAGGAATACTTCTCCCCAGTGTGAGATCTGTGATGTGTGTACAGATGCGACTTCTGTGAAAAACATTTCCCACACTCAGGACAGGAATACAGCTTCTCCCCCGTGTGAGTTCTCTGATGTCTGTCAAGCCTCTCCTTCAGTGAAAAACATTTCCCGCACTCAGGACAGGAATACGGTTTTTCCCCTGTGTGAGATCTCTGATGTTTGTAAAGACTGGACTTATATAAAAAACATTTCCCGCACTCAGAACAGGAATGTGGCTTCTCTCCTGTGTGAGATCTTTTATGCACATTAAGCTCTGATTTACGCAGGAAACCCTTCTCACACTCCGTACAGTAGAACCTCTTCCCTGTTGGAAGGCCGGCCCGGTCCTGCACAGTCTGAGGTTCCTCAGGATACGAGGAATACGATGGTCCATCTACACTGGGGGGTACCGGATGGACATTGGAGGGAGCCGGGTTTTCTCCTGGACTATACTGTGTGATGTCCTCATCTTCTACTTTCCAGTCTGGAGACAAAGTGAGACAATCCTCGGAGGTTTTCCTCATCTCCCGGCCATGGACTAAAATACAAACACAAAGAGGATTACTAAACAGGAGCTGATTGGTTCCCCCAAAACAGGACTGGCTGAGCCCCACCAGAGGTCAGAGAGTGAGGATGGTGGGAGAACAACCACGTCCAGCTGGGAGGAAATGGGTGTAACAAAAGAGAATCCATATTATGTGTATATATAGCAGTGGGGGGAGGGGGAGAGCAGAAGTCAGGACTATGTAATGTACAACATAGAGTATATAGTGCAGGGGTCAGGAGTATGTAATGTACAATATAGAGTATATAGTGCAGGGGTCAGGAGTATGTAATGTACAACATAGAGTATATAGTGCAAGGGTCAGGAGTATGTAATGTACAACATAGAGTATATAGTGCAGGGGTCAGGAGTATGTAATGTACAACATAGAGTATATAGTGCAGGGGTCAGTACTCATAATATTGGTATTCAGTAATCAGTGGAAGCTTAAATGTTTCCTGTAGACAAGTTGCAGAGATCCCACACCGCTGCCTCCCATCTCCTGAGACTGCACTCAGTGACTTGGGTCTGAGACTATACAGACATATCCCTCCACCCGGCACAGCCAGCAGACATCAGAACAAGGAACCCTGGGAGAAATGTTCTGTCAGAGATCTTACTGACCCGGGCATGGGGCAGAATACCCAAATCACATGTCCCAGGTGCCTAGGTCAAGTAATGCTGCCAGCTGAACCCCATAATCTCCATAAATCCAGTCTAGATACATAAATTGTGTCTGCAGCACAGAGAAGGAAGATTATCCGAGAGAAATCCAGGAATACAGGACGGGGAACACAGCTCAGGAAAGTGACCAGGGGATTACAGGCTGATATCACCCAGTCCCCGCCCTACTCTGGACCAATCAGTGAGCAGTATGGGTGGAGGAATGGATTTAGTGTTCATGACCCACCTGTGCTGATCTCTGTAGGAGTGTCCTCCTCTATAAATGTCCCCGTTATTCCATCCTCCTCCATAGACTGCTGATCATCCCTCACATACGCCTCTTCTTCTTCTGATTTCACCTCAAATTCTATATCGATTGGATCTCCACTCTAAATCAAGGAAATGAGAGAAAATATCATCTGTATGATGTAAGATTTATGATTGTGACATCACACACAAAATCCACACATTGTCTCCCTTCACAGAAGCAGATCACATGTGATATGTCGGTACATTTCCCCTAAATACCGCATGCCATCCTGAAACTGTCCATTTCCTATCCCGTGTTGCGGTATTGACCACAAACACTGAACACGCTCAGTAAATACCGCATGAACAGGCATTACATTCACAGAAGGGAATAAAGAATGAAATGCATGCGGTCATTAATTAGTGGTGGAGACATGCGGCATTCAGGAAATGTGTACTGCTTGGTACAGAGTGGGCGGCCGCTGGCATCCTTAACAACCAGTAAACAACATGGTTGTTAGGGAGCGAGCGGCCGCTGCGTCCTAACCAACCTATAAATCTAAAAAAAAGAATTACCGGCAACAAAATATTAAGAAAATGGGGTAGGGTCCCCCCTCGGGTCTGGTATGGATTTTGAGCATGCTGCCGGCAGGTCAGGAAAGGGGGGCCAAGCAAGAGACCCCCCCTCCTGAAACATACCAGGCCACGTGCCCTTAACATGGAGTGGATGCTCTGGGGAAGGGGGGGCTTTGCTCCCTCAGAGCACATTTTCCATGTTGATGGGGACAAGGAACTCTTCCCCACAACCCAGGCTAGTGGCTGTGGGGGTTTGCAGGCAGAGGACTTACAAAATGTAACAAGGGGGCCCTCAGATCCCTCACCCCATGTGAATGAGTATGGGGTACATGGTAGCCCTAATTATTCACCCCAAAAAAAGTATTCTGTTAAATAGACAGCAGGCACTTTTTGACAAATCCTTTATTAAAAAAGCAAAACTAAAGCAAAATGTCCCCCCGGTGTAGATCCATCATCAATCACGATGCTCGCTGTCACCGCTGACTCGGAAAGAAAAGCTCCGCTCCCAATGAAGACTCCCCTTTGTCTGACAGCTCTGCTTCCTCCTGCCACTAAATATACTAAGGGACGGTGCCACTTGGTGACGTCACTGACCAGGGCATGATGTATTGGTGACGTCACAAGAGGGGAAGGCCACCCAGTGATGTCACAGGGTAGTAGCGCTCCTTAGTCTACTTAGAAGTGGGAGGCGGCGGAACTGTCAGACAGCAGGAGGGGAGCTTTGTTTTTTCTTTGAGTCAGCGATGACAGCGAGTATCGTGATTGGATCATCGATGGATCTACATCAGGGGGATATTTTTCTTTTTTTGTCAAAAATAACTTCCAGTGTTTTTTTAAACTACATTTTTTTTGGTGAATGAATAGGGGTACTATGTACACTATACTCATTCACATTGTGGGGGGGCCGGGATCTGGGGGCCTCCTTGTTAAAGGTGGCTTCCAGATTCCAATAAGCCCCCCACCCACAGCCCCCCACAACCACTGGCCAGGGTTGTGGGGAAGGGACCCTTGTCCCCATTGACATGGAGACAAGGTGTTTTTGGGGGGGCAGGGTGCCCCTGACCTGAAGCACCCACCCCATGTTGAGGATATGTGGCCTGGTATTGTTCAGGAGGAAGGTGGGCACTCTCTAAGGGTCTGGTGTTGATTTTGGAGGGGAACCCATGCCTTTATTTTTATTATTTTGGCTTCGGGGTTCCCCTCAAAATCCATACCAGACCTGTCACAGCTGTCAGCAGGGAACTTGGCGGCCGTCTTGTTTACTGGTTGTTGGGGACACTGGCGGCTGCCCTCTCCTTAACAACAAGCTATTTATAAGTGTTGCTAAGGACACCAGTGGAAAATTACTAGCAGGCTTCACTACTAAACAACAGCATGCAGCATCTTACTACATACTCGGATACGGGAAGATACCGCTTTGTGATTGGAGCCCATAGTCTCTACAAGTCCATGTTCTAGATTCTCCATTCCACCAACCTTGCAATGGTGGGGGACGGTGTGACCTTCCTGTGTGGAATCCCGGGAATACAAAGGACGGGGACATCTCTCTGGTGGGTTCCTGGTATTAGGTGGCTCCATCATATCCTTGTGTCCTTCTGAAAACTCCTCCATCACTCCATACTCCTCATCCTCCTCTTTATACTCTTCTTTAACATCAATATTATCATCCCCGAGGATTCCACTCTGAATATATAATAAAACATTCATTGTAACAAACATGCTGTGTATAAATCACAACTACCAATAATTGTCATCATCTACCTGATGATGGTGAGGGATGGTGTGACCTTCCTGTGTGGAATCCCGGGAATACAGAGGACGGGGACATCTCTCTGGTGGGTTCCTGTAGCTGGATGACTCCACCATGGTGTCCTGGTACAGATCTTTGTGTTCTTTTAGAGACTCTGAGTCCTCCATCACCCCATCCTCATCATCCTCCTTTTTTATCTCTTCTTTAACCTCAACTTTAGGATCTCTCAGGTTTCCACTCTGAATATATAATAAAAATGACATCAATGGTAACAATGCAGATAATGTACAGATCCTAATGATACTATCAGTGATTGTTCCTCATCTACCTGATGATGGTGAGGGATGGTGTGACCTTCCTGTGTGGAATCCCGGGAATACAGAGGACGGGGACATCTCTCTGGTGGGTTCCCATGACTGGATCCATCTGTAGGAAACACACACACTGACTGAATCCATTGTTTCTATGTGTTTATCAGATGATGGGGGATCTAGGTGGATCCTCCGTACTGCTCTCTCCTTTACAATAAAGTCTCCTCTTACCCGGTGATGTGAGGGGCGGCTGATTGTCCATCATGACGTCCTTGTAGAGATCCTTGTGTCCTTCTAAATACTCCCACTCCTCCATGGAGAAATAGACAGTGACACCCTGACACCTTATAGGAACCTGACACACACAATGATACAGTCACCATCCAGACACATCCCTTGTCTGTTACTGGAGAATGTCCCAGAATTCCCGGCACCGCTCACCTCTCCTGTCAGCAGCTCAGTGATCTCTCTGGTGACTTCTAGAATCTTCTTCTTCTTTCTCTCTTCTATCAGGGAGGGAGGTGGAGGCAATGTGATGTCATATGATCTCCAGACTTCACAGGAGGAAAACTCTACATCTGAACACAGATAGTAACATCAAATGATATTCCCAGAATCCTCCTCACCTCTCCATTCAGGTCTGTGTTCTGGTGAAGCTCCACTCCAGTCTGAGGTATAATGAATTCTGACATCATTACATAAAATGAAGGATCAACAGTTCTGCTTTGGCTGTGAGGATGTAAAGTGTCTGCCCACATCCTAAGAGCACCGGAAAAAAAAGAAAAAAGAGCTGGATGGAGGGACATTGGGAGGGGGAACTGTGAGGTCAGTGTGATGTCATAGGATTCTCTGACTGGATGGAGGACATTGGGAGGAGCTGTGAGGTCACTGTGATGTCATAGGATTCTCTGACTCTGGATGGAGGGACATTGGGAGGAGGAGCTGTGAGGTCAGTGCGATGTCATAGGATTCTCTGACTCTGGATGGAGGGATATTGGGAGGAGGAGCTGTGAGGTCAGTGCGATGTCACAGGATTCTCTGACTCTGGATGGAGGACATTGGGAGGAGCTGTGAGGTCAGTGTGATGTCATAGGACTCTCTGACTCTGGATGGACATTGGGAGGAGGAGCTGTGAGGTCAGTTTGATGTTATAGGACTCTGACTCTGGTTGGAAGGACATTGGGAGGAGGAGCTTTGGGGGGGCGCTCTGTGAGGGTTCTGTACATTGCTCCCAGGTGCATCCCACCTCTTTAAACATGAAAGATGACCTTTCTCTTTGGGCTTTGCCAGGACACATCATATTTCTCAGATCTCCATGTACTCCGGAGACTTTACTGATCATTATTATTATACAGGATTTATGGCACCAACAGTTTGCTCAGCGCTTTACAATATAACAGGAGACAATACAGCAACAATACAGTTCAATACAAGAGGGTTAGGAGGGCCCTGCTCCCAGGAGCTTACAATCTAAGAGGGAGGGGCTAGTGGTACAAAAGGTAGCAACTATGGGGGATGGACTGGTAGGAGTAGATTACATTATTAGCTGAAGGCAGGATAGGCTTCACTGAAGAGAGAGGATTTCAGAGATTGCCTAAAAGTGAGCAAAGTAGGCGATAGTCTGATAAAATGGGGTAGAGAGTTCCAGAGGATGGGGGAAGCTCTGGAGAAGTCCTGGAGATGAGCATGGGAGGAGAAGACAAGGAATCTAGAGATCAGGAGGTCTTGCGAGGAGCGGAGAGGACGGTTTGGGTGATATTTAGAGACAAGATCGGTGATGTAATTTGGGGCGGAGTTATAAATGGTTTTATATGTTATTGTTAGTGTTTTGAATTTAATTCGTTGGGCAACGGGAAGCCAGTGGAGGGATTGGCAGAGAGGGGTGGAGAACACTGAGTGGAGGCCAGTGGAGGGATTGGCAGAGAGGGGTGGAGGACACTGAATGGAGGCCAGTGGAGGGATTGGCAGAGAGGGGTGGAGGACATTGAATGGAGGCCAGTGGAGGGATTGGCAGAGAGGGATGGAGGACACTGAATGGAGGCCAGTGGAGGGATTGGCAGAGAGGGGTGGAGGACACTGAGTGGAGGCCAGTGGAGGGATTGGCAGAGAGGGGTGGAGGACACTGAATGGAGGCCAGTGGAGGGATTGGCAGAGAGGGTTGGAGGACATTGAATGGAGGCCAGTGGAGGGATTGGCAGAGAGGGGTGGAGGATACTGAGTGGAGGCCAGTGGAGAGATTGGCAGAGAGGGGTGGGAGGACACTGAGTGGATGCCAGTGGAGGGATTGGCAGAGAGGGGTGGTTGATATGGAATGGTTAGTAAGGTGAATGAGTCTGGCAGCAGCATTCATGATAGACTGAAGAGGGGATAGCCTGCGATGAGGTCAGCCAAGGGAGTGAATAGGTTGCTTAGTGGTTTCCGAGGTTACAAATTGCCGTATCTTGGAGATGTTGCGGAGGTGAAGTCTACAAGATTTGGACAGTGATTGGATTTGGGACTGAAAGGACAGATCGGAGTCTAGGATTACACCTAGTACCCTGGCATGAGGGGAGGAACTGATGGTTGTATTATTGATCTTGATGGAGAAGTCGGGGGAGGGGACACGGGCTGGAGGGAATACTAAGAGCTGAGTTTTGGAAAGATTGAGTTTGAGGAAGTGGAGTGACATCCATGCCGATATGTCACTTAGTAGGTTAGTAATGCGAGAGGAGACTGAAGGGGTGAGGTGAGGGGTAGAAAGATAGATTTGTGCATCATCAGCATAGAGATGGTACTTATAGCCTTAGTTTATCAAGTGACCAAGGGAGGAGGTGTAGATGGAGAAGAGAAGGGGTCCAAGGACAGAACCTTGAGAGACCCCTATAGAAAGAGGGAGTAGAGAGGAGGAGACAGGATTATAGGTAACACTGAAGGAGTGCTGCGATAGGTAGGAGGAGAACCAGGAGAGGGCAGAGTCTCGGAGGCCAAGAGAGTGCAGTTTTTTGAGGAGGAGGGGATGGTCAATGATATCAAAAGCCACAGAAAGGTCAGGTAGTAAGAGTATGGAGTAGTGGCCATTAGTTGGGATTAGTATGGAGTAGTGGTCATTGGATGTAATGAGTATGGAGTAGTGGTCATTAGATGGGATGAGTATGGAGTAGTGGCCATTGGTTAGGGTGAAAATGGAGAAGTGGCCATTGGTTGGGATGAGTACGGAGTAGTGGCCATTGTTTGGGATGAGTATGGAGTAGCGGCCATTGGTTGGGATGAGTACGGAGTAGTGGCCATTGGTTGGGATGAGTACGGAGTAGTGGCCATTGGTTGGGATTAGTATGGAGTAGTGGCCATTGGTTGGGATGAGTATGGAGTAGTGACCATTGGTTGGGATGAGTATGGAGTAGTGGCCATTGGTTGGGATTAGTATGGAGTAGTGGCCATTGGTTTTAGCAGTTAGTAGATCATTCGTGAGTTTTAGTAGGGCAGTTTCAGTGGAGTGTAGTGAGTGAAAGCCAGACTGTAAAGGGTCAAGAAGGTTGTTGTCGGTGAGGTGGGAGCTCAGGCCATTGTAGACTAAGCATTCTAGGAGTTTAGAGGTAAATGGCAGCAGGGGGATGGGTCTTAGGTTGTTCAGGTTGGTGGGGGCCAGGGAGGGCTTTTTAAGTATGGGAGTGATGTGCGCATGCTTTAGAGGGGAGGGGAAGGCACCAGTAGAGAGGGAAAGATTGAAGACGTGAGTGAGGGAGCATAGGATGGAAGAAGAGGGTGACCGTAGTAATTGTGAGGGGACAGGATCCAGGGGGCAGGTAGTGAGATGGGCTTCTGAGAAAACCTTAGTGACCTCTTCGGTAGTAGCGAGGTCATAAGAGGAAAGTGTTGAGGGAGGTTTAGTATAAGGAATGCTAAGTGGGATGGATGTCTGTGCAGTGGTGATGTCCCTACGAATTGCATCAATCCTGTTTTCGAGATGATTTGTAATCTCATAAGCAGCGAGTGAGGTACTGGGTGGAGGTGAAGAAAGTAGAGAGTTAAAAGTAGAGAAGAGACGACAAGGACTGGATGACAAGCTATTGATGAGAAAGATAAAATCGGCTTGTTTGTCAGCATGGAGGAATTGTATGTGAAGAAAGCAGATTTATATCGGGTGAATGCTTGTTGAGATTTGGTTTTACACCACAATCGCTCCAGCGCACGACTATGTCTCTTAGATTTCTGGTGTGGTCAGTCTGCCACGGATGTAATGGTCGGGGCCTGATACTTTGTGTTGTTAGAGGAGCAAGTGAGTCTAATGTGGATGAAAGCAAACTGTTGTAGACAGCAGTGGCCAGGTCAGGACAGGACAGGGGAGAGATTCTGTCATAGAGTTGGTCAGTTGCAGAGTTGAAAGGAGCCGGGTTCAAGTTGTGAAGGTTTCTGCTGGTAATTGTTTGCTGCTTGGAGGGATAGGTGTTTGAAGATGAGGAGATTGTGAAGGTGATGAGATTGTGATCAGAGAGAGGAAAGGGGGTGTTTGTGAGGTTGTAGGGAGTGCAAAGATGGGGGAAAACAAGGTCTAATGTATTCCCATCAGAGTGAGTGGAGGACTATACATTGTGTTCAGGACATTTACTACAAATGACATTTTTCTCTCTTTCTTCCTATTTGAATCTTATAAAACAAAGACACAGATATTCCAATCCCCCCTAAATATCCCCCCATCCCCCGCCACTAATTAAAGTCATAAAATCCATTAGTATAGACTGATGAGGTGGGAAGGTGACCCATCTCCACAATGAGGAGAATGTTCCGGCCCCGGAAGTGGGGGAATGTTCTGCCCCTGAAGGGGTTCATCTGGGTTCCCACACTATATATGTGTGTATCATCATCTGCTGGAGATAAAAGACGTCACAGTGACTATGGAGGAAGAGGATGGACAAGACTATGGAGGAAGAGGACGGACGTGACTATGGAGGAAGAGGACGGACATGACTATGGAGGAAGAGGACGAACATGACTACGGAGGAAGAGGACGAACATGACTATGAAGGAAGAGGACAGGCATGACTATGGAGGAAGAGGACGGACATGACTATGGAGGAAGAGGATGGACATGACGGGGGGGTTACTGGGTGTAAATAGAACATAACATCTTATTACCTCCTCTGCTGTCACTTCCAGCAATGTTTCCTCTCTACTTCCTGTCTGTGCCTGACATCACTTCCTGTCTGTGCCTGACATCACTTCCTGTCTGTCTTCCATAGAGACTTCCTATCTGGGTAAAAGTGAGATCCCCACCTTGTGGAGCTCAGAGGAACTGCAGCCCCGAGAATCGTCTGGTAGTGTGACCCCGGCGGTAGTGTGACATCAATGATGGGGTACTATTCCTCCCACTGACACCAATGATGGGGCACTATTCCTGCCATTGACACCAATGACGGGGCACTATTCTTCCCACTGACACCAATGATGGGACACTATTCTTCCCACTGACACCAATGATGGGCCGCTATTCTTCCTATTGACACCAATGATGGGGCACTATTCCTCCCACTGATATCAAGATGGGCCGCTATTCTTCCTTCTGACACCAAAGATGGGGCACTATTCCTCCCATTGACACCAATGATGGGGCACTATTTTTCCCACTGACACCAATGATGGGACACTGTTCCTCCTACTGACACCAATGATGGGACACTATCCCCTTCCCCCACTGACACCAATGATGGGGCACTATTTCCCCCCCCACACTGACACCAACGATGGGCACTATTCCTCCCCCCCGACACCAACAATGGGGCACTATTCCTCCCCCCACTGACACTAATGATGTGGCACTATTCCTCCCACTGACACCAATGATGGGGCACTATTCCTCCCTCCTCCCACTGACACCAATGATGGGGCACGATTATTCCCACCGACACCAATGATGGGGCACTATTCCTCTCACTGACACCAATGATGGGGCACTATTCCTCCCACTGACACCAATGATGGGGCACATTTCTTCCCACTGACACCAATTATAGGGCACTTTTCCTCCCACTGACACCAATGATGGGGCATTATTCCTCTCCCCAGACTCAAAACACCTGCCCTGATCACAGTGTAGCGCTGGTGCCAGAAGGAAAGAGCCTTTCACCATCTCAAAGTGAATCGATGCTTCCAACAACAACCGGTGCCCTTCTAGGAGTTTATGGAGTCCAGCCACTTACCCCAAGATACCCCAAGATAAGGCAGCAGCTGTTACAGGAGATCTGCATGGATGTACAAAACGTCATTGGTTTTTGTGATACAGGTCTTTCCTGACCATCCCTGTGTGGTGAATTCGATTAGGAATTTCTTCTGTTGAGGTAATGGCAGGACTTTCTGTTGACATTCTCCAAGGGAATGACCTGTGAGAATTTAATTGTCTGTTTCTAAGGAGTGTGACCCAGAGCTCTAGGAGTAGAGCACAAATCTGGGACAGGCTTGATGCAAGAAGCAAATTCATCAAGGATCTACCCTGTTAACTATGTAAAGGCTCAGGTCAATCCCACCAACACCCCAAGGTTTAGGGGAGGATCTCTTGGTTTGGAAAACAGGTGGAGACATAAAGGAAGAGCACCCCAGACTTGATTCTGTAGATGAAGACAGCGGGGTCACATGCAGGCTAATTGTCCCAAGAGTTGTAGGGAGATGTCCAACTTCACAGCTGCAGTTTGGTGTAGAGATAATGTTAGTGATCAAATTATCCTCCCAGCACTTCAAGTGTGTCCGTCAGTCAACCACTTCCATACCCCAAAGTGATGTCCTGCTGGAAAGAGCTTTAATAACCATGTGGCCCTCAAATGAAAAGCCATCCCATGGATACTTTTGTAGTTTTGCTGCTGAACTGGGACATGTACCTTGCAGAGGCATGTTGAGGCCTCTTGCTGGTACATGTTTGGAAGGGGCAGGGGTTGTAATGAAGGGCAGAAAAACTTTTTGTGTGTTGTTTGTTGAAGCACAGACCACATTGTGTCCTGTAGCTGGATAAAGCCAGATGGGCCAGTAGCAGGTTTGGATGCTTAAGGCTTGGCTGAACTCAAAGGACAATATAATAACCCTATGCTGGCAGAAAGGGTCAGACGTTTTTGAGTTTACTTCTGATGGACACACAGTACTGAGGGCTGCATGTCTTCCTAGAAAGAGGTTACCTGGTGCACAGAGTTGCTGAAACAGATAGCTTCCTGGATACTGGGACTCTGCTGTACTCTCTGATCTTCCGGCAACTTCTATCTGTGTGGTCCAAATGCTGCAGCCAGGACACACAGCCTTCTGAGGACCCATGATGCGCATATGAAGAACCTCTGCCCACCAGACCTCCTGTTCCCTGCCATGCTGCTTGGACTTCCTAAGTTGGAGCCACTGTTGACTGGTGAGTCCCTGAACCTATGCTGTGTCTATTGCTGCTCAGCCCTCATAGTGCCTAAACTCTGGATTGAGTGGCTGCTGGATCCAATTCCTGCACAGTGTGCCAGTCTGTACCCTTGATGTGCCATACCATGCTGCCCTGGCCTCTGCCCTGGGCTTGAATCACCCCACTTGTCTGTCCAGTTCCCTATAGTGTGCTGACTTAGCCCCTTGTCTGCCCAGATCCCTGCCCTGTGCTGGACTCAAGCACTTGTCTGCCCAGATCCCTGCCCTGTGCTGGACCCAACCACTTGTCTGCCCAGATCCCTGCCCTGTGCTGGACTCAAGCACTTTTCTGCCCGGATCCCTGCCCTGTGCTGGACTCAACCACTTGTCTGCCCAGATCCCTACCATGTCTGCTGGATTTGACCCTTGCTACATCCTACCCTGGTCCACCTAGATCCGTGTCTAGTGTGCTGAACTTAACCACTGCTACCCTGTATTCGGGTCTGTCCAGATCCCTGCCCTGTGGACTGGGTACATTCCCCTTGCCGTACTGTCCGGTGGCCTGGTGTACTGGTTCTCCATTTTGCTTGCCCATCCTACATGGACTATCTATGTGGTATTACATTGCTACCCGGTGGACTATTTTGTTGTGCTGTGTCTTGTTATCTGTACTCTGCCCTCACATTCCCCAATAAACCCCCGTATGTCGGGTTTTGTGTGATCTGCCCTGTGTGCTCTCTCTCTGCACTTCTAGTTTATCACTAGTGATGGGCCGAACACGCTCCAGTTCAGTTCATGGTAGAACATTCAAACAGACCAAAAGTTCACCGCCAACATCAAACCTATGGGATTCAAACTTGCAAATTCAAAAGTGCCCATTTAGAAGGATTATATGCTAGATGTTAGAAATAAAAGTGGTATGGGGACTCGGGTACTGCCCTGATGGACATGAATCAGTGGAAAAAACATTTCTAATAGTACAGTTTTTAAAGGGGCAGTCATTTTTCATTGCTTAAAGTAAAAAAAAAATGAAATATTCATTTAAATATCATGCCTTAGGGTCCCCTTAAACTACCTGGAAAGTTGCACATCTGTACAATGTATAGAACCTGCTGCAGCAGGACTGACACCGTAACCCTTCAGAGTTATTCTTGACGAGTGCAGGATTGAACCCGGCTCTAAAAATTCTAATGCACCTATCATACAGGTGTAGAAAAATTTGGCCTTGGGTGTTGATGGTACCTGAACACTGTATCCCCTCACAGTTACTCATGCTGGGTGCAGGCATGGGCCCTGCAGTTAAAAACTGTTAACAATTATAGAAAAATTATCCAGGATTGATTCATTAATGTCAGCTGGTCAGCGGAGTCTGTGGACAGACGCACTCTTTTATCCATCACAAAACCACTAGCAGCACTGAATGTCTGTTCGGAAAGCACGCTGGATGCAGGACAGGCCAGTAGCTTGATGGCATATTGAGCAAGTTCTGGCCAGTGATCCATCCTCAAGACCCAGTAACCCAGTGGATGCTCAGTTAGAAAGGTCTCCTTGTCTGTTCTTGCCCCTAGATAATCCTGCACCATATGATGCAGATGCTGCCAATGGGTGCTTAAACCTAACATCCCTGGGAGCTGAGGACTAAAAAACTGTTTAAAGGCATTGGTCAGCTGGCCACCTTCTCTACCGCTCTTCCTTTGACAGGGCGAAGCCTCAGAAACACATTGTCCAGGAAATGGTAACCTCCCAGTGTCTGGAAAGGTGTGACACAATTTTTTTTTCAGGCGTCCTCAAGATGTTTCATCCTCTGCTCCCTCTGGGAAGACTGGATGAGCTCTGCACCTTTACCCTTGTAACGTGGATCAAGAAGGATTGCCAACCAGTATTGATCCCTCTTCTTGATAACACACATCCTCAGGTTCTTACGCAGGCTTTGAAGAATCAGGGAGCTCATGCAGCGTAAGTTTGAGGAGGCAGGAGATTCTGAGTCTTCTGGGTCACTGAGGATGACATTGTCAGGAACTACCTCCTCCCAGCCACGTACTACTCCTGACTGGGTTTCTGGGGACTGAAAAGTGTCCCTTGAAGACTGCTCTATGTGATCCTCTACTTCCATGCTGCGGAAATCCTCCTCCACTTCCTCTTCCTTCTGTGTGTTCTGCAGCCCCACAGGAATGGTTTCTACATAAAGAGGGCCTTGAGTGGACAGGAAATCCTCCTCTTCCTCCCACTGCCTAAAGTGCCCTGTCCTTGATTCCATGCAGTGTGTGCTCCAGCAGGAAGACTACAGGGATAGTGTCATTGATGCATGCAGTGTCACAGCTCACCATCCTTGTGGCCTCCTCAAATGGTGACAGAACAGTGCATGCAACCATTGTCAGCAGCCACTGGTGTGGTGAAAAGAAGCCAAGCTCCCCTGAGCCTGTCCTTGTGCCATTCTCACACAGGTACTCATTGATGGCCCTCTGCTGTGTATGCAGCCACTGCAGTGTTACCGAAGTGGAGTTCCACCGAGTGGACATGTCACAAATGAGTCAGTTGGTGGGCAGGTGTCAGGGAGCGAGTAGCCAGAAACACAAGGAGGTGCAATTAAAGGTAGGTTTATTGTACAAAAACAAGACAGAGTCTATGCAAGTCCAACAGCAACAGCGGATGACTGGGTAGGACAGTAGCCAGGAAGAATGGTCACCAGAGCCGGGGTCAGAAGCCAGGAAGGATGATCGCCAGAGCCGGTGTTCAGAAGCCAGGAAGGATGATCGCCAGAGCCGGGGTTCAGAAGCCAGGAAGGATGATCACCAGAGCCGGGGTTCAGAAGCCAGGAAGGATGATCGCCAGAGTCGGGGTTCAGAAGCCAGGAAGGATGATCACCAGAGCCGGGTCAGAATCCAGGAGAGCAATGAGAAACCAACAGGAGCTTGTTGCAATGCAACAGACAGGACACGAATGCAATGAGCAGCTGCAGACAGCAGGCTTAAATATGATAAGCCACCACGTCCTGGAGGAGCCGCAGAGGCCTGAAAGCATAAAGGATCCCACAATGCTTTGCAGACACCTAAGATGGATGCCAGCACATGGAGCAGCACAAACCCTGAGGAAAGGTAGGACCTTGACAGCAGGTTGAATTTCAGCCAGCTGAACACTGGTAATGGCCAGACTTTTCTGGCCTGCCTCAGAAGATCTTGAAAGCCTGGCTACCTGTTCAATAAGCACTGCACCACCAAATTCAGCTTGTGTGCCAAGCATGGAACATGTTCAAGTGTCCCTGTTGGAGGGTGGAGAGCCCCTGCAGAGCTGACAGAATCTCTGTCCCAGGGTGGCTCCTGTACCTTAGACAGACGAGCTGAAGCACCACATGGCATCTTTTAGCCTGACTGCTCACATAGCCCCTTGAATGCTTACGGAGCACTGCTAGTTCAGATGATAATTCAGCAGAAGAGGCCATAGAGGAAGAGGAAGGGGAGGGGTTGGAGCAGACAGATGTGGCAGAATCACCACTAGGTTTTTGGAGGTGTGGTGGTGGAACTCCAGAACTGAACCCTGTCCTTCATCCTTCCCAGCTGCTAGCAGAGTTACCCAGTGTGCTGTGACGGATATGTAACATCACTGACTGTGCCTGCTGGATCATGTGTCAGCAGTAATGTGGACCTTGCCGCTGACCGCTTTATCCAACAAGGCCAAAACATTACATTCCACATGATGATACAGAGATGGAATGGCCTTGCATGAAACAATTGTCTTTTCCGAACCTGTCACTGTGATACAGCACATTCTGCAATTCACGGAAGGGGGAATGTCTTTCCAGTATTGAATATCCTCTTTAGTGCCTGTGTAATGTAATTCTTTGAGTAACTGTTGTTCCGGGAGCATAGTTCTAACATAGTCAAACAAGGCTGGCAGACTCCTGTGAAGACTGTAAAGCAGCTTCCTTGGCCGTACGTGGAAGGGAAATTTTTTTTAATGACCACTGGCAGGTTTCGGCCCCCGTTGGATCCAAGAGACTGCTCTCTGCAAGGAAGAAATTCACACGCATGCCAAGCCTTCCAAAAAGCAAATCTAATCTTTATTCATAATACTCCTCCTTATATTATAACATAGAATGGAATTTCACTGGGTACTTGTCAAGGCTGTGTACGTGAATAATTTAGATTTCCCAGACCTTGAAACATTTATAAGAAACCAACAGTTATTTTCCCATGGAGAAGTGGTTAACTTTTAACTATATCATAGCAGAAGCAGGTGCTGTTAGTACAAAGAAATAACTGGATACTTTTCATGCCTTGAGCAAAGCTAAATCAAGAGAATAAGTGGGTTCAGTTCTATAGCACGTAACTGACACACACACAACTATACATTTAATTATCTAGACAAAATATAAAATAGAGAAACAAAATGGAGTATATAAAAAAAAATGGAGGGCGAGGAACATACATTTCCCTTCAGTACGGTCAGCCAATGCATTACCCAGAGCTATGGGGTCATGTGAAGACTTGTGGACTTTACATGTGATACCAGCAATAGTACAGGGTTTGTGTATGGCTTCCAAAAGATCATTCCCTAAAGATGCATGAGATCCCCTGCCAAATTCCTGCACTACACCAAATGTGTACTTGAAATCTGTGTAAATGTTAACGTCTTTTCCTACAAATAATTCACAGGCACGGGTCAGGGCTGTGCTGAGGGATAAGGCAGGGGTTTTTGCTTCCCATACCTTATCTGGGAGTTGAACGACTGCATAACCTGATAAATAAATATTGTCATTAGGTCTTGTGCATGAACCACCTGCAAAGATATCAACATTCCCTTCTACTGGCTCTTCCAACATGTCAGGTCTGGGAGTAGTGTCTTCATTTATGAGTGACCTCATACCCACTGGCTCTTTGGACTGTCATGTGTTGTGTGGTAAGATTCTTCAGAATTTATAATACATGATGTGTGGTATGTAACACGGTGTTATGTCCCAATGTCATAGCCATAGATGCCTCCACTCCCATTTTCTATCCCTGCATAACTGCCTGTATATATATAATTCCTAACTCTGATGTCAGATTTCATCCTGCCTCTTCTTTCTAGACCTTTTTAAATCTTTTTAGGAACTCTGTAGTTGATTCCTTGCTGCTCTGCTTGCAAGCAACTGCTGTAGCTAGTGAGTGTTTATCTTTCCACAACCTCTACATTTCTGCAGCCAACTCCTTCCACATTTGTTCCTGACCCACGGTAGTTCTCCACTCATCCACAGCTGGCTTAAATGGCTCATGAAGCTCATAGATAGCAGCACGTTAGTCCAATCCCAACCTGATTCCATATCATATCCAAAAATTCCATCGATAACACTGTTCAACAGGTAAAAAGTTTTGGGCATAAAATTAGCTAATCTTACATAATTTTGGGGTGCTGAAAACGAAAATGACCCTAACAAATGTTGATTGGCTCTAGTTTCCATGATATATTCACCCATCTAATGACGTAAGCCATTCAAAATTATGATGCAACTTCAGCTGCATATTGCGCAATTGATACTGGTGACCAATAGAAAATTGCATGTATACTGAGATGATGCAATATTAGCCTTTAATTGCATCACTTCACTGCATAAAAGCTGCAGTATCTGTAGCTGATTGTAGTTCGACAGCGTCTTTACATTTCGTTTTATGCTTATATAGGCTACTCAGTAATGCCTCGAACTTGTGTGAATAAAGCAGATCATTTCTGCTATATCTGCAGTGACATAACTTTTATCTCACAAAAAAGGAGGATAACAGGAATGATTAAGAAAGCCTACAACTTGTATTTTGGCTGCAAGATAGGAGACCAGGACAAGAGCTGGGCACCACATATATGCTGCAATTCTTGTGGGACGGCACTGGAGCAATGGTTGAATGGAAAAAAGGCATCTATGCCTTTCGCTGTGCCAATGATTTGGAGAGAGCCAACAGATCATGTTAGTAATTGTTACTTTTGTATGGTGCCTCCAATTGTAAAAGGGCTAAATAAGAAGAAAAAGTTATCTGTGCACTATCCAAATATTCCATCGGCAATACGTCCAGTTCCTCATGGAGAGGGGCTACCAATTCCTAAAGCACCAGAATCCTTTGTGGTTGAGTCAAGTGAGGAAGAACCTGAAGCGTGTAGTCACGTGCAGTTGTAAGAGATAGCCCTTTCCTCGAATACAAGAGAAAAGCCAAGAGAAGCAAAACCAACACAAACTGAAGACAAAACTAGTGAGAATCCTAAGTATTAAAATGATTCAACTTAGCTTATGGCTATAATTTTTCTTGGTAATCCTATGCAATATATTATGCCATTTAGGCTTTGTTATGTAGTCAATATCACTTGCTTTATATTTGTGGAAAGACATCTATCTATATAATTATTGTGCATTATGTAGTCATTACGCCTATAGTAGAAAACCTTCCGTTTACAGAAAAACTAGAGCCAATTGACAAATTTCATTGTTATATTTGAACTCAGAATGTGAAATTCATTAAGAAATGGATCCTTTTGTTTCCAAAACTGGCAAAAAATAAAAATTTGTTGAACAGTGTAATTATCCTCATGTCCTGTTGTGAACATTGTCGTCCCTGAGTTGCTCTTTTCAAGTAGTTAATGGCAGCAGTGGGGTTTTTCCGAGGATCAGGACAACCCTTTATAATTCCATTAACGTCATTCATTTCCATTGGCTTATCACCACATCACATCCCACAATGATGTAAGGGTAAGCTTGGGTGGCTCCCTCGTCGTCTACTGCATCTTTTCTGGACCTCAAATAATACTTACCGAATTCTTCTGAATTATCCTGCTTCTGCTGATTCACCTTTCCTGTTGAATCTTCTGACATCTCACTTGCTGCGTCCCTCTCCTGTACTGTCTGCTGTTTTACCATGGATGTCTGTCCACCTGATTTCATTGCCTTGCTTACTACCTTGCCTTTTTTTTCTTGGTCCTGGGCATCAGAGCAGCCAGTTTGCTGCATCTGGTCTAATGTCCTTCCCAATGTAACTTTAGTTTCTTTCCACTCTTTATTCATTTCACACATTGATAAACTTCAATCTGACCTGAAGAATCTTCCACATCACCACCAAATGGCCTCTTTCATCGGTGTGAGACGGTGGGGGCTCTTGGGCTGGGCAAGAATGTAATGCATGTCTCCTTCGATTATGTGACAACAAATAATCCTCATCCTTAGGGAGCTGAGGATACAGCTGAATATAATCAGGCAGCGCAGTGGCAGGCGTCAAAGAAGTGGCAAAAAAAGGACTATTACTCTGTTTAGCTACTGTGGCAGAAGGGATTAGTGTCGGGCACTTATATCCTGGGGTATACTTCAACCAATTCAACCCTTCCCCTCTCGTATATTTCATATCCCACTCAGGATCTGGACCAAAATAGGGAAAGGCAGTTTTGTTCCCTAAACATATCCCCTTTATCATATCCATGTGAAAATCATCATTGTCCCCATCTCTGGGAAATGAACTGGCACTACCCATGGTTGAACTCCACCCCACCAGGCTGTCCACTCATGGGACAACATAATCCCAAAGTGACACTCAGGTACATACTCGTTACATGTCTCATTAGCTGGTAGTTGGGATTTTTCTAGAGCTGATCCGTCTTCCTTAGTAAATTTCTTTAACAGTTTTCTTCCTCCTAATACTTTACACGGTGGCTCAGGAGGGTCTGGGTACTTCCCCTTACCTTGGGAGTTTCCCATCGTCACTGTAAAGCAAAGAAGCAATGTTATGTGAGCTGGCCTATGTGTTTCTCTCCCGGTGATGACTCTTTGTGCCGGGTGAAGCTGGACTGAACTCACATAGAGCTCCGGCAAAATTCTTCTCAACTGCACGTGCTTCAAGGCTATAAATCACCTGGACAGATACACCCCTATTGTGACTCCTTACTGTCACCATGCTTTCCCCTATCCCAGGTCAATGGAGAAATCTCGCTGAGCAGATTGGGCGTCTCACAGTCCTACAGAGACTTAGAATACATCTACTGAACAGTTTCTCTAGTTACAAGCGTACATAAACACTGAACACACTACTCTGTATGATTGTATGGAGGAGATGTACACATTTCTTATACATCAACCTAGGATCTGTTTAATCCCGCGAGCTCCCAAAGCTCCAGTGGACAATTGCTCGTTCTACCGCAGCACAGAGGCTTGGTGGAGATAGGGGGCAATCAGGGCAAAGAAAGACAAAAAATGCTCACTTACCTCCGATGGCCGATCATATCCCACTTCTGACACCACTTCTGTCAGGAACATCAATTTATGCCGGCCTCCTCCTCCATACAAACATCCAGTTCAAAATACTTTGGGAATAATACAAGTCAGACATCTAGATGTGTGATGCAAAATGTGACTTCTTTATTATTCATCAAGCTTTAAGTAATAAATGAGAATGCGGCATATTTCAGGTGGTTTCCATAAAGCACCAATCAGAATAGAGATTTCAGTAAACTACTCCATGGCACAACATAACAAAAATACAACAGGATAGTGACTTCTGTGATTTCTATAAACAAGAAATGTGTGCACAGATACCAGCATTCACATCCCACGGGAACATCTTGTATGTACAACAAACCAGTTAGTAGGCATAAAGCAAAAGTGAATGAACTATTAACCCTTTCATATAGTAGGTGGAGCTAATTACTATGATACTTAGCACCATCTAAAGGATGAATAGGGTTTTTTTTGTTTTAAATCAATGGTTGGTTTAATCCTGAGGTTTTATTTATGTCTTTAATGTCTACTGTACTCATAAATGTATGAGTGTGATCTATGGTATTTGTGTGACACCATCCCTGACATAGTAAACTAATATGTTGGGGGAGAGAGACAAGCGTGTGTCAAAACGTGACAAATTCTAGCCATATTTTAATAAACACTGATTTCCTATAATCATCACCTCCCTCTAGTGGCCATAATGAGGTATTAATTCAAAAGCACCTCAATCAGGAAAAACAGTTCCATACCACATTATGGCCACTAGATGGAGCCAATGATCATAGGAAAACCCTGTATGAAAAGACCAACATGTGACATGGCTGAATGAATGCTGGTCATATTAGTTCATCTATTCTTTAAGTGGGGTGGTATCTATTGGGCCAATCCCTTTTACAAACCACACATAATATCGCCCTTCAAAGTGAAAACAGAAACGATTTGCACAAAATCAAAGAGTAGAAATATTTTCCGGTGGATCCCCTCTACCCAGACCCCATATATAGACATAGAACAAGCTGTGTTCCCTCTCGTGCCGCACTCCTCCAACCACCCAAACCCACACAGAAGCAAAGGGAAATAATGAGAGGAAAGATCCCCCCTAGTTTGGGGCGGAGTTCTTCTTCCCTCCTGTTGGGGGATGGGAGAAGAATGGACTGAAGACAGAGAGACGCTTCGGGGTCACCACTGTTCTGTAGAGCCTTGAAATGAAGGACATCAACTTCAGAAGTTCTTGTTGTCTGTGTAAAGTTCCCCGATAACGAGATCTGGGCTCTCCCGGCTTGTAGCTGGCCAGCTAAGACCAGTCCTAGGTTGTTAATATGGTTCACATATATGTGTATACCAAACCTGCCAATAACCTCAGTACAGTGTATATGTGTATATGCTAAAGCCAAAAGCAGAATCATTGCTGTAATTTATGTCTTTGATTGTTATATGACATTTCTATATTCATTGTGTTAGCAGAAGCAGAAAAGGAAAATATGCCTTTAAGAGTTAGTATAAGGTGAGCCAATCACAGACAGCCTCACACTGTACAGAGCCTTAACCAATCCTAGCCAGTTTCACATTTGTGCCTGTGTAAAACTCCGTGCTAGAATATTTTAGAGACACATGCTCACCAGACAGAAGAGGAAACAGACAAAATTCCAATCAGAGAAGCTCCATGGAGGCAGAGAAGGCCAAATAGGTATTTAATGCACTTGTGTGTTCCTCTATTGTTTAACAGTGCAGGTAGATCTGTGTGTAAAAACTGTTGTGTGTGTTTACTTGTAGTTCCACCGAATCAAGTCACTGTAGAGTAATCATAATCGAACCTATCGAATTTAACTAATTAATCTAACAACATAAGCTAACGAATCTAACGAACCTATCGAGATAAGCTATCGAATCAACCCAATGTAATACAAATTAAACCATTGTAATATGAAAGAATTAAGCCATTGTAAGCAGTGTTATATGAAGAAGATTGAAGTTATTAAAGAAGTTAACTAAAGTATTCGGTGTGCTCTTTAAACCTACTGCATCCATAGAGCGGCATTGGAGGAATTACAGAGTAAAGTCAGTCTAATCAAACAAAGAAACAGCAATTGCATCATTTTTCTAATGCCACAGTGCACTAGGCACCAAAGGGTGCTGCGCCTGCCACAGTGGAACTATTACCCTCAGAGATCAAGCAACAGCGCTCCTCAACTTGCACAGTAAAGAGTACACTAGAGAAACAGAGCGCCAGCATATACCGCCACGCGGAGACACCTCAGCAGAACAACAGTACAGTCCATAGCACGTGCGCATTAGTCAGACTGCAGATGACTCTTAAAGTGGCATACCGGCAAGGGCAAGACAGTCAGAGAAAGAGCGCCAAACCTCCTGCACCCCTAGAGAGAGAAAGAGATGCATGGGGGGAGGGTCAGAGTCCAGAGTTAGAGTGCCCGCACCGCTATCCATCAAGAGACCACGTGTTGCATCCAGAGAGGTCACCGCAGAGCATCGCAAAGTCACCGCAGAGCATCGCAAGTCACCGCAGAGCATCACAAGTCACTGCATCAAGAAAAGTCTCCTTTAAGACTGACATTTGTTTCTGCAACCTTCAGATCACGGTATCCTGCTTTCCAATTAAGGTCAGAGCTTTCCTTTATTACTCACTTATGCACATAGGTTTCTGCAAGAGACATTTTTGTGCTCAAGAGAATACAGACTTTTAATAAAAGAGAGACAGTTATAGTATATGATTCTGATGTATTTAAAGTGAAAGTCATTATTGCCTATGTTTTGGTGCTATTACATGTGAAGTGAAAGTCATTTATTCTTGCATTTGGTAGTATTGCATTTAAAGTGACAGGTCCTTATTATTCATATTAATTGTTATAGCATTCAGAAATGGCTGAGCCTAGCATTGCCACCCCACTGTTAGCGGATGCAATGATAGATATGGTAGAAGGTGAAGAGCAAGAGAACCTGTCTGAATCTGAAAGGTGTAATGTAACGGTAGTCTCGCCCCAAATATAGCTGAAACAGGTGAATTAAGACGTTCATCATCGGACAGAAAACCGACCCAAAAGGTGCTAGAAAATTTGGAGCAAGAGGCAGCACTGAAAGAAAAAAGGTTCGCCCGAAGGTATGAGAGGTGGAAAGTTTACATTATAGACATTCGCAGAAAGCTAAAACAAGAGAGCATAAAGGAGAATTTGAGTGAAATGATAGAGACAGTAGAAGATTCTGAGTCAGAGCTTATGACAGCATATGTCAACTTGCGGTCGTCCTTGACACCCTCCCAGGATATTCTAAGGAACATGGATACATGTACCGCAGTCACTAGGGATTTAGTGAAGCTTATGAGAGAACTATCATCTGCAGCAAATTATGATGAAGTCATGGTACGAAAGGGAATGAATGAGCTCTTCATGAAAGACTATGCTAGGTCCTTAGGAGGAACCACAATCTCAAGTGTGACTTCCATCACTAGCAGAAGTGCCAGCCACATAACAGAGTTCTCAAGTACATCAGCTAAAAGAAAGGAATTGGCTGAACAACTTGCTGCCAAAAGAGCAGAAGTTGAGATGGAATCTGCCATTGAGGCTCAGCATCTACGGATGGCCGAAATGGAGGCTCAGCATCATAAAATGGAAGCCGAAATGGAGGCTCAGCGCCATAAAATGGAAGCTTAGCGTCATAAAATGGAAGCCGAAATGGAAGCTCAGCGCCATAAAATGGAAGCCGAAATGAAAAGTCTGGAAAGGCAGAAGGAAGTTAAGATTATAGAAGCCAGACTCAGAGTGCACGAAGAGGATACGAATCAGGGTAGTCATAGATCCAAATCAGTACTAAGTGGAGAAGCTGACTCCTACGTTCTTCCTTACGCCCAGGAAAATGGAAGGAAATCTCCAGCATGTAGTAAAGAAATAAGTCATAGTCCTTCCATCCCTGCTCAGAGAGAAAATAAGAGAGACTCACCTGATTCAGAACAAAGTGGAAAAAGAGAACCAGATAATTCAACTCCCATATGTCATGGCAGTGGTCACAAGGATGTTACAACTGTTGACCCGGCGAAACCTCAGAGATTTCTCACTAGACTTCCTGTTCCGGAACCTACTGTATTCTCCGGAGACGTACTGAAGTTTATAGAGTGGAAGGCAAGTTTTGAAATGATCATTGAACATAATTGCTCCCGTCCAGTGGACAAGTTATTCTACCTCCAGCGGTATACTGGTGGAGAAGCAAAAAGGGTTCTTGAAGGTAACTTCTATAGGAAAGATGAAGAAGCCTACAAGCAAGCTTGGGAAAAATTAAATGCAAGATGTGGTCATCCCTTCTTAGTACAAAGAGCTTTCAGAGAGAAGTTGATAAACTGGCCTAAAATAGGTCCTAAAGAACACTTCAAGCTCCAAGAGTATGGCGACTTCCTGCAAGCATGCAGCAATGCTATCCCACATGTTCAAGGACTAGAAGTATTGAACGACTATCTAGAAAACCACAGGATGCTAGCCAAGCTACCAGAACAAGTGGCTTCTGGATGGAATTGCTATGTGACTGAACAGTTAGATCACGGCAAAAACTTCCCAAGTTTCAAAGAGTTCTCTGAATTTGTCAGTAAGGAAGCGCGAATAGCGTGTAATCCAGTAACAGCATCTCATGTCTTAAAACCCTTAGAAGAAAGGCCTAGAAGAGAGATAAGACGCTCAAGAGCAACTAGCTTTGCAACCAACACAGCTACTAAAGGTCCAGATGCCCAGGAGAGCAAGTTCAACATCATTACTGGGATCAGTAAAGAGTCAGAACTGACAAGTCTTCAGACTACCTTCAAGTGTATGTTCTGTGAAGAGAATCACTCCATACATAAGTGCCAAGGATTGAAGGAAAGGTCTCCAGACGAAAAGAAGAAGTTTGTGTTTGATAATCAGCTGTGTTTTGGATGTTTAAGAAAAGGCCATATTACTAAAGAATGCAAGAAAAAGGCCATTTGCAGCGTTTGTAAAGGACGTCATCCTACACCACTACATGAAGAACGTCCAAAGAAAGAGAAATCCTTAATGCCCAAGGACACTGAGGAAGAAAATAAAGCGACAGTATTCTCTTGCAGAGTGAGAGAAAGAGAAATCAATGGCACGTCAATGGTTGTACCAGTGTGTATTCCAAATCCTAAAAGGAAGAATAAGAAGGTATACGCCTATGCGCTACTGGATGCCCAGAGTGACGTCACCTTCATTGATCAAGAAATCTGCAAGAAATTACAAGTGGCCACAGAACCAGTGAAACTCAAACTCACCACAATGACAGGAAGAGACACATTGGTGAACAGTCAAAGAGTCAAAGGACTGAGAGTTAGAGGACTCCACTCAAACTGCATATTAGATCTACCTCCAGCTTATACAAAAGACGACATACCTCTGGATCGAGATCGCATACCTACCTGTGAAACAGCCAACAAATGGGAACACCTATCTGTCATATCTCATGAAATGTCCCCGCTGAAGGAATTTGGTGTTGGACTCTTGATAGGCTATGACTGTCCCGAGGCCTTGGTGCCACAAAAGATAATCGCAGGAGGAAAGGGTGAACCCTACGCAGTCCAGACTGATCTAAGATGGGGTGTTGTTGGAGGAAAACGACAGATTGCAGATTCAGGACAGGTGACAGGATTGTGTCATAGAATATCTGTCCAAGAGTTACCAACTGTAAGTCCAGCGAAAGTACTCAAAATCCTAGAATCCGACTTTGCAGACGTAAGTTGTAATGAAAAGAGTGTCTCCCAAGAGGACATAAAGTTTGTACAAGTTCTAGAAGATAATATTCAGCAAAATCAACAAGGTTATCTTGAAATGCCCCTACCTTTTAGAGAACAACCTCATCTGCCAAATAACAGAGATCTTGCCCTGGCAAGATTGAAAAGCTTAAAGAAAAGGATGGGAAGAGATCCCAAACTCAAAGACAATTATTTGAAATTCATGAAAGAAATCCTCAAAGAAGGGCATGCAGAGAAAGTTGATGGTCAGCCTAAAAATGGAGAAGTGTGGTACATCCCACATCAAGGTGTCTATCACCCAAAGAAACCGGATAAGATCAGAGTAGTTTTTGATTGCTCAGCAAGGTACAATGATGTTGCATTGAACGATCATCTACTAAAGGGACCAGATCTTACAAACACTGTACCTGGAGTACTCTGTAGATTCAGAAAGTATCCCATAGCAGTCATGTGCGACATTGAAAAGATGTTCCACCAATTTCATGTGAAGGAAGAAGATAGAGACTTCCTGAGGTTCCTATGGTGGGAAGATGGAGATACAGATACAGAGCCAGCGGAATACAGGATGAAAGTACACTTGTTTGGAGCAGCATCATCCCCAGGTTGTGCCACTTATGGTATGAAGTATCTGGCCAATCAGAATGAAAAGGATTGTCCATCAGCAGCAAATTTTTTGAAGAAAAACTTTTATGTAGATGATGGTCTTATAAGCCTAGAATCCTCAAAATCGGCAATTCAATTGGTGAGAGAGAGCCAAGAGTTATGCGCAAAAGGAAACCTGCATCTTCACAAATTCATCTCAAACGACAGAGAGGTACTAGAATCCATCAGTGACTCCGAACGTGCATCAACAATGAAGAATGTGAATCTTAACTATGATCCTCTTCCAGTTCAGAATGTACTCGGATTGGGATGAAATGTAGAAAACGACAATTTTTTCTTTGAAATATCCATGGAAGAGAAAGTTCCAACTAGACGTACCATTCTTTCCGCAGTAGCCTCAATATATGATCCGTTGGGATTCTTGGCACCAATAATCTGCAGAGCAAAAGAAATCCTGCAAGAATTATGCAGACAGAAGTTGGGATGGGACAAACCCATACCTTCAGGCTTGAGGCCAAGGTGGGAGAGTTGGATAAGAGACTTGCAAAATTTGAAAGAAATTCGGATACCCAGATGTTTTGTACCTCCTGATTTCGGAAAGTACAAGAAAATAGAACTTCATCACTTTTCAGATGCCAGTAGTCATGGTTATGGTCAGTGCTCCTACATCAGAGTAATAGCAGAAGAAAAGATACACTGTGCCCTAGTTATGGGAAAGGCCAGAGTCACACCCAACAATATTCAGACAATACCAAGACTCGAACTAACGGCAGCCGTCGTTTCAGCATCAGTAAGTCAGTTTCTGAGAGAAGAATTGGAACTGAAAATAGATGAAGAGCATTTTTGGACAGACTCACAAGTTGTCCTAGGTTACATAAACAATGAAGCTGGAAGATTCCACACCTTTGTCGCTAACAGAGTTCAAAAAATTCGAAAAAGCAACGAATCCAGAACATTGGCACTATGTTGACACAAAGCAAAACCCGGCAGATCATGCTTCAAGAGGCCTAAATGTAACAGAACTGAAGAATTCAAACTGGTTCACCGGTCCAGAGTTCCTTTGGGAAAGGGAAATCATACCCAGTGAAGGTTATACAGAACTGTCTATGGGTGATCCAGAAGTAAAGGTAGTTCAAACATTGAGCACTGCTGCCAAGTGTCAAGATGACATACTTGAACGACTAGCCAGATGTTCAAAGTGGAATACAGTCATAAACATTGTAGCTCGAATTCAACGCTTAGCAAAAGGAATCAGAAAGAAAGAATCGTTGAATGTAGAGGAAAGAGTGAAAGCTGAAGAAACGGTTATAAGACTCATTCATCAAAGATTCTACAGTGAAGAATTGAAGAGACTTAGTCAAGAACCTAAGAGACTTCCAAACAACCACCCATTGTACAAGCTTAATCTTATTCTGCAGGATGGTATACTGAAGGTGGGAGGGAGGCTGGAAAATGCGTCGCTACCTAACAGAGTTAAGCATCCAGCAATTCTACCCAAAAATTCTACCTTCACAAGATTGATTACACTGTCCAACAGGTAAAAAGTTTTGGGCATAAAATTAGCTAATCTTACATAATTTTGGGGTACTGAAAACGAAAATGACCCTAAAAAATGTTGATTGGCTCTAGTTTCCATGATATATTCACCCATCTAATGACGTAAGCCATTCAAAATTATGATGCAACTTCAGCTGCATATTGCGCAATTGATACTGGTGACCAATAGAAAATTGCATGTATACTGAGATGATGCAATATTAGCCTTTAATTGCATCACTTCACTGCATAAAAGCTGCAGTATCTGTAGCTGATTGTAGTTCGTCTTTACATTTCGTTTTCTGCTTATATAGGCTACTCAGTAATGCCTCGAACTTGTGTGAATAAAGCAGATAATTTCTGCTATATCTGCGGTGAAATAACTTTTATCTCACAAAAAAGGAGGATAACAGGAATGATTAAGAAAGCCTACAACTTGTATTTTGGCTGCAAGATAGGAGACCAGGACAAGAGCTGGGCACCACATATATGCTGCAATTCTTGTGGGACGGCACTGGAGCAATGGTTGAATGGAAAAAAGGCATCTATGCCTTTCGCTGTGCCAATGATTTGGAGAGAGCCAACAGATCATGTTAGTAATTGTTACTTTTGTATGGTGCCTCCAATTGTAAAAGGGCTAAATAAGAAGAAAAAGTTATCTGTGCACTATCCAAATATTCCATCGGCAATACGTCCAGTTCCTCATGGAGAGGGGCTACCAATTCCTAAAGCACCAGAATCCTTCATGGTTGAGTCAAGTGAGGAAGAACCTGAAGCGTGTAGTCATCAACCGTCAACCTCACATGACCCAGACTTTCTTCCATCCACACCCACTGACCCACACCTCATTACACAAGTGGAATTGAGCGATCTTATCAGAGACCTGGATCTTCCGAAGAACAAGGCAGAGCTTTTGGGGTCAAGACTACAACAGTGGAATCTCCTAGCAAGTGATGTTCGTACGTCTTGCTACCGTCATCGTCAGAAAGATCTGATCCCATTCTTCGTCCAGGAAGGTGATATTGCTGTATGTAACAATGTTCATGGTTTAATCTCAGCCATCGGCGTATGCTATGATCCCGATGAGTGGAGGCTGTTCATTGATGCTTCAAAGGCAAGTCTTAAAGCTGTTTTGCTCCATAATGGCAATCAGCTGCCGTCAGTTCCAGTTGCTTACGCAGTTTCAATGAAAGAAACGTATGAAAACTTGAAAGAGCTTTTAAGGTGCATCAACTATGATGAACATCAATGGTCGATTTGTGGTGACCTGAAGGTGATTGCTATCCTACTTGGACTTCAAGGTGGATATACTAAGTACTGCTGCTTCCTCTGTGAGTGGGACAGTCGTGCGAGAGAAATGCACTATGCCAAAAGAGACTGGCCATTACGCCAGTCATTGCAGTCTGGAGAAAAAAATGTTAACTATCCAGCACATGTAGACAGCAATAAGATCTTATTACCTCCATTACACATCAAGTTGGGATTATTGAAAAACTTTGTTAAGGCAATGGACAAGAATAAAGCAGGTTTCAAGTACCTGATTAGCAAATTTCCAGCACTTAGTGCTGCAAAAATAAATGAAGGAGTCTTTGTTGGGCCACAGATTCGTAAACTTATTCATGATGATGAGTTTCTTTCTCTGTTGCGTGGAAAGGAAAAGGCTGCCTGGACAGCATTTGTATCAGTGACATCAAATTTTCTTGGAAACAATAAAACACCAGACTACAAGAAAGTGGTAGAAAAACTCATCCAGACTTACAGAAATCTGGGTTGCAACATGTCTCTAAAAATTCATTTTCTACATTCGCATATGGATTTTTTCCCACCAAACTGTGGAGCAGTGAGTGATGAACACGGAGAGCGCTTCCATCAAGACATTGCAGCTATGGAAAGAAGATATCAAGGTAAATGGAGCCCATCAATGCTTGCTGACTATTGCTGGACAGTTGTAAGAGATAGCCCTTTCCTCGAATACAAGAGAAAAGCCAAGAGAAGCAAAACCGACACAAACTGAAGACAAAACTAGTGAGAATCCTAAGTATTAAAATGATTCAACTTAGCTTATGGCTATAATTTTTCTTGGTAATCCTATGCAATATATTATGCCATTTAGGCTTTGTTATGTAGTCAATATCACTTGCTTTATATTTGTGGAAAGACATCTATCTATATAATTATTGTGCATTATGTAGTCATTACGCCTATAGTAGAAAACTTTCTGTTTACAGAAAAACTAGAGCCAATTGACAAATTTCATTGTTATATTTGAACTCAGAATGTGAAATTCATTAAGAAATGGATCCTTTTGTTTCCAAAACTGGCAAAAAATAAAAATTTGTTGAACAGTGTTATCAATCACTACCACAACAAATCCTTGCATCAAGGAAGAAGCTTTACTCAAAGCTGTTTGAGAGAAGGTGGTTACTGGATAGTGAAAGGAAGCAAAGTTATAGCAAAGTACATAAGTAAATGTGTAATCTGTAGAAAGACACGTAGACCTACAGAAGAACAAAGAATGGCTGATCTACCAGCTGATCGTGTAAACCCATCACCACCATTTCTTTAGCGGAATGGATTGCTTCGGCCCACTTATCACCAAACAAAACCGCAAGGAGTACAAGAGATACGGACTGATATTTACGTGTCTAAGCTCCAGAGCAATTCACCTGGAAATGTTGGAAGATATGCCAACCGACGCCTTTATCAACGCCTTAAGATGTTTCATAGCCATTAGCGGTACTGTCAGAGAACTTAGATCTGACCAAGGATCTAATTTTGTTGGAGCAAAGAATGAATTGAACAAGGCTGTAAAAGAGATTGATAAAGAGAAAGTAACTGAGTACTTGTTAGAGAAACAGTGTGATTTTCACATGAATGCTCCACATGCAAGCCATACAGGCGGAGTCTGGGAGAGGCAAATCAGAACTGTAAGAAACGTACTAAGTTCAGTGTTGAAGAAGAACCCCGGAAGATTAGATGATGCTTCACTTAGGACACTATTCTATGAAGTAATGTCTATTGTTAACAGTCGTCCACTTACAGTCAACAACATCAACGACCCAACAAGTTTGGAACCTTTAACTCCCAACCATCTACTTCACCTTAAGTCTGATTACATAGAGCCACCGCCTGGCAACTTCACCAAAGAGGATTTATACGCAAGGAAAAGATGGCGAAGAGTTCAATATCTATCAGAGCAGTTTTGGAATAGATGGAGCAAGGAGTACTTAGCTCATCTCATACTAAGAAGTAAATGGCAAACGCCTAGAAGAAATGTTCATGTTGATGACATAGTGTTAGTAAAGGAAGACGACTTACCTAGAAGTCAATGGAAATTGGTCAAAGTCCTAGAAGCTCGAAAGGACGAAGAAGGACTAGTAAGAAGAGTATTGTTACAGATGGGAGACTCAAAACTGGACAAAAAGGGAAAACGTCTCACAACTCCACTCAAGATGGAACGTCCAATACAAAAGTTAGTTGTTCTGCTTGAGAGTAACAAAGACACTTGAGAGTTGAGAAACTGATGGAAAATTCCTCAAATTCATGTTCGAATCCTATTACTGAGAACATAGAATTATAGGTAATTTTGGTGGGAGTGTAGCTGGCCAGCTAAGACCAGTCCTAGGTTGTTAATATGGTTCACATATATGTGTATACCAAACCTGCCAATAACCTCAGTACAGTATATATGTGTATATGCTAAAGCCAAAAGCAGAATCATTGCTGTGATTTATGTCTTTGATTCTTATATGACATTTCTATATTCATTGTGTTAGCAGAAGCAGAAAAGGAAAATATGCCTTTAAGAGTTAGTATAAGGTGAGCCAATCACAGCCATCCTCACACTGTACAGAGCCTTAACCAATCCCAGCCAGTTTCACATTTGTGCCTGTGTAAAACTCCCTGCTAGAATATTTTAGAGACACATGCTCACCAGACAGAGGAGGAAACAAAGTTCCAATAAGAGAAGCTCCATGGAGGCAGAGAAGGCCAAATAGGTATTTAATGCACTTGTGTGTTCCTCTATTGTTTAACAGTGCAGGTAGATCTGTGTGTAAAAACTGTTGTATGTGTTTACTTGTAGTTCCACTGAATCAAGTCACTGTAGAGTAATCATAATCGAACCTATCGAATTTACAAATTTAACTAATTAAACTAACAACATAATCATACGAATCCTATCGAATTTATCGAGATAAGCTATCGAATCAACCCAATGTAATACGAATGAAACCATTGTAATATGAAACAAAACAAGCCATTGTAAGCCGTGTTATATGAAGAAGATTGAAGTTATTAAAGAAGTTAACTAAAGTATTCGGTGTGCTCTTTAAACCTACTGCATCCATAGAGCGGCATTGGAGGAATTACAGAGTAAAGTCAGTCTAATCAAACAAAGAAACAATTGCATAATTTTTCTACTGCCACAGCGCACAAGGCACCAAAGGGTGCTGCGCCTGCCACACGGCTTCTAGCTCTGTAACCCGCTATATCATTATCAGGAAACGCAACTCCAGCACCCAAGGGCTGAAGTTGTGTCCTTCATTTCCAGGATCTACTGACCACTCTGCACCCCGACATTTACTGCACTTCATCCATGTCTTTGGGGGCCTCTCATCTCCTTATCAACTGTTTCTTCCATGATGAAGATCCGCCATCGAGTATATCTGAGGTGTATATCAGGGTGTGCTTCTTCCCCACATGAGAGCTGGGATGTCCAGCAACATTCATCTAGAAGACATTTCCCACACTCAAGGCACTAATACACCTCCAGGGTTGTGTGGGACCCCTGATGTACAGGAAGACAGGACTTCAGAGGACTTCCGCACACAGGACAGGAAGTGGCTTCTCCCTTGTGTGAGATCTCTGATGTCTGTAAAGATCAGACTTCTGTGAAAAACTTTTCCCGCACTCAGAACAGGCATACGGCTTCTCCCCTGTGTGACATCTCTGATGTGTGTAAAGATTGAACTTCCGTGAAAAACATTTCCCGCACACAGAACAGGAATACGGTTTCTCCCCCGTGTGACATCTCTGATGTCTGTAAAGATCAGACTTTTGTGAAAAACATTTTCCACAGTCAGGACAGGAAAATGGCTTCTCCCCCGTGTGACATCTTTGATGTGTGTAAAGATATGACTTATTAGAAAAAGATTTCCCGCACTCAAGACAGGAATACGGCCTCTCCCCTGTGTGACATCTCTGATGTGTGTAAAGATTGGACTTCTCTGAAAAACATTTCCCACACTCAGGACAGGAATATGGCTTTTCCCCCGTGTGAGACCTCTGATGTATGGAAAGATGGGACTTGCATGAAAAACATTTCCCGCACTCAGGACAGGAAATCAGCTTCTCCCCTGTGTGAGATCTTTTATGCACATTAAGATGGAATTTATAACGGAAACATTTCCCGCACTCAGCACAGGAATACGGCTTCTCCCCCGTGTGAGACATTTTATGCCTATTAACAAGGAATTTTGAATGGAAACATTTCCCACATTCAGCACAGGAGAAGCTCTTCCCTGTTAAAAGGCCGGCCCGGTCCCGCACAGTTTGAGGTCCCTCAGGATACGAGGAATCTGATGGTCCATCTATACTGTGTGGTGCCAGATGGACATTGGAGGGAGCCGGGTTTTCTCCTGGACTATACTGTGTGATGTCCTCATCTTCTACTTTCCAGTCTGGAGACAAAGTGAGACAATCCTCGGAGGTTTTCCTCATCTCCCGGCCATGGACTAAAATACAAAGATAAAGAGGATTACTAGACAGGAGCTGATTGGTTCCCTAAACCAGGACTCCTCCCACATCAGGCAGCTTGGTCTCTGAGGAACTTACAATTCCACCCTCAAGGGAACTAGGAAATGGCTCCTCTGATCTCCTACCAGGTCATTTCTTTATTCATGGACCTTAGTCAGAGAGTGAGGAAACAACCAGAACTGTCTTTTATAGGAGGGACAGTGATGAGGGGATTATAGGACGAGGGTCCCCACCCCCTCTATCACTCATCGCCATCTCCCCAACACAAGAAGTACTGCACTTCCTTATTTAGTCCATGATTTAGTCATGAAGAACAGCGGGGCTGAGCCCCACCAGAGGTCAGAGAGTGAGGATGGGGGGAGAACAACCAAGATGAAGACTGGACTGATCCTGAAGACCACCATCATTGGGGTATTGACTCCTCCCTCATTATCACTTTCTGTTTAAGGGTCCAAAGTTGGAGGATGTTATCACATTATTATCACCATGTAAAAGTCTGTGCTCCAATCACATCATCCGATATAAAATGTCCAGCTGGTAGGAAATGGGTGGAAAAGAAGACCTATGTCTTGTACAAATTAGGATATAGAATAGAAACATTAGGACTATAAAATATCAGAATAATGTAATGTATAGCAGAGTATACAGTGCAGGGGTCAGGAGTATGTAATGTAAAACTCAGATTACATAGTGCAGGGGTCAGGAGTATAGAATGTACAACATAGAGTATATAGTGCAGGGGTCAGACGTATAGAATGTACAACATAAAGTATATAGTGCAGGGGTCAGAAGTATGTAATGTACAACATAGAGTATATAGTGCAGGGGTCAGAAGTATAAAATGTACAACACAGAGTATATAGTGCAGGGGTCAGGAGTATAGAATGTACAACATAGAGTATATAGTGCAGGGGTCAGGAGAATGTAATGTACAACATAGAGTATATAGTGCAGGGGTCAAGAATATGGAATGTACAACATAGAGTATATAGTGGCGGGCTCAGGACTCTAACATACAACAAATGCAATATGAATGTAGAACCCCTTTGACACCCCAAAGGCAGGATGGCACCTCCAGAGGTCAGAGGTGGTCTAGCATTTCATCCCAGGGCTGAGTCCATGGCTAAAATACGGGAACTGAGAAAGGATATTGGGAAGTCCCTTTTGTCTTTTTAAAGCTTTATTTAGAATGGTTGGGGAGGTGAGGGTTAGGGGATCCAGATACCATGGCAGATCACTGACAGACTCTGCAGATCAATGTCCAGCTTCACAGTGTCAGAACCTTTAAGCCGACCGAATAACTCTGTAAGCACGTTCCCAAATGTCAGTGCATCCTCCAAGTGAGTCACCGGGTCCTTCTGAGAGGCCAGCCTTCTTCGTGGCTGTTTCCAGCAAGGGGCCCTCCCTGGGTCTCCTTCTTGGCACAGCTTCCTCTAGACCAGACAGGACAGCTTCAGGACCATTTCAGCACACATTAGGCCCCAAAACAGGATATTGGGCCTAACAGCAGAGCTCCATCCAGCAGCTCCTCCCTAGATCTAGCCAGTAAATCTGTTTTATAAAAATTCTGCAGCAGAATGTATCAGTGACAGGGATGAGGCAGACCATTTACCACTGACTGGGGGCTTACAACGATCAGCTTTTATTTATTCATGTAAATCCCAAAAGGAAAAAAAACTGATGTAACTGATTATGAAGTGTGAGCTGGAGTTTGGCTTCAATTAGTTACTGTTTTTATATCTGCTAATACATCTAACACTCCCCTCCCCCCAGACTGACCATGCTGCTGTCTCCACAGTGGGGGCGCTCTAATACAGAAGGTGTGTTACTGGCCAGATCAGCTGGTGAAAACAGGGAAAAAAGCCAAAGAAAAGGAATGCAGCCACCACATCCAATGATTGGTAAGCTGCAATATGGGACATTTGTGGTTTAATATCCTTTTAGTTTGGTTGGTGAAATCTCATACTATGTCCAGTCAAGGGGGAGAGGATGGGGTGACAGTAATAAATCGTGTAAGGATCACATTGGTATTTAGTAAATAGAGATCGCTTACAGTGGTTGTAAACCTCAGACATGGAATATGAACAAAGCATATCCCTGTATAGTGTGTACTTGTCTCACTCCAGAGCAATAAGAGTCATTTCTGTCTGCTGTCTCCTTCCTCCGCAATCAGCATGAATCACTTCTGACAAGTGTTCCTGACACCAAGAGAAGAAAGGTGACAGGGGAGGAGCTCCAGCACACAGCTTGTGATTGACAGCCTCAGCTCTGTTCCTGTGTGAAAAGGGTTTGTCCCATCCCTCCAATCATCTCTCAGAGCTCACCTCACTGAGCTCTGTAGAATGTGACTTCAGCTCTCTGCCCCTTTTTTATGACTTCTCAGACAAGCTGTATAAATTCTGGACTTTTGCAGATAAAAAGGTACAACATATGTAGGAGGATTTGTTTTATCTCTGTGTATCACTGCACTGGGTATATGCAGGGCTTACAACCACTTTAAATGTTTACTGTAGACAAGTTGCAGAGATCCCACACCGCTGCCTCCCATCTCCTGAGACTGCACTCAGTGACTTGGGTCTGAGACTATACAGACATATCCCTCCACCCGGCACAGCCAGCAGACTACAGAGCAAGGAACCCTGGGAGAAATGTTCTGTCAGAGATCTTACTAGACCCGGGCATGGGGAAGAAGATCCAAATCACATGTCCCAGAAGCCTAGGTAACATAACACTGCCAGTTGATCCCCAGAACCTCCATAAATCCAGTCTAGATACATAAATTGTGTCTGCAGCACAGAGAAGGAAGATTATCCGAGAGAAATCCAGGAATACAGGACGGGGAACACAGCTCAGGAAAGTGACCAGGGGATTACAGGCTGATATCACCCAGTCCCCGCCCTACTCTGGACCAATCAGTGAGCAGTATGGGTGGAGGAATGGATTTAGTGTTCATGACCCACCTGTGCTGATCTCTGTAGGAGTGTCCTCCTCTATAAATGTCCCCGTTATTCCATCCTCCTCCATAGACTGCTGATCATCCCTCACATACGCCTCTTCTTCTTCTGATTTAACCTCAACTTTTATATACATCAGATCTTCACCCTAAATCATGAGAAGGATAGAAGAGGTCACCTGGAAAATATGAGTTTCATTATTGTAACATCACATAACAAATCCACACATTGTGTTCACAAGTCCAAGTTCTAGATGCTCCGTCCCAATAAAGTGTCTTCTTATCGGTGATGTAAGGGGTGGCTGATTGTCCATCATGACGTCCTTGTAGAGATCCTTGTGTCCTTCTAAATACTCCCACTCCTCCATGGAGAAATAGACAGTGACACCCTGACACCTTATAGGAACCTGACACACACAATGATACAGTCACCATCCAGACACATCCCTTGTCTGTTACTGGAGAATGTCCCAGAATTCCCGGCACCGCTCACCTCTCCTGTCAACAGCTCCATCATCTTCTTGGTGACTTCTAGAATCTTCTGCATGTTGTGTCTCTCAGGGTTTAGGGAGTCACATGGAGGCACTGTGATGGTCATATGATCACCTGACTTCAGAAGAGGAAATCTCTGTATTGAGGAACCAATAGGAATATCATGTTAGACTCCCAGAATCCTCCTCACCTCTCCGGTCAGGTCTGTGTTTTATTAATAGAAATAAAAGTGATGTCATGTGACCTCCCAGAATCCTCCTCACCTCTCCGGTCAGGTCTGTGTTTTATTAATAGAAATAAAAGTGATGTCATGTGACCTCCCAGAATCCTCCTCACCTCTCCGGTCAGGCCTGTGTTTTATTAATAGAGATAAGAGTGATGTCATGTGACCTCCCAGAATCCTCCTCACCTCTCCGGTCAGCAGGTAGATGATCTCCAGGGTGAGGTTTAGTATCTTCTCAGTCATGTGACTCTGGTCCTCCTCCATCCTCATTGGTGCCATCATGTGATCTATACAGGTCTCCTTGTAGACGGATAACTTTGGGAAATGAAAGTAAGAATGATTTGGATGGTATTGGTCACACAATAATAGGATGTGGATGTGAGGGGGGAATAGGAGGGTTGCTGGACATTGAAGAACTACTCTTCCCCAAGGGAAGATGTTTAGTCAGGATTGTTTAGTATTTGCTACATTGTGGAGGTCCCGAGACCCTCTTGTCCTGCCAGATCTGAAATCCCCTTTTCTATGTTGGGTTTGTTTGGTCTCTGAACTGGTTTTGATGAGTTTTAGATCTGCAGACAAGGAATGATAAATATGATCCTTCCTATGACTTGTTTGCTATGAGGCAGTGCTGTGAGGTCAATGTCGGGTCATCATGAGGTCCAGGAAGGGGAACTTGCTGACTATTGGCTGGAGTTGCTGACTAATCAGGACAATTGCCAAAACTCCGGCTGCAAGACTCCAATCTCTGGCAGCCTGCTGACTGACAGGAGTGATGTCACTGTCACTCTCTGCAGTAAGAGAAGAGATTGGATGGGATAGCAGGAACATGCTGCTTGTAAAGTAGAGCACTGTGAGGGAGGAGTCTGTGCTCATCCCTCCAATGACAGCCCAGTGTGGGTAGGAGGAGGATGGCAGAGGGTAGGATCCTGTTTTTTTCACTGCCAAGTATACTGTAGTATCCAGGACATTGTACAGAGTGGCAGTGGGTTCCTGGGGCTCTGAATTCCAGCACCGGGCACTGCAAGAGCCTCTATGCATGAACAGTCCCCCTCTAAGAATGAGTTCCCACCAAGGGGCAAAAGACTTCCCTTCTTCATTCCACTTGGTATCTTGGAAAATGTTATTTGACCGGTCAGATGGTAAGAAGGTGAAGGTTTCTTTCCTTTCCTGGCTGGAGTTTTGTAAGGAGGTCTGGAAAGTAAGTGCAGGTGGGAGGACAACCAGAGACCATGAGCCCCCCTCCCTACCGCATAGTCCCTATGAGCTCTACAACCTTCTCTTCCCTCAGAGACATGCTACCTGCCAACCTTATCCACCCAGATTCCATCATCTCTAGTTCCCTGGTCTCCGTCTCCTCCTCCCATGCCTGCCTCCAGGACTTCTCCAGGGTGTCACCCATCCTCTGGAACTCCCTGCCCTAACCCATCAGATTATCACCTACTCTCCTCTCCTTTAGGCGCACCCTGAAAACCCATCTCTTCAGGGAAGCCTACCCCACCCCCTGCTAACTTGCCAACCTCCTCCACTCTTCCTACCACCCCATCCCCCACAGCTATCTCCTCCTGTGCCACCATCCCCTCCCTCCTAGATTGTAAGCTCCAAAGAGCAGGGCCCTCGATCCCCTCATGTTTTGCATTGTATTGGTATTGTTCTGTCACATGTTCTGTCCCCCTTTGTAATGTACAGCGCTGAGCCAACTATTGGCGCTTTATAAATACTGTATAATAATAATAATAATCTACTCTACCCCCTCAGGGGTCCCAAAGTCTCTCATCCTTAGTAACCCCTGAGAGGCCCCTCAACTGCCCTTCATCCCTCAGACTCCTCAGTATTTTCCTCCCTCTGACACCAATGATGGAACATATTCTTCATGGCCGGCTGGGGAATGTTTTCTTCCTCCTGAGCAGCAATGTAAGGGGCTCTATGCTCCATACTCCTGACCCCGGCACTCCATCATTGTGTTGGCTGCATAGTGTAATGATTGCCCATTGGCTGCCTGTGTAGTGTAATCATTGCCCTTTGTAGGCCATGTATGGTCAGGATGGTCCTTGTCTTGTCTATTTATTGTCAGTGCTGTTTGTTTAGAGGACCATATTACTAGAATTTATCTCCACAATGAGGAGAATGTTCCGGCCCCGGAAGTGGGGGAATGTTCTGCCCCTGAAGGGGTTAATCTGGGTTCCCACACTATATATGTGTGTATCATCATCTGCTGGAGATAAAAGATGTCACAGTGACTATGGAGAAAGAGGACGGACATGACTATGGAGGAAGAGGACGGACGTGACTATGGAGGAACAGGACGGATGTGACTATGGAAGAAGAGGACGGACATGACGGGGGGGTTACTGGGTGTAAATAGAAAATAACATCTTATTACCTCCTCTGCTGCCACTTCCACCAATGTCTCCTCTTCTTTGTGCCACATGCAACTTCCTGTCTTTCTTCAGATCACTTCCTGTCTGTATCTGACATCACTTCCTGTCGGTACCTGACATCACTTCCTGCCCAGATTCCATAGAGACTTCCAGTCTAGGTTTAAGTGAGATCACCATCTTGTGGAGTTCAGTGGAACTGCAGCTCCCAAAAATGTCTCATAATGACAATTCCTACATAATATCTACCTTACAGGGCTACCAAAGAAGATCACAAATTATTTTAAAAAGTAAGAAAAAATAAATCTAGATCTTTTGCAACCAACTGTTTAACAAAAATATTTTATTACATAAATAAAAGTCTTAAAGACACAGAATACAAGTTAGAAACAAAGGTAAACCCAATGAAACAGATAGCTCCAAAATGTATCTTTTTGTTGAAGAAAAGGCAAAAATACACCCTAAAGCATAAAATATATATCAATCCACTCATAATGAAGATGTTAGACATAAATGACAAGGATGTAATGGTCACAGAGGAATGGTGGTGGAGATCTCTCAAAGTAAGAACACTTCCTTGAATGGTTCTATAAATAAAGAATGAATCCTGGAGGGAATAAAGCTGTAAAGCAATAAATAATATATAAACTGGGCCATCCACTTCATCCATAAAGACATTGTGATTGAAGATCTTCTAGATCACATAGAAGGAGGACTCATCGATGATTTCATACATTTGTTTGGAAGGATAGAACAATCCTCAGAAGGGAACATGTAGGATGACAGGAAAGGCTCCTGACTGGTGAGATCCTCCAAACATAATGATGACATCCATGAACTGGAGCGAGCTCGTTGGGGTGATAAAGCCAATCTGGAAACACTGTGTAGACGTTCTCCAAGAACTCAGCACACTCCAGGTGTGGAGAAAGTCTCCAGGCGGGTTTAGCCTGTCATTTATCACAGGTAGAAATGTCCACACATGGACTTCCACAAGGACCCCCAGACTACATACAGAACCTGTACAGTGTCCCCAGGTCTCCAAGTGGATTTAGTCTGTAATTAATAATGCACAAATGTCCATATATATGGATTTCTACAGGGACCACTGATACCATCAATGCATGACTTGGATGTCACCCAGATTACTAGGAGCCCAGAAAGCAGATGGCCATAAAAATATATAAACATACATTCACTGTCATGGCACTTCAGATCAAAGGACCTTTGATCCAGGTAAGAACCAAAGTGTATCCATCATGGAGAGATATAGAGAGCACCATCATAAGATCAGATAGGAAAAGACTGACATGTGACTGGTTTGGTTGGTATCCCAACTTCCTCAGAGACTGCCCAGCCCACAGTAGTGTACACGGCCCTTAAATACCAGACCAGGTAGCAATGATGGCACACAAAGAGGGAAAGAATGCCAAACAGCATTCCTGCCCCTTTTCTGTGACTAACAGGGTATTCCATTGTTTAACCCAGTCCCTCCCATCAGGAAAAGCCAGCCAAAGGCACATCAGTGGTATGACATCTTGCATTCACTTGACGCCTCGATGGGCAGAGTATGAAGCCACCTCCCACACTACCCCAAGTGGCTAAAAGGGACAGTTACTGGTCCATAAGGCAGGCTAAACCTGAGGGGCACCCAAAGGGACAAAAAACTGGAACATGGGAGCCAATGAACACTAGACACTAGCTCCCACAGAGTGTACTTTACATTAAACATACAAAACACCCCAAAGCCCTCTAATATCAACATATTATTAATATACAGTATTTATATAGCGCTAAAAGGTTTGCTCAGCGCTGTACATTATAGTGGGGGACAGTACATGAGACAAGACAGTAACAAAACAGAACATGAAGGATTCAAGGGCCCTGCTCTTTCGAGCTCACAATCTAGGAGGGAGGGGATAGTGGTACAGGAGGAGGTGGCTGTGGGGGATGGAGTGGTGGGAGGAGTGGAGGAGATCGGCTGTTTGGTGAGGGCGGGGTAGGCTTCCCTGAAGAGATAGGGTGCGCCTAAATGTGAGGAGGGTAGGTGACAGTCTGATGAATTGGGGTAGTGAGTTCCAGAGGATGGGGGAAGTCCTGAAGAAGTCCTGCAGTCGGGCGTGGGAGACCAGGGAGCTAGAAAGTAGGAGGTCTTGTGAGGAGCAAAGATTATGCGTTGGGTGGTATTTGGGTATCAGGTCGGTGAGGTAGTTTGGGGCAGCGTTATGAATGGCTTTGTATGTCTGTGTTAGTAGTTTGAATTTGATGTGTTGGGCAATCGGGAGCCAGTGGAGGGAATGACAGAGGGGGGGGGGGGTGGCAGAAGCGGAGCGGTTGGTAAGGTGGATGAGTCTGGCCGCTGAGTTCAGGATAGACTGAAGCGGGGATAGTCTGTGATGAGGTAGGCCAATGAGAAAGGAGTTGCAGTAGTCCAGACTTGAGATAATAAGGGAGTGAACGAGTTGTTTAGTAGTGTCTGGGGTTAGGAACGAATGTATTTTGGAGATGTTGCGGAGGTGGAGCCTGCATGAGTTTGCCAACAATTGGACATGGGGTTGGAAGGACAGGTTTGAGTCTAGAGTGACACCTAGGACTTTGGCTTGCGGGGTGGGACTGATGGTGGCGTTGTTGGTCGTGATGGAGAGGGTGGGGGGTGGGGCACGGGCTGGGGGGAAAATTAGGAGCTCGGTTTTGGAAAGGTTCAATTTGAGGAAATGGAGCGACATCCAGTCTGATATGTTGTTCAGTAGGTGGGTGATACAGGCAGAGACTGAAGGGGTGAGTTGAGGGGTGGAGAGGTAAATTTGCATGTAATCGGCATAGAGGTGATAGTTGAAGCAGTGGGAGTGTATCAGTTTGCCGAGGGAGGAGGTGTAGATGGAGAAGAGAAGGGGCCTGAGGACAGAGCCTTGGGGGACCCCAACAGAGAGGAGGAGAGAGGGGGAGGTGGAAGCGTTATAAGTAACGCTGAAGGAGCATTGGGATAAATAGGATGAGAGCCAGGAGAGAGCAGAGTCTCTGATGCCAAGGGAGTGTAGTTTATTAAGGAGGAGGTGGTGGTCAACTGTGTCAAAGGCCGTGGAGAGGTCGAGGAGTAGGAGGACTGAGTAGCGGCTATTAGCTTTGGCGGTTAGCAGGTCATTAGTGATTTTGAGTAGGGCGGTTTCAGTGGAGTGTAGGGGACGGAAGCCAGACTGTAGTGGATCGAGGAGGTTGTTGTCAGTGAAGTGGGCGCTTAGGCGATTGTAGATTGTACAGAGGTACCATTCTCCATATTCTGGAGAGTCAAATTCAAAATTGTAAAGGTCCGTAGGTATACGTGAATTTCAAATTGAACTCATTTTATCCCATTAAATCTACAAACCTCCCATCGTCCTGAGGTTCACCATGCCAGAGGATGAGGATGTCATCGATATACCTGAACCAACCAGCGATGTTGGTCAGGTACCCTGACAAGGCCTCATCCCCAAGCACTGACTTCTCCAATTCTTGAACATAAAGGTTAGTGTAGGCCGGTGCAAATTTTATTACCCATTGCAGTACCTTGTGCTTGGCAATAACATTTATATCCAAAGAAGAATTTATTATTTTCCAACAAAAATTAAGTAAATCAGGAACAAAATTTGTATGAGGAAACAGGTGTCTAGGTCTGCAGTTGAGAGATTTTCTATAACCTTTAAATCCTTCTTATGAGGGATAGAGGAATATAATGCCTCTACATCTAATGTAACCAACATGACATCATCAGGTACTGACACATCATTTAAAACTTTTAGGAGGTGCAAAGTGCCTCTCACATAGGAGGGTAAAGCCACCACAAAATTGTAGCAATTTATCAATATACGGTACTATCAATATACTCATTGATTTTCTTATGGGGGCCCCACTCCCTGAGATAATAGTTCTTCCAGGAAGGGGCTACCACTGATTTATGGACTTTTGGAAGTCTATTTAAAAATGGTATCTGGATTTAATATCTTAAAGGTCATGATCTTTTTATCAATGTTACCCTTCTCAGAAGCTTCCTCAATCACACCAGAGAGGACCTTCTGATCATTCTCCAGGTTGATGGTTGTTATCTTAGTGTACCTTTCCTTATTTTTTACCATCTGTTGATACATCAACACATATCTTTGTTGATCCATGATGATAAGGTTTCCCCCCTTGTCAGTAGGCATGATCACAATGTCACCGCAGTTCTTAAGCTGTTCCCAAGCAACACGTTCTTCACCCATAAGATTATCATGTGCCATCTTTCCAAAATTCACCGTTTTTAATTCTCTGATAACTGCAGCCAGAAAACACTGAAGTCCAGCTACTGCTGACAAGAAGGGAAAGAGAAGATTTAACACGTAACCCCCATCATCTACTCTGGACAGGACCATGTGTTCCTCACCATTCTCACATCTCTGAATGTCCTCCACCAGTTCTAAAGCTGTCAACAAAATCATCTTCAATATCCCCTACAGGACCTTCCTTGTATCAGGCAACAAAATCTCTTAAATGGCTTCTAAGATCTGAAGGTTTTTATCTTAATGCATTCTATGTATTAGGGTAAAAATACCTGATGTGTCCCAGAATCCCTCCACCCCCTTATACTTACCTGAGCCCATTCTTGATCCAGTGCTATGCATGAGAGCAGCGGCTCTCTCCCTCCTCACAGGGCAGGTTTATATCATTGCCTTTGGCTCCCGCTGCTGTCAATAAAATTCTGTAACAAGGGAGCGGGGGAGGGGCTATTATCTATTGTTTCTAGAATGTAATGCTTGCAAAGCCAACTTACTGGGAAATAAATATAAATCTTTAGCTGCTTCAAAGCTTGAACCTTTCATAACAGAGCAAAACCTCCAACCCTTAGAAAGAAGAAGAATCTGAGAAGGTTAACGATTGTAAAATCACTTTCCTCTGTTTCCTCTGTTGTGCACATCTTGTTCTATCCTCCCTGTGCGCATCTTGTTCTATCCTCCCTGTGCACATCTTGTTCTATCCTCCCTGTGCACATCTTGTTCTATCCCCCTGTGCACATCTTGTTCTAATCTCCTGTGCGCATCTTGTTCTATCCTCCCTGTGCACATCTTGTTCTATCCCCCCTGTACACATCTTGTTCTATCCCCCTGTGCACATCTTGTTCTATCCTCCCTGTGCGCATCTTGTTCTATCCTCCTTGTGCACATCTTGTTCTATCCTCCCTGTGCACATCTTGTTCTATCCCCCCTGTGCACATCTTGTTCTATCCTCCCTGTGCACATCTTGTTCTATCCCCCCTGTACACATCTTGTTCTATCCCCCTGTGCACATCTTGTTCTATCCTCCCTGTGCACATCTTGTTCTATCCTCCCTGTGCACATCTTGTTCTATCCCCCTGTGCACATCTTGTTCTATCCCCCTGTGCGCATCTTGTTCTATCCTCCCTGTGCACATCTTGTTCTATCCCCCCTGTACACATCTTGTTCTATCCCCCTGTGCACATCTTGTTCTATCCCCCTGTGCACATCTTGTTCTATCCCCCTGTGCGCATCTTGTTCTATCCTCCCTGTGCACATCTTGTTCTATCCCCCCTGTACACATCTTGTTCTATCCCCCTGTGCACATCTTGTTCTATCCCCCCTGTGCACATCTTGTTCTATCCCCCCTGTACACATCTTGTTCTATCCCCCTGTGCACATCTTGTTCTATCCCCCCTGTGCACATCTTGTTCTATCCCCCCTGTACACATCTTGTTCTATCCCCCTGTGCACATCTTGTTCTATCCTCCCTGTGCACATCTTGTTCTATCCTCCCTGTGCACATCTTGTTCTATCCTCCCTGTGCACATCTTGTTCTATCCCCCCTGTGCACATCTTGTTCTATCCCCCTGTGCGCATCTTGTTCTATCCTCCCTGTGCGCATCTTGTTCTATCCTCCCTGTGCGCATCTTGTTCTATCCCCCTGTGCGCATCTTGTTCTATCCCCCCTGTGCACATCTTGTTCTATCCCCCCTGTGCACATCTTGTTCTATCCTCCCTGTGCACATCTTGTTCTATCCCCCCTGTGCGCATCTTGTTCTATCCCCCCTGTGCACATCTTGTTCTATCCTCCCTGTGCGCATCTTGTTCTATCCCCCCTGTGCACATCTTGTTCTATCCCCCCTGTGCACATCTTGTTCTATCCTCCCTGTGCACATCTTGTTCTATCCCCCCTGTGCACATCTTGTTCTATCCCCCCTGTGCACATCTTGTTCTATCCTCCCTGTGCACATCTTGTTCTATCCTCCCTGTGCACATCTTGTTCTATCCCCCCTGTGCGCATCTTGTTCTATCCTCCCTGTGCACATCTTGTTCTATCCTCCCTGTGCACATCTTGTTCTATCCCCCCTGTGCACATCTTGTTCTATCCCCCTGTGCGCATCTTGTTCTATCCCCCCTGTGCGCATCTTGTTCTATCCCCCCTGTGCGCATCTTGTTCTATCCCCCCTGTGCGCATCTTGTTCTATCCCCCCTGTGCACATCTTGTTCTATCCCCCCTGTGCACATCTTGTTCTATCCTCCCTGTGCGCATCTTGTTCTATCCTCCCTGTGCACATCTTGTTCTATCCCCCCTGTGCGCATCTTGTTCTATCCTCCCTGTGCACATCTTGTTCTATCCTCCCTGTGCACATCTTGTTCTATCCCCCTGTGCACATCTTGTTCTATCCCCCCTGTGCACATCTTGTTCTATCCCCCTGTGCACATCTTAATCTATCCCCCCTGTGCACATCTTGTTCTATCCCCCCTGTGCACATCTTGTTCTATCCCCCCTGTGCGCATCTTGTTCTATCCCCCTGTGCGCATCTTGTTCTATCCCCCCTGTGCACATCTTGTTCTATCCTCCCTGTGCACATCTTGTTCTATCCCCCCTGTGCACATCTTGTTCTATCCCCGCTGTGCACATCTTGTTTTATCCCCCTGTGCACATCTTGTTCTATCCCCCCTGTGCACATCTTGTTCTATCCCCCTGTGCGCATCTTGTTCTATTCCCCCTGTGCACATCTTGTTCTATCCTCCCTGTGCACATCTTGTTCTATCCCCCTGTGCGCATCTTGTTCTATCCCCCCTGTGCACATCTTGTTCTATCCCCCCTGTGCGCATCTTGTTCTATTCCCCCTGTGCATATCTTGTTCTATCCTCCCTGTGCATATCTTGTTCTATCCCCCCTGTGCACATCTTGTTCTATCCATCCTGTGCACATCTTGTTCTATCCCCCCTGTGCACATCTTGTTCTATCCTCCCTGTGCACATCTTGTTCTATCCCCCTGTGCACATCTTGTTCTATCCCCCCTGTGCACATCTTGTTCTATCCTCCCTGTGCACATCTTGTTCTATCCCCCTGTGCACATCTTGTTCTATCCCCCTGTGCGCATCTTGTTCTATTCCCCCTGTGCACATCTTGTTCTATCCATCCTGTGCACATCTTGTTCTATCCCCCTGTGCGCATCTTGTTCTATTCCCCCTGTGCATATCTTGTTCTATCCCCCCTGTGCACATCTTGTTCTATCCCCCCTGTGCACATCTTGTTCTATCCATCCTGTGCACATCTTGTTCTATCCTCCCTGTGCACATCTTGTTCTATCCCCCTGTGCACATCTTGTTCTATCCCCCCTGTGCACATCTTGTTTTATCCCTGGTCTCTTGAGGCCTCCCTGTCCACTCCATGCTTGTGTGGTTACACCTCCAGTGTATATGTAAATGATGTTCCTGGAATGAAGTTCCTTCAATCTGTGGTTCCATGACAGTGAGTGGACTTTTATATCTTTCTATGGTCCTCTGCTTTATGGGCTCCTAGTAATCTGGGTGACATCCAAGCCATGCATAGAAGGTATCAGTGGTCCCTGGAGAAATCCATATATATGGACATTTGTGCATTAACTATTTCAATACCGGGCACTTTTACCCTTCCTGCCCATTCAATTTTCAGCGCTGTCATACTGTGAGTGACAATTGCGCTGTCATGCAACACTGTACCCAAATGAAACTTTTATAATTGTTCTGAGACAGATAGAGCTTTATTTTGGTGGTATTTAATCAGCACTGGGTTTTTATTTCACACTATATACGTGAAAAAATGCAAAAAACCTGGAAAAAACATGTTTTTCTTAGTATCTGTTATAAAATTTTGCAAATAAATAATCTTTCTTCATAAATTTAGGCCAAAATGTAATCTGCAACATTTCTTTGATGAAAATAATTTATTATTTAATAATATATTATTAAATGTATTATTTAGTCTGGGTGAAAGTTATAGAGTCTACAAACTATGGGATATATTTCTGAAAATCAATCAATCCTGATGTACTGATGGCCGATCTCATTTATTAAGGTCCTAAAATGCCCGGACAGTACAAATCCCCCCCAAATGTCAGATCACAAAATATCCCCCCAAATGCCAGGACAGTACAAACATCCCACATATGTTCAGACAGTACAAATACCTCCAAATGTCAGGACAGTACGAATCCCCCCAAATGTCAGAACAGAACATATCCCCCCAAAGGTCAGGACAGTACAAATCCCCCCCAAATGTCAGAACAGAACATATCCCCCCAAATGTCAGGACAGTACAAATCCCCCCCAAATGTCAGAACAGAACATATCTCCCCAAATGTCAGGACAGTACAAATCCCCCCCAAATGTCAGAACAGAACATATCCCCCCAAATGTCAGGACAGTACAAACATCCCACATATGTTCAGACAGTACAAATCCCCCCCAAATGTCAGGAAAGTACAAATCCCCCCAAATGTCAGGACAGTTCAAATATCCCACATATGTTCAGACAGTACAAATACCTCCAAATGTACAAATCTCCCCTGTCCCGGATCCCCCACATGCCACGTCCACAGTGACTAGCTAACCGAGGCATGCACGTGCGGCCGTGACTTGGGGTATGAGGGAATAAAGGGGACTTAACTTTGAATATATATAAAACCGTATATTAGATCAGCCGTGACACACTTTCACAGCCCGCACTACCTTTGGTCACCACCAGATGGAGACTCCACTCCAATCCAGCTGGTCGACCGCACACTGGCAGATACAAATCTTACATACAATCTGGTGCACTGATTAGAGTTGAGGACCAGCTTAGTAATTACACACCCTTCTAAGGTCCCTCCAGCTACCTACAGCTTGAACCCCGGTGTTAATCACCCTTCCAATGTCCACACACTCCCCTGCACCAGACACACCACAAAAGGTAGCCTGCCATCACCCAACTGTTTATCCGCAGAATGGTCTGCTGGGACACCCCACACACACAGATCTCTGTCTGGCCAATCTGTTACCTTTTACAATCTGCACGCAATCTGCTCACACACAGTGCAATTGCACACAGATTGGCAATGAGCTTGACCGAACGTTTAAAGGCACTAAAATACGATGCAATCTAATCCAATCTAATCTCTCCAATCTAATCTCTCTGAAGATATGAGCACGTGCTTAAATACACAGAAGTCACTAATTATTTTTAAGATTTAATTTCCCGAAAGTGGGCAGGGCATAAAATATGTACAAAATATAAAAAGTTACAGAAATACAAAAAATACAAGAAGACACACAAATGACTATTCACTATAAAATAAAAGGGAATAAAAGACAGAAGTAAAACTTTACCAGGATTTACCCTGCGACTGGAGCAAGTCAGACAATCAGCAATCTGTTGGTCAATCGAACCAGCTCCGTACGAATAGAAAATGTCCCAGTGTCCGGGTACCCCATTTATGGGGATATGGATGTAGGCGGGACATTAGTCCTCGGCCAATTGACCATGGGGGGTGTTCCTGTACCTGCCCACAGGATGTTCTGGGTGTTGACCTGCCCAAGTTCAATCGGGCCAAGACCGGCTTGAAACACCAAGTCGGGGATTGGATTTCCGACACCAGCGCATCAGTCAGACAGTACAAATACCCCCAAATTTCAGAATGGAAAAATCCTCACAAATATCAGGATGGTACAAATTCCCCCCAAATGTCAGGACAGTACAAATACCCCCAAATGTCAGGACAGTACATATACCCCCAAATGTAAGGACAGTACAAGTCCCCCCCAAATGTCAGAACAGTACCAATATCCCCCAAATGTCAGGACAATACAAATACCCCCAAATGTCAGGACAGTACAACCCCCCAAATGTCAGGACAGTACAAATATCCCCCAAAATGCCAGGACAGTACAAATACCGCCAAATGTCAGGACAGTTCAAATCCCCCCAATGCTAAAACAGTACAAATACCCCCAAACCCCAAATTCTAGGACAGTACACATACCCCCCAAATGTCAGGTCAGTACAGACCCTGGGACACTGTACAAGTTCTATATGTAGTCTCGGGGGTCCCTGTGGAAGTCCATGTGTGGACATTTCTACCTATGATAAATGACAGGCTAAACCCACCTGGAGACTTTCTCCACACCTGGAGTGTGCTGAGTTCTTGGAGAACGTCTACACAGTGTTTCCAGATTGGCTTTATCACCCCAACGAGCTCGCTCCAGTTCATGGATGTCATCATTATGTTTGGAGGATCTCACCAGTCAGGAGCCTTTCCTGTCATCCTACATGTTCCCTTCTGAGGATTGTTCTATCCTTCCAAACAAATGTATGAAATCATCAGAGATCCCCTTAAGGGTTGAGTGGGTGCTGCTTCCTGGATATGCAGGAGATTCCCTCTCTGGGTACTGGGATGGATCTGTGTCTTTAACTGGGCATCTGAAAATTAATACTCCACCAGGGAGTTAAAACAAGGACATGCCCATAGTGTAGTATGGTAAGTATAAAATAATTTATTTATTAAGGGATGAAAGTAAAAACCGATGCATCAGAAATATCATAAAGTGAGATGAGATGTCAGGACTAGCCGTCTACAATCAAAGATTGCCGCTGGAGCTCCACGAGGCTCCGGCGGCATGACATCACAGCATAACTGGCTCCTTTTTAGGCGTTTCGTGCGCACGCACAACTTCAAAGGGGATGCCCTCTGAAGACGTGCGTGCGTCCAAAACGTGTAAGGAGGAGCCAGTTACGCCATGACGTCACACCACACTCAACCCTTAAGGGGATCTCTGGCTGTCTTGGATCATCACTAAAGCCCCAGGATCTTTTGACGTACTACCTACCCTTCAGAGGGAAGTTACCCCATCGCCTGGCCTATCCTGAGGACATCTGGATATATGTTTACATGAGCATTTAAATTGTGCATCTGGTAACTGCGCAATTTTTCCACAACTATTTGCACAAGCACCGGCTTACCAGGGAAGCAGGCACTCTAAGAGCACTACAGTCACCTTTGAACTTTTTATCATTTATTTATTGTTCATTTATGAACTTTACCTAGTACCCTCTTGACTAGTTGTTTTTTTATGAGTATATTTTTTGTGTGTGTTTATCAGATGATGGGGGATCTAGGTGGATCCTCCGTACTGTTCTCTCCTTTACAATAAAGTCTCCTCTTACCCGGTGATGTGAGGGGCGGCTGATTGTCCATCATGACGTCCTTGTAGAGATCCTTGTGTCCTTCTAAATACTCCCACTCCTCCATGGAGAAATAGACAGTGACACCCTGACACCTTATAGGAACCTGACACACACAATGATACAGTCACCATCCAGACACATCCCTTGTCTGTTACTGGAGAATGTCCCAGAATTCCCGGCACCGCTCACCTCTCCTGTCAGCAGCTCCATCATCTTCTTGGTGACTTCTAGAATCTTCTGCATGTTGTGTCTCTCAGGGTTTAGGGAGTCACATGGAGGCACTGTGATGGTCATATGATCACCTGACTTCAGAAGAGGAAATCTCTGTATTGAGGAACCAATAGGAATATCATGTTAGAATCCCAGAATCCTCCTCACCTCTCCGGTCAGGTCTGTGTTTAATTAATAGAGATCAGAGTGATGTCATGTGACCTCCCAGAATCCTCCTCACCTCTCCGGTGAGGTCTGTGTGTTATTAATAGAGATAAGAGTGATGTCATGTGACCTCCCAGAATACTCTTCACCTCTCCGGTCAGGTCTGTGTGTTATTAATAGAGATAAGAGTGATGTCAGGTGACCTCCCAGAATCCTCCTCACCTCTCCGGTCAGGTCTGTGTTTTATTAATAGAGATAAGAGTGATGTCATGTGACCTCCCAGAATCCTCCTCACCTCTCCGGTCAGGTCTGTGCTTTATTAATAGAGATAAGAGTGATGTCATGTGACTTCCCAGAATCCTCCTCACCTCTCCGGTCAGCAGGTAGATGATCTCCAGGGTGAGGTTTAGTATCTTCTCAGTCATGTGACTCCGGTCCTCCTCCATCCTCATTGATGGGGTCATGGGGTTTTCTCTGTAGATGGACAGCAGAGAATTAAATTTTGTAAATGAGTAATTTTTCTCCTTCACTGATGTGCGCTAATGAGGCTGCAATGATGGGCACTGATAGGCTGAACTGATGGGCACTGATAGGTGGCACTGTTGGGCATTGACAGGCATCACTGGTACGCACTGAAAGGCAGTACTTATATATGTCACTGATAGGCGGCAATGACTTGAACTGTTAGGTGGCACTGATGGGCACTGATAGGCGGCACTGATTGTTGGCACTGAAAGGCAGCTCAGATGGGCACTGATATGTGGCCTTAATGTGCACTGGTAGGCACTGATATGTGGCATTGATGGGCACTGACAGGTGGCATTGGTGGGGCTACACTGCCGATTACCGGCTCTCCTCTCCTCATGAGCTGTCAGCGTGATCGGCATTTCCTTATTTACATGCGATCAGCTGTGATTGGACACAGCTGATCACATGACAGAGCCGAAGTCATCTGCTCTTTCCACTGATCGGTGATCCGCTGTGTCCCAGCGCTGCGATTAGAGTGGAAGGACGTCATATGACATCCTCCCAGAACGAGAGAACCTCCACCTGTCCATCATTTCCTGATATGGCGGGCGGGAGGTGGTTAATAAGAAAAAAGGCTCATCTCTTGTCCTTTGACTGGAGACAGATATGTTTGTATGAAACACCAACAGGATAAATACAGAGTCAGAAGCTGCAGATATCACAGGGGGTCCCTAGACCCAGTGGGGGGTCTGAGAGCAGCCATGATGTCAGTACATTGGAGCTGGTGACAGTGAAAGGTATTGAGGAGACAAATGTACCCGGTTCAGTCTAGTTTGTAAATAGAGCGATAGACCTGGGATTCTTTTATCCATACCGGACCCTTGTCCAAGATGAGGATCTGGTATACATGGTAATAGGGAACTAAAACAAAAAAAACAAGACTGTGTGGGGTTGTCCCTAAAATACATAGGAGACCCTTATCCTTGATGGGAGTCTGGTATAGATATAAATGTGGGAAGCGCACACACAAAAAAAAAAAAAAAGGCCTGGGGTCCTCCCCAGAGCACGCACCCCATCCCCTAAACCATGCCAGCCATGTGCCCTCAACATGGGGAGCAAATCTTGCAAAGGACCTCTTCCCCTGACCCCGGGGGGTCTCTTGGTGGGGGACTTATTGGAATCTGGAATCTCCCTTCAAATAAGAGGGATGTCAGCTACCTCCCCCACATGAATGTGTAAGAGTATGTATACCCCGGGTTGCTCATTCAGAAAGAAATAATGTAAATAGTAAAAATAGTAAAAAAAGACGTTATCCACTCCACATGACTAGTCCTTTATTAATAAAAAAGATTTCCCCAATGTAAATGTCATGGATAAGACACGCCCACGGTGACTAGCTAACCAAAGCGTGGTCCGTGACTGGGGTAAAGAGGGAGTGAGGGGGACTTACTTTGAGCATATAAGAGTGGCCATGATACACTTTCACAGCCCGCACTACCTCTGGCCACCACTAGAGGGAGACTCCACTCCAATGTAGCTGGCTGATCACACACAGACAGATATGTATCTTACATACAATCTGGTGCACTCTAAGGGTGGGGGAGCAGTCTAGCAATTAGCACACTCTTCTAGGATTCCTCCAGCTATCCTACAAGCTAGAACCCCAGTGTTAATCACTGTTCCTACTGTTTATACACCCCCACACCAGACACACAACACATGGTAGCTTGCCACGACCCAACAGTTTGTCCACAGACTGGTCTGCTGGGCCACCACACACACACAGACTGAAGGCTTCAAGATGGATCCCCAGAAAGTCTCTGCCATCCTGGAATGGCCTGCACCATCTGATAAAAAGGAAGTACAGCGTTTCATAGGTTCATCAGGGGATTCTCAGCCATCATCACTCCTATCAATCAATTAACCAAACAGGGAGTCAGGGATTCCATTGGACACCGGAAGCCCAAAACGCTTTCAATGCATTAAAGGGACTTTTTACCTCAGCGCCCATATTAAGCCTTCCGGATCCAGCACTACCCTTTGTGGTAGAAGTAGATGCCTCAGTGCTGTTGGGGCCATCCTATCACAGCAGCAAGGTCTAAAACTCCTGTTTCATCCTGTTGCTTTCTTTTCCAGAAAACTATCCCAGGCGGAGAGAAACTATGATGTAGGGGACCAAGAATTACTGGCCATCAAATCAGCCTTGGAGGAATGGAGGTACTTTTTAGAGTACCGTGAGGACATCGATGACGAAACGCGTAGGGCGGAGTTTGATTGATGTGATGTCATTACGTTTTTGACTGCCAGCTATTGCACATGTGCTGAGTAGTCAGGCTCGTTTATGTGATTGCTGTTGATGCTGTTGATGCTGGTGTCGGCTGGGACACCTCTTGAGTAAGTGCAATGAGTATCTAATAAAGGAATTGGTTTTTATAATATTGCACCATGAAGTCTTTCTGTTTCTCTCGAGTGCTTGGCATTTCCCCCCATGGATACGTTTGAAGGTGGTCCTTTTTCTATTGGAGAAGTGGATTTTCGATTAACTACAAAGTTTTTCGTCCTGTTATTTCGATCGATGAGGATCGGTGTGTTGGAGAGCTTCCGTTTCTGAAGATATTTTTATGGATGATCTGCCATTATATTATCAAGGTTTTTTGGTGAAATTTTTTTATATTGAGACACTTTTTTTATATTGAGACACTCCTTTTGCACAAAAGTTTTTTTGCACCTAAAAAGTTTTTTATATTTTTCTGTGGTATTGGTATATATATATTTTTCTGGACTTATGATTTGATGATTTCTTTACATATATTTATATATATTTACTAGCGCAAATTATTTATTAATTGGTACCTTTTAGAGGGAGCAGCACACCCCATTCTGATCTATACTGATCACAAAAATCTGGAGTACCTGAAGACTGCAAAACGTCTAAAACCTCGACAAGCTAGGTGGACACTCTTCTTTTCCAGATTCAGCTTCCACATCACATATAGACCAGGCTCTAAGAATATCAAACCTGATGCCCTGTATAGGATGTTTGATGACCCGAAGGATCCTCCTACCCCTGATACAGTGCTCTCAACAGGTAACTTCTGTCTCTTACAACCAGACCTTTTTCGCAGATCCAGCAGGCATCTTTTGGGGCTCCATCCCCTCCAGGAATAACTCTGTCCTTCAGAGAAGGGTTACTATGGTCAGGGAACAGAATCTTTGCACCAGAAACTACCCGACTGGCAATTTTAGGACTTTATCATAACCATCCGCTTTCAGGACATTTTGGGGTTCACAAGACCTTAGACCTAGTGCAGCCATTGTTCTGGTGGCCTGAGTGGGAGAAGGACTGCAAGGCTTATGTAAATTCCTGTCCCACATGTATACGGAACAAGGGTGATAGAAGCAAGACCTGGGGATTATTAAGGCCTCTATCAGTTCCTGACCGTCCTTGGAGAATGATATCAATGGACTTTGTTGTAGAACTGCCACCATCAGAGGGATGTTCAGCTATCTTTGTTATAGTGGATCGGTTCTCTAAGATGGCCCACTTTATTGGTATGAAGGGAGTACCATCTGCAGCAGAAATGGCCCAAATCTTTATAAGAGAGGTGGAGAGGTTCCATGGTGTCCCAGGGAACATCGTCTTGGATTGAGGGGTGCAATTCACCTTGAAATTCTGGAAAGCTCTTTGCGAGAAGTTGAGAAAGTGGGACTCTCACTCCCTTCCGCTCTTATCACCCTCAGACCAACGGCCAAACGGAAAGAACCAACCAGACCTTGGAGCAGTACATTCGTTGTTTTACGTCCTTTTCCCAAGATGACTGGGTATCACTCCTACCCTTGGTTGAATTTGCATATAATTATTCAAAACACTCGGCCACAAAACAATCTCCCTTCTTCTCTAACTATGGATTTCACCCTGCATTAATTTCCAATATAGTGCCTGAATCAGCAATTCCAGCAGTCCAAGATACCTTTGAATTCCTTCAACAGAACAACAAGATGCTACAGGAGACAATCTCAAAGACTCAGCTAGATAATAAGAAATTCTTTGACAGAAAAAGGAAAGGGCACCTAGTCGTGGAACCTGGCGAAGAGGTATGGTTGTCAACAGCCAATCTAAGGTTAACCTGTCCCTCAAAGAAGTTAGGCCCCAAATTCGTGGGACCTTTTCCAGTAAAAAGGAGGATTAATGATGTAGCATACAAGCTCACACTACCAGAATCACTGAAAATCCATCCCGTATTCCAAGTATAAAGGAGGAAAGGGGACCTGGTCCTGGAACCTGGCGAAGAGGTATGGTTGTCAACAGCCAATCTAAGGTTAACCTGTCCCTCAAGGAAGTTAGGCCCCAAATTTGTGGGACCTTTTCCAGTAAAAAGGAGGATTAATGATGTAGCATACGGGCTCACACTACCGGAATCACCAAAAATCCATCCCGTATTCCACGAATCGTTGCTCAAGACTGCAGTCTCTAACCCCTTTCCAGGTCGGGAATTGGGGCCGCCTGAACCAGTGATCGTCGACGGCGAAGAAGAATATGAGGTAGAAACAATTGTTGACTAGGAAAAGGAGGAACCAACTCCAATATTTAATTAAATGGAAAGGTTATGGACCTGAAGACAATTCATGGGAACCGGAGTCTAACATCCATGCTAAATATTTAATCCTGGCATTTAAGCGCAGGCATCCAGAGAAGATGGCCCAGTTGGACATCCGGAAGCTGCCCTTAGGGAGGTGGCACTGTCAGGGATCCCGCCGCCGTGCAGCCGGGCGACAGCGACGGATCCCCTTGGACCGCGGTGGTGCGAGTGCGGGCACGCATGCGCAGGAGCGTGCGAGTGTGCGCATGCGCAGTAGTGTACACGTCACCGCAAGGCGGGCTATTTAAACCTGCAATACAGTGTAATCAATGCCTTCTGGTCTATAACGTACTGCACTCCAAAACCTGATTCTGTTGCCTGTATCTGATCTGACCCTAAGAGAGAACCCCGTCTGCACCGACCCCGGCTATCCCTGACTATCCGCTTGCCTGTTCCCTTGTACTTGATTTGCTCATTTGATCCTGACCCGGCTTGTCTGACTCTGCTGCACCCATGGTCCTGCACCTGGCCTGCATACTTACCTGCTGCTGCACCCACGGTACTGCACCTGGCCTGCATACTTACCTGCTACCGCAGCGAAAGTCCTGCACCTGGCCTGCATACTTACCTGCCTGCTGCCGCATCCACCCTCCTGTGTCCAGTCCCAGTCTGCATCCTGATTGCCGCCATACCTGCCTGCTGCTGCACCTACGTTCCTGCATCTGCACCTGGCCTGCATGTGGATTTCCTGGGTCTTCACCTGCCTGCTACCAGCTCCAAACCTACCGGCACTCGTGCCGCTCTTGGCTCTGCGCCTTCTGTTCCCACCATCAGGGGCTCCGAGCGGGAGTCGTAAGAGGACGCCTTCTCTCCACGTCAGGCTCCCCAACAAAGTACGTGACACCTCCTCTTTGGAAACCCTGAGGCAAGAAGGGACATAACCCTATTAAATGACAAGCTTTGTGGGTGGTGAGCCAAACTATTGATTTTTGTACCAGAAGTGTGTCCTACTGTGCTATCTGTCACTGTTTGCCGCCGATCGCCAGGAAACAGCCGGTAAGGACCAGCTGTGATCCGGCGACTGACATCCGCGGCGGTGATTGGCGGGACAGATAGGGCGGTGGCGCGCCTCGCGCGGGCCCCCTATCTGTCTACAAAACACACGTTTTAAAACGTGGTTTTGCCTGCCCGTGCCGCCCTGCTGCCTTATTTCTACAGTGGCAGGGCGGCAAGTGGTTAAACTGCACAAGATATACTCCTGACCCATGTACTCTGTAATCTCGGCTGTATTTAACATACTCCTGACCACTGCATGCTTTACCCTGGGCTGTATATGATATATTTCTGACCACTGCACTCTGCACACTGAGCTGCATATGATAAGCTCCTGACCATTGCATTTTTTAAACTGGGCTTTATATGACCACTGCACTCTGTACCCCAGGCTTTATCTTGAATTGTTCCTGTTGACTGCACATTGTGCACAGAGCTGTATACAGTAATATATACTTCTGACCACTGCACTCTGTTCGCCAGGCTGTATATAACATGCTCCTTATCACTGCACTCTTTACACTGGGCTGTATATAATATATATGGGGAAAGGAAATCCCATTCCAAATAAATGGGTATCCACATTTAAATAAAATGTGTCCTGAGGCCTTTGGTGTGCTGGAAGTCATTGCCTTGTACTTGGTCTTTGTGCGGTCTTGGGTTAGGAATGTTGTGACACCATTTTACAGAGGGGGACTGAGATGCTCTGCATTCTGCCTGGAGATGCCAACGTTTCCAGAGAACTGCCAAGTATGGACTATCACCTTGTGGAGGTAAGCCTGGGCAGCCACCTAGGACTGGTGTAAACAGCAGCCTGTTGTGAAATATGGTACCCGGGCAAGGTGGGGTGTCCTACGGTAGTGAAGGGTCGGTGTTTTCCATAGCAATCGGGACTGATCCTGTGTTATGGAAACCCCCAGCCTAGCCGTATGGTATGAGAGAAAGAGGAATTAACTGAGCGCACGCATGAGATATATGTAGGTGCTCAGGGGGACCCCATTCTGTCAATGGGAGTGAGGTGGCAGAGGTACACTAGATGGGTGGAGGGGGCATAGGCTCACCGGGGTCTCTCCTAAACGCAACAGTCAAGGTGTGTAGTGACTGACCATTTGGAAACTCGGGCGCTGCCCGAGGGCCCGGGTTCAGTAGGGGGCCCCATGAGATGCCCCTGGTACCTTTTTCATAGGTTTTTTTGAGTTTGGGCAAGGACACAGGGGCCCCATGATCCCCTATTGCCCAGGGGCCCCATGAGTTGTCAGTCCGCCCCTGGTAGTGACTGCACTTTCTACTGGGACTTAACACAGACATTCACTGCATACAGTGCACGGCTCATTTCTAAGTAGGGGGCCCGCCTTAAGGTTGATTTCACCCGAATGGGACCTCCACCTCATCCCAGGACATTGATCAACATATGCATGGGAAAGGTACGCATGACTCCACCCACACTGCCTGGCATAGTCCACAGAACCTCAGTAGGATTGGTATATGGCTCAGTTAACAGCACATAGCCAGCCATATCCTCTCCCCTCTCTACAATATCTTATCATGATTGGGTCTTTTTGTACATTATTATGCCTTCCTTCATGACAGCCACTATGTTGTGGGTACCCCTAAGCCAGGGGTGTCCAAACTTTTTTCAAAGAGGGCCAGATTGGATGAAGTGAACATGGTGGAGGGCCGAACATTTTTCCGAACATTCTTTGAACCATTACAATTAAATGCAAATAAATTATTTTATGCCAAGTTAATTGCAAACGTTTCATTTCATAACATTAAGATCAACTGACAGCTGAGTTTTCACAATGTATTGAAAATAAATTTAAAAAAAAACTTACCTGCACTAATGTGAAGGGTGAAAAAGGTAGCTGGAGCTGAAGTCTCTGCTCGGCAGCCAGGAGGGGAAGAGAAACACACTTCGCGCTGGAAGCCCGGCCCTGACATCACCGCCCTCTGTCGCTCCCAGCGCGGCGCAGTCACGCATGCGCACTGCTCTCAAGCAGAAGACTGTCTGCCACAGAAGGGAGGGCCGTGCGACAGCCGCATTTACACAGACCAGGGAGAACGCGCCGCAGTCAGGCATGCGCACTGCCCTCTGCTCTCAAGCAGAAGACTGTCTGCCATAGAAGGGAGGGCCACATTACACAGAGCAGGGAGGGCTGTTGGAGGGCCGTATTAAACCGACCCCCGGGCCGTAAATGGCCCGCGGGCCGGACTTTGGACATGCCTGCCCTAAGCTACATGCTTTTTTTCTTCCACACTTTGCACTCAGTCAGTGAACAGTCCACTGGCTTGGTTTTGTTATTTTATTAGAGGAAATAACTTGGATAGGGTAATAGGGATTATGGGAAGCTCAGTTTGGCTTGATGATCAATGAAGAGGCAGCACAGTGGCTAAATGGTTAGCACTTCCGCCTGGCAGTACTTGGGTCATTGATTCGAATCCCAGCCACGGCACCTCCTGCCTGGAGTTTGCATGTTCTCCCTGTGCCTGTGTGGGTTTCCTCCCACACTCCAAAGACATGCTGGTAGGTGAATTGGCTCCTCTCTAAATTGTCGCTAGAATGTGTATGTATGAATGTAAGTTAGGGACCTTAGATTGTACACCCCTTGAGGGTCAGGGACTGATGTGAATGTACAATATATATGTAAAGTGCTGCGTAAATTGACAGCGCTATATAAGTACCTGAAATAAATAAATAATAAGAGGGGACAACTTCCTTTCTATGTACAGGAATGGATTCTGGACTGTTCTTTTTCCTTAAAAGCCATCAAGCTTTATGAATCAGTAGCAACAACCCTTTACGGGTGAGCAACTCACAGCCCATCAAAAATTAGCCTTCTTGTAACTACATGTAGAGGTGCCTCCTCCCAGCTTCACGGTTTGCAGACACTACCAGCCGTCCTGGCTGTTTGGAAGATCTGCCAGGACAAGGATAAAGGATTGAGCCCAGCGCTGTCCTTTGAAAGCTTGCTATATGTGAATCCCAGGGAGGGCTGATGTACTCACTGTGTCCTCTTTGCTCCCAATGCTCCTAGGTCTCGATCCCATTCATGCTACACTGCTGAATGTATCCTCCTGAGCCCATTCCCCTCAAGACCTAGGAGACCCCCCCTGGCACTCACAGTCTGCTCAGCACTCCATCTTCCACCTAACACCTCTGTTTGCCTGACTCTCCTATATTTATGGGTCGGTCCACCACTCTACCAGGGTCTGCAAACCTGGGATTGGCCAGACTCCCATAAACATGAAGATTAGGTCTGCATCCCTTCCTGTCTATTGATTTCTGGAAGGTTCTATAGTCCTCCAGGGTCAAGAGGAGGCACGAGAGACACATATTTATGGTTGGTCCACCACTCTACCAAGGCCTCCAAACCTGGGATTGGCCGATCTCCAATAAACATGCAGATTAGGTCTCTACCCCTTCTTGCCTACTGACTTCTGGAAGGTTCTATAGTCCTCCAGGGTCAAGAGGAGGCAATAGAGACACATATTTATGGGTTGGTCCACCACTCTACCAGGGCCTCCAAACCTGGGATTGGCCGGTCTCCAATAAGCATGCAGATTAGGTCTCTACCCCTTCCTGCCTACTAGAAGGTTCTATAGTCCTCCAGGGTCAAGAGGAGGCAATAGAGACACATATTTATGGGTCGGTCCACCACTCTACCAGGGTCTGCAAACCTGGGATTGGCCAGACTCCCATAAACATGAAGATTAGGTCTGCATCCCTTCCTGTCTATTGATTTCTGGAAGGTTCTATAGTCCTCCAGGGTCAAGAGGAGGCACGAGAGACACATATTTATGGTTGGTCCACCACTCTACCAAGGCCTCCAAACCTGGGATTGGCCGGTCTCCAATAAACATGCAGATTAGGTCTCTACCCCTTCTTGCCTACTGACTTCTGGAAGGTTCTATAGTCCTCCCGGGTCAAGAGAAGGCAATAGAGACACATATTTATGGGTTGGTCCACCAATCTACCAGGGCCTTCAAACCTGGGATTGGCCAGACTCCAATAAGCATGCAGATTAGGTCTCTACCCCTTCCTGCCTACTTACTTCTGGAAGGTTCTATAGTCCTCCAGGGTCAAGAAGAGGCAATAGAGACACATATTTATGGGTTTGTCCACCACTCTACCAGGGCCTCCAAACCTGGGATTGGTCAGACTCCCATACACATGCAGATTAGGTCTCCACCCCTTTCTGCTTACTGATTTCTGGAAGGTTCTATAGTCCTCCAGGGTCAAGAGGAGGCAATAGAGACACATATTTATGGGTTGATCCACCACTCTACCAGGGCCTCCAAACCTGGGATTGGTCAGACTCCCATAAACATGCAGATTAGGTCTCCACCCCTTCCTGCCTACTGGAAGGTTCTATAGTCCTCCAGGGTCAAGAGGAGGCAATAGAGACACATATTTATGGGTCGGTCCACCACTCTACCAGGGCCTCCAAACCTGGGATTGGCCGGTCTCCAATAAACATGCAGATTAGGTCTCCACCCCTTCCTGCCTACTGACTTCTGGAAGGTTCTATAGTCCTCCAGGGTCAAGAGGAGGCAATAGCCACAACCTGTTAAGTCATCCAGCTGACCTGCACTGACCTGACCTCAATCACAGACTCACACAGTTACCACGAGTCCTACACAAGGATTTTACCTGCAATACACTACATTATTCTAGTAGCAGACTGGAGGGTGCTACATATATATATTGAAACCGGGTCATATTATCTTGATCTTATGACTGACAAAGTCTATGAGATTGAATTATTATGTATTAATAATATTGAAATATAGAACAGTTCCATTCTCATCGGTAGAGATATTTCAGACATTTAATTTTGTTAGTTGTCTCTTGTGTATCTTCTCGGCTTGGTAATAGTTGTGTCCACAAGTAACACAATGCATAGAATTTTCACAATACAAGAAGTCCTGTTTCATTCAGCCAGTCAAATGACACTTGTTGGTTTCTCACTGCCAGAATAATACAAGGCCAGCCGTACTACAGCATTTGTGTACGACCCACCCGTAATAAACTAGTGGATTACCAACTGGTGGGTTCTATGAATGACAATCAACTCCATTGTTAATAGATGGAAGGTGACCTTGCTTACAATTTGCTCCGTATGCAAACTTGTTTGGCCTACAGACTATTCCCAGTTCCTGTCCCTTTGGGATAGTTGAACGTTAATGTACTGTGTTAAGAACTACATGAAATCTTTGTATGTCCAAATAAAATGGTGCAGCGCTAAGTGATGATACACGTTAATACACACAATAATATGCTATTTCAAACTTATGCGAATACGTGATATCACTCTGAAGATGATCATTAAATATTTAAATTAGTTCAATGTGATTATGTGGATCATATAGAGATCACAATTCCAGGTGAGTGGACGTCCTGATCCGGGAGTGACAATTGGTGCAAACCACACAAGTGGGTGAAAAACGCACTCACCAGATGTGCGTTTAAGATACGCAATAAATAATCCTGCGTCACCAGGCCATAGATAGGTCGTCAGATCTTGGGTCGGGTTACCCCACGGATCACCATCCAAGTTCCACAGAAAAAAGGTCACCAGGATCCGCTACCAGGTATCACCACCAGGGTCATATTTTCCTCCAAAAGGTACCTTAAGCAGTATCACGCTATGTGGTCTCTTATTGGGCACTCTGTGTGAGTGCTATCATTAGCAGTGCCCTTTTGGAGGAAAATATGACCCTGGTGGTGATACCTGGTAGCGGATCCTGGTGACCTTTTTTCTGTGGAACTTGGATGGTGATCCGTGGGGTAACCCGACCCGAGATCTGACGACCTATCTATGGCCTGGTGACGCAGGATTATTTATTGCGCATCTTAAACGCACATCTGGTGAGTGCGTTTTTCACCCACTTGTGTGGTTTGCACCAATTGTCACTCCCGGATCAGGACGTCCACTCACCTGGAATTGTGATCTCTATATGATCCACATAATCACATTGAACTAATTTAAATATTTAAGGATCATCTTCAGAGTGATATCACGTATAAGTTTGAAATAGCATATTATTGTGTGTATTAACGTGTATCATCACTTAGCGCTGCACCATTTTATTTGGACATACATGTATTATTGGAGGTTTTTCTTAGTTACCTTTTTCGGTGTATCAGCAGCTTAATAACATTGTTGTGTGTGTATATATATATATACTTCCATTTTTGTTTTAAGGTAGCGCTCACTAAATAACCTTTACTACATGAAATCTTTCATCTTCTCAGAAACCTTGTTTCAGAGTTCGAATGCAGATTCACCGTAAAATCTAAATTTTATTTCACAGTGGCTCTGACAATATGAACATGTTACAGGCGCCTACATATGAAAACGTTGACTGTGCTACACAGGCTACATATCATTGTGCACACCCATGTGAGAGCAATATTAATTCTAGGCCCAGTGTTCCTGGTTAATGCAAAACAGAGGACCTGTGAAGGCTTTTAAAGCGCCACCTGTGGGAAAATTTTGGGTAACAAAGTTGAAGTCAGTTTTAAGGCTGAACATGTTTGGTATCATTACCCGTGACGAAACTTGGCTGTACGGGTTTCACACAGAAATTCATGTTTGTTCTTTGTTCTAACTTGCTTCCATGATGAAAAAGCAGACGTGGTCAAAAAAGCACCAGTTGCACAGCTCGCGATGTACACAGGGCAATGTCTTTCGGCACACTGACTTATGAAAGTTGGTGCTCCCTGTGACTGTGCCTTATGCTACCACCTGTTGGCATGTTACACAACTAGTCTCAAAACTTTTTGACACCGCCTGACATTGAAAATTGGAACTGCCACTATTTTAATTTCCAGGGCCTCTGCTTTTAGAAAATATCAGTTTGGGGGCTTAAACTATTCTTTGCAAAAAAATGCAAAAATAGCTCTGACAGCAAAAGGGATAAATGTGAGCTAGATGGGATCGCTCTCCTGTAATCACACTCTACACATTAGAGCTCCCCCTAGCTGCAACCTGATAACATTGTTAGGAGGTCTATGTATTTAGCAACTACATACATCTCATCATTAACCCCTTGCCCTCCAGAGAATCCCCCCCCCCTTCCTGACCAGGCCATTTTTTGCGATAAAGCGCTGCGATACTTTAACTGACAATTGCGCGGTCATGCAACGCTGCACCCAAATGATATTTACATCTTTTTTCCCACTAATTGAGCTTCCTTTCGGTGGTAATTGATCACCTGTGTGGTTTTTATTTCTGTGCTATAAGCAAAAAAAGACTGACAATTTTGAGAAAAAAAACCCTATATTTTGGACATTTTGCCACTAAACATGTCCAGTAAAAAAAAATTTTAAAAATCAAATTTCATCGCCAAAATGTATTCTGCTCCGGGTCTTTGCTAAATAAAAATCCTAATACGTGTAAATGAAGTGGTTTACGTGAAAGTTATAGCGTCTACAAATGGCGGTATAGATACTGGGATTTTTTTTTTATTATTACTACTAGTAATGGTGGTGATCAGCGACTTTTAATGGGACTGCGGCAGACATTCTGACACTGGGGGGAACTGACTTGGTGTCACTGACCTCATTGCTAATAAAATGCACTGACACTGTACTAATGACACTGGGCAGGAAGGGGTTAATGTGAGGGGCGATCAAATGGTTAACTATGTGCTGGGAGTGTTTTACTAGGGGTGGCGTGGTGTGTGCTTCTCTGTAATCACACTGATCAGGATGGCATTTTTTTACTACTAATGGCGTCGATCAGCGACTTATATCGGGACTGCAGTGGGCATTCTGGCACTGGGGGGGACTGACTAACTGCCACTGACATCCCCAGTGACACCAATACAGTGATCTGTGCTAATAAAAAACTTTGACACTGTACTAATGGCACTGGGCAGGAAGGGGTTAATATGAGGGGTGATCAAAGGGTTAACTGTGTGCTGGGAGTGTTTTACTAGGGGGCAGCATGGTGTGTGCTTTTCTGTTATCACACTGATTGGGATGGCATTTTTTTACTACTAATGGCGGCAATCAGCGACTTATAGTGGGCTTGCAGCAGGCATTCTGGCACTGGGGGGGACTAGCTGCCACTGACATCCCCAGTGACACCAATATAGTGATCAGTGCTAATAAAAAACACTGACACTGTACTAATGGCACTGGGCAGGAAGGGGTTAACATCTGGGGCAATCAAAGGGTTAACTGTGTGCTGTTTCACTATGAAGCAGTGTGCAGGAGCTGACAGGGGAGAGATCTGTATTGTTTACATGCAGGTCTCTCCCCCGTCGGATATACTCAGCGATCATCACCAGGTGCTGGAGGGGAACCACCTGCCAGGATCCAGTGATTGACAGCCGAGGCTGCGAATGGCAGCACACGCATGCCCCCTACCTGGCAATGCAAAATCACGTATATATACACACACCTGTGCCCCCTGTAGCAGTATTTCTGCTATAGGGTGCCGCAGAAGAGGTTAAATAAATGTCACCTGACATTTAAGGGTCTATTCATAAATATTTTTCACAGCATTTCGCCCGGTGACACTGCATGTACATTCCTTCTGTGTGAATGGGGGGGGGGGGGGAAACAAATGTTATTAGGCGATTTCCATTGAGTTTCAATGGAAAATGTATTTATGTTTCACAGCGCTGCATAAACTGTTGGCACTAAATAAATCCTGTAGAATAATAATAATAATTTTGATAGCTAGATGCCCAGGAGATTGCTAATCACAAAAATAATATTGATACAATTCGTGACGAGATCTCCACTGTACAGACATCTCCCTCACCCTACACTCCTTGTCCGCCAGACATCTCCCTCACCCTACACTCCTTGCCCGCCAGACATCTCCCTCACCCTACACTCCTTGCCCGCCAGACATCTCCCTCACCCTACACTCCTTGCCCGCCAGACATCTCCCTCGCCCTACACTCCTTGCCCGCCAGACATCTCCCTCGCCCTACACTCCTTGCCCGCCAGACATCTCCCTCGCCCTACACTCCTTGCCCGCCAGACATCTCCCTCGCCCTACACTCCTTGCCCGTCAGACATCTCCCTCGCCCTACACTCCTTGCCCGCCAGACATCTCCCTCACCCTACACTCCTTGCCCGTCAGACATCTCCCTCACCCTACACTCCTTGCCCGTCAGACATCTCCCTCACCCTACACTCCTTGCCCGCCAGACATCTCCCTCACCCTACACTCCTTGCCCGCCAGACATCTCCCTCACCCTACACTCCTTGCCTGCCAGACATCTCCCTCACCCTACACTCCTTGCCCGCCAGACATCTCCCTCACCCTACACTCCTTGCCCGCCAGACATCTCCCTCACCCTACACTGCTTGCCCGCCAGATATCTCCTCCACCCTACACTCCTTGCCCGCCAAACATCTCCCTCACCCTACACTCCTTATCCGCCAGACATTTCCCTCACCCTACACTCCTTGTTTGCCAGACATCTCCCTCACCCTACACTCCTTGTTTGCCAGACACCTCCCTCACCCTACACTCCTTGCCCGCCAGACACCTCCCTCACCCTACACTCCTTGTCCGCCAGACATTTCCCTCACCCTACACTCCTTGTCCGCCAGACATTTCCCTCACCCTACACTCCTTGCCCGACAGACATTTCCCTCACCCTACACTCCTTGCCCGACAGACATTTCCCTCACCCTACACTCCTTGCCCGACAGACATTTCCCTCACCCTACACTCCTTGCCCGCCAGACATTTCCCTCACCCTACACTCCTTGCCCGCCAGACATCTCCCTCACCCTACACTCCTTGCCCGACAGACATTTCCCTCACCCTACACTCCTTGCCCGCCAGACATCTCCCTCACCCTACACTCCTTGCCTGCCAGACATTTCCCTCACCCTACACTCTTTGCCCGCCAGACATCTCCCTCGCCCTACACTCCTTGCCTGCCAGACATCTCCCTCACCCTACACTCCTTGTCCACTTGCACAATCTATACTTCCCTTGTTTAACCCAGCTACTATAGAGGAGGTTGGTAAAGTGTTTTTTAAAGCCCACCTAACCACCTGTCCCCTGCACCCTGTTCCCTCACAAATACTATGGTCACCCTCTGGCTCTATCCTTCACTCTTTAACTCATATCTTCAATCTCTCCCTTTCTACTGGCATCTTCCCCAACTCTCTAAAACACTCATACTTAAAAAAGCCTCACTGGACCCCACCAATCTTGGCAACCTAAGACCCTCCATCTCCTTACTCCCTTTTGCCTCCAAACTCCTTGAACGTCTAGTCTACAGCTGGCTGGAGCTGCCACCTCATTGAGGATAACCATCTCGATCCCCTTCAGTCTGGATTTTGCCCACAATATTCCACAGGAACTGCTCTCCTAAAACTCACAAACAACTTACTAACCCAACTCCTTATTCCCTTTTGCCTCCAAACTCCTTGAATGTCTAGTCTACAACTGACTGAGCTGCCACCTCATTGAGGATAACCTTCTCGATCCCCTTCAGTCTGGATTTCTCCACAGGAGCTACTCTCCTAAAACTCAAAAACAACTTACTAACCGCTAAAACCAGTGGTCACTATTCCATACTCTTACTCTTGGACCTCTCAACTGCTTTTGACACAGTTGACCACCCCCTCCTCCTCAAAAAAACTATTTATGTGGCCTCCATGACTGTAGTCTCCATTGGTTCGAATCTTACCTATCTCACCGTACATTCAATGTCACGTACAACTCTATTTCCTCTTCTCCTACTCCTCTTTCCATCGGGGTCCCCCAAGGTTCTGTGCTTGGACCTCTCCTATTCTCAATCTACACTCTTCCTTGGGTCAGCTGATAGCTTCCCATGGTTTCCAATACCATTTCTATGCTGATGACACACAAATCTATCTCTCTACTCCTTAGCTCACCCCATCAGTTTCCTCACGTATCACCGATTTACTAACAGACATATCAGATTGGATGGCAAATACTGCTACAGGGTGATACGGCTGCGCAAAATCAAGTATATATGTGATTTTGCATTTCGGGGTAGGGGACCCTACCCTGCCGCCATTCTCAGCTGTCAATTACTGGTTCCCGGCCGGTAATTACTCGCCGGCGTCCAGTGATTTCCGAAGATCTCCAATGGGGAGAACTGTTGTTTACTAACAGTTCTCCTCCCTGTCGGCTCCGGCACACTGCTCTGCATCCAGAGCAGTGTGATTACAGTGAAGCACAACAAACACCGCCCCATAGTAAAACACACCCAGCACACAGTTACCCCTTTGATCATTCATGTTAACCCCTTCCTGCCCAGTGACATTAGTACAGTGTCAGTGTTTTTTTTTTTATTGGTGTCACTGGGGATGTCAGTGACACCAAGTCATTTCCTCCCCTGTGTCAGTATGCCTGCTATAAGTCGCTGATTGCCGCCATTACTAGTAAAAATAATTAAAAAAAAAAAAAACAGTATCTATACCACCATTTGTAAACGCTATAACTTTCACGTAAACCAAGTAATTTACACGTATTAGGATTTTTTCTAGCAAAGACACGGATCAGAATACATTTTGGCCGAAATTTATGACAAAATTTGATTTTTTTAATTTTTTTACTGGACATGTTTAATAGCAAAAAGTCCAAAATATATATTTTTTTTCTCAAAATTGTCAGTTTTTTTTTATAGCGCAAAAAATAAAAAATGCACAGGTGATCAAATACCACTGAAAGAAAGCTCAATCAGTGGGAAAAAAGGACGTAAATATAATTTGGGTGCAGTGTTGCATGACCGCGCAATTGTCAGTTAAAGTAACGCAGCAATGTAAAGCAAAAAATGACCTGGTCAGGAAGGGGGATCCTCTGGAAGGCAATTACTTGATGGAGGGTCTATCTAGTGGCCATAATTTTTACTGAAATACCTCAACCAGAAATAGAGAAAAAACAAATAACACACTGTGACCGCTAGATGGAGCTGATGACTGTAGGAAATCACTGTGTTAAAGTATTACTAAACCTAGGACCCTGCATTCACTATATCCGCTCTCCCCGGATCCTCTATTCACTATATCTGCTCTCCCGGGATCCTCTATTTACTATATCCGCTCTCCCCGGACCCCACATTCACTATATCCGCTCTCCCCGGACCCCGCATTCACTATATCCGCTCTCCCCGGATCCTCTATTTACTAAATCTGCTCTCCCCGGACCCTGCATTCACTATATCCGCTCTCCCCGGACCCTGAATTCATTATATCCGCTCTCCCCGGACCCTGCATTCACTATATCCTCTCTCCCCGGACCCGGCATTCACTATATCCGCTCTTCCCGGACCCGGCATTCACTATATCCGCTCTCCCCGGACCCTGCATTCACTTTATCCGCTCTCCCCGGACCCCGCATTCACTTTATCCGCTCTCCCCGGATCCTCTATTCACTATATCCGCTCTCCCCGGACCCCGCATTCCCTATATCCGCTCTCCCCGGACCCCGCATTCCCTATATCCGCTCTCCCCGGACCCCGCATTCCCTATATCCGCTCTCCCCGGACCCCGCATTCCCTATATCCGGTCTCCCCGGACCCCGCATTCACTATATCCGCTCTCCCCGGACCCCGCATTCACTATATCCGCTCTCCCCGGACCCCGCATTCACTTTATCCGCTCTCCCCGGACCCCGCATTTCCTATATCCGCTCTCCCCGGACCCCGCATTCCCTATATCCGGTCTCCCCGGACCCCGCATTCCCTATATCCGCTCTCCCCGGACCCCGCATTCCCTATATCCGCTCTCCCCGGACCCCGCATTCACTATTTCCGCTCTCCCCGGACCCCGCATTCACTATATCCGCTCTCCCCGGACCCCGCATTCACTATATCCGCTCTCCCCAGACCCCGCATTCACTATATCCGCTCTCCACAGACCCCGCATTCACTATATCCGCTCTCCACAGACCCCGCATTCACAATATCTGGTCTCACCGCACCCTGCATTCACTATAACCGCTCTCCCTAGACCCTGCATTCACTATATCTGCTCTCCCCGGACCCCGCATTCACTATATCTACTCTCCCTGGACCCCGCATTCACTATACCCGCTCTCCTCGGACCCCGCATTCACTATATCCGCTCTCCCCAGACCCTGCATTCACTAAAAATGCAATTATTTTAGTAAATATAAACTGGTAAATACCTTTCCTCATCAGCAGTATATAGCAGTCTTGTGGCTTCAGCAGAGCACTGGTTAAAGCTTGTAGGAGGAGTTTTCTCTTGGAGGATGCAGAACCCCTGACCTCTGTCTGGACAGTGCCGATTGGCCCTGTGCTGACCACATGCACTCTCCCAAGAAAATTTAAAAAAAAACCCTCTTTAGCAATACACACCAAACTGAGCATGTACATGGGTCTATGAATTCAGTCTGTATCAGGTGGTCATTTGAACAAGAAGGAGCAGAGACGACAGGATCAAACAGCCTTTTTACACAATGCAGAGAATTAACCCCTTAGGTCCCACAGTAAGTATAACAAGCATGCTTTACTGCATCTACAGACTGATTGTACTGTTGTGGGTTTAATAACACTTTAAATAAAACATGTTCAATATTCATTATGGCTAAATGAAAGCTTGTTTAATTTATCCGATACATTTTTAAAATTAGGCCTCTAATGGTTCCACCACAAAATGTACTCAGCCAATGAAAGGTCAGGACTCCATTTTTATTCTTCTCCTGCTATCAATGACCAACCCGGTCCCACACTTCATCCATGTCTTTGGTGACCTCTGATCTCCTTATGGACTGTTTCTTCCAAGATCAGCCATGGAGTATATCTGAGGTGTATATCAGGGTGTGCCTCTTCCCCACATGAGAGCTGGGATGTCCAGCAACATTCATCTAGAAGACATTTCCCACACTCAAGGCACTAATACACCTCCAGGTTGTGTGGGACCCCTGATGTACAGGAAGACAGGACTTCAGTGAGGAACATTTCCCTCACTCAGGACAGGTGAGTGGCTTCTTCCTTGTGTGAGTTTTCTGATGTCGGTAAAGATCGGACTTCTGTATAAAACATTTCCCGCACTCCAGGCAGGGATACGGCTTCTCACCTGTGTGAGTTCTCTGATGTATGGTAAGATTATACATCCTTAAAAAACATTTCCCGCAATAATGACAAGAGAATGGCTTTTCCACCGCGTGAGACGTCAGATGTATGACAAGTTCTGATTTTTTAGCAACACATTTCCCACACTCAGGACAGATATGCGGCTTCTTCTCCACTATGTGCAATCTCTGATGTTTGTAGAGAATGGCTTTTTGTGAAAAACATTTCCCGCACTCAGAACAGGAATACGGCTTCAAACCTTTGTGCAATCTTAGATGTCTGTAAAGATGTGGCTTAAGTAAAAAACTTTTCCCGCACTCAGAACAGGAATACGGTTTCTCCCTCATGTGAGAGCTCTGGTTTGTGACAAGTTCTGATTTCTCGACAAAGCATTTTCTGGCCTCAGGACATGACTTCTCACCTGTGTGATATCTGTGATGTCTGAAAAGATAGGACTTCTTTAAAAAACATTTCCCGCACTCAGGGCAGGAATATAGATTCTCATCTGTGTGAGATCTTTTATGCTCATCAAGATTGAATTTAAAATGGAAACCTTTCCCACACTGAGTACAGGAAAACTTCTTCCCTGTTGGAAGACCGGCCCGGTCCCGCACAGTCTGAGGTTCCTCAGGATACGAGGAATCCGATGGTCCATCTACACTGGGTGGTGCCGGATGGACATTGGAGGGAGCCGGGTTTTCTCCTGGACTATACTGTGTCATGTCCTCATCTTCTACTTTCCAGTCTGGAGACAAAGTGAGACAATCCTCGGAGGTTTTCCTCATCTCCCGGCCATGGACTAAAATACAAAGACAAAGAGGATTACTAGACAGGAGCTGATTGGTTCCCCCAAACCAGGACTCCGCCCACATCAGGCAGCTTGGGCTCTGAGGAGCTTACAATGGTGTGAAAATACAGCCCCCCAACACTCATTGCCACCTTCCCAATACATGGAGTCAAGTTTATATATAGCAGAGGGTGGAGAGCAGAAGACAGGACTATGGAATGTACAGTTGTGTTCAAAATACTAGCAGTCAGACATCACTAACCGGATCAATCACTGTTTTTGGTGGAAATGATATTTCTACATGGCAAATAATTTCCTAGCAGGTGTAGTAGAGTAATAGAAATCCAACAGACCCAACAGTCATGACATGCATGCTGCTGATTCTGTGTCATTGAATCACTCATTGAAAGGGGCATGTTCACAATAATAGCAGTGTGGAGTTCTATTAGTGAGGTCATTCATTCTTTGAAAAACAGGTGGCAATTATTGCCCTTATTTAAGGAAGGAAGGCAGCAAATGTTGTACATGCCGGTTACAGTGCATTTCTCTCTGAAATGCTGAGGAAAATGGGTCGTTCCAGACATTGTTCAGAAGAACAGCGTACCTTGATTAAAAAGTTGATTGGAGAGGGGAAAACATATAAAGAAGTGCAGAAAATGATCGGCTGCTCCGCTAAAATGATCGCAAATGCTATAAAATGGCAACCAAAACCTGAAAGACGTGGAAGAAAGCGAAAAACTACCATTGGAATGGATAGAAGAATAGCCAAAATGGCGCGGACTCAGCCAACAATCACCTCCAGGAAGATGAAAGAAGGTGTGACGTTCCCTGTGAGGACTGTTACAATTAGAAGACGCCTATGTGAAGCCAAGCTATCTGCAAGAAGCCCCCGCAAAGTCCCACTGTTGGAAAAAAGACGTGTGCTGAAGAGGTTACAATTTGCCAAAGAGCACATTGACTGGCCTAAAGAGAAATGGCGCAACATTTTGTGGACTGATGAAAGTAAGATTGTTCTGTTTGGGTCTAGTGGGCGGAGACAGTTTGTCAGACGACCCCCAAACACTGAATTCAAGCCACAGTACACTGTGAAGACAGTGAAGCATGGTGGTGCAAGCATCATGATATGGGGATGTTTCTCATACTACGGTGTTGGGCCTATTTATCACATACCAGGGATCATGGATCAGTTTGAATACATCAGAATACTTGAAGAGGTCATGCTGCCTTATGCTGAAGAGGAAATGCCCTTGAAATGGGTGTTCCAACAAGACAACGACCCCAAACACACCAGTAAATGGGCAACATCTTGGATCCAGACCAACAAGATGGACGTTATGGAGTGGCCAGCCCAATCCCCGGATTTTAATCCAATAGAAAACTTGTGGGGTGACATCAAAAATGCCGTTTTTGAGGCAAAACCAAGAAATAGAGAAGAACTGTGGAATGTGGTCCAATCATCCTGGGCTGGAATACCTGATCACAGGGGCCAGAAGTTGGGGGACTCCATGCAACACAGATGTACAGCAGTTCTCAGAAACAGTGCGACTACAACCAAATATTCATGAAGTCATTCAAAGGAAAGCAAAATCTTCAAACATTTCTCAGTTTATATAGTGAATGTTTGAGTTTGTAAAGAAGAATACAAACACTGCGATTTTTTTGAACAGTCTAATATTCACTTTTCTTCAATTTTTTTAGAGGAACAACACAAATTTGATGTATTTTTCTTCATGTTTTGATTTGGAATAGAATGTGTCGTGTTCCCAATGCATTTGTGTGGATGGAAATAAAAGCTATTAGAAGGATTTTCAGCTTTATTCACTTTTTTCAACACACTGCTATTATTTTGAACACAACTGTACAACATATTGTATAAGATACAACAGACTGTATAGTATCAGGACATTTTAATGCACAGAGAGTATATGGTGCAGGAGTCAGGAGTATTCCATGTAATCTGAGAGAAATCCAGGAATACAGGACGGAGAACACAGCTCAGGACAGTGACCAGGGGATTACAGGCTGATATCACCCAGTCCCCGCCCTACTCTGGACCAATCAGTGAGCAGTATGGGTGGAGGAATGCATTTAGTGTTCATGACCCACCTGTGCTGATCTCTGTAGGAGTGTCCTCCTCTATAAATGTCCCCGTTATTCCATCCTCCTCCATAGACTGCTGATCATCCCTCACATACGCCTCTTCTTCTTCTGATTTAACCTCAAATTCTATATCGATTGGATCTCCACTCTAAATCAAGAAAATGACAGAAAATATCATCTGTAAAATGTAATATTTATGATTGTGACATCACATATAAAATCCACACTTTGTCTCTACAAGTCCAAGTTCTAGATTCTCCATCCCACCAACCTTGTAATGGTGAGGGATGGTGTGACCTTCCTGTGTGGAATCCCGGGAATACAGAGGACGGGGACATCTCTCTGGGGGGTTCCTGGTATTAGGTGGCTCCATCATATCCTTCTGTCCTTCTGAAAACTCCTCCATCACTCCATACTCCTCATCCTCCTCTTTATACTCTTCTTTAACATCAATATTATCATCCCCGAGGATTCCACTCTGAAAGAAATAATAAAACATTCATTGTAACAAACATGCTGTGTATAAATCACAACTACCAATAATTGTCATCATCTACCTGATGATGGTGAGGGATGGTGTGACCTTCCTGTGTGGAATCCCGGGAATACAGAGGACGGGGACATCTCTCTGGTGGGTTCCCATGACTGGATCCATCTACCTGATGATGGTGAGGGATGGTGTGACCTTCCTGTGTGGAGTCCGGGGAGTACAGAGGATGGGGACATCTCTCTGGTGGGTTCCTGTAGCTGGATGATTCCACCATGGTGTCCTGGTACAGATCTGTGTGTCCTTTCAGAAGCTCTGATTTCTTCATCACCCCATCCTCATCATCCTCCTCTTTTATCTCTTCTTTAACATCAACTTTAGGATCTCTCAGGTTTCCACTCTGAATATATAATAAAAATGACATCAATGGTAACAATGCAGATAATGTACAGATCCTAATGATACTATCAGTGATTGTTCCTCATCTACCTGATGATGGTGAGGGATGGTGTGACCTTCCTGTGTTGAATCCCGGGAATACAGAGGACGGGGACATCTCTCTGGTGGGTTCCTGGTATTAGGTGGCTCCATCATATCCTTGTGTTCTACTAAAAACTCCTCCATCACTCCATACTCCTCATCCTCCTCTTTATACTCTTCTTTAACAACAATATTATTATCCATGATGTCTTTATTCTACATTCTAACACTCCTCCATCACTCCATACTCCTCTTTAACATCAATATTATCATCCCTGAGGATTCCACTCTGAATATATAATACAGTTGCAAGAAAAAGTATGTGAACCCCTTGGGATTACGTGGAGTTTTGCATGAATTGGGCATAAAATGTGCTTTGAACGTCATCTAAGTCACAACAATAGAAAAACACAGTCTGCTGAACATAATACTACACAAACATTAGATGTTGCCATGGTTTAATTTCACATAACATGTAAACATTCACAGTGCAGGGAGGAAAAAGTATGTGAGGCCCTAGCTTAATGACTTCTCCCAGAGCTAATTGGAGCCAGGAGTGAGCCAACCTTGACTCCAATCAGTGTGATGATATTGGATGTGTTGCTGACAGCTGTCCTGCCCTTAAAAAACACACACCTGTTTTGGGTTTACTCGTTTCAAGAAGCACTGTCTGATGTGAACCATGCCTCGCAGAAAAGAGCTCTCAGAAGACCTACGATCAAGAATTGTTGACCTGCATGAAGCTGGAAAGGGTTACAAAAGTATCTCCAAAAGCCTTGATGTTCATGTGTCCACGGTAAGACAGACTGTCTACAAATGGAGAAAGTTTAGCACTGTTGCTACTCTCCCTAAGCGTGGTCGTCCTGTAAAAATGACTGCAAGAGCACAGCGCAGAATGCTGCATGAGGTAAAGAAGAATCCCAGAGTGTCCGCTAAAGACCTACAGAAATCTCTGGCACATGCTAACATTTTTGTTGACACATCTACAATAAGGAAAACATTAAACAAGAATGGAGTACATGGGAGGACACCACGGAGGAAGCCATTGCTGTCCAAAAAGAAGATTGCAGCACATTTGAAGTTTGCAAAAGAGCACCTGGATGTCCCACAGCACTACTGGCAAAATATACTGTGGACAGATGAAACCAAGATTGAGTTGTTTGGGAAGAACACACAACACTATGTGTGGAGAAAAAAAGGCACAGCACACCAACATTAAAACCTCATCCCCACTGTAAAACATGGCGGAGGGAGCATCATGGTTTGGGGCTGCTTTGCTGCCTCAGGGCCTGGAAGGATTGTTGTCATTGATGGGAAAATGAATTCCAGAGTTTATCAAGACATTTTGCAGGAAAACGTACGACCATCTGTCCGCCAAGTGAAGCTCCACAGAGGATGGGTGATGCAACAGGACAATGACCCAAAGCATACAAGTAATTCAACAAAACAATGGCTGCAACAGCACAGAATACGCCTTCTGGAGTGGCCCAGTCAGAGACCTGACCTCAACCCGATTGAAATGCTGTGGCATGACCTTAAGAGAGCGATTCACACCAGACATCCCAAGAATATTGCTACACTGAAACAGTTTTGTGAAGAGGAGTGGTCCAAAATGACTCCAGATCATTGTGCAGGTCTGATCTGCAACTACAGGAAACGTTTGGTTGAGGTTATTGCTGCCAAAGGAGGGTCAACCAGGTATTAAGTCCAAAGGTTCACATACTTTTTCCTCCGTGCACTGTGAATGTTTACATGTTATGTGCAATGAAACCATGGCAACATCTAATGTTTGTGTAGTATTATGTTCAGCAGACTGTGTTCTTCTATTGTTGTGACTTAGATGACGTTCAGAGCACATTTTATGCCCAATTCATGCAAAACTCCACATAATCCCAAGGGGTTCACATACTTTTTCTAGCAACTGTAAACATTCATTGTAACAAACATGCTGTGTATAAATCAGAACTATCAATAATTGTCCAACATCTACCTGATGATGGTGAGGGATGGTGTAACCTTCCTGTGTGGAATCCCGGGAATACAGAGGATGGGGACATCTCTGGTGGGTTCCTGGAATTAGTTGGCTCCATCATGTCCTTGTGTCCTTCTGAAACTTCTCCTAGCACACAATACTCCTCCTTTTTATACTCTTCTTTAAAAACAATATTATAATCCCTGAGGTGTCCGCTCTGTAATATACATTGTCAAGGACCGCCGGGGCGCCTTCCCCGGCACACGCGCACTAGCGGCGGCTCACGCCGGGACACAAGCACTAGGTCCCGGTGGGCCGCGGCTGACAGGATTCCGCGCATGCGCAGTAGGAGCCGCGGGCGTGCCTTGGGCGGCCAATGACAGCCCGGGGGCGCGTCCTGGGTGGCCAATGAAAGTGCAGGGCGCGATATTTAAAGATGCCCTGCACTGTCACAAGTTGCCGCAAGGTCTGACCTGTTACTTGAGTTTCCTGTGCCCTGTGATTATTGACCTGGATTGTTTGACCTCTCTGCCTGCTCCAGCTCTGACCCGGATTGTCTGACTACGCTGCCTTCTCCTATCCCGACCCTGGCTTGTTTGACCATTCTGCAGACTGACTACGATACTGACCCTGCGTGACCTGACCTCTCTCTCCCTGCCGTCTCGGTACCTCGCCATCCCCCACGGTGACAGCCGCCTGTTTATCCTGCCTGGTCCTGCCGGCCTCCTCACATCTGGCTCTCTTCTGGTTTACACTCATCCCCGGAGCTTCCCTCTGCCACTGGTGGTATTGCTCGGAGGTCGTGACCTGGTCCTGGTTCTGCTCCAAGTCCATCCCCACCATCAGGGGCCCTGGTGAAAACGCAGACCAGGACTTAGACTCCACGCTCCGGGTGATTCCGTCTAGTGGGCTGCCAGAGGCACCACCTGGCGGATCCGTAACAGTATCTTGCGGCCATGACAGAGTCAGGAAGAGGTCCGGCCTCCTTGGAGGATATCTGCCAGCATCTGGCAACGCTAACCCAAGCAGTCCAGACGTTTCATACTCGTTGCACCCATCTTGAGGACCGCATGGAGACGTTAGTCACCCTTACATCCCCAGCACAGAGCCCGAGTCCTGCGGCATCTTCTGGGGAATCACCTGCTACCCCAGCTCCCGGAGCAGGGGCCGCACCCCCTACTCCCGAACCCCGCGTTCCCCTACCAGAACGCTTCCGTGGAGACCGAAGCTGCTTCAGGGCCTTCCGGAATGTGTGCATTTTGTTTTTCGACTTACAGCCCCGCACGTTCACCACCGAGACCGTCAAGGTGGGATTTATAGTCTCTCTCCTTCAGGATGAGCCCCAGGATTGGGCTCATCGTCTGATGGAAAATCGCGACCCCCATCTTGATTCCGTGACTGAATTTTTTAGAGCCATGGCTATTCTATATGACGACCCTCAGCGAACCGCTTCCGCAGAAACTACCCTGTACTGTCTGCGGCAGGGTCGCCAGGCAGCCGAGGAGTACGCGTCTGAATTCAGGCGCTGGATGGGGGACACCCGATGGAACGATGCGGCATTATGTCACCAATTTCGCATCGGGCTATCTGAGTCACTCAAAGACGAGTTAGCACGGGTAGGCCTACCTGACTCCCTAGAGAAGCTAATCGAGCTAGCCATACAAATTGACCGCAGACTGAGAGAACGCAGGCTTGAACGGAGCAGCCAGGGTCAAAGGGCGGCTTGGATTCCATCGAGGGGATTACTCCCGCTCCCAGGAAGCACTACCCGGAGCTCGGAACCTGGAGACACCTCGGAACCCATGCAACTGGGACTGGCCCGGTCCACGTTATCGGCCGAAGAATGCCAGAGAAGACGATCACAGAACCTCTGTCTGTACTGCGGAGAAGATGGCCACCGGGTGCGCTCCTGTCCTGCAAAAAAGTGTAAGTCCACTTCCAGTTTTTTTCCTTTATCTGCAGAAAGGGGTGATCAGTCAAGTTATCTGGCAATACCTGTGTCTTTACAGCTCCCCGGAGGAACTTTGACGGTGACAGCTATCATTGATTCGGGGGCATGTAGCTGCTTTGTCGATCTCACGTTTGCTCACCAGCAAGGGATCCCTCTCCAGACCAAGGAAAGAGGGCTGAACATCTTCCTGGCAGATGGGTCTAGCTTAAAATCGGGAGTGGTGGATCAGGAGACACCCCCTATTTTCACCTCGATGGCTGACCATCACCAAGAGTTCCTCCGTCTGGACGCCATCGCGTCCCCCCTTTTCCCGGTCATTCTGGGGCTTCCTTGGCTGCGGGCCCATAATCCCCAGATTGATTGGGAGAAGGGAACTGTTCAGTTTCGGTCCTCATATTGTCTGAAACGTTGCCACGTCTCAGGGTCCGTGGCTCCCCAATTACTCCTATGCATGGATGGTGATACAGACCTGTCCCAGGTTATTCCCCCGGCCTATCACGACTTTCTAGACGTGTTTAGTAAGCGAGGGGCAGACACACTTCCCCCACACCGATCATATGACTGTCCCATAGACCTCCTACCCGGATCTGAAATTTCGTTCGGCCGTATTTTCCCTTTGTCGGAGCTTGAGTCAGGAGTTCTCAGCCACCCCGATTCTTCTCTCCCATACATTTTGGAAGTGGACGCCTCAGAAAACGCGGTGGGAGCGGTCCTGTCCCAAAGGAATGGCACCAAGGAGCTACTACATCCTGTAGCGTTCTTCTCCAGGAAATTGACACCTGCAGAGCGGAACTACGATATCGGAGATCGGGAGCTCCTGGCCATAAAGACCGCCCTGGAAGAATGGCGGTACCTGCTGGAAGGAGCTACACACCCCATCCTGATATATACCGATCACAAAAACTTGGAATACTTGAGGACGGCCAGACGACTGAAGCCACGCCAGGCGAGATGGGCTCTTTTCTTTTCCCGGTTTACCTTCCACATCACGTATCGACCTGGCTCTAAGAACACAAAACCGGACGCGCTGTCCCGCATGTTTGAGGCCCCCGACGATACACCGAAACCTGACACGATCTTACCATCCGGAAACTTCCTCGTCCTACAGACGGAACTACGCTCCAAACTTCTTGACGCTTCCGTGGGACTACCAGCTCCGCCTGGGACGTCTCTCCAGAACCACGGTGTCAAGGTCCTACCTTTTTACCAGAGGTTATGTTACTCCATGTGATGGCATCCATCTTGGATTTCTGCAGAGCATGGTGGGAATCTTTTATGCCTTCAGGTCTCTGAGGTCCATCCCCCAGAGGGGTGTGGCTGATGACATATAAGCCTGTGTTCCGCACATGCTCTTTGCACTTGTGTCTTGTGTCTTTGTATTGCTGTTACTCTGTTCTGACTCTTGTGACTCTCCTGGAATCTGACTCGGCTTGTGACCTGACCATTCTTTGTGTTCTCCTTTGATCTGACCCTCTGTTGCTGAACCCGGCTCGTGACCTGTGATTCTCGTCTGCTGTCCTGTACCGTTTTGTCTCGTTGTTGTTGACCCGGCCTGCCTGACTACTCTATTGTCTTTACCACTAGCTACACGCCATTGGCGGCGGCCATTACCGCAGCTGGGGTGCCTCGGGGGCCGCGACCTGGTTCCTGGCTGCGTCAAGTCCATCCCCATCAGGGGCCCTGGGGAAGGGCAGCCTGGGACTTAGACTCCGCGCCCTGAGGGACTTCGGTCTGTGGGTGGTGGTTGTCGTCAGCCTGTGCGTTACATTGTTATTAGGACTGCCTGTCCATTTTCCAGCTCCTGCCCTGACACACGGAGGGTTATTGTGGAAGGAGGGTCGGATCGTAGTACCCGAAGGAGTCCAAACCTTGGTCCTAGGCCACTGCCACGACCATCCAATGGCGGGCCATTTCGGAATTACGAAGACCCTGGAACTTCTGCAGCGCTCGTTCTGGTGGCCAAACATGGTCAAGGACTGCGAGCGCTACGTTCAGACTTGTGCTACCTGTCAGAGGAATAAACCCTCCAGAAGCAAGGCCTGGGGATTGTTGCGCCCGTTGCCAATTCCCAAGAGGGCCTGGCAAATGATAGCCATGGACTTCATTGTCGAACTCCCACCATCTCAAGGCCACACTGCCATATTTGTGATTATAGATCACTTCTCTAAGATGGCCCATTTCGTACCCCTGGAAAAGACGCCATCAGCGCCGGAAACTGCACGAACCTTTATCAAAGAAATAGTAAGACTACATGGAGTTCCCGAGGATATAGTGTCAGCTCGGGGAGTTCAGTTCACATCAAGGTTTTGGAAAGCCTTGTGTGAAGCATTGGGAATCAAGTTGTCACTCTCGTCCGCTTACCATCCCCAGACCAATGGGCAAACGGAGAGGACCAACCAAGTGTTGGAGCAATACCTTAGATGCTACACGTCCTACCTACAGGACGACTGGCTGACGCTGTTACCGTCAGCGGAGTTTGCCTACAACAACTCGAACCACTCCGCTACGGGGCAATCCCCGTTCTTCACCAATTATGGTTATCATCCTACATTTCTTCCTGATCTCATGCCAGAAAGTTCAGTACCTGCATCTCAAGATATCCTAAATTTCTTTTTGACCAATAACAAGACAGTTCAGGAGGCCATCACATAGCCCAGGAGGACAGCAAGAAGGCATTTGACAGGAAGAGAAGAGGGGAACTGACGCTTCAACCTGGAGATCGGGTTTGGCTGGCTACTGCCAGCTTGAAGATGCAGTGTCCATCAAGGAAACTGGGACCGAAATTTGTTGGCCCGTTCCGAATCAAGCGAGTCATCAACGAGGTGGCTTACGAACTCGAGCTGCCGGAGACCTTCAGGATGCACCCGGTGTTTCATGTGTCTCTTCTGAAACCAGCCAAACCGGACCCCTTCCCGGATCGAGAATCCAGACCCCCTGAGGCAGTCACCATAGGTGAGCAAAAAGAGTACGAAGTAGAAACGATTCTCAGTTGCCGAAGGAGGGGAGGCCAGACGCAGTTTTTGATAAAATGGAAGGGTTATGGCCCTGAGGAGAACTCATGGGAACCCATCCAGAATGTTCACGCCCCCAGGCTCATGCAGGAATTTTTTCGTAGCCACCCGCGGTGGAGAGATCAGAGGGGCTCCCGGAGGGTGCCCATGGGGGGGGGGGCAATGTCAGGGACCGCCGCGGCGCCTTCCCCGATGCATGCGCACTAGCGGCAGCTCACACCGGGACACAAGCACCAGGTCCCGGCGGGCCGCGGCTGACAGGATTCCGCGCATGCGCAGTAGGAGCCGCGGGCACGCCTTGGGCGGCCAATGACAGAACCGGGGGCGCGTCCTGGGCGGCCAATGACAGTGCAGGCTGCGATATTTAAAGATGCCCTGCACTGTCACAAGTTGCCGCAAGGTCTGACCTGTTACCTGAGTTTCCTGTGCCCTGTGATTATTGACCCGGATTGTTTGACCTCTCTGCCTGCTCCAGCTCTGACCCGGATTGTCTGACTACGCTGCCTTCTCCTATCCCGACCCCGGCTTGTTTGACCATTCTTCGGACTGACTACGATACTGACCCTGCGTGTGACCTGACCACTCTCTGCCTGCCGTCTTGGTACCTCGCCATCCCCCACGGTGACAGCCGCCTGTTTATCCTGCCTGGTCCTGCCGGCCTCCTCACATCTGGCTCTCTTCTGGTTTACACTCATCCCCGGAGCTTCCCTCTGCCACTGGTGGTACTGCTCGGAGGTCGTGACCTGGTCCTGGTTCTGCTCCAAGTCCATCCCCACCATCAGGGGCCCTGGTAAAAACGCAGACCGGGACTTAGACTCCACACTCCGGGTGATTCCGTCTAGTGGGCTGCCAGAGGCACCACCTGGCGGATCCGTAACATACATTAAAACATTCATTGGAATGTAGCGCTCTCCTAGATAGGTTGTGTGACAGACCCAACCAGGACAGGGGCTTTTGGAAGGAACTATAGGCTAGCCTCTTGCCTGCTGACCATGGCCCTGGGATCTGAGGGCGCTCTATTCTTTGGTGTGTGCCTGGAGGGGACCTTTGAAGTAGTTTACTTTGGATTCAAGTCCATGTCTCCCCAAAACACAGACTCTGAGAACTGTAGGACCAAGATACAGATTTAGTGTCCCCGTGCCCAAACCAGCATTGACTGCTTCAACCCCCCCTCCTGCCTAGACTCAAAGACTCTAAAAAGATGTTGATATAATCAGTAAAACAACCTGAAGTTGGGGACTCTTGCTGGAATGATTTTATTAAGGTGTTATGTGTTTACTATCTTCTCCCATTGTGTGCCTCCTAGGTGAACATTCCTATTGTTGATGGAGTCAACTATTGTTTGTCTGTTGGCAAGTCCTTCTGGAGGTGCTTACATGGTGGGATTAGACTGATGTCAGGTTCACCTCGTTATCTAATCAGTGTGGGATGTTTATGCCAAAGTGTAATATATGTGCTATCGTTCATGAGGGGACTGCCCCTATTTCTGGAGTGTATAAACACCTGAGTTTTCTATTCAATAAAGAGTTCCAGTTTGGCATCTAAGCTGGTGTCATCTAGTCTTGAGTGCAAGGCCTGGCTATAATACCTCGGTTCTGTGTCCCAGTGGCGAGGAAGCAGTTCTCAGATGGAATTACCCGATTGGTGACATGCATCCCGTCACAGGATGCCAAGAGAAAATATAGTGTTTGGCTGGGTGGTAGTCAGCCCAGTTTTGATTTACATAGTTGTGCACTTGGTTTCTCCCTAGGCTCAGTGGAGTTGTGATCTCTTACTGTTGCCAGTAGGTGTCACTGCACCACTGGCTATAGTATGAGGCTTTTCTGCCAGGTTGGGTTATAAACATTCATATTTCCCCAGCCATCCCAGTAGGACAGGAGTGGGTAACAGTGGCCTTCCAGCTGTTGGTGAACTACAAGTCCCATCATGCCTCTGCCTTTGGGAGTCATGCTTGAAACTGTCAGTTTTGCAATGTCTCATGGGACTTGTAGTTCTACAACAGCTGGAGGGCCACAGTTGCCCACCCCTGCAGTAGGAGGTTTAGGCCATTGGAGCATGATGGGGGAGGGTATAATTATTTGGAAGGGCCATGTGTTGCTCTCTTGCCCCAGGCTGAGGCCTGAGATGTTGCTGCTGGGCCCAGACAGCTGATTTAGACCCATCATGTGCTGTGTGTGAACAGCCCTTCACATCTGGCCTAGGAGACTCACCTGCTGGGAAAGCTGCCATCTCTGAAGGTCTTGCAGCTGATCTATACTGATGCTCTTCAGGGTTCCGGCTGTGGCAGAGCCCTGTAACTACAGAGACATCCCTGAGACTTCACCCTTGAAGATCCAGGTCTACAAACACTTCACTAGGGGTCAACAGGAAGCCAAGTCTGGGCAGCTATTCAGTGGCCTCATGAGTAAAAAAAAATGTTGGCTGATCCAGGTCTCTGGCCATTCCTTCCAGTCTCAGAGGTCAAGAAGTGCTATTTACAGGACAGTGAAGTTAGTGTCCTCTCCTTTGGAACTCGCATTTACCAAAGTATCTCATGCCCCATACCCCTCCCTCGTTACAAGTTTTATCAGCATTAAATCAAAAAATGATATCCCCTAGACTGGTTATTGGGTCGGTGTGCATGAAGTCGCTACTGTGTTTTTGCTGCCAGCCTCTGCACAATTAGGAACAGAACCCCAATCAACATCATCATCAGTGTGGCTGTTATCAGGAGATGTTCAGTGACTGTACTTTTATTACATTCAATCAACATCAATTAGTGGCCCTGGGGGTTCCCACTACAGTAACTAACATGACTGTGTAAATCAGAAGTACCAATATGTGTTCATTATCTACCTGATCATGTTTTGTGTAGTTGTGATCTTCCAGTGTGGAATCCTGGGACAACAGAGGACGGGGACATCTCTCTGGTGGGTTCCTGGTATTAGGTGGCTCCATCATATCCTTGTGTCCTTCTGAAAGCTTCTTCATCACTCCATACTCCTCATCCTCCTCCTTATACTCTTCTTTGATAACAATAATATATTCTCCACGGTTTCCACTCTGAATATATAATAAAACATTCATTGTAACAAACATGCTGTGTATAAATCACAACTACCAATAATTGTCAATCATCTACCTTATGATGGTGAGGGATGGTGTGACCTTCCTGTGTGGAATCCCGGGAATACAGAGGACGGGGACATCTCTCTGGTGGGTTCCCATGACTGGATCCATCTGTAGGAAACACACACACTGACTGAATCCATTGTTTCTATGTGTTTATCAGATGATGGGGGATCTAGGTGGATCCTCCGTACTGCTCTCTCCTTTACAATAAAGTCTCCTCTTACCCGGTGATGTGAGGGGCGGCTGATTGTCCATCATGACGTCCTTGTAGAGGTCCTTGTGTCCTTCTAAATACTCCCACTCCTCCATGGAGAAATAGACAGTGACATCCTGACACCTTATAGGAACCTGACACACACAATGATACAGTCACCATCCAGACACATCCCTTGTCTGTTACTGGAGAATGTCCCAGAATTCCCGGCACCGCTCACCTCTCCTGTCAGCAGCTCCATCATCTTCTTGGTGACTTCTAGAATCTTCTGCATGTTGTGTCTCTCAGGGTTTAGGGAGTCACATGGAGGCACTGTGATGGTCATATGAGCACCTGGCTTCAGAAAAGGAAATCTCTGTATTGGGGAACCAATAGGAATATCATGTTAGAATCCCAGAATCCTCCTCACCACTTCAGTCAGGTGTTTATTTATTAATATAGATCAGAGTGATGTCATGTGACCTCCCAGAATTCTCCTCACCTCACCAGTCAGGTCTGTGTTTTATTAATAGAGATAAGAGTGATGTCATGTGACCTCCCAGAATCCTCCTCACCTCTCCGGTCAGGTCTGTGTTTTATTAATAGAGATGAGTGATGTCATGTGTCCTCCCAGAATCCTCCTTACCTCTCTGGTCAGCAGGTAGATGATCTCAAGGGTGAACTTTAGTATCCTCTCATTCATGTGACTCCGGCCCTCCTCCATCCTCATTGATGTGGTCATGTGATCTCCGTGGGTTGCTCTGTAGATGGTTAGCAGAGAATTAGCTGGATGGTATTGGCTGTAAAATATTAGTATGTGGACATAAGGGGTTAATAGGTGGGAATTAGCCCATTTCGAATGGGTTACTTAGGGGTCTGTTTACATAAAAAAATGCATAGCCATTCTTCCAGGAATTCTGTATGTACATTTGCACTGTGCAAATTGAGCAACACAGATTGTTCTTTTGGGTCTTTTCTCTTCTGAACGAATGTTCTTTTATTATGGACAGTAAAAATATACCACATTAGGGGCCACTGGATGGAGTTGAGGAGCGCAGGAAACACATACACCTGTAAGCAGGTTGAAATGCTAATTAGCAGCTGCTACCTGGCAGGGAGGGAAAGGGTTAACTTCTTTCCAGATCTTTGTCTCTGTTTTTGGAAGGCTGCTGCTGGGCTTTTCTCCTCCCCATGCATATAAATTCAAGAGAGAGCTTTGCCAGGACAAGTCCTGCCACATGGGAGAAGAGAGAAGGCTGTCCGCTGCAATGTAATCTGATCCTCCAGCAACCGCTCTCCCGAAGAATGGGGACTCTGCTCCTCTCTGCCTTCAGCAATCTCTATCTTGATTATCATCATGGAAGATTGCCTACTTGAGGAGTCTGCCAATGAGCCTGGAGCTGCTGAGCCTTGTGGTCCCACAGCACACAGCCTGCTGCTTGGGAAGGAAAGACACAAACAGCCAGCAAGGTGTGGGAGAGAGCTTCTGTTTCTGATTCCAGACAGCGGGAGAAATGTACTAGCAAGGGTGAAAGGTCTAAAGCAACCTGGTTCGGACCCACATGACAGAGACCCTATGGACAGAAGAGTTATTAAGAATGAAGTGTGCACTGGTTCCCGGCAGAACCTGCTCTGTCACTGGGAGATGGGTGGCAGAGGCTAGCTGGATTGGTGGGATGGAACACAAGCTCAGCAGTGTTCCCTTCAAATTGTCACATCTCGAGTAGGTGTATGTATCAAGGGACTGGGAGGCACCTGTATGACAGCTTCAGGTTACGATACAGAGACTCTAGGGTGTATGGCTCACTTCTAAGTTGGAGTGCCACCATAATGTTGGTGTCCCATGAACGCAGCCCCGCCTGGTCCCAGGCATTAGCGAGGGCATACAATGGAGAGTCAAGAGGACAAAGAAGAGTGAGAGAGTAAGAGGCCCTGTGTGCACAGGGCAAGTTGGCCCTACCCACACACCATTGTAGTGAGAGATACATTGTAAGAATTATGGAGAACACTAGAGGGAATTAGCAAATAAATGTAACCAATGGGTGTGCAACATACATGTGGTAAGGGCAGCATTTGTATGCAGCCTGCCATCACCTTACTGTGCAGTAAACTGTGCACTAAAAGTACTGTAACAGCAACTTTGGGAATTCCAGGAAAACTCCGGACATGAACTTGAGGAAAACAAGCTTTTTATTTACCAGCTGGTTGACTTAACCAGACTCGTGTCTGCAAACTAAATGCCTTGAAAAGCATGTTACATGGTGTACATATCAACAATTACATCACAATGCATATATTTCCTCTTTACTTTTTGTACTTTTAAAATACATTCTGAGCAGTTCAAGATATAGCCTTTGCGATTTCACATTTAGATAACATATCACCAGCTGAAAGTTAGGGTGTCAGCTGCTAGACTGGAACACATTGTTCCACAGGAAATGAGGGGGGGGGGGGGGAGTGAGCTGATGACCTGGTTCTGCAAAGAGATGCTTTTAGAAATGTTAAAGCTTAAAGGAGAACTCTGCAATATTTGGGTGCTGCCACAGTACCACATATCCCCACCATCATAGTATATATAAAAGCTAGGCTGTCCATTTGCCTCCATCAGAATACTACAAAGACAGAGGGACCTCACATCTGAGGTAGAGTTTCTGCAAAGGGAGATACTATTATTATTATTATACAGTATTTATATAGCGCCAAAGGGTTTGCTCAGCTCTGTACAATAGCACGGGGGACAGAACATGAGACAAGACAGAAACAATACAATACACGAGGGGTTCGAGGGCCCTGCTCTTTCGAGCTTACAATCTAGGAGGGAGGGGAAAGTGGTACAGGAGGAAATGGCTGTGGGGTATGGAGTGGTGGGGGGAGTGGAGGAGATCAGCTGTTAGGTGAGGGTGGGGTAGGCTTCCCTGAAGAGATGGGTTTTCAGGGTGCGCCTGAAGGTGATGAGGGTAGGTGACAGTCTGATGGATTGGGGTAGGGAGTTCCAGAGGATGGGGGAAGTCCTGGAGAAATCCTGTAATCGGGCGTGGGAGGAGGAGACCAGGGAGCTAGAGAGTAGGAGGTCCTGTGAAGAGCGAAGGGCACAGGTAGGGTAGTATTTGGGTATCAGGTCAGTTATATAGTTCGGGGCGGCATTGGGAAGGGCTTTGTAGGTCAGAGTTAGTAATTTGAATTTGATGCGCTGGGCAATTGGGAGCCAGTGAAGGGATTGGCAGAGGGGGGAGGCAGAAGTGGAGCGGTTGGTGAGGTGGATGAGTCTAGCCGCTGAGTTTAGGATCGACTGGAGTGGGGATAGCGTTCGTTTGGGTAGGCCAGTGAGAAGGGAGTTGCAGTAGTCCAGGTGTGAGATGATGAGGGAGTGTACAAGTTGTTTAGTAGCGTCTGGGGTGAGGAATGTACGTATCTTGGAGATGTTGCAGAGGTGGAGCCTGCATGATCTAGATAGTAATTGGACATGAGGTAGGAAGGAAAGGTTTGAGTCCAGGGTGACACCCAGGACTTTGGCATGTGGGGTGGGAGTGATGGTGGCGTTGTTAGTAGTGATGGAGAGGATGGGGGGGCGCGGGGTGGGGGGAAGACCAGGAGCTCAGTTTTGGACAAGTTTAATTTGAGGAAATGGAGCGACATCCAGTCTGATATGTCGTTTAGGAGGTGGGCGATGCGGATGGAGAGTGAGGGGGGAGGTGGGGGGTAGAGAGGTAAATTTGTATGTCGTCGGCCTAGAGGTGGTAATTGAAGCCGTGGGAGGGTATTAGTTTGCCAAGAGAGGAGGTGTAGATGGAGAAGAGGAGGGGTCCGAGGACAGAGCCTTGGGGAACTCCGACAGAGAGGGGGAGAGAGGGGGAGGTGGCACCATTATAGCTGACTCTGAAGAAGCGTTGGGATAGGTAGGAGGAGAACCAGGAGAGAGCAGCATCCCTGATGCCAAGGGAGTGCAGTTTAGTAAGGAGGAGGGGGTGGTCGACTGTGTTGAAGGCCATGGAGAGGTCGAGGAGTAGGAGGACAGAGTAATGGCCATTAGCTTTGGCGGTTAGCAGGTAATTAGTGATTTTAGGTAGGGCGGTTTCGGTGGAGTGTAGGGGACGGAAGCCAGACTCTAGAGGATCAAGGAGGTTGTTATCAGTGAGGTGGGCGCTTAGGCGATTGTAGGCCAGGCACTCAAGGAGCTTGGAAGTGAATGGTAGCAGGGAGATGGGTCTAAGGTTGTTCAGGTCAGTGGGGTCAAGGGAGGGTTTTTTGAGTATGGGGGTGATGTGCGCGTGCTTTAGAGGGGAGGGGAAAGTGCCAGTGGAGAGGGAGAGATTGAAGATGTGGGTGAGGGAGCGAATGATGGAGGGGGGGGGGGGTGACTGGAGGAGCTGTGAGGGGATAGGGTCCAGGACGCAGGTGGTGAGGCAGGCTTCAGTGAAGACCTTAGAGACCTCCTCAGGGGTAGCTGGGCTGAAGGAGCGGAGTGCTAGGGAGGTGATAGTGTGCGGGACGTTAGGCATAGTGGGCGGTAGTGCGGCTAGGAGGTTGGAGGAGGGGAAAGTTGAGGGGTTGATGGAGGGCGGGGGGCTGGGTGGAGAGGTAGATTGTGAGCTGACAATGTCCTTACGGATTGCGTCAATCTTGTTTTGGAAATGATTGGCAATCTCGTGGGCGGTGAGTGAGGTGCTGACAGGAGGTGGGGGGGAGAGAGCAGGGATTTGAAAGTGGAGAAGAGCCGGTGAGGACAGGTGGAGAGGGAGTTGATAAGGGTTATGAAATAGGCTTGCTTGGCAGCGTGGTAGGGGGAGAACAGTTGTTACATGGGGAGATGGTAGGAGAGAGCAGTTGATGCATGGGGAGATAGTAGGGGGAAAACAGTTGCTGCACAGGGAGACTATGAGGAGAGTGGTTGCTACAAGGGAAGATTGTAGGGGGAGAGCAGTTGCTACATGGGGAGATAGTAAGAGGGAGAGCAGTTGCTGCATGGGGAGATAGTAGGGTGAAAGCATTTTCTGCACATGGATTAATAGTAGGGGGAAAGCAGTTGCTGCATGGGGAGACTATGAGGAGAGCAGTTGCTGCATGGGGAGATGGTAGGGAAAATCAGTTGCTGCATGGGGAGATAGTAGGGGCAGAGCATTTACTACACATGGAGATAGTAGGGGGAAAGCAGTTGCTGCACTGGGAAATAGGGGGAAGAGCCGTTGCTGCACGTGGAGATAGTAGGGAAGAGCAGTTGCTGCATGGGGAGATAATAGGGGGAAAGCAGTTGCCACATGAGGAGATAGTAGGGGAGAGCAGTTGCTTCACATGGAGATAGTAGGGGGAGAGCAGTTGCTACATGGAGAGATACTAGAGGAGAGCAGTTGCTTCACATGGAGAAAGCAGGGGAAAGCAGTTGCACAGGGAGATAGTAGGGGGAGAGCAGTTGCTTCATGTGGAAATAGTAGGGGGAGAGCAGTTACTGCATGGGGAGATAGTGGGGGGAGAGCAGTTTCTGCACGGGGAGATAGTAGGGGGAGAGCAGTTGCTGCACGGGGAGATAGTAGGGGGAGAGCAGTTGCTGCACGGGGAGATAGTAGGGGGAGAGCAGTTGCTGCACGGGGAGATAGTAGGGGGAGAGCAGTTGCTGCACGGGGAGATAGTAGGGGAGAGCATTTGCTGCAGGGCATAATGGTAATAGGGCTGTACAAACTAGATGCAGAGTACATCCACTGAGCAATGCAGCCACAGCACACATAGGAGACCAATGACTAGCTGAATAAGTCAACAATCATCTCCAACTCCTTCAAAATCGTCTTGGGTCTAACGGTTTAAAAATTATAGTGGGGATCAAATCCCATCCTGTCTGGATAGACAACTATGGACAAAAACCATACGGTGATGTCTCATGATATTATAATAAATGGTCACACAACAACCATATCCTTCTCATCATTTATTAATGCAAATAGTAAAACACCATCATCACACCCTAATACAATTCACAAATTCAGCCAAAAGACATACAGACTCCCTATTCACCTCCCCCATAAATATATTTTTCTAAACTTTCCTGACAATATCCCGCTATGTCTCAACATCACCGGAATATTGGATTCTCCATTCTGTCAGGCTTCTCCGGGTTGTAAGATGAGTCCAGGCAGCCCCTTCTAACCTAAGCTCCATTGGTCCTCTGATATCATCAAAACCAATGCAGAATCCAAAGTCCCTGAATGGAGAGAAGGAACAGTCTATGGCCAGAGCATAGGGAAGTAGAGGAGAGTGCTGCCAGCCAGGAGAGCAGAGGATCGAGTAAGTAAAAGTGGTTTTCCTGGTTCCCTGCATCTAAACGACCATCAAACCCTTGGAGTGGGGCTGGCCCTAATATTTAAGGGTTACATGCTCTGTCACTTTTATCCTTCCCCAGAAAGGGACTTACAGAAATTAATAAAAAAAAAAAATTTCACACACATGGCAAAATCAGCATTTTTTGATCATATAAAATAGTGATAGTAATGCAGGCCATAGATGGGATGAGAATAAAATCGGCCGATTTTTGGATCGTTAGTGGGTTAATAGGTCGGCCGTTTTTTTGTATTTTCGCAGATATTTTTTATCGGTAAAGTTGGAAAAAGTTCGGCCGATCGGCAATTATGGGCAAATCGGCTGATCTTTTTACCAATAAAAAATCTGCACATAAGCAGTGACCTGCAAGAGGAAGACAAAAAGAAGAAAAGAAGAGGAAGAGGATGAAGAATATGAAGAAGAAGAAGAGGATGAAGAAGAAGAAGTAGAAGAGGAGGAAGAAGAGGATGAAGAAGAAGAAGAGGATGAGGAAGAAGAGGATGAAGAAGAAGGGGATGAAGAAGAAGAGGATGAAGAGGAAGAAGAGGATGAAGAAGAAGAGGATGAAGAAGAAGAGGAAGAAGGAAGAGGAAGAAGAAAAAGAAGAGGATGAAGAAAAAGAAGAGGATGAAGAAAAAGAAGAGGATGAAGAAAAAGAAGAGGATGAAGAAGAGGATGAAGAAGAGGAAGAGGATGAAGAAGAAGAGGATGAAGAAGAAGAGGAAGAGGATGAAGAAGAGGATGAAGAAGAAGAGGATGGAGAAGGGGAAGAAGAGGACGAGGAAGAAGAAGAGGATGAAGAAGAAGAAGAAGGAGGATAAAGAAGAAGAGGAAGAAGAGGAAGAAGAAGATGAAGAGGATGAGGAAGAAGAAGAAGAGGATGAAGAAGAGGATGAAGAAGGGGAAGAAGAGGATGAGGAAGAAGGAGGATAAAGAAGAAGAAGAGGATGAAGAAGAGGATGAAGACGATGAAGAACAGGATGAGGAAGAAGAAGAGGAAGAAGAAGAAGAGGATGAAGAATAAGAAGAGGATGAAGAATAACAAGAGGATGAAGAAGAAGAATTCCAGTCTGGCAGAGAGCTCCGCTATTTCTTTGACAGTTCTTTGACATTTATAGCAGCTGCAACAATGTATCTATTTGTTTCTGAATAAAAACATCTGTATCCGAAATGGATACAAATAGAATGTTACAACCGCTATAAATGTCAAAGAACTGTCAAAGAAATAGCGGAGGTTTCTGCAGAGACACTTTTTGCCGGCTGTAGACGGGATGAAAATCGGGCGATTTTTTTTACCGTTCCTGGTAACGTCGGCCGCTTGAACGACCGATTTTTCTTTTTTTAAAAATAAATCGGCCGGTTTTCTCCCCATCTATGGCCTGCATAAGAGTTCAGTTTTTTTTTTGTTATAACTAACATGTCTATACTTACCTGCTCTGAGAATTGGTTTTGCACAGAGCAGCTCCGATCCTTCTCTTTTTGGGTCCCACGCCGGAGCTCCTGGCTCTTCCTCTCTGCTGAGTGCCCCCAGAGCAAGCTGCTTGCTGTAGAGGCACTTGTGCATGCTTACTCCTGAGCCGCCTCTTTGTATCTATGAAACACACAGAGTGCAGCTCGGCCCCACCCCCCCTTCTTACTGGCTGTGATTAACAGCAGCAGGAGTCATTGGCTCCTGCTGCTGTGCCTCAGCCAATGAGGAGGCAAAGAGCCGGGAGAGCCTCTGCTCTTGTGCAAAGCACTGGATCGAGATTGAGCTCAGGTGAGTATAAAGGGGGTGGGGGGGGGGAAGCTGCACACTGAAGGTTTTTTTACCTTCATGCATGGAATGCATGAAAGAAAAAAACCTTCAGCTTTTAGAACCACTTTAACCCTCCAACACACGATTATGTGAACGCTTAAAACTGCACACCCCCCAAAAATGGCGACTAAGATCACTACCAAACAAGGTGCAAAGACTTTGGCTGCCAGGTCCATACATGTATGACATCACTTCTGGGTCCCCCTGTCAGTTTCCCCAGCCTACATTCAGTGGAGCACAGGGGACACAGGCAGGGTCTTTTAGACCTCAAATATCTCATTAACCACTTGCGCTCCAGAGGATTTACCTCCCTGCCTGATCAGGCCATTTTTTGTGTTACGGCGCTACGTTACTTTGACTGACGATTGCGTGGTCATGCAACGCTGCACCCAAATGAAATTTACGTACTTTTTTACCACAAATGTAACTTTCTTTTGGTGGTATTTAATCGCTTGTGTGTTTTTATTTTTTGCGCTATAGGAAAAAAAGTGACAATTTTGAGAAAAAAAACTAAATTTTTGACTTTTTGCTATTAACCATTTGCCGCCTGGCCAATGGCCGTTTGGCGGCGGCAAAAGTGCTTCTGCATTCCGGGTGCACGCCATTTGGCGTGCTCTCGCACATGCTCAGTTCGTGCAACTGCAGAGCGGCGCAGCAGTGCGATCTGTCACCGGCCGTGTACCTCGGACATGGCCGATGACAGATCCGAGTACCGGCTCCCGTTGCTGGTACCATGTGACCTGCTGTAACCAATCACAGCAGGTCACATGACAGTTGTATACAATGGATGGCTTCATTCATGCTATCCATTGTATACTAGTGCCTAGCTGTGAATGGTCACAGCAGGTCACATGCACATGTCATGTGATTAGCTGTGACCAAATCACAGCTAAGCACAAAAAAAAAAAAAACTGAATGAATCGATTTCATTCTGGTAAATGCTTGCTTATAGCAAAGTAATTCTTTGCTATAAGCAAATTGTGTAAAAAAAAAAAAATAAAAAAAATACTGATCACTTCCCCAAAGTAGTACAATGTTACTATGGTAACATTGTACTACTTTGGTCATAGTAAAATATAAAAAAAAAATCTTAAAAAAAATGTAATAAAAAATTAAAAAAAAATATATATATATTTTTTTTTTTCATACTGTCACCAGTCAGTGTCCCTGTTCACCGCCATGCCAGTTATATGATGACGCTGTACTGCACTGGTGACAGTATGTAAAAAAAAAATTGTGAAAATAATTTTTTTAATTTTTTAATTTTCCAAAAAATTATGACAAAAAAAATACAACTTCAAAAAACTCGCCATTCCTCTTATGAAGTACGTCGGACTGTCTACTCTGCAAAAAGGGGTCATTTGGGGATATCTGTACTATTCTGACATTCTTGGACCTGAAGAAATTAGATTGGCCGTCAGTACTTCAGGATTGATCAATATTCAGATCTATACCATAGTTTGTGAACTCTATAACTTTCCTACAAACTAAAAAATACATCCTAATTTGGGTTATTTTCACGAAAGACATGTAGCAGAATACATCTCGGCCTAAATTTATGAAGAACAATTATTTATTTGCAAACTTTTATAACAGAAACAAAGAAAAATGTGTTTTTTTTCAAACTTTTTGGTCTTTTTTTGTTAATTTAGCAAAAAATAAAAACCCCAGCGGTGATTAAATACCACCAAAAGAAAGCTCTAGTTGTGTGAATAAAATGATAAAATTTTAGTTTGGGTACAATGTTGGATGACCGCGCAATTGTCATTCAAAGTGTGAGAGCACTGAAACGTGAAAACTGGCCTGGGCAGGAAGGGGGAAAATTGCCCCGTATGGAAATGGTTAAACATGTCCAGTAAAAAAATTTTAAAAATCAAATTTCGTCATAAGTTTAGGCTAAGTTAATTGGTTTTGTGAAAGTTATAGCATTTACAAATGGTGGTATATATAATGGGATTTTTTTTGTTTGCTTTTTTTACTAGTAATGGCGGCGATCAGCGACTTATCGCGGGACTGCAGTGGGCATTCTGACACTGGAGAGAACTGACTTGGTGTCACTGACATCTTCATGCACTAATGGCAGTGGACAGAAAAGGGTTAACATGAGGGGCGATTAAAGAGTTAACTGTGTGCCGTTTTACATGTGCTGTGTCCGTATGCTTCACTGTAAGCGCACTGCTTTGGATGGCTGTGCTGTGCACTGACATCCAAAGCATTGTGCACGAGCTGACAGGGAGGAGAACTGTTTTGTTTACAAACAGTTCTCCTCCCCATCGGAGATGCTCAGCAATCATCGGGCGCTCGTGAGTAATCACTGGCCGGGACCCGGTGATTGACAGCCGCGGCCACTACCCAGAAATGCAAAATCATGTATACAGCATTTCCCAGAAGTGAGTCCCCCCCTCACATTTTTATAAATCTTTGATTCTATCTTTTCATGTGACAACACTGAAGAAATGACACTTTGCTACAATGTGACGTAGTCAGTGTACAGTTTGTATAACATGTAAATTTGTTGTCCCCTCAAAATAACTCAACACACCGCCATTAATGTCTAAACTGCTGGCAACAAAAGTGAGTCCACCCCTAAGTGACAAGGTCCAAATTGGGCCCAAAGTGTTAATATTTTGTGTGGCCGCCATTATTTTCCAGCACTGCCTTAACCCTCTTGGGCATGGAGTTCACCAGAGCTTCACAGGTTGCCACTGGAGTCCTCTACCACTCCTCCATGACGACATCACGGAGCTGGTGGATGTTAGAGACCTTGCGCTCCTCCACCTTCCATTTGAGGATGCCCCACAGATGCTCAATAGGGTTTAGGTCTAGAGACATGCTTGGCCAGTCCATCACCTTTACCCTCAGCTTCTTTAGCAAGGCAGTGGTGGTCTTGGAGGTGTGTTTGGGGTCGTTATGTTGGAATACAGCCCCGAGGCCCAGTCTCCGAAGGGAGGGGATCATGCTCTGCTTCAGTATGTCACAGTACATGTTGGCATTCATGTTTCCCTCAATGAACTGTAGCCCCCCAGTGCCGGCAGCACTCATGCAGCCCCAGACCATGACACTTCCACCACCATGCTTGACTGTAGGCAAGACACACTTGTCTTTGTACTCCTCACCTGGTTGCCACCACACACGCTTGAGGCCATCTGAACCAAATCAGTTGATGTTGGTGTCATCAGACCACAGGACATGGTTCCAGTAATCCATGTCCTTAGTCTGCTTGTCTTCAGCAAACTGTTTGCGGTCTTTCTTGTGCATCATCTTTAGAAGAGGCTTCCTTCTGGGACGACAGCCATGCAGACCAATTTTATGCAGTGTGCGGCGTATGGTCTGGGCACTGACAGGCTGACACCCCACCCCTTCAACCTCTGCAGCAATGCTGGCAGCACTCATACATCTATTTCCCAAAGACAATCTCTGGATATGACGCTGAACACGTGCACTCAACTTCTTTGGTGGACCATGGCAAAGACAAGTTATAAGTGGAACCTGTCCTGTTAAAGTGATGTATGGTCTTGGCCACCGTGCTGCAGCTCAGTTTCAGGGTCTTGGCAATCTTCTTTTAGCCTAGGCCATCTTTATGTAGAGCAACAATCCTTTTTTTCAGATCCTCAGAGTTCTTTGCCATGAGGTGCCATGTTGAACTTCCAGTGACCAGTATGAGAGAGTGAGAGCGATCACACCAAATTTAACACACCTGCTCCCCATTTACACCTGAGACCTTGTAACACTAACGAGTCACATGACACCGGGGAGGGAAAATGGCTAATTGGGCCCAATTTGGACCTTGTCACTTAGGGGTGGACTCACTTTTGTTGCCAGCGGTTTAGACATTAATGGTGGTGTGTTGAGTTATTTTGAGAGGACAGCAAATTTACATGTTATACAAGCTGTACACTGACTACGTCACATTGTAGCAAAGTGTCATTTCTTCAGTGTTGTCACATGAAAAGATAGAATCAAATATTTACAATAATGTGAGGGGTGGACTCACTTCTGGGAGATTCTCTATATACATGATTTTGTGCACCCGTGATGCCTTGTAGCAGTGTTTCTGCTACAGAGCGGTAGGGAAGTGGTTAAAGAGAACCTGTCACCAAAAAAAAAAAATAGGGGACTTTTTGTCCCCTATTTGATGAAAATATGTAAAATAAAAAAAATAAATAATGGTAAAAAATTTAATTTATACCCAAGCACATAAAATATCCCCAAAAAATTTTTTAAGGCCCCCCCCACATAGTTACAAATGTAAACGCACATATTGGAAGTATCTGTGTATGAGATTGCCCAATGTAATACACATGCTACATATCGCCGCACACACCAGAGCAATAATTCTACCACCAGACCTCTTTCATAATGCTAACCCGATGACCTGTAGGGGCTTTTAATGCATCACCTATGGGAAATATAGGACACTGATGTTTGCTGCCATTTAATGGGCGCACACAAATTTAAGGTTTGACATGTTTGTATGCCCTAAAATTACCTTTGCGGTAATATCGTATGACATAAAAACATTTTGGAAGGACCACTATTTTAGTCTCTAGGGTGTCTGCTGTCAGAAAATGTATAATGTTTTACATTACATTACATCGAGTTTATATAGCGCCAAAGGGTTTGCTCAGCGCTGTACAATAGATGGGGGGACAATACATGAAACAGTACAGCAACTACAAACAGCACACGAGGGGTTAGAGGGCCCTACTCTTTCGAGCTTACAGTCTAGGAGGGGGTAGTGGTACAGGAGGAAGTGGCTGTGGGGGATGGAGTGGTAGGAGGAATGAAGGAGGTTTTGTTTTAGGGGTTTTATGCAAGCTTCAGGCCTAAAATAATTTTTTTAAACGTGTGCAAAACAAAACAAAAAAAAGTCTCAGGCAGTGAAAGAGTTAAAAGCGCATACAGGTCATTAGTTTGGAGTCAACTGTTAATAACGGCCCCAGAGTTATTGCTCTCACTCTGGGTTGCGTGACAATGCATCTTCCAATAGCCTCCTATGTGACAACATATTGGAAAAGACAGGTCCTCTTTAAGGAGACACCAGGGCTCTATTAGACCTCCATCATCACCTATGGACCCCAGTGAAGGTGATCAGTACAGATGGGGATTCCTTCTCTCCTTCCCTGACCACAGTGACCGGGGAAGGACAGCTCAGAGTCTGGAAGTCATGAAATGTTCCTCACTTCTGGGTTCATTCACCGGAGGGGAGATCCAAGAACTCATCCCCCTCCACTCCATCCGCCACGCCGGTCCCAGGCCTGCAGGGGGGCAGAGGAGCCGGGGTACATGGCATAGGGTGTCAGACATAGGGTGGGGGTGAAAATTTCAGTACAATCTGAATCTCAACCCTTGAGACAGCCAAGGTGAGAAGGTGACCCATCTCCACAATGAGGAGACTGTTCCGGCCCCGGAAATGGGGGAATGTTGTGCCCCTGAAGGGGTTAATCTGGGTTCCCACACTATATATGTGTGTATCATCATCTGCTGGAGATAAAAGACATCACAGTGACTATGGAGGAAGAGGACGGACATGACTATGAAGGAAGAGGACGGATATGACAGGGGGGTTATTGGGTGTAAATAGAAAATAACATCTTATTACCTCCTCTGCTGCCACTTCCACCAACGTCGCCTCTCTACTTCCTCCCCACTCACCTCTCACCCTGAACCTCCTATCACTTCCTGTCTGTACCTGACATCACTTCCTCTCTGTACCTGACATCACTTCCTGTCTTCTATAGAGACTTCCTGTCTTCCTGCATAGAAGTGAGATTTTGATCTTGTGGAGCTCAGAGAAATTGCAGCCTCAAGAATCATCTCGTAGTGTGAACACGGCTTTGTGTTGTTTGGGGAGATTTACCAAAATTGGTGCACACAGAAACTGCTGCAGCTGTAATTGGTAGCCAATCAGCTTCCAGGTTTTGTATTCCAATGTTTTTATTAATTTATAAACAGTTTAAGACAGGAGCAACAAAACACTCCCATACAGGGGCTATCAATTCCACATAAAAAAAGAAAAGAAAAACAGTGCTCTAACACCAATAGAGCAAAAGGTGCACCCACGCAGGGGCTATCAATGGCACATAAATGACAAAAACATCAGTATAACACCGACAGTAACTCAAACTAAAGGCAGCTATCCACTGCCTCACCAAAAACAAACAGAAAAAGAAAAGGAAAGAGGAGTACAAAAAGAAAAAGATAACAAAACCAAGAGCAGGGGTCTGAGAACGCCAATACCGAGGAACATCACAACCCCAGACTAGCCGGGGGGAGCGTGGGAATCGCATATTGCAACCACGGCTCCAATATTTTCAAGAATTTCCATTGGGAGTCATTACAGATGCTCAACATCTGTTCATTGAGCATCATAGTGGTCATACAGTCCTGCACCCCCTGAAGAGGGAGAAACGGGCTCTTCGAGGCCTGAGTAATTGTTCTAGTGGCCAACAAAAACAAATAGGAAGCCAACTTTGCTGGTGAGCCAAGAGGCCCGGAATGGGACAGTGAAGCAAAGCATACCGAGCATCCCATTGTATGGAAAGACGGAACAAGGTGAAAAGGAGGCCAAACACACGAGACCAAAAATTAAACAGTCTCGGGCATGTCCACCAGATATGCAATACATCGCCACAATAACCACAACCCCGAAAGCATCGATCACTGCAGGCAGGGTTCACCTGGGCCAAATGAGCCAGGACCCAATACCAACGAAACAATACTTTGTATGCCGCCTCCAGTGTGGCCATATTAAATGAACATTTAGCTGTAACTGACCAGGCCCTATTCCAGTCCTCCAGATCCACAACTGCCCCCAGGTCACGCTCCCACTGAGTGACATAATGAGAGAGAAGTATGCGTTGAGCGTCTGTTCAAAGCTGCATAAAGAAGGGATATAAGGCCCGGGGTGCCTGGACGCTGTTGGCAAAGCAGTTCAAAGGCAGATTTCTGGTACAGGAAAGCGGAAGAGCCCCGAAGTGAGGTCAGCCAGTGCTGCAATTGAAGATAATGAAAAAATTCCACCGGAGGGACATCCTGTGACTCCCGAAGAGAATTCCAAGTGGGGAAGGACTGAGAAGATAAAAAGTGTTGCACCCGCAAAAAACCATTGGCCACCCACCAAAAAAATGCCCTTGGTTGATCTAAACCTGGTGGGAAGAGAGAGTTGTTAATAATTGGCAACAAAGGTAGGAAAGGTAACATCAGGCCACTGGAGGTACACATCAGGCCACGTACCGAGTCCCACACTTGTAAGCCATGGAGCAAAATCGGACTCAGTGCCATAGGGCGTAGGGCAGGGGGAAGCCATAGAAGCATTGATGTTGCAATAGGGGCACAATTAGGTAGTTCCAGCAGGAACCAGAGAGGAACGTCCAAGGAAGCAGGGCAATCTGGCTCGTCTGATAATATTTAGTTACATTAGGCACCACAAGACTACCCTGGAGTCTATGAACAAAGCGTATTTCTGGAGACTCTGGGGCACTTGTCGGCCCAGATAAAATACATAATCTGAATCATCTGAAAGAAATGAGGAACCCACACTGGGAGGGTGCGATAATAGTATAACAATTTCGGCAAGAGGGTCATTTTCTCTGAATTAACCCGTTCTATCCAAGACAGATGCAGAAATTGCCAGGAGTGCATAAGAGAGGACACAGAGCGAAGCAATGGATAATTTGCAGAAAATAACGAGCCATAGGTAGGGGTCAAGTGAATGCCTAAATATTCAAGAGAAGAGGAAGCCCAATTGTAAGGGAAGTGGGACTGTAGGTGCAAAACCAAATCTGAGGCCAAAGTAATATTGAGAGAGACAGTCTTATCCAGATTAATACGGAGACCCGAAATCAAGCAGAAGTGCACAAGAACCTGTTGCAAATTTGGAAGCGTCATCAGGGGATTAGTGAGAGTCAAGAGGGCATCGCCCGCAAAAAGGTTCAACTTGAACTCCTGTCCCGTGTATGGAACACCCAATATATTACAATCGGCCCAGAGCGCTAAAGCCAGCAGCTCAAGCGCCAGGATAAAGAGCGCCGGGGACAGGAGGCAGCCCTGTCTCGTCCCTCTCCAAATAGGAAAGGGATCTAAGAAATTCCCAGCATATTTAATGGAAGGCGAAGGGGAAGAATGCAAGGCTTGAATCCAAGAAAGAATAGAATTTCTAAAAACCAGAGACAGCACAAACTGCAGATATTCCCAGGATAAAGAATCAAAGTTTTTATATATGTCTAAGGACAGTAAGTATCCTGGGATTTTTCGCTGTTGTAGAAAGTGTATAAGATGGACCACCTTACGAACGTTATCACCCGCCTGCCTCCCAGGGACAAAACCTACTTGGTCCCTGTGGACTAGACTACACAAATATTTATTGATACGAAGACTAAGGATCTTGCCCAATATCTTCAGGTCTTCATTAACCCCTTCACGCCTAAGGGTAAAACAAATCTAAATGCCTAAGCACAATTCTGCAACGTTGACGTGTTAGTAAAACCGTACATATCGTCACAACTACTTTGTACATCCAGGTGGATTATACTTTGTTTTTTTCAGGACAAATTGGGCTTTCATTTGGTGGTAAATGGTCATGGATAGCTCCTAATTTTTTTTTATTATTAAAGGAAAACTGGGCCAAAATAGTAAAAAAAATCATTTTTTTAAATTTAACTGTGTGTTTCTTGTTACGACCATAACCTACCACCAAAGTACAACTCAAAATACATTCTCCAGTTCTTGACGATCGCAGCGATACCATATATGTGTATGTTATTTGTTGTTTGTACCCGTAGTACAGTCCAGAAACAACAGTGCGCATTTTGTTTTTGTCTTTTTTTTTTTATATAAAGCACACTGTCACTGACATTGACATTAACACTAACTGACACTGATACCAATTTTTTTTTTAAATCCTGACCTTTGACCCTGACCTTTGACCCTGACCTTGACCCAAACACTAACCCTGGTACTGAACTAGATCAAACCTTGATCTAGGTATTTTTCTTTATTTTTTCTTTTATTTTTTAATATTTATTTATCTTTTTTTTTTTTTTTACAAACTTTTTTTTCTCCCTCTGTGTCAGGAGTTCGAGAGATACAATGTATCTCTCTTCTCCATTCATAGAGAGAGAGAAAACAAGGGGGCCGGGCTGCACAGTGATTGATCACTGTGATAGCCAATCAGAGGCTATCACAGCGATCACGTGACCCGGAATCGGGAGTCCCGGGTCTCGATCGTTAGAACGGGACCCGGGGCTCTCAGTGACACCGCGGTCTTGGTGCTGGGAGCGCGCCGAGCGGCCCCACGGAAAAAAGCCCAGGTCCGTGAGGCCGCATATTTGTGTTACGTCGGCGTCAAGGGGTTAAGAAGAGAAATGGGCTGGAAGGCTTGCGGTTCCTGCACATCATTGGTTGTTTTAGGAATCATGGAGATATGAGCTCTAAGCGCGTCCGGAGAGGGCAAAGAGCCCCGTCGTAACTCATTGAAATAGTCAGCCAAGAAGGGCGCCAACAGGGTTGCAAATTTCTTATACTAGAGACTGGAGAAGTCATTGTGACCTGGGGCTGTGGTGGACCGTAGAGATTTGATAGCTTGAAGCACTTCCAATACGGTGACACTGGCATTGAGGGCCATCTGCGCTGCCTCGGATAATCCGGGAAGTCAGAGATCTTGGAAGAATGCCTCTGCCTGACCTACAGGGAAGGGATCTGATTTAGCGTAAAGGCACGAAAGGAAGATTAGAAGTACAGCCACCCACGGGAAGTCGCAATCAGATTGGTTTATGGGGTTTCCCCACAGAATTGAGTTTCCTGGCCAGAATCGGACCCGGCTCATTAGCCCAGGAATAAAATTTGTGTTTTGTCCAATGCAAGGCCCGTTCTGCCTCTGAAGAAGCAAGTAGGTCCATCTATGCAGCCAGAGCATCCCGTGCGCGTTTATGGGCCACGGATGGAAATGACTTCCAAGCATCTGCAGAGGCCAGTAGAGAATGAAGCTCCAAAGGTCGGTGCTCCCGCTCCCACTTCTGAGCCACCACCAGCTGTATAACATAACCCTGCACCATGGCTTTATGCACCTCCCACAGGGGCACTGCCAAAGAGACAGATCCCAAGTATACGCGTAAGAAAGATTCTATTTGTTGGCAGGTAACCTGAGTGGTCAATAGAGAATCATGCGCCAGTCAAAGGGGTGCCGTACCGACCCAGAGAGTGAAAGGAGGAGTATCAGGAGATCATGGTCCGACCGGGGCGAGGAGGGAATAGCTATCCACCTGACCATGGGAAGCTGCTGGACATGCATGAATATATGGTCAATTCTACAAAAACTGTCGTGAGGATTGGAATAGAACGTAAAGCCGTGCTCAGTTGGGTGAAGTTCCCTCCAGATGTCCGCCACCCCCGCCGTCTGCATGAGAGAGCACATACGTTCCTTTAGCACTAAGTCATGAGAAGGGGCCGCCCCCCGGGCATAGTGCCTATCCGATGTGGAATCCAAGGTACATTTGAATCTCCCAAAAGAAGAAGACCTTTGGAGTGTCGGGAAACAATGGTGCAAAGTTGAGAAAAGAATTTATGCTGAAAGCGATTGGGCGCGTAGTAAGAGACAAAAGTAACTTCCTGATCCCAGAGGGTGCCCTGCAGGAGCAAATACCTGCCCGTGGGGTCCACTATATTCCGAGCACAGACAAATGGGAGACTGCGTTTGAAAGCTATCAGTATACCCTGGCGTTTTTCAGGAGCTGAGGCCATGTAAAGTGGAATAATGAGGCGAAAGATACCATGGGGCAGAGGACTGAGAAAACCTGGTCTCCTGTAAACATACCACGTCGATTTGACGCAATTTGAAGTGATTAAAAACTTTAGCCCACTTCTGAGGCGAATGTACTTTCAAAAGGGGTAAGGCCATGGCGGCATTAGCACAGCACGCTCAGCAGAAGAAGCATAAGTCAGCCAACAATTTCCACTCCCAATGGCAGTCAGACCATGGTGTCCAAAAACCCTACATAAAACAAAAACAGAAAAACCAGAGAAGAAGAGAAAACAAGAAAAGAAGAAAATGACACAAGGAGTATGTACAACAGTACAATCGTGTCATGCCAATGGTGATGTGCATCCTAGACTTGAAGGATACCAGTTGGGGGTGGCTCTACCACCGGACACATGGCTGCAAATGAAAATATCAAAAACATAAGCCCTCAGGGGGCAAAAAGGTAATAAACACAATATAATGGGGTACCAAAGTAAGAAAAATATGAGTCCCATAACTGAGGACATGTGCGGAGACCTCCCCATTGGAGACCCAGCTAAAACCCTCCAGGAAGACAACTACAGGCCGCTGTGGTACCCCACAACACAGCCCAAGTGGTCCCCCAGCAACCTCCCAGTAGTACCGACACCCAACCCGGGCCTACCTGGCCCAACCTCCCACCTCAGATCCCGAGGGAACCATCAGCCCATTCCACCAACGGGAACGTGAACAATGCCACCCGGACCCGTGGTAGGCCACAATGGCAAAAAGTCATAATACTCAAGTCCAGGAGGTGACCCCCCCCCCAACTCAAGGATGAAACCCAAGGGAACAGGCTGGATCAGGCCCAACCTGGAAACTAACAAACTGGGAATGCCCTAAGGGCCATACTTACAGTCCCATCAGGAAAGTCCATCGGCAAAACACAACGTGGGAGATCCAAGATACAGCTTCAGCCTGAAGAAGAGCAGGACAGACTTGATCGTAGAGGGGTCTGGGGGAGGGCCCTCTTCCTGTTGGATGACCTCTCGCAGAGGCGGCCCAGAGGAAGCGGCCTCACCGGGGATCCGGGTGAATGAGCTGGGCTCTGAGTAGCAATTCTAGGAGAGAGTGGGCCTCCTCCAGGGTGGCAACAGAGTGGCTGCGGCCCTGGTAGTTGAAGGTGAGGCGGAACGGAAAGCCCCAGGCGTATTTAGTTCTGCGGTTCACCAGGACTGAAGTGAAGGGCTTCAACTGGCGGCTCTTCTGAAGAGTGGTCTGGGAGAGGTCTGTGAAGAGCTGGTAGCGATGCCCCTGGAATCTGAGGTCTGGATTGTTTCTGGCCGCCAAGAGGATAGTTTCCTTAGTGTGATAGTAAGTGAACTTGATGATAATGTAAATCAAAGACGAATTCTCCTGCGCTCTAGGACCCAGACGGGTGGCGAATAGATGGAACCAGACCTGGAAAAATCGTCCACCAATGCATATAGGGTTGTGCGGCTCCAAACAAGGCTGGGGAAGCCCGACCAATACTGCAGAATGAAATGAAAATCAGAAGCGCACCAACCTTGCGCATTTACCTCAGTAACCAAAATTTATTAATTATAAAATTATACTCACAAACAGCGAATAAAATCATGCATGTAAGTCCTCAAAGGGACTTGAAGATAGCGCGAATCCCATCGAGGGGATGGATATTCAGTACAGCTGACGCGTTTCGAAGGGTATCCCTTCTTCCTCAGAGCTAGCTGAACTGAGAGTGCTCACTCCTACTGTATATGTACCCAAGGACTGAAATCAGGCCCTCCCCTCTGGGTTAGGCAGTCTCAGGCTAGCAGGAGGGGCCAAGGTGTCGTCAACATACAATAACTATTTGTAATGCCATCAGAAAGAAATAGTACATAAAACCGCATAATGCATAAAACCACTCAATATGGATACAATACATCAACTAGAGGATAACAGCAATGATAATGATGATGATAGATATTGAATATTGAATATTAGAAATCATTATAAGACCCTGATTATTGATTCATTAATGAATGATATATAAAATTGGCAATTCATCCAAAGTGCTTATCATGATGCTGGATAATATATAGTGTAAAATGTATTAGTAGATTATTAATCAATAGATTTTTTAATGGATAGGTGACCATATAATGACATATATAATCATGTGAACATAAAATATAGATAGTAAATAGTGCAATGTATATTACCAGGCAACTGTATATACTTCTTAATCGGATGATGGAGAATCCATGTCTCAGGTGGATAGTATTGGATCAGTAATATTTAGTGATCAGCAGCAGAGGGAGATCTTGTGCCTCCCTCTATGGCTGCAGGCTGATCCTGTGTGTAGAACGCACGCCAGTATAGCGTGGTCGTGACTGCGCATGCGTAGTCCAGCATGCGCAGTATGCAAAGGACAGGTCCGTCGGCACGATCACGTGAGCGCACTTCGCACACGTCTGGCGGCCATTGCGCACGCGCGAAGCAGCGCCTCTCAATTGGGCAAGATTCTGGACCTACCGCCAGCCCCCACCCACTAACGAGGCTCTGGTTGGGGGAACTATCTGTGGATTCCCCTCTGACAAACCTGCTATTGAGCCTCCGATCACAGAGGAAGCATATGTATACTTGTAATATAGTAGGATGAGAGACTATTATTGTCAAAGCTAGCAGTAGATGGCCATAATTCTCATAATCAACACACTACTAATAATGACAATAATATTATTAATACATATAGAGAGAAAGAGAAAAAAAAAAAAAAGGAGACGGGATTAATAAAATGAATAAATGAATGAAAGAAATTGGGATCAACTAATTCTATCTGCACTGCCTGGTGGCTAAATGAGAGTGTAAATTTCAAGGTCATCATTTAAACCTCTAGGAGACAGGGTGCCCAATGTAAAAATCCAAAAACTTTCTCTTCTGCAAAGCTCTTGGTATCTCCTCCCACTATCCAAATCCTTTGTAATGGCCTCAATTCCAAAAACTTTCATTCCATAGTGATTACTCTGATGTTTATCTTTAAAATGGCGGGGGACTGAGTATTTATCTTTTTGCAATTTTATGTTGCTTTTATGCTCTCTGATGCGTGTCCTTAGGCAACGCGAAGTACGGCCTACATATAATAGGCCGCATGGACAAATTAGGCCGTCAGTTGTGTGCGATGTGCGCTCTGTGATCGGAGGCTCAATAGCAGGTTTGTCAGAGGGGAATCCACAGATAGTTCCCCCAACCACAGCCTCGTTAGTGGGTGGGGGCTGGCGGTAGGTCCAGAATCTTGCCCAATTGAGAGGCGCTGCTTCGCGCGTGCGCAATGGCCGCCAGACGTGTGCGAAGTGCGCTCACGTGATCGTGCCGACGGACCTGTCCTTTGCATACTGCGCATGCTGGACTACGCATGCGCAGTCACGACCACGCTATACTGGCGTGCGTTCTACACACAGGATCAGCCTGCAGCCATAGAGGGAGGCACAAGATCTCCCTCTGCTGCTGATCACTAAATATTACTGATCCAATACTATCCACCTGAGACATGGATTCTCCATCATCCAATTAAGAAGTATATACAGTTGCCTGGTAATATACATTGCACTATTTACTATCTATATTTTATGTTCACATGATTATATATGTCATTATATGGTCACCTATCCATTAAAAAATCTATTGATTAATAATCTACTAATACATTTTACACTATATATTATCCAGCATCATGATAAGCACTTTGGATGAATTGCCAATTTTATATATCATTCATTAATGAATCAATAATCAGGGTCTTATAATGATTTCTAATATTCAATATCTATCATCATCATTATCATTGCTGTTATCCTCTAGTTGATGTATTGTATCCATATTGAGTGGTTTTATGCATTATGCGGTTTTATGTACTATTTCTTTCTGATGGCATTACAAATAGTTATTGTATGTTGACGACACCTTGGCCCCTCCTACTATCCTGAGACTGCCTAACCCAGAGGGGAGGGCCTAATTTCAGTCCTTGGGTACATATAGGAGTGAGCACTCTCAGTTCAGCTAGCTCTGAGGAAGAAGGGATACCCTTCGAAACATGTCAGCTGTACAGAATATCCATCCCCTCGATGGGATTCGCGCTATCTTCAAGTCCCTTTGAGGACTTACATGCATGATTTTATTCGCTGTTTGTGAGTATATTTTTATAATTAATAAATTTTGGTTACTGAGGTAATGCGCAAGCTTGATGATAATGTCCCTCGGCAGTCCATCTGGTTGTCTGGTGCCCAATGAATGGTGTTTGTGGTCAAATTCAAGCCGTTCAATGGGAATGACATCAGCTCCTGAAACAGAACAGTAGCAGTTGAGGTGAGATCTGTGACGGTTTCTGGGATACCCCTTAAGCGCAAATTGCAGCGGCGGGAACGGTTTTCGAAATCAAGCCGGAGCAGCACGTCCGCCAATTCTTCCTTCAGGTCACACAGATCCTGTTTGTGACTTTCAATGACCGTGGCCACAGTGTCCATTTTATCTTCAAGATTGTTCGTCCGATTGCCCAACTCCCGAATTTCTTTCGAAAGACGGTAGGCCAGCTTGGAAGTAGCGGAGGATAATTCCAACTGCAACATGGACTTGAAGTATTGCAGGAGCTCAGCATCCCTCAGAGCTGGAGTGCGAGACTGCAGGGATGCCTCTGATGCCTGGTCTTCATCACTGCTGTGATCCGGCCCACCCATGGGTAGCGGCGGCGGGGGACCCAAAATTGGGGCCGGGGCTTCAGTTGCAGCCTTCGGCGGAAGGCCCGTACTCAAGGCCGGGACTTCAGATGCGGCCTTCGGTGGGTAGGCCACAAATTCTGGCATGGCCCACCGAGTGCTGGAGGTACGGGCGGCCGCTGATTTCTTGCTCATTAGGGCAGGGGGCTAGGAGGGGCTGGGGGGGAAGGCAAGCAACCCCCCTGAAGGCTGAAAGATCAGCCGATGTGTCTGGTGGCCGAGGAGCAGGCCTACAATTAGACCATCCTGGTTGCTGCTCATGAGCGCCCCCCAGTTTCCAGGTTTTATTGTCAAAGCTTAACTGAACAAGCTGAAGTTAGAAGTTGATTAGTTACCATGCATAGCTGCACAAGATTTTGTGTGCACCAGTTTAAGTAAATCTCCTCTGTGTGTGTATATCCTTATAGATGGATCTCCACTCCTACCAAGGGTGATAGAAATACACTATATTGCCAAAAGTATTGCGCAGCCCTCCAAATCATTGGATTAAAGTGTTCCAATCACCTCCATGGCCACAGGTGTATAAAATCAAGCCCCTAGGCATGCAGACTGCTTCTACAAACATTTGTGAAAGAATACATCGCACTCTGGAGCTCAGTGACTCCAAGCGTGGTACCGTGATAGGTTGCCAACTGTGCAATAAGTCCATCCGTGATATTTCCTGGCTACAAAATATTCCACGCTCAACTGTTAGTGGGATTATAACAAAGTGGAAGCAACTGGGAACAACAGCAACTCAGCCACCAAGTGGTAGGCCACGTAAAATGACAGACTGGGGTCAGCACATGCTGAAGCTCACAGTGCACAGAAGTCACCAACCGTCTGCAGAGCCAATAACTAAAGACCTTCAAACTTGGTGTGGTCTTCAGATTAGCACAACAACAGTGCGAAGAGAGCTTCATGGAATGGGTTCCATGACCGAACAGCTGCATCCAAGTCTTACATCACCAAGTGCAATGCAAAGCGTCGGATGCCGTGGAGTAAAGCACGCCGCCACTGGACTCTAAAGGCGTCAGCATACCAAGACATTTAGGACAATTTCATGTTCCCAACTTTGTGGGAAGAGTTTGGGGATGGCCCCTTCTTGTTCCAACATGACTGCGCACCAGTGCACAAAGCAAGGTCCGTAAAGACATGGATGAGCAAGTTTGGGGTGGAGGAACTTGACTGGCCTGACCTCAACCCCATAGAACACCTTTGGGATGAATTAGAGCAAAGACTGCAAGCCAGGCCTTTTCGTCCAACATCACAAATGTGCTTCTGGAAGAATGGTCAAACCTTCCCATAGACACCCTCCTAAACCTTGTGGACAGCCTTCCCAGAAGAGTTGAAGCTGTTATAGCTGCAAAGGGCGGGGCCAACTCAATATTGAACCCTACGGACTAAGAATGGGAGGCCATTATAGTTCATGTGCATGAAAGGCAAGCATCCCAATGCTTTTGGCAATATACTGTATATTACTGCCTAGTCCATCCTTTCTCAGCCAGGGTTCCTCCAAAGGTTTCGAGGGGTTCCTTGAGCAATGAACAATTTCTGTCTCTCAGTAACAACTGACATCTGTTAGGGGGGCAGTCTTCCCACTGATGACAATGTAAGAATGTCCTTCTCCCATAGACTACAGATATAAGGGGTTCCTTCTCCCATTAGCCGCCAATGTAAGGGACGACCTCTGCATTGACCACTGACATAAGGAGATCCTGCTCTTATTGATCAGAAATGTAAGGGACCACTACACTGACCACTGATATAAGGCGGTCCCTCCCCCATTGGTCACCAGTGTAGGGGACCACTACACTGACCACTGATATAAGGCGGTCCCTCCCCCATTGGTCACCAGTGTAAGGGACCACTACACTGACCACTGATATAAGGGGGTCCAGCCCCCATTGGTCACCAATGTAAGAGACCACTACACTGACCACCGATATAAGGGGGATCTTTCTCCCATTGGTCACTAACATAGGGGATTACTGCAATGACTGCTAGGAGCTCCTGGATTAGTTGTCAGAGAGTAGGAATAAGCCAATAGTTTAAAATGAATGTTGACAATTCCATCACCCTATTTAGTGGGAGCAGAGCATCATATATAGACATAACATTTCTACTGCTCCTATATTTGATAGCTTCCTGTTCTCACTGGTACCTAAGGAAGTTGTGGGTGCTTGCACTTGCTGCATACCTACCAACTACTAATGTCACCAAGCATCCACACCATGTAAGCAAAGGAGAGGAGATAGCAGTGATATCATTGACCAAATATGGCCAATTTCCATATTTGGGTAATGAAGTCACCATGATCCAGGGGTGGACTGACAACTCATGGGGCCCCCGGGCAATAGGGGATCATGGGGCCCCTGTGTCCTTGCCCAAACTCAAAAAAGCCTATGAAAAAGGTACCAGGGGCATCTCATGGGGCCCCCTACTGACCCCGGGCCCTCGGGCAGTGCCCGAGTTTCCAAATGGTCAGTCTGCCCCTGCCATGATCCCCATCCCCTTCATTTATATATCTGATGACAGCTCAAGTTGCTGTCATTGGCTAGTGGCACCATTGAGTAGTAAGTAACCCATAGAAGTAGGTTTTATTTTGATGGATTTTGGTTACTTTGGTTGCATGTTTTTGTGAACATTGCATATTTTAATGTTAGTTCATTGTATTGTTATTTGTGGTTGCCCTGCTGAGCTGGAGAAGCAAGGGTTAACTCTGCTGGTGGAGTTTTCTCCTGCTTTTTAGGGAAGTACTGCCCTCACAAAGCATATAAGAAGGGGAACTGAATCTAGGTGAGAGGTCTCCTGTGTTACTAAGGATGTAGCTGCCACTCTGCTACTTTACCACCCCTTAAGGGAGCCCAGTCGGGATTCCAAGGGTAAGGACTTATGCTGTAAATTATGGACTCTTGCCTTTCAAAAAACTCTAATGAACTTAAGGGACCTTTATATCTAATTAAGGTATGACTATCTCAGGGGGTAAAAGGGAGCACTAGGGGCATAACTAAAGGACACTAGCTTTGGACGGGAATAGACACTCACCGGCTTCTTTATCAGGTTCACCTGTTCAATTGCTTGGTAACACAAATTGCTAATAAGCCAATCACATGGCAGCAACTCAGTGCATTTAGGCATCTAGACGTGGGGAAGGCGACTTGCTGAATTTTAAACCGAGCATCAGAATGGGAAAGAAAGAGGATCTTAAGTAACTGAACGTGGCATGGTTGTTGGTGTCAGTCGGCTGATCTGAGCATTTCACAAACTGCTGAACTACTTGGATTTTCACTCAAAACCATCTCTAGGGTTTACAGAGAATGGTCCAAGAAAGAGAAAATATCCAGTGAGTGGCGGCTATGTAGACAAAAATGCCTTGTTGATGTCAGAGGTCAGAGGAGAATGGGCAGACTGGTTCAAGATGATAGAAAGGCAATAGTAACTCAAATAACCACTCGTTACTACCAAGGTGTGCAGAATACCATCTCTGAACGCACAACATGTTGAACCTTGAAGTAGATGTTCTAGAGCAGCAGAAGGCCGTACCGGGTGCTACTCCTGTCTGCTAAGAACAGAAAACGGAGGCTACAATACGCACAGGGTCACCAAAATTGGACAATAGAAGAGTGTAAAATTGTTGTCTGGTCCTATGAGTCTCAATTTCAGCTGCATCATTCAGATGGTAGGGTCAGAATTTGGTGTAAACAACACGAAAGCATGGATCCATCCTGCCTTGTATCAACAGTTCAGGCTGGTGGTTGAGGTGTCATGGGGTGGGAGAGAATTTCTTGGCACTAGCAAGGTGGACCTAATAAAGAGGCCAGTGAGTGTATAGTGCACAATCACTCAAAATCAGTCTTTAACTATTATGAATTCAATCCTTAATAACTGTGAAATACACTAAAACACCACTTGTGTGTAACACCCTTCTAGATAAACCAGGGGGCCTTAGAATCCCTAATGGTTAGTCAGGAGCTGCTAGCAGCTCAGGCGTAATAGCCAGAGGGGCCAAAGTTGGGTCAGGGCTGAGAGACTCTGCAGGCAACCCCCTCTGGAATTTCCCCCTGCTCTGAGGTTCTCAGGGAGGTCCTTGGAGGCAGTGGGTGGATCTGAAGAGTAGCTGGCTGCACCTCTTTAGGGACTTCAGGAGGGTGGTGTAGAGTAGAGTGGAGTGGAGTGAGGGTGGTGAAGGAGGGCCGCAAGGAGGTCTGCTGGGAAGGGGCCTGCCTGTGAGCCTGCTTGAGAAAAGTAGGAAAACTCAGGACACATTGGTCCCCTGGGAGAAGATCCCCTGTGTGGCAGGAGGGAGCCATCCAGCTATCAAGCCCGGTAACTGCAGCCATCCACAAGCTGTGCAGGAGAGAAACCTAAGTGAGTACACCTACCACCCCTGGGCGGATAGGGGAAGGAGCACTCTGGTGGCAAACCAGATTAGCCCCATTCTAGTGACTGTGTACCTATTGAGGGGACAGGATCCAGATCTCCTTGCTCAGGATAAGAAAGGACTAGCTACAGACTGCTGGGTGGAAGAGGAGTTAATCTGGGGTCTGGGATACTGCTAATGGAGCTGCTGGCTAACACTCCAACAGTGATTGTGTGAGGTCTTAAAGGAGAAGTTGTACATAGTTCAGGAAGTTGTCCTCGAGAATCAGTTCCATTGGGCATCCTATACACCTCTATACCCCATCCAAGTTTAATCCCGCAAATAAAACCAACAAGACCAAGGCTCAATGACTGATTTCCTGTCTATGGATGCATGCCTGTGAGAGAATGTTAAAGGACTGGCAGAGCAGGACGAAAGGGGGACCCAAATGCTAAAAGTGCAATAAGTGGCTCATGACTCTTCAATCTTCATCCTGTGCAATTTGTGCCTCCACCCAATAGGTTAAAAACCTGCTCACCTCCTTGTTAGTCCTCATAAATAGTTAATAACGAGCCTGTTACACTTCACAGATAAATGCGATAATTCCTTCACCAGTCCTCCAGCTTCAAAGCAATCTTCCCTTTCCAGGATTACAGATTATGGGTAACATAGAATCACTGTGTGGCCACCCTCCAGGATCCTTCCTCCTTTTCTGTCAAGGTGAGCAAGTTTTTCACCTATTGGGTGGAGGCACACATAGCATGGGATGAAGGTTGAAGAATCTTGAGTCACTTATTGCACACGGGGTGTTTTAGTACATTTCTCAGTTGTTAAGGACTGAATTCACAATAATTAATACAAATAATGTATTAGGTCACTTCCAGGGTCAGCGCTATCATTCCTGACCGCTGTGGCCGGAGAAGCTGTAGAATGTAGCTCAATCTGCTCTCCATTATCTTCAATGGAGATCATGAGAGACATGAGGGGTCTAATAGACTCCTTATGGTGTAAAATATCCTCCTGCGCTTATATGGGTGAACCTAACTAATAGCTGCTATCACTTCTCGGCCTTTTGGCTAAGATCAAGTGTAGTATCTGTTCTTATCAGTGTCCAGCAGGGGTGCTCCACGGTCATTCTAGCTTTGCGGGGATGACTGGTTGTATAGTACCCCTGCTGGTATGATGGGGGTCCTACTGGTTAATACGGGGGGAACAGAAACCGTGGTGCCCATAGATAGTTGAGGCCCGGGAGTAATTCCCCTTTGGAACGCACAGTACCTCCTGATTTGAGCGAATCTACCTTGGTCTGGCCAGGGGTCGGGAGGGCAGAAAGTCCGCAAACCAGTGCCCCCTGAGTGGTTGCCTCAGGGGTGCTCTTAGTAGCACTTGGGTGTGGGACCCCAATGTGTGAAAAGGCACATGGTCACTGTGTTTAAACACTTTTTCTGCACAGCGCCCTCAGGACCAGGCCTTTTGGCTAAGTTCGGGGCAATTTTTGCTACAGGCCTCAGGGCCTGGTCTGTGCACATTTGGCACGACCACTTTTTTATTTTTTATTTATTATTTCTCCCACGTTTTGTCACTTTCACTCTTATGTGTGTGTTTTATTTCCTCACAGGATGGAGGGTGTGGGTCCTCGGGCCTGCGCTGAAGTCTAGGGGGAGGATGTGTGGCCTTTTGGTTCCTTCCTCCCCTGTCCCTAGGGGGTTTTCTCTTTGGGAGAACCCCCTGGCCAAGTACTGAGTGGCTGGCTTTGGCTGGCCACAAGGAACGGTGGTGGTCCACCAGGCCTTTTGGCTAGGTGGACCAAATGAGAACCTTGTCCGTCAGGAGCTTCGTGCCTCGGGGGATCAGGGTAGAGGTCCATCCCCTTCGGGGGAAGGACAAAACACACCCCTAAGTGCACTTTTTCGTGTGGTGTTCTGCACTTGCACTTTTTTTGTGATTCACTTACGGGTTTTTTCGTTATTTGCACATTTGCGGACTTAAAAAAAAAAATAGCTGCTATCACTCAACTTGTACCAATAAGTGAGAACCAATATATATAAACTTAGTGAAGTGCTAAAATGAAACAACTAATAATAAATGAACAGTGCTCTATAATAAATGTTATTATAATTAAATGACAAACAATATGTGTTTGGATCCTTATCTTATGGATCCAATAAAGTGCAATCTTGCGATGTCCACAATGAACACTTGTGGTAATACTCCGTGATAAAATAAAATAAATTCCCCCTTTATACACCCCTAAAGGGTTAAATATAGTGATTATGCAATCGCGGTCCCTTATTATAAAGGGAAAATATATATCAGTGTCTTTAGTGCTTAATAAAACAATTGAATATAGTGCCTTTATGATAACAATAAATCAAAGTAAATACTAAGCAATGCCTAATCAACAAATATCCCCAAAAAAACACATATGCGTGATCTTCAAACAGCAAAACAATCATGCAGGTGAAGTGCACTGGTGATCTTCACTCTGGTGTCAAATCCTCAAACCAGCAGAAATGCCCACCTCCAGACATTGACCATAAGGGCCAACACGCTTTTAGGATCACCTCAAAACGATCCTTAACCAGTTGCCGACCTGCCACAGTGTTTTTACTGCGGCAGGGCAGAACCTCTGCGCACAGCACTGTCTTTAAACGTCACTCTGCATAACAGGTAGGGGGTACGCGCGAGGCGTGTGCCCGCCCTACCGATCGCGGCAGCGGGTGTCCATCACCGGGTCCCAGCGGGTCATTACCCGCCAAGTCCCGGTGATTACCGGTAATCACTGACAGATAGCAAGGCTGCAGTGTTTACACTGCAAGTCTGCTATCTGTCAGTTCAGAGCACACTGAACCTGAGAGAAGACTTTATCTCTGAGGATCAGTGTGTTCCGGTGAAGTACACACCCCCGACCCCTAGTAAAACACTCCCCTCACACAGTTAACCCTTTCATTACATAAAAAATGTTAACCCCTTCCTCCCCAGTGCCATTAGTACAGTGTCAGTGTTTTTTTTTTTTTGCACTGATCACTGTATTGGTGTCACTGGGGATGTCAGTGACCCCAAGTCAGTTCCCCCCCAGTGTCAAAATGTCCGCCGCAGTCCCGCCATAAGTCGCTGATCACTGTCATAAATCGCTGATCACCACCATATGTTGCTGATCGCCGCCATTATTAGTATAATAAAAAAATCCCAGTATCTTTCCCGCCATTTGTAGACGCTATAACTTTCACGTAAACCAATTAATTTACATGTATTGTTTTTTTTTAGCAAAGACATGTCGCAGAATGCATTTTGGCAGAAATTTATGACTAAATTTGATTTTTTAATTTTTTTACTGGACATGTTTTATAGCAAAAAGTCCAAAATATTGTTTTTTTTTCTCAAAATTGTCAGCCTTTTTTTTTTATAGCGCAAAAAATAAAATACGCACAGGCGATCAAATACCACCGAAAGAAAGCTCAATTTGTCGGAAAAAAAGGATGTAAATTTAATTTAGGTGCAGTGTTGCATGATCGCGCAATTTTCAGTTAAAGTAACGCAGCGCCGTAACACAAACCTCTTCTGTAATGCTTCCTGACCGCTCTATAGCAGAAATACTGCTACAGAGAGGCATGGGTGTACAAAATCACACACATATATATATATATATATATATACACATATATATATATACACATGATTCGTGCTCCTGTGGTTTTCACGCCCCTCCCAGATAGTGTCAGATTGCCCGTCAGTACACCAGTCATCACATTTAACCCCTTGATTGCCAGGAGCACGCTCATGCACAATAAATCTCCATTGCTGGTATAGTGTCTGAACGGGTCAATATCTTTGATCAGATCAGCACTATACCAGCGTTCACATTAGTATAGCGTCCCCAAAAATGCAGCGTTAGCGGGATCAGCCCCGGCACCTGCCAGCATTCATCCCCCCCACTGATACCAACGATGGGGCACTATTCCACCCCCCACTGACACCAACGATGGAACACTATTCCTTCCCCCACTGACACCAATGATGGGGTACTATTCCTCCTACTAACACCAATGTTGGGACACTACCCCCCCCACTGACACCAATGACAGGGCACTATTCCCCCCCACTGACCCCAATGACGTACTATTCCTCCCACTGACACCAAAGATGGGGCACTATTCTTCCCACTGACACCAATGATGGGACACTATTCCTCCCACTGACACCAATGATGGGACACTATTCCTCCCACTGACACCAATGTTGGGACACTATCCCCTTCCCCCACTGACACCAATGACGGGGCACTATTCCCCCCCCACACTGACACCAACGATGGGGCACTATTCCTCCCCCCACTGACACTAATGATGGGGCACTATTCTTCCCCCCACTGACACTAATGATGGGGCACTATTCCTCCCACTGACCCCAATGATGGAGCACTATTCCTCCCACTGACACCAATGATGGGGCACGATTCATCCCAATGACACCAATGATGGGGCACTATTCCTCCCACTGATACCAATGATGGGCACTATTCCTCCCACTGATACCAATGATGGGGCACTATTCCTCCCACTGATACCAATGATGGGCACTATTCCTCCCACTGATACCAATGATGGGGCACTATTCCTCCCACTGATACCAATGATGGGGCACTATTCCTCCCACTGATACCAATGATGGTGCACTATTCCTCCCACTGATACCAATGATGGTGCACTATTCCTCCCACTGATACCAATGATGGAGCACTATTCCTCCCACTGACACCAATGATGGGGCACGATTCTTCCCACTGACACCAATGATGGGGCACGTTTCTTCCCACTGACACCAATGATGGGGCACGTTTCTTCCCACTGACACCAATGATGGGGCACGTTTGTTCCCACTGACACCAATGATGGGGCACTATTCCTCCCACTGACACCAATGATGGGGCACTATTTTGCTCCATAAGACACACTTGGGGGGAAATGTCTGTGCATCTTATGGAGCAGCCGGCCCAGTATCCCTGCCGCCGTTGTAAGTCTCTGGTCATCTCCTGTACTGTGTCTGCATTTGTTCATAGTTTTTTTTTCTAAACTATAGTCCGGCCCTCTAACGGTCTGAGGGACAGTGAACTGGCCCCGTTTAAAAAGTTTGAGGACCCCTGATCTATACCATAGTTTGTAGACACTATAACTTTCACACAAAGCAATCAATATACACTTACTGGGATTTTTTTAAACCAAAAACATGGAGCAGAATACATTTTGGCCTAAATTTATGACAAAATTTTAGTTTTTTTGTCTCCAGAAGAGACTGATTGCTGTAACCACTCTACATAGTTCAGGAAGTGGTCCTCGGTTTCTCAGTTCTATTGGGCATTCCGTACACCCCTTACCCCAACCAAGTTGAAATCCCATAATAAACATCCTTCTCTCATTGGTCACCAATATAAGGGACCACTATACTGACCACTGATATAAGGGGATCCTTCTCCCATTGGTCACCAGTGTAAGGGACCACTACACTGACCACTGATATAAGCGGGTCCTTCTCCCATTGGTCACCAATGTAAGGGACCACTACACTGATCACTGATATAAAGGGATGCTTCTCCCATTGGTCACCAATGTGAGGGAACACTACACTGACCACTGATATAAGGGAGTCCTTCTCCCATTGGTCACCAATGTAAGGGACCACTACACTGACCACTGATATAAGGGAGTCCTTCTCCCATTGGTCACTAATGTAAGGGACCACTACACTGACCACTGATATAAGGGGGTCCTTCTCCCATTGGTCACCAATGTAAGGGACCACTACACTGATCACTGATATAAAGGGATGCTTCTCCCATTGGTCACCAATGTGAGGGAACACTACACTGACCACTGATATAAGGGAGTCCTTCTCCCATTGGTCACCAATGTAAGGGACCACTACACTGACCACTAATATAAGGGGGTCCTTCTCCCATTGGTCACCAATGTAAGGGACCCCTACACTGACCACTGATATAAGGGGATCCTTCTCCCATTGGTCACCAATGTAAGGGACCACTATACTGACCACTGATATAAGGGAGTCCTTCTTCCATTGGTCACCAATGTAAGGGACCACTACACTGACCACTGATATAAGGGAGTCCTTCTCCCATTGGTCACTAATGTAAGGGACCACTACACTGACCACTGATATAAGGGGGTCCTTTTCCCATTGGTCACCAGAATAAGGGACCACTACACTGATCACTGATATAAAGGGATGCTTCTCCCATTGGTCACCAATGTGAGGGACCACTACACTGACCACTGATATAAGGGGATCCTTCTCCCATTGGTCACCAATGTAAGAGACCACTACACTGACCACTGATATAAGGGGATCCTTCTCCCATTGGTCACCAATGTAAGGGAACACTACACTGACCACTGATATAAGGGGGTCGTTCCCCCATTGGTCACCAATGTAAGTGACCACTACACTGACCACTGATATAAGGGGATCCTTCCCCCATTGGTCACCAATGTAAGGGACCACTACACTGACCACTGATATAAGGGGATCCTTCTCCCATTGGTCACCAATGTAAGGGACCACTACACTTATCACTGATATAAGGGGGCCCTTCTCTTATTGCTCTCCAATGTAAGGGACCACTACACTGACCACTGATATAAGGGTGATCCTTCTCCCATTGGTCACCAATGTAAGGGACCACTACACTGACCACTGATATAAGGGGGTCCTTCTCCCACTGATATAAGGGGGTCCTTCTCCCATTGATCACCAATGTAAGGTACCTCTACACTGACCACTGATATAAGGAGATCCTTCTCCCATTGGTCACCGATGTAAGGGACCACTACACTGACCACTGATATAAGGGAGTCCTTCTCCCATTGGTCACCAATGTAAGGGACCACTACACTGACCACTGATATAAGGGGATCCTTCTCCCATTGGTCACCAATGTAAGGTACCACTACACTGACCACTGATATAAGGGGGTCCTTCTCCCATTAGTCACCAATGTAAGGGACTACTACACTGACAACTAGGAATGAGCTCTGGTTTGGACTTAACCCAGGTTCAGATGGAATTTGGCATGTTTGGGGGTTCAGCAAATGGATGAACTAAATGGTTGTTCAGCTGCTGAGTCAAAACTCTGGCTGCAGTATTGCTATGAAAAGTGACAACTTCACTATGTATGTTAAGCTACGGCACAGGAAACCAGGGATTGGTCCTGGACAGGATATACATTTCCCCATTACTTATGGTCTCTTTAAGGGGGTTGAGTTAAATGCTACTTTTGAGTATTTAGGGGTTCTAACTCATGTTTGGTATTCTGGATGGAGAAGAGAGGACTCACAATGCTCTCAGGATTGGTAAGTCCTCATTTGAGGCCCAGAATTCTGAGGCTCAGAAAGACTTTTGGATGGGAAAGAGCCTCTAAATCCTTGAGTATTGAAGGAGCTACCCCACTTGCAGGTTGGGTTGCCACCCTTTCTTCAAGCCAAATATTTTTTTGTAGTATACATTATACATATATACTCACCGGCCACTTTTTTAGGCACACCTTGCTAGTACCAGGTTGGACCCTTTTTGCTTTCAGAACTGTCTTCATTCTTCGTGGCATAGACTCAACAAGGTGTTGGAAGCATTTGGTCCATATTGACATGATACGCAGTTGCTACAGATTTGTCAGCTGCACATCCATGATGTGAATCTCCCATTCTACCAGATCCCAAAGGTGCTCTATTGGATTGAGATATGGTGAATGTGGAGGCCATTGGAGCACAGTGATCTCATGGTCATGTTCAAGAAACTAGTCAGAGATGATTTGAGCTTTGTTACATGGTGCATTAGCCTGCTGGAAGGAGCCATCAGATGGTGACACTGGAACCCGGTGTGGTCTTTTGCTGCTGTAGCCCATCTGTTTTAAGGTTGGATGTGTTGTGCGTTCAGAGATGGTATTCTGCATTCCTTGGTTGTAATGCAGAGTCATTTGAGTTACTGTTGCCTTTCTATCATCTGGAACCTGTCTGCCCATTCTCCTCTGACCTCTGACGTCAACAAGGCATTTAACTCCACACAACTACCACCCACTGGATATTTTCTCTTTTTCGCATCATTCTATGAAAACCCTAGAGATGGTTGTGCGTGAAAACCCCAGTAGATCAGCAGGCTTTGAAATATTCAGACCAGCCCGTCTGGCACCAACAAACATTCCATGTTCAAAGCCACTTAAATCCTCTTTCTTCCCCATTCTGATGCTCAGTTTGAACTTCAAGTCTTCTTCACCACGTCTAGATGCCTAAATGCATTGAGTTACTGCCATGTGATTGGCTGATTAGTAATTTGCGTTACCGAGCAACTGAACAGGTGGATGTAATAAAGTGGCCGGTGAGTGTATTTTGTGATTTTAAGGCAGAATTTTTTTTGGAATCTATTGACTCAGCACAACCTCGCCTTTTATATTTTACCAAATAATTGGGTCTTATATTGTGTTTGTGTGCAATAAAATTCCATTTAGTGTTTTTACTAAATGTTACATTTGATAAACTGTTCTGTTAATATCCTGTGAAATTAAAAATATTAACTTCTACCGTTTTATTTTCCAGGGCCTCTCTTTCAGAAAATACACTACTCAAAAAAAGGAACACTTTGAAGCCACATCAGATCTCAATGGGGACAAATCTCCTGCTGGATCTCTATACTGACATGGACGGGGTAACGTGTGAATGTAAGGACGCCCCATCGTTTGATGATAATGATCGACCTACAGAGGACTGAATTCAAAGACACCCCGAAAATCAAAGTGAAGAAATGATGGAGCAGGTGAGTCCATTTTGCTGAAATTGCATTGCAGCAACTCAGAATGGTCCTCAGTAGTTTGTATGGCCCCCACGTGCTTATATGCATGCCTGACAACATCAGGGGAGGGTCCTAATGAGACGATGGATGGTGTCCTGGGGGATTTCCTCCCAGATCTGGACCAGGACATCACTGAGCTCCTGGACTGTCTGAGGTGAAACCTGGCGGCATCGGATGGACCGAAACATGACATCCCAGAGGTGTTCTATTGGATTTAGGTCAGACGAGTGTGGGGGCCATTCAATGGTAGCAATTCCTTCATCATCCAGGAACTGCCTGCATACTCTCGCCACATGAGGCTGGGCATTGTCATGTACCAGGAGGAACCCAGGACCCACTGCACCAGTGTAGGGTCTGACAATGGGTCCATGGATTTCATCCCAATACCTAATGGCAGTCAGGGTGCCATTTTCTAGCCTGTGCATCCCTCCATGGATATGCCTCTCCAGACCATCTCTGACCCACCACCAAAATGGTCATGCTGGATGATGTTAAAGGCAGCATAATGTTCTCCACGGCTTCTCCAGACCTTTTCGTGTCTGTCACATGTGCTCAGGGTGAACCTGCTCTCATCTGTGAAAAGCACAGGGCGCCAGTGGTGGACCTGCCAATTCTGGTGTTCAATGGCAAATGCCAATCAAGCTCTATGGTGCTGGGCAGTGAGCACAGGGCCCACTAGAGGATGTCGGGCCCTCAGGCCACCCTCATGAAGTCTGTTTCTGATTGTTTGGTCAGAGACATTCACACCAGTGGCCTTTTGTAGGGCTCTGGCAGTGTTAATCCTGTTCCTCCTTTCACAAAGGAGCAGATACCGGTCCTGCTGATGGGTTAAGGACCTTCTACAGCCCTGTCCAGCTCTCATAGAGTAACTACCTGTCTACTGGAATCTCCTCCATGCTCTCGTCTCCTGGAATCTCCTCCATGCTCTCGTCTCCTGGAATCTCCTCCATGCTCTCGTCTCCTGGAATCTCCTCCATGCTCGTCTTCTGGAATCTCCTCCATGCTCTTGAGACTGTGCTGGGAGACACAGCAAACCTTCTTGCAATGGCATGTATTGATGTGCCATCCTGGAGAAGTTGGACTGCCTGTACAAGCTCTGTAGGGTCCAGGTATGGCCTCATGCTACCAGTAGTAACACTGACCCTAGCTTAATGCAAAACTAGTGCAAAACAGTCAGAAAAGATGAGTAGGGAAAGAAATGTCAGTGTCCTCCAACTGTAAAACCATTCCTGTTTTGGGGGTCGTCTCATTGTTGCCCATCTAGTGCAGCTGTTATTAATTTCATTAACACCAAAGCAGCTGAAACTGATGAACAACCCGCTCTGCTACTTACCTGACCAGATCAATATCCCTGGAGTTTAATAGACTTGATGTAAAACTCTGATTTCATTTTTTGAGCAGTGTATATCTTTGGGGGTTTTAACTAATCTTCAGGCTCAAAATGTGCATTTTAACATGTGTGTAATAAATATACAAAAACTTCTCTGGAAGTGAAATGGTTAATGTGAGCTAGATGGCTCACTCTGTAGTGGTCACACTCTAAACATTAGAGCTCCCCCTAGCTGTAGTCTGGTAATAACATTGCTAGGATGTCTTTTCATTTAGCTGCTACATACTTCCCATGATTAACCACTTCAATACCAAACACTTTCACCCCCTTCCTGTCCTGGCCAATTTTCAGCTTTGAAAAAAGGAACAGAAGGAGGTGCCAGCAACTGTGGTAAGTATATGGGCATTATCGGGTCCCGGGAGGATGTAATAGAGGAGCTGGTGTGAGTCCACTAGAGCTCAAGCACACAGGATTAGAGGAAATCGTGGGCCATCAGCCGAGGACGCACTAAGCACTGTGGAACGCACGTAAGACTGGACCATAAGCAGCTTCCATATATATGGCAGCACAGTGGCTAAATGGTTAGCACTTCTGTCTGGTAGTACCTGGGTCATTGGTTCAAATCCCAACCATGGCACCATCTCCCTAAAGTTTGCATGTTCTCCCTGTGCCTGTGTGGGTTTCCTCCCACACCCTATAGACATGCTGGTAGGTTAATTGGATCCTGTCTAAATTGTCCCTAGTATGTGTATGTATGAATGTGAGTTAGGGACCTTAGATTGTACACTCCTTGAGGATCAGGGACTGATGTGAATGTACAATATATATGTAAAGCGCTGTGTAAATTGATGGCACTATATAGAAATATACAATATGGCACTGAAAGATAGAAATATACAGTATATACAGTTGCAAGAAAAAGTATGTGAACCCCTTGGGATTACGTGGAGTTTTGCATGAATTGGGCATAAAATGTGCTCTGAACGTCATCCAAGTCACAACAATAGAAGAACACAGTCTGCTGAACATAATACTACACAAACATTAGATGTTGCCATGGTTTAATTGCACATAACATGTAAACATTCACAGTGCAGGGAGGAAAAAGTATGTGAGGCCCTAGCTTAATGACTTCTCCCAGAGCTAATTGGAGCCAGGAGTGAGCCAACCTTGACTCCAATCAGTGTGATGATATTGGATGTGTTGCTGACAGCTGTCCTGCCTTTAAAAAACACACACCTGTTTTGGCTTTACTGGTTTCAAGAAGCACTGTCTGATGTGAACCATGCCTCACAGAAAAGAGCTCTCAGAAGACCTACGATCAAGAATTGTTGACTTGCATGAAGCTGGAAAGGGTTACAAAAGTATCTCCAAAAGCCTTGATGTTCATGTGTCCACGGTAAGACAGACTGTCTACAAATGGAGAAAGTTTAGCACTGTTGCTACTCTCCCTAGGCGTGGTCGTCCTGTAAAAATGACTGCAAGAGCACAGCGCAGAATGCTGCATGAGGTAAAGAGGAATCCCAGAGTGTCAGCTAAAGACCTACAGAAATCTCTGGCACATGCTAAAATTTTTGTTGACACATCTACAATAAGGAAAACATTAAACAAGAATGGAGTACATGGGAGGACACCACGGAGGAAGCCATTGCTGTCCAAAAAGAATATTGCAGCACGTTTGAAGTTTGCAAAAGAGCACCTGGATGTTCCACAGCACTACTGGCAAAATATACTGTGGACAGATGAAACCAAGATTGAGTTGTTTGGGAAGAACACACAACACTATGTGTGGAGAAAAAAAGGCACAGCACACCAACATCAAAACCTCATCCCCACTGTGAAACATGGCGGAGGGAGCATCATGGTTTGGGGCTGCTTTGCTGCCTCAGGGCCTGGACGAATTGTTGTCATTGATGGGAAAATGAATTCCAGAGTTTGTCAAGACATTTTGCAGGAAAACATACGACCATCTGTCCGCCAACTGAAGCTCCGCAGAGGATGGGCGATGCAACAGGACAATGACCCAAAGCATGCAAGTCATTCAACAAAACAATGGCTGCAACAGCACAGAATACGCCTTCTGGAGTGGCCCAGTCAGAGTCCTGACCTCAACCCGATTGAAATGCTGTGGCATGACCTTAAGAGAGCGATTCACACCAGACATCCCAAGAATATTGCTACACTGAAACAGTTTTGTGAATAGGAGTGGTCCAAAATGACTCCAGATCGTTGTGCAGGTCTGATCTGCAACTACAGGAAACGTTTGGTTGAGGTTATTGCTGCCAAAGGAGGGTCAACCAGTTATTAAGTCCAAAGGTTCGCATACTTTTTCCTCCCTGCACTGTGAATGTTTACATGTTATGTGCAATGAAACCATGGCAACATCTGTTTGTGTAGTATTATGTTCAGCAGACTGTGTTCTTCTATTGTTGTGACTTAGATGATGTTCAGAGCACATTTATGCCCAATTCATGCAAAACTCCACGTAATCCCAAGGGGTTCACGTACTTTTTCTTGCAACTGTATATCTCAAAATATCTCTATGGGTATAATAAATCAAACAGTGTTCTTATATATACAAATTCTAATATAGATGAATTCGTAAATTGCATATAAAAATTCCTGGAATGCATATAAAAATTAATAATATGTAAGAAATAATCCATAATAATAAAAACTGTTTTACAAGTTAGTGTGGGACCTCCATTTAGCAAAAAGCTACACTCATGGACAGGTAATTTCTCTTTTTATATATACTCTATGCTATTTTTCCGATTGTGATATTTCAAGAATATTTGTGACTACTAGATAGACGCCTTAGTTTCCTCCAACAGGCATGGTTCATGGTAATAACTGAGATCATACTCAGGCTTATGAGTACAACAGACATTGGGGCAGCACAGTGGCTAAGTGGTTAGCACTTCTGCCTGGCAGTACTTGGGTCCTTGGTTCAAATCCCAACCACGGCACCACCTGCCTGGAGTTTGCATTTTCTCCCTGTGCGGGCTTCCTCCAGGTACTCCAGCTTCCTCCCACACTCCATAGAGGTTAATTGTCCCTAGTATGTGTATGTATGAATGTGAGTTAGGGACCTTAGATTGTACACCCCTTGAGGGTTAGGGACTGATGTGAATGTATATGTAATATAATATATTAGAATTTGTATGTATAAGAACACTGTTTGTTTTATTATACCCATAGATATATATATATCTTTTTTTCAGGTACTTATATAGCGCCATCAATTTACGCAGTGCTTTACATATATATTGTACATTCACATCAGTCCCTAACCCTCAAGGGGCGTACAATCTAAGGTCCCTAACTCACATTCATACATACACATACTAGGGACAATTTAGACAGGAGCCAATTCACCTACCAGCATGTCTTTGGCAAATGGGAGGAAACCAGAGTACCTGGAGGAAACCCACGCAGGCACAGGGAGAACATGCAAACTCCAGCCAGGTGGTGCTGTGGTTGGGATTCGAACCCTAGTATTGTACTATACAGTGAAGGAAATGCGTATTTGCTCCCCTGATGATGTTGAATGTTTGCCCCCTCACATAGAAATGATCAGTCTAAAATTGAATATTCAGTGTATTGTAAAACTTAGTGACAGAATAGCAACAAAAAAATCAGCAGAAATGCATGTCTAACAAATGATGACTGATTTGCACGTTCATAAGGGAAAACATGACTTAGAACTTGGTGGCAAATCCTTTGTTGGCAATCACAGAGGTCAGACATTTCCTGGAGTTGGCCCCCAGGTTTGCACACATCTCAGGAGGGATTTTGGCCCACTCCTCTTGGCAGATCCTCTCCAAGTCATTAAGGTTTGGTGGCTGATGTTTGGCAACTCGAACTTTCAGCTCCCTCCACAGATTTTCAATCGGATTAAGGTCTAGAGACTGGCTAGGCCACTCCAGGACCTTAATGTGCTGCTTCTTGAGCCACTCCTTTGTTGCCTTGGCCGTGTGTTTTGGGTCATTGTCATGCTGGAACACCCATCCACGACCCAAACATGGTGGTGGAAACATTCTGCTTTGGGGGTGTTTTCCTGCTAAGGGGACAGGACAACTGCACAGCATCAAAGGGACGATGGACGGGGCAATGTACCATCAAATGTTGGGTGAGAACCTTCTTCCATCAGCCAAGGCATTGAAAATGGGTCATGGATGGGTGTTCCAGCATGACAATGACCCAAAACACACAGCCAAGGCAACAAAGGAGTGGCTCAAGAAGAAGCACATTAAGGTCCTGGAGGGGCCTAGCCAGTCTGCAGACCTTAATCCGATTGAAAATCTGTGGAGGGAGCTGAAAGTTCAAGTTGCCAAACATCAGTCACCAAACCTTAATGACTCGGAGAGGATCTGCCAAGAGGAGTGGGCCAAAATCCCTCCTGAGATGTGTGCAAACCTGGGGGCCAACTACAGGAAACATCTGATCTCTGTGATTGCCAACAAGGGATTTGCCACCAAGTACTAAGTCATGTTTTGTGAAGGGGATCAAATACTTATTTCCCTCATGAACATACAAACCAGTCATCATTTGTTAGACGCATTTCTGCTGAATTTGTTGTTGCTATTCTGTCTCTCAGTGTTACAATACACCGAACATTCGATTTTTAGACTGATCATTTCTTTGTTTTTTTTAATTTTTAAAAATAGATCTCTAAATGGCTACAAAATCTTCTACCACAAAAAGTATTCAAATAATGAAAGGTGATGACTCCATTTTTATTCTTCTCCTGCTACCAATGGCCAACCCGGTCCCACACTTCATCCATGTCTTTGGGGACCTCTGATCTCCTTATGAACTGTTTCTTCCATGATGAAGATCAGCCATGGAGTATATCTGAGGTGTATATCAGGGTGTGCTTCTTCCCCACATGAGAGCTGGGATGTCCAGCAACATTCATCTAGAAGACATTTCCCACACTCAAGGCACTAATACACCTCCAGGGTTGCGTGGAATCCCTGATGTACAGGAAGACAGGACTTCAGTGAGGAACATTTCCCTCACTCAGGACAGGAAAGTGACTTCTCCCCCGTGTGCAATCTCTGATGTGTGTAAAGGTTGGATTTGTCTGAAAAACATTTCCCGCACTCAGGACAAGAATACGGCTTCTCCCCCGTGTGAGATCTCTGATGTTTGTAAAGATTCGACTTCTGTGAAAAACATTTTCCACACTCAGTACAAAAATATGGCTTCTCCCCCGTGTGAGATCTCTGATGTGCAACAAGTGCCGATTTATCTGCAAAGCATTTCCTGCACTCAGTACAGGAATGTGGCTTCTCACCTGCGTGCAATCTCTGATGTTTGTAAAGATTGGACTTCTTTGAAAAACATTTCCCGCACTCAGGACAGGAAATTGGCTTCTCCCCTGTGTGAGATCTTTTATGCACAGTAAGATGGGATTTAAAACGGAAACCCTTCCCGCACTCAGTACAGGAGAACCTCTTCTCTGTTGGAAGGCCGGCCCGGTCCCGCACAGTCTGAGGTTCCTCAGGATACGAGGAATCCGATGGTCCATCTACACTGGGTGGTGCCGGATGGACATTGGAGGAAGCCGGGTTTTCTCCTGGAATATACTGTGTGATGTCCTCATCTTCTACTTTCCAGTCTAGAGACAAAGTGAGACAATCCTCGGAGGTTTTCCTCATCTCCCGGCCATGGACTAAAATACAAAGACAAAGAGGATTACTAGACAGGAGCTGATTGGTTCCTCCAAACCAGGACTCCGCCCACATCAGGCAGCTTGGTCTCTGAGGAGCTTACAACTCCACCCTCAAGGGAACTAGGAAATGGCTCCTCTGATCTCCTACCAGGTCATTTCTTTATTCATGGACCTTAGTCAGAGAGTGAGGAAACAACCAGAACTGTCTTTTATAGGAGGGACAGTGATGAGGGAATTATAGGACGAGGGTCCCCACCCCCTCTATCACTCATCACCATCTTCCCAACACAAGAAGTACTGCACTTCCTTATTTAATCCATGATTTAGTCATGAAGAACAGCGGGGCTGAGCCCCACCAGAGGTCAGAGAGTGAGGATGGGGGGAGAACAACCAAGATGAAGACTGGACTGATCCTGAAGACCACCATCATTGGGGTATTGACTCCTCCTTCATTATCATGCTGCAGAAGATCCAAGACTCATGACCCAGGTGCTTAGGTCCAGCAAGGCCCATTGCTAAAGTCAAATTTTGCTGCCAGCTGAACCCCAGAACCTCCATAAATCCAGTCTAGATACATAAATTGTGTCTGCAGCACAGAGAAGGAAGATTATCCGAGAGAAATCCAGGAATACAGGACGGGGAACACAGCTCAGGAAAGTGACCAGGGGATTACAGGCTGATATCACCCAGTCCCCGCCCTACTCTGGACCAATCAGTGAGCAGTATGGGTGGAGGAATGGATTTAGTGTTCATGACCCACCTGTGCTGATCTCTGTAGGAGTGTCCTCCTCTATAAATGTCCCCGTTATTCCATCCTCCTCCATAGACTGCTGATCATCCCTCACATACGCCTCTTCTTCTTTCTTAAACTCAACTTTTATACCTATCAGATCTTCACCCTAAACCAAGAGAAGCAGCAATAACATCTGCAAAATGTAAACTTTAATATAGTGGCATCAGATCATAAAAAACACACATTGTCTCCACAAGTCCATGCATTCGATCAACGGTCACTAGTCCTCCCACTGTCACCAAAGATAGGGCATTTTCTACTCCCACTAGTCCTAGTCTGGTCCTGCTAAAGTCTGAAGGATAGTAAACTGAGCCTTTTTTATAAAATTTGGAGACTCCTGTTCTAGATGACCTGCCCAACAAACCTTGTAACAGTGGGGGATGGTGTGATCTTCCTGTGTGGAATCCCGGGAATACAGAGGACAGGGACATCTCTCTGGTGGGTTCCTGGTATTAGGTGGCTCCATCATATCCTTGTGTCCTTCTGAAAACTCCTCCATCACTCCATACTCCTCATCCTCCTCTTTATACTCTTCTTTAACATCAATATTCTCATCCCCGAGGATTCCACTCTGAAAGATATAATAAAACATTCATTGTAACAAACATGCTGTGTATAAATCACAACTACCAATAATTGTCATCATCTACCTGATGATGGTGAGGGATGGTGTGACCTTCCTGTGTGGAATCCCAGGAATACAGAGGACGGGGACATCTCTCTGGTGGGTTCCTGGTATTAGGTGGCTCCATCATATCCTTGTGTCCTACTGCAAACTCCTCCATCACCCCATCCTCCTCCTCCTTTTTTATCTCTTCTTTAACCTCAACTTTAGAATCTCTCAGGTTTCCACTCTGAATATATAATAAAAATGACATCAATGGTAACAATGCAGATAATGTACAGATCCTAATGATACTATCAGTGATTGTTCCTCATCTACCTGATGATGGTGAGGGATGGTGTGACCTTCCTGTGTGGAATCCCGGGAATACAGAGGACGGGGACATCTCTCTGGTGGGTTCCCATGACTGGATCCATCTACCTGATGATGGTGAGGGATGGTGTGACCTTCCTGTGTGGAATCCTGGGAATACAGAGGACGGGGACATCTCTCTGGTGGGTTCCCATGACTGGATCCATCTGTAGGAAACACACACACTGACTGAATCCATTGTTTCTATGTGTTTATCAGATGATGGGGGATCTAGGTGGATCCTCCGTACTGCTCTCTCCTTTACAATAAAGTCTCCTCTTACCCGGTGATGTGAGGGGCGGCTGATTGTCCATCATGACGTCCTTGTAGAGATCCTTGTGTCCTTCTAAATACTCCCACTCCTCCATGGAGAAATAGACAGTGACACCCTGACACCTTATAGGAACCTGACACACACAATGATACAGTCACCATCCAGACACATCCCTTGTCTGTTACTGGAGAATGTCCCAGAATTCCCGGCACCGCTCACCTCTCCTGTCAGCAGCTCAGTGATCTCTCTGGTGACTTCTAGAATCTTCTTCTTCTTTCTCTCTTCTATCAGGGAGGGAGGTGGAGGCAATGTGATGTCATATGATCTCCAGACTTCACAGGAGGAAAACTCTACATCTGAACACAAATAGTGAAATCAAATGATTTTCCCAGAATCCTCCTCACCTCTCTGGTCAGGTCTGTGTAGATTAAAACCTTGTTGCAGCTATTTTGGCATTGTTAGATGCATTGCAGAACCAACAGTCCTGCTTTGCACATGAGAATGCCAAGGGTCATCCTAGGAGCATGACAAAAAAGAAAATAGAGTTGAATGGAGGGAGGCCCAAAATGCAAGATCAACATTTCTGCTCTGGTTGTGAGGATGCAAAGGGTCCGTCCACATCCTAGAAGCAGCAGAAAAAAGAGCTGGATGGAGGGACATTGGGAGGAGGAGCTGTGAGATCGGTGTGATGTCATAGGATTCTCAGACTGGATGGAGGGACATTGGGAGGAGGAGCTGTGAGGTCAGTGTGATGTTATAGGATTCTCAGACTGGATAGAGGGACATTGGGAGGAGGAGCTGTGAGGTCGGTGTGATGTCATAGGAATCTCTGACTCTGGATGGTGGAACATTGGGGGGAGGAGCTGTGAGGTCAGTGTGATGTCATAGGATTCTCAGACTGGATGAAGGGACATTGGGAGGAGGAGCTGTGAGGTCGGTGTGATGTCATAGGATTCTCTGACTCTGGATGGAGGGACATTGGGAGGAGGAGCTGTGAGGTCAGTGTGATGTCATAGGATTCTCAGACTGGATGGAGGGACATTGGGAGGAGGAGCTGGGAGGTCAGTGTGATGTCATAGGATTCTCTGACTCTGGATGGAGGGACATTGGGAGGAGGAGCTGTGAGGTCAGTGTGATGTCATAGGATTCTCTGACTCTGGATGGAGGGACATTGGGAGGAGGAGCTGTGAGGTCGGTGTGATGTCATAGGATTCTCTGACTCTGGATGGAGGGACATTGGGAGGAGGAGCTGTGAGGTCGGTGTGATGTCATAGGATTCTCTGACTCTGGATGGAGGGACATTGGGGGGAGGAGATGTGAGGTCGGTGTGATGTCATAGGAATCTCTGAATCTGGATGGAGGAACATTGGGAGGAGGAGCTGTGAGGTCAGTGTGATGTCATAGGATCTCTGACTCCAGATGGAGGGACATTGGGAGGAGGAGCAGTGGGAGGTGGGACATTGGGAGGAGGAGCTCTGTAAGGTTTCTGTACACAGAATAATTTCTCCAAGGTGCGTCCCACCTCTTCTAAACTGAAAGTTGAAATTTGTCTTTGGGCTTTGTCAGGGCACATCATATTCTTGTGATCTCCGTGTTCTCCGGAGACTTTACTGATCATATGGAATCACTGAGATCATTATGGAGAAATTATTTTACTGCAAATTACATTTTTCCCTCTTTCTTCCTATTTGGAATCTTTAAAATAAAGACATACAGTTGCAAGAAAAGGTATGTGAACCCCTTGGGATTACGTGGAGTTTTGCATGAATTGGGCATAAAATGTGCTCTGAACGTCATCTAAGTCACAACAATAGAAGAACACAGTCTGCTGAACATAATACTACACAAACATTAGATGTTGCCATGGTTTAATTGCACATAACATGTAAACATTCACAGCGCAGGGAGGAAAAAGTATGTGAACCTTTGGACTTAATAACTGGTTGACCCTCCTTTGGCAGCAATAACCTCAACCAAACGTTTCCTGTAGTTTCAGATCAGACCTGCACAACGATCTGGAGTCATTTTGGACCACTCCTCTTCACAAAACTGTTACAGTGTAGCAATATTCTTATGATGTCTGGTGTGAATCGCTCTCTTAAGGTCATGCCACAGCATTTCAATCGGGTTGAGGTCAGGACTCTGACTGGGCCACTCCAGAAGGCGTATTCTGTGCTGTTGCAGCCATTGTTTTGTTGAATTACTTGTATGCTTTGGGTCATTGTCCTGTTGCATCACCCATCCTCTGCGGAGCTTCAGTTGGCGGACAGATGGTCGTACGTTTTCCTGCAAAATGTCTTGATAAACTCTGGAATTCATTTTCCCATCAATGACAACAATCCGTCCAGGCCCTGAGGCAGCAAAGCAGCCCCAAACCATGATGCTCCCTCCGCCATGTTTCACAGTGGGGATGAGGTTTTGATGTTGGGATGCTGTGCCTTTTTTTCTCCACACATCGTGTTGTGTGTTCTTCCCAAACAACTCAATCTTGGTTTCATCTGTCCACAGTATATTTTGCCAGTAGTGCTGTGGAACATCCAGGTGCTCTTTTGCAAACTTCAAACGTGCTGCAATATTCTTTTTGGACAGCAATGGCTTCCTCCGTGGTGTCCTCCCATGTACTCCATTCTTGTTTAATGTTTTCCTTATTGTAGATGTGTCAACAAAAATGTTAGCATGTGCCAGAGATTTCTGTAGATCTTTAGCTGACACTCTGGGATTCTTCTTTACCTCATGCAGCATTCTGCGCTGTGCTCTTGCAGTCATTTTCACAGGACGACCACGCCTAGGGAGAGTAGCAACAGTGCTAAACTTTCTCCATTTGTAGACAGTCTGTCTTACCGTGGACACATGAACATCAAGGCTTTTGGAGATACTTTTGTAACCCTTTCCAGCTTCATGCAAGTCAACAATTCTTGATCGTAGGTCTTCTGAGAGCTCTTTTCTGCGAGGCATGGTTCACATCAGACAGTGCTTCTTGAAACCAGTAAACCCAAAACAGGTGTGTGTTTTTTAAGGGCAGGACAGCTGTCAGCAACACATCTAATATCATCACACTGATTGGAGTCAAGGTTGGCTCACTCCTGGCTCCAATTAGCTCTGGGAGAAGTCATTAAGCTAGGGCCTCACATACTTTTTCCTCCCTGCACTGTGAATGTTTACATGTTATGTGCAATTAGACCATGGCAACATCTAATGTTTGTGTAGTATTATGTTCAGCAGACTGTATTCTTCTATTGCTGTGACTTAGATGACGTTCAGAGCACATTTTATGCCCAATTCATGCAAAACTCCACGTAATCCCAAGGGGTTCACATACTTTTTCTTGCAACTGTACATATTCCAATCCCCCGCCACTAATAAAAGTAATATAATCCGTTAATATAGATCAGGGGTCTGCAAACTTTTTAAACAAAAGGCCAGTTTACTGTCCTTCAGACATTAGAGGGGCCACAATTTGGCCATCGGGAGTAGAAAATGTCCCAGCATCAGTTGGAGTAAACAATGCCCCATCCTTGGTGTCATTGGGAGGAATTATGCCCCATCATTGGTGTCATTGGGCCCCACTGTTGGTGTCTTTGGTAGGAATAGTGCCCCATCATTGGTAGGAATAGCGCCCCATCATTGGTAGGAATAGTGCCCCATCATTGGTAGGAATAGCACCTCATCATTGGTCTCATTGGTAGGAATAGTGTCCCATTACTGGTGTGATTGGGAGGAATTGTGCCCCATCATTGATGCTATTGGAAGGAATTGTGACCTATTATTGGTAGGAATTGTGCCCCATCATAACAGTCATTGGGCCCCATTGTTGGTGTCACGGGGAGGAACTGTGCTCCATCATTGAAATCATTGGGAGGAACTGTGCCCCATCATTAGTGTCATTGGCAGGAACTGTGCTCCATCATTAGTGTCATTGGCAGGAACTGAGCCCCATTATTTGTGTCATTGGCAGGAACTGTGCCCCATTGTTGGTGTCATTTGCAGGAACTGAGCCCCATTGTTGGTTCATTGGCAGGAACTGTGCCCCATTGTTGGTTCATTGGCAGGAACTGTGCCCCATTTTTGGTGTCATTGGCAGGAATTGAGCCCCATTGTTGGTGTCATTGGCAGGAACTGAGCCCCATTTTTGGTGTCATTGGCAGGAACTGTGCACAATTGTTGGTGAATGACATAGTGCCCTAAGGGCCGGATAAAGGCAAGCAAAGGGCCACAACCGGCCCCCTAGGCTGCAGTTTGGAGACAATTTGGTATAGAGTGATAAGGTGAGAAGGTGATTGGTGGGAAAGGTGACCCATCTCCACAATGAGGAGAATGTTCCGGCCCCGGAAGTGGGGGAATGTTCTGCCCCTGAAGGGGTTAATCTGAGTTCCCACACTATATATGTGTGTATCATCATCTGCTGGAGATAAAAGACGTCACAGTGACTATGGAGGAAGAGGACGGACATGACTATGGGGGAAGAGGACGGACGTGACTATGGAGGAAGAGGAGGACATGACTATGGAGGAAGAGGACGGATGTGACTATGGAGGAAGAGGACGGATGTGACTATGGAGGAAGAGGACGGACGTGACTATGGAGGAAGAGGACAGACTGGACGTGACTATGGAGGAAGAGGATGGACGTGACTATGGGGGAAGAGGATGGACATGATTGTGGAGGAAGAGGACGGACATGACTGTTAGGAATGGACTGGCCAGCAATGGTGGGACTCACCTGCCTTTTGATCTGCAGTACCAGGGCTGGCCAGCGGGTGCTCCCAGCAATCAGAGACTCAACCTTTCAGCCAGCTAACACCTGGAACAGATGATACTGGTGTATTTAAGGGATGGCCAGACTTGCAGACTCTGCCTTGGTGTTGTGTTTGTCCTGGGCCCTGTATCTGTCCTGCATCCTGTTTCTGTTCCTTTGCTGACTTCTCCTGCTCTGATCCTGGCTTGTGACCCTGACCATCCCTCTGTCTGACCCTCTGTACTACGCTGCTTGCTACCTGTTCTGATCCCTGGCTTGTGACCCGGACCATCCCTCTGCCTGACCCTCTGTACTATGCTGCTTGCTACCTGCTGAACCTGGCCTGTGACCCCGACCATTCTCCGCTTGCTCCCCCTGTACCTACCTGCCCAATTGATATTGACCCGGCCTGCCTGACGACGCTTGCTTGTATATACTGTTATCTGTGGGTGGTTTGGTTTGGTTTGTTTGCACCGTATTATGTTTTAGTATTGCACTGCGTTTATGTTTGTACTGTTAGTGTTAATAAATTATATTGTTTATAACATATCTGAGGTCTGCGTTTCCCTGCTTCAGTCACACACCTCTGGTCATACCTGGGAGCCCTGACATGACTATGGAGGAAGAGGACGGACATGATGGGGGGGGTTACTGGGTGTAAATAGGAAATAACATCTTATTACCTCCTCTGCTGCCACTTCCACCAATGTCTCCTCTCTACTTCCTCCCCACTCACCCGGAACTTCCTGTCTGTACCTGACATCACTTCCTGTCTGTCTTCCATAGAGACTTCCTGTCTGGGTAGAAGTGAGATCACCACCTTGTGGAGCTCAGAGGAACTACAGCCCTGAGAACCGTCTGGTCATGTGACCCCGGCCTTGTGCTGGGTGTGTATGGATTGTAGATCCAATTTGCCAAGACGGTCCTTCTTTTGAGCTATTTATTCTGCATTGCCTGTGTCCTGGGCGTTGTTTTGAGAGTCACAACATAAAGTGTAAATGTGTTTTGTGGCCAGGCAATGGAAGACCAATCTGTGTCTAGATGGTCAATGAGCATGCAGTGATCAGCATTGGGAGAGTATCAGAGAATGATCAGGCAGAGACTTTCCTGCTCTCAGGATCCATTAGGACGCTGGACACAGTGTGTGGAATGGACTCCTCTCTGGATGCTCCTCCTGCGGTGTGTCCAGTGATTAGTGTCTGGCTTCTCCAACCCTGCTGGGTATACAGAAGTCATGGCTTCTCCCTGTGTATCCTGTCCTCTGAGAGGTGGTAGTGCCTGGAGGAAGGAAGTGGAGGGCCTATGTGTATGGGGGGGTTGAATGAGAGTCATCAGGAGCCCTGTGTGTGGTGGAAGAAGGGGGATGAAGGTGCTGTGTGGTGTCCTAGTGGAAGGGGGAGGGGTGGCCTTTTCCATGTCCCACCAACTGCTCTCACCTTCCTATCTGCACTGAGCATGTGATATCGCTGCCAGCTGTCCACTTCTAGGAGCCAATACCCCCATGTACCATACTCAACCCTCCATGCCCTGAATTACACCGCATGTTCTTCTTCTCCCCCCTCCTCTACCCCCTTTCATTGTGCTGTACCCCTCTTCATTCCCCACCGCATCCCCCTCCTCACCACTCCATCACCTGCTTCACTTCTCTGTCCTTCTCTTTGTTCCCCCTGTCAAGGATGCAAGCTCACAGCAACAAACTGAGATGAGGACTGAGAGTTCGGACTGCAGCGCATCAGAATGCCGTGAAGTGGCCACTGTAGCGTATGGATATATTTGCAAATGTGTGCAAACTAAACCTCTTGATTTTAACGTGAACTGTTAGACAGGGTCAATTTGGTGTGTTGCAGGCTAGCTGGTGAACTGGGAATTTTTGTTATTTGTCATACAACAACCTTCCATGTGTTCCTTGTTGCAAAGGTTAGTCATAGGTTGGGGTAGTTACCATTTGTTTGTATGTGTTGAATTAGTGCAGGGACACGTTGGTAACTTCACTGTCATTGTGCTCTATGCTGGGTGTTCAGTGCGTCCCTGTACCTTTAAGGAGGATTGGGCTCCCTCCAGACATACCTGCCCTCAATCTATCCATTATTATTAGAGATGAGCGAAGTATTCAAAAATTCGATTCGACTGATTCGGCGAATTCGTAGAAAAATTTCGATTCGAGTCGAATATATTCGCTGTGAATTTAACTTAAAAAAGGGTGTTTCTAGGCTTCAGAGAGACTTAATATTAGTGCTGAACACTGTACCTTTAATTTAAATGCCCTTGGAGTCTGCTGGGGAAGAGAAATAATACTGTCAGGCAGTATGACATGCAGATGAGTGCCGTCGATCTTAGAATCACCGCACACTTCACTCATTTGGCCAGTCACGGGGCCAAAACCAGAGTGTGGAGCCACAGTGTGGCGGTGGAGGCAGCAGCAATGGGAGGCCATGCAGCACCCTATGAGAAAAATGGAAACCACCAGCAGTGTGAGGAGACCTGAAAGTGGCACATGGCAGAGTGTGGCGATAGAGACAGCAGCAATGGGAGGCCGTACAGGGACCCATGACACACTCTGGACCTGGCAGCAGCATGAGGAGGCGGTACAGGGGCCCATGGCAGATTACGGGCCTGGCAGCAGCATGAGGAGTCGGTAGGGGGGCCCATGGCAGATTACAGGCCTGGCAGCAGCAATGGGAGGCCGTACAGGGACCCATGACACAATCTGGACCTGGCAGCAGCATGGGGAGGCGGTACAGGGGCCCATGACAGATTACGGGCCTGGCAGCAGCATTTGGAGTCGGTACGGGGGCCCATGACACACTCTGGACCTGGCAGCAGCATGAGGAGGCGGTACAGGGGCGCATGACAGATTACGAGCCTGGCAGCAGCAACTTGGACAGGAGGACGTTCAGTTTCTGCACCGTCTGGTGCGTGCTCGCAAACTGTTGTCTCTTGGAAACGGATTCCAAGAAAGACTGCTGACGGAATCCGTGAAGAGGAGTAGCAGGAGAAGGAGCATCTGAACGAGCGGAATATGCCAACAAGCGACAACAGGGGCCCATGACAGATTACGGGCCTGGCAGCAGCATGAGGAGTCGGTACGGGGGCCCATGGCAGATTAGGGTCCTGGCAGCAGCTATGGGAGGCCCGTAATCTGCCAGCACCCTATGACAAAAAATGGAACCCACCAGCAGTGTGAGGAGACCTGAAAGTGGCACATGGCAGAGTGTGGCGATGGAGACAGCAGCAATGGGAGGCCGTACAGGGACCCATGACACACTCTGGACCTGGCAGCAGCATGAGGAGGCGGTATAGGGGCCCATGGCAGATTAGGGGCCTGGCAGCAGCTATGGGAGGCCCGTAATCTGCCAGCACCCTATGACAAAAAATGGAATACACCAGCAGTGTGAGGAGACCTGAAAGTGGCACATGGCAGAGTGTGGCGATGGAGACAGCAGCAATGGGAGGCCGTACAGGGACCCATGAGAGACTCTGGACTTGGCAGCAGCATGAGGAGGCGGTATAGGGGCCCATGGCAGATTAGGGGCCTGGCAGCAGCTATGGGAGGCCCGTAATCTGCCAGCACCCTATGACAAAAAATGGAACACACCAGCAGTGTGAGGAGACCTGAAAGTGGCACATGTTTGGGGCATGATTCATGGCGGATTTAGTCAGTTGTGTCAGGAACTGGTGGTTTGAAATCCAGACTAATCCACGCCTGATTCATTTTCACAAACGTCAGTCTCTCCACACTTTGGGTGGACAGTCGTGTCCTCCGCGGAGTTGCAATACCTCCTGCCGCACTAAACACGTGCTCCGATGCCACGCTACTGGCCGGGCATGACAGCCTTTCAAGGGCAAATTCAGCTAGTTGGGGCCAAAGGTCAAGTTTCGTTGCCCAGTAGTCAAGGGGATTGTCTACCTCGGTTGGCAGGGTGCTGTCCAAGTAGGCCTAAGCCTGTTGTTTGAGGTCCTGCTCCAGGTCCACCTGATGCTGCTGCTGCTGCTGCTGCTGCGGCTGGTTAGTAGTTTCCTCACTGCGCTGGTGAAGAAAGCTACTCATCATCGACTGCAGACTGAGGCAGCCGCTGCTGGTGGAGCTGCCACTGCTCCTACCACCCCACCCCTCCCCTGCTGCCATGGCAGCGGAACGCGAGCGCACAGGGCCCACAGTGTCTGAGGATGGACGTTGGCGCAGACAGGCAGAGACCAGCTGACTACATAGGTGGTTTTTATAGTACGTTATTTTGGCCTCCCTCTCAGCAGGTGTGAAAAAGGCCACCATTTTGGAACGGTAGCGAGGGTCCAACAAGGTGGACAGCCAAAAGTCATCCCTCTGTCTGATGGTTATTATTCGGCTGTCGCTACGCAAGCAACCGAGCATGCTATGGGCCATTTGTGCCAAGGAATGCGAGGGACTCCCTGCCTCCATCTCCACAGCATACTGCCACGGTGCGTCTGGGTCCTCTGTCTCCTCCTCCTCCTCTACCAGATGCTCCTGCTCCTCCACTCCTGTCCGCTGAGTGGAAAAACCACCCATTTCACTCAATAATTCCTGAGCACCAATGTCCTCCTCTACCTCCTCCTCTTCTTCCTGTCCTGCCCCCACAGGGGTCATGTGGCGTTGAGATCTGTGCGCCACGTCTACCGCACCCTGACCAGCCATTGTTAACAGCATTTGTTCCAGGACGTGCAACAGAGGAATGACGTCGTTCATCCCATAGTCCTGCCGACTCACGAATAGCGTGGCCTCCTCAAAGGGCCTGAGCAAGCGCAGGTGTCACGCATGAGCTGCCAATGGCTGACATCTAAGTTACACAGGGAATACCTTTATCCGCTTTTAACATCAGGAAATCTGTGATGGCCTTTTGCTGTTCGTAAAGGCGGTCTAACATATGTAGGGTTGAATTCCACCTTGTTGCAACGTCACAGCATGAGGAGTCGGTATAGGGGCCCATGGCAGATTAGGGGCCTGGCAGCAGCTATGGGAGGCCCGTAATCTGCCAGCACCCTATGTCAAAAAATTCTACACACCAGCAGTGTGTGAGGAGACCTGAAAGTGGCACATGGCAGAGTGTGGCGATGGAGACAGCAGCAATGGGAGGCCGTACAGGGACCCATGACAGACTCTGGACCTGGCAGCAGCATGAGGAGGCGGTATATAGGGGCCCATGGCAGATTAGGGGCCTGGCAGCAGCTATGGGAGGCCCTTAATCTGCCAGCACCCTATGTCAAAAAAATTCTACACACCAGCAGTGTGAGGAGACCTGAAAGTGGCACATGGCATGAGAGACTCTGGACCTGGCAGCAGCATGAGGAAGCGGTATATAGGGGCCTATGGCAGATTAGGGGCCTGGCAGCAGCAATGGGAGGCCCATAATCTGCCAGCACCCTATGTCAAAAAATTCTACACACCAGCAGTGTGTGAGGAGACCTGAAAGTGGCACATGGCAGAGTGTGGCGATGGAGACAGCAGCAATGGGAGGCCGTACAGGGACCCATGACAGACTCTGGACCTGGCAGCAGCATGAGGAAGCGGTATATAGGGGCCTATGGCAGATTAGGGGCCTGGCAGCAGCTATAGGAGGCCCATAATCTGCCAGCACCCTATGTAAAAAAATTCAACACACCAGCAGTGTGAGGAGACCTGAAAGTGGCACATGGCATGAGACACTGTGGACCTGGCAGCAGCATGAGGAGGCGGTATATAGGGGCCCATGGCAGATTAGGGGCCTGGCAGCAGCTATGGGAGGCCCATAATCTGCCAGCACCCTATGTCAAAAAATTCAACACACCAGCAGTGTGAGGAGACCTGAAAGTGGCACATGGCATGAGAGACTCTGGACCTGGCAGCAGCATGAGGAAGCGGTATATAGGGGCCTATGGCAGATTAGGGGCCTGGCAGCAGCTATAGGAGGCCCATAATCTGCCAGCACCCTATGTCAAAAAATTCTACACACCAGCAGTGTGTGAGGAGACCTCAAAGTGGCACATGTTTGAGGCATGATTCATGGCGGATTTAGTCAGTTGTGTCAGGAACTGGTGGTTTGAAATCCAGACTAATCCACGCCTGATTCATTTTCACAAACGTGAGTCTCTCCACACTTTGGGTGGACAGTCGTGTCCTCCGCGGAGTTACAATACCTCCTGCCGCACTAAACACGCGCTCCGATGCCACGCTACTGGCTGGGCATGACAGCCTTTCAAGGGCAATTTCAGCTAGTTGGGGCCAAAGGTCAAGTTTCGTTGCCCAGTAGTCAAGGGGATTGTCTACCTCGGTTGGCAGGGTGCTGTCCAAGTAGGCCCAAGCCTGTTGTTTGAGGTCCTGCTCCAGGTCCACCTGATGCTGCTGCTGCTGCTGCGGCTGGTTAGTAGTTTCCTCACTGCGCTGGTGAAGAAAGCTACTCATCATCGACTGCAGACTGAGGCAGCTGCTGCTGGTGGAGCTGCCACTGCTCCTACCACCCCACCCCTCCCCTGCTGCCATGGCAGCGGAACGCGAGCGCACAGGGCCCACAGTGTCTGAGGATGGACGTTGGCGCACAAAGGCAGAGACCAACTGACTACATAGGTGGTTTTTATAGTACGTTATTTTGGCCTCCCTCTCAGCAGGTGTGAAAAAGGCCACCATTTTGGAACGGTAGCGAGGGTCCAACAAGGTGGACAGCCAAAAGTCATCCCTCTGTCTGATGGTTATTATTCGGCTGTCGCTACGCAAGCAACCGAGCATGCTATGGGCCATTTGTGCCAAGGAATGCGAGGGACTCCCTGCCTCCATCTCCACAGCATACTGCCACGGTGCGTCTGGGTCCTCTGTCTCCTCCTCCTCCTCCTCTACCAGATGCTCCTGCTCCTCCACTCCTGTCCGCTGAGTGGAAAAACCACCCATTTCACTCAATAATTCCTGAGCACAAATGTCCTCCTCTACCTCCTCCTCTTCTTCCTGTCCTGCCCCCACAGGGGTCATGTGGCGTTGAGATCTGTGCGCCACGTCTACCGCACCCTGACCAGCCATTGTTAACAGCATTTGTTCAAGGACGTGCAACAGAGGAATGACGTCGTTCATCCCATAGTCCTGCCGACTCACGAATAGCGTGGCCTCCTCAAAGGGCCTGAGCAAGCGGCAGGTGTCACGCATGAGCTGCCAATGGCTGACATCGAAGTTACACAGGGGAGTACCTTTATCCGCTTGTAACATCAGGAAATCGGTGATGGCCTTTCGCTGTTCGTAAAGGCGGTCTAACATGTGTAGGGTTGAATTCCACCTTGTTGCAACGTCGCAGATCAGGCGATGCTGTGGAATTCCGTTCTGCCGCTGCAGCTCAAGGAGGGTGTGCTTTGCGGTGTAGGAATGGCTGAAATGCATGCAAAGTTTACGTGACATTTTAAGGATGTCTTGCAGTGGGATGGTGGATTTTAAGAACCGCTTGACAACCAGATTGAACACGTGAGCCATGCATGGCGCATGGCACAACCTTCCTTGACGCAGAGCAGACACCATGTTCTTTCCGTTGTCGGTCAACATGGTTCCGATTTTCAGTTTGCGCGGAGACAGCCATCTGTCGATTTCTCTGTTCATTACACTCAGAAGTTCCTCCCCTGTGTGACTACGTTCGCCAAGGCATACCAGGTGCAGAACAGCGTGACACCGTTGCGCCCTGCACATGTGATATGCCGGTCGGGTAATGGGACTTGGCACGGGGGTGGCGGCTGAGGACACGGCGGAAGAAGAGGTGGTAGAGGCGGACATCTTTGTCGGACCAAGGACGTGCAAACGTGGAGGCAAAAGCGGCGTGACCTGTCCAAGTTGCTGGTGCGGCTGTGACGGCACCACGTTCACCCAGTGGGCCGTAAATGACATGTACTGTCCCTGACCGTAGTTACAGCTCCACACGTCGGCGCTGCCGTGCACTTTGGCAGAGACCGACATGCTCAAAGACTGGCCCACCATGTCTTCTACATGTGAATGCAGGGCTGGCACTGCCTTTTTGGCGAAGAAATGACGGCTTGGCACTCTCCACCGCGGCGCGGCACAAGCCATCATTTCTCTGAAAGGTGCTGAGTCCACCACTTGGAAAGGGAGGGACTGCAGCACCAGCAACTTGGACAGGAGGACGTTCAGCTTTTGCACCGTCGGGTGCGTGCTCGCAAACTGTTGTCTCTTGGAAACGGATTCCAAGAAAGACTGCTGACGGAATCCGTGAAGAGGAGTAGCAGGAGAAGGAGCATCTGAACGAGCGGAAGATGCCAACGAGCGACAACTCCCCTCAGCAGAGGTGTTGGAGCCTTGACTGGCTGATGGAGGGCGATTGACGTCGGGTGACGGAGCAAGTAACGGAGCGGGTGATGGAGCGGGGGCTGGGGCGGGCAGAACCGCCGTATCTTTATCACGGTTTTCCCAGGCCACCAAATGGCGACGCTGCATATGCTGCCGCAACGCTGTAGTCCCAACATGGGCCCCCTGGCCACGCTTGACTTTCTGGCCACATAGTCGACATACGGCTACGTTTACTTCCTCGGGCGGCTTGACGAAAAATTGCCACACCGCCGAGTAGGAAACTTTGCCCCCGATACTCCTCACTGGCTGACTGCTGCTTCCTCCGTGCACACCGGCACCACTACTGGCCGTGGTGGTAGGCTGCAGTGGAGCTGGTGCTCTACTCCGTGGACGTTTGGCTCCACTGACACTGCTGCGACCCTGCTGCTGTCTCCTGGGCAACCCACCGACTGTTTTGCTCGCTGCCAAGCTGCCACCCTCTTCTCCTGATGATGCGGAAGAAATTGCCTGATGACGACGAGGCTGCCAAGTGCGATCAACCTCCTCATCATCAAGTAGGGTCTCCGCCTCACTACTAGCCCCCTCGGCTGCGTGTGGGTCAGGAGACAGACCTGTCTCTAGACCGGCTACCGAGCCACTCTCCTCGCCACTACTTCTTCGCCTGGCTGCTGAAAAGGCGGATGTCTCCCCCCGTTCCTGACCGCCCTCTGTTAGCTCTTCCTCACTGTACAGTGGGGCTGAGCCCACAGCATGCGATACTTCGCTTGGTGAGGGAACACCAAAGGACAGGGGCAGGTAGAGGACACGTGATTTCAGTGGGCTTGGTCCCGGGCCATGCCAACTAACGGTTGTGTCTGACGTACCCACCGACCGTTGGCTGTAGGTGTCAGAGGTGACCTGGGAAGAGGAAGACGACCGAGCCAACCAATCGACGACGGCAGGGTTGTCGGTGGAGACACGACCGCTGGATGACACCGGGAGCACTGGCCTCTGGCTGCGAATAGTGCTGCCTCGACCCCTTCCTCTGCTGCCACGTCTGCTCGCTCCTAAAACATTGCCTCCTCTGCCACTCCTCTGCATGTTGTCTGACATACTCTTTAATTAAACGATTATGTGTCCCTGAGTAACAATTCTGTGTCCCTGAGTAACAATTCTGTGTCTGTGCGAGTAACAATTCTGTGGCCCTAAGTAACAGTTCTGTGGCCCTCAGTAACAATTCTGTGTCCCTGATTAACGTTTCTGTGGCCCCAAGTAACAGTTCTGTGGCCCTCAGTAACAATTCTGTGTCTGTGCGAGTAACAATTCTGTGTCTGTGCGAGTAACAATTCTGTGGCCCTAAGTAAAGTTTCTGTGGCCCTAAGTAACAATTCTCTGGCACTCAGTAACAATTCTGTCTGTCCCTGAGTAACAATTCTCTGGCACTCAGTAACAATTCTGTCTGTCCCTGAGTAAAAATTCTGTGGCCCTAAGTAAAGTTTCTGGGGCCCTGAGTAACAATTATCTGGCACTCCGTAACAATTCTGTCTGTCCCTGAGTAACAATTCACTGGCACTCAGTAACAATTCTGTCTGTCCCTGAGTAAAAATTCTCTGGCCCTAATTAAAGTTTCTGTGGCCCTAAGTAACAATTCTCTGGCACTCAGTAACAATTCTGTCTGTCCCTGAGTAACAATTCTCTGGCACTCGGTAACAATTCTGTCTGTCCCTGAGTAACAATTCACTGGCACTCAGTAACAATTCTGTCTGTCCCTGAGTAAAAATTCTCTGGCCCTAATTAAAGTTTCTGTGGCCCTAAGTAACAATTCTCTGGCACTCAGTAACAATTCTGTCTGTCCCTGAGTAACAATTCTCTGGCACTCGGTAACAATTCTGTCTGTCCCTGAGTAACAATTCTCTGGCACTCAGTAACAATTCTGTCTGTCCCTGAGTAAAAATTCTGTGGCCCTAATTAAAGTTTCTGTGGCCCTAAGTAACAATTCTCTGGCACTCAGTAACAATTCTGTCTGTCCCTGAGTAACAATTCTCTGGCACTCAGTAACAATTCTGTCTGTCCCTGAGTAAAAATTCTGTGGCCCTAATTAAAGTTTCTGTGGCCCTAAGTAACAATTCTCTGGCACTCAGTAACAATTCTGTCTGTCCCTGAGTAACAATTCTCTGGCACTCGGTAACAATTCTGTCTGTCCCTGAGTAACAATTCTCTGGCACTCAGTAACAATTCTGTCTGTCCCTGAGTAAAAATTCTGTGGCCCTAATTAAAGTTTCTGTGGCCCTAAGTAACAATTCTCTGGCACTCAGTAACAATTCTGTCTGTCCCTGAGTAACAATTCTCTGGCACTCGGTAACAATTCTGTCTGTCCCTGAGTAACAATTCTCTGGCACTCAGTAACAATTCTGTCTGTCCCTGAGTAAAAATTCTGTGGCCCTAATTAAAGTTTCTGTGGCCCTAAGTAACAATTCTCTGGCACTCAGTAACAATTCTGTCTGTCCCTGAGTAACAATTCTCTGGCACTCCGTAACAATTCTGTCTGTCCCTGAGTAACAATTCTCTGGCACTCCGTAACAATTCTGTCTGTCCCTGAGTATGAATTCTGTGGCCCTAACTAGCGTTTCTTTGTCCCTAAGTAACAGTTCTGTGGCCCTCAGTAACAGTTCTGTGTCTGTGCGAGTAACAATTCTGTGTCTGTGCGAGTAACAATTCTGTGGCCCTAAGTAACAGTTCTGTGGCCTTCAGTAACAATTCTGTGTCTGTGCGAGTAACAATTCTGTGTCTGTGCGAGTAACAATTCTGTGGCCCTAAGTAAAGTTTCTGTGGCCCTAAGTAACAATTCTCTGGCACTCAGTAACAATTCTGTCTGTCCCTGAGTAACAATTCTCTGGCACTCAGTAACAATTCTGTCTGTCCCTGAGTAAAAATTCTGTGGCCCTAAGTAAAGTTTCTGTGGCCCTGAGTAACAATTCTCTGGCACTCAGTAACAATTCTGTCTGTCCCTGAGTAACAATTCTCTGGCACTCAGTAACAATTCTGTCTGTCCCTGAGTAAAAATTCTGTGGCCCTAATTAAAGTTTCTGTGGCCCTAAGTAACAATTCTCTGGCACTCAGTAACAATTCTGTCTGTCCCTGAGTAACAATTCTCTGGCACTCAGTAACAATTCTGTCTGTCCCTGAGTAACAATTCTGTGGCCCTAATAACGTTTCTGTGGCCCTAAGTAACAATTCTCTGGCACTGAGTAACAATTCTGTCTGTCCCTGATTATGAATTCTGTGGCCCTAACTAGCGTTTCTTTGTCCCTAAATAACGATTCTGTGGCCCTCATTAACAAGTCTGTGTCCCTGAGTAATGGTTCTCTGTCCCTAAGTAACTTTTCTCTGTCCCCAATTATCGTTTCTGTGGCCCTAACTCTGTCCCTGTCCCTAGTACAGAGCGGTCTGCCTCTGTTCAATAACTGCAGGCAAATGAAGAATTCCAAAATGGCCGCTATTTATAGCTCGACCATTACACAGTGCTGGCTGGCTGGCTGCTGATAGGCTGATGCGATCACATGTAGTTGAGGAATGCATTATGGGTCAGCGCGCCTTGTCTGCGCGCCTTCCCAGACATCCCCGCTCCGTCGCCGCACATGTCAGCCGCCATTTTCTGAAAAATTTCGATTCGCGCGTCCGAATTAGGCTATTTTTCGGATTCGGCACGAATCGAAATTTTTCCGATATTCGACTCGAATTCCACTTCGGATACTTCGATTCGCTCATCTCTAATTATTATATATGGTCCAGCTTGGGAGACTCTCAAAATTATAGTTAGAACTGCAGTACATTGGGGTGCAATGATGTGGCCACTGCAGTTTAGGCATATACACTATATTGCCAAAATTATTGGGCCAGCCCTCCAATTGGATTCAGGTGTTCCAATCCCCTCCATGGACACAGGTGTATACAATCATCACCTAGGCATGCAGACTGCTTCTACAAACATTTGTGAAAGAATGGGTCGCTCTCAGGAGCTAAGTGACTCCAAGCGTGGTCCCGTGATAGGTTGTCACCTGTGCAATATGTCAATCCGTGACATTTCCTGGCTACTAAATATTCCACGCTCAACTGTTAGTGGGATTATAACAAAGTGGAAGCAACTGGGAACAACAGCCACTCAGCCACCAAGTGGTAGGCCACGTCACATGACAGAGCGGGGTCAGCGCATGCTGAAGCGCACAGTGCGCAGAAGTCACCAACTGTCTGCAGAGTCAATAGCTAAACACCTCCAAACTTGATGTGGCCTTCAGATTAGCACAACAACAGTGTGTAGAGAGCTTCATGGAATGGGTTTCCATGGCCGAGCAGCTGCATCCAAGCCTTACATCACCAAGTGCAATGCAAAGCATTGGATGCAGTGGTGTAAAGCACGCCACTACTGGACTGCAGAGCAGTGGAGAAGTGTTCTCTGAAGTGACAAATCACACTCCTCTGGCAATCCGATGGACGTATCTGGGTTTGGCAGTTGCCAGGAAAACGGTACTTGTCTGACTGCATTGCCAAGTGTAAAGTTTGGTGGAGGCGGGATTATGGTGTGGGGTTGTTTTTCAGGGGTTGGGCTAGGCCCCCTAGTTCCAGTGAAGGGAACTCTTAAGGTATCAGTATACCAAGACATTTTGGACAATTTCATGCTCCCAACTTTGTGGGAAGAGTTTGGGGATGGTCCCTTCCTGTTCCAACATGACTGCGCACCAATGCACATGAATAAAGACATGGATGAGTGAGTTTGGGGTGGAGGAACTTGACAGATCTGCACAGAATCCTGACCTCAACCCCATAAAACTCCTTTGGGATGAACTAGAGCTGAGACTGTGAGCCAGGCCTTCTTGTCTGACATCAGTGCCTGACCTCACAAATGCTTTTTTGGAAGAATGGTCCAACCTTCCCATAGACACCCTCCTAAACCTTGTGGACGGCCTTCCCAGAAGAGGTGAAGCTGTTATAGCTGCAAAGGGCGGGGCCAACTCAATAATGAACCCTACGGACTAAGACTGGGAGGCCATTAAAGTTAATGTGCATGGAAAGGCAGGTGTCCCAATACGTTTGTCAATATAGTGTATCTGCAAATGGGTGCAAACTAAATCCCTTGATTTTAATGTTGACTGTTAGACAGGACAATTCGGTTTGTTGCAGGCTGGCTGGTAAGTGAGCTGGGGATTTTTGTTTTTTTTTAACTGAGGTGAGGGTCCAGCTAGCTGACTGCAGATACACATCTTTCATGGAAACTGTTGCACTCTAACGGTTGGAGTGTAGTTTAGTAATTAGCTCACATTTCTAAGTTTCCTCCAGCTATCCTACAAGCTGCAACCCTTGTGGTAATCCATCTTCCCACTGTCCATACACACCCAAACACCAGACACACAACTCACAGTAGCTTGTCACCACCTATCTGCTTGTCTGTTGACTGGTCAGCTAGGCCAGTGGTGGGCAACCTTTTTTTTCAACTGAGCCAAATCTCGCCAAAACCACGATTGAAATTTATTTTGAGAGCCACATTTTTAAAACTGAAAATACATCCCCCATATAGTAATTCATTCCCCATAGTAATTCATCCCCCATATAGTAATTCATTCCCCCATATAGTAATTCATCCCCCATATAGTAATTCATCCCCCATATAGTAATTCATTCCCCATATAGTAATTCATCCCCCATATAGTAATTCATCCCCCATATAGTAATTCATCCCCCATATAGTAATTCATCCCCCATAGTAATTCATCCCCCATAGTAATTCATCCCCCATATAGTAATTCATCCCCCATATTAATTCATCCCCCATATAGTAATTCATCCCCCATAGTAATTCATCCCCCATAGTAATTCATCCCCCATAGTAATTCATCCCCCATATAGTAATTCATCCCCCATAGTAATTCATCCCCCATAGTAATTCATCCCCCATATAGTAATTCATCCGCCATAGTAATTCATCCGCCATAGTAATTCATTCCCCATATAGTAATTCATCCGCCATATAGTAATTCATCCCCCATATAGTAATTCATCCGCCATAGTAATTCATTCCCCATATAGTAATTCATCCGCCATATAGTAATTCATCCCCCATATAGTAATTCATCCGCCATAGTAATTCATCCCCCATATAGTAATTCATCCCCCATATAGTAATTCATCCCCCCTATAGTAATTCATCCCCCCTATAGTAATTCATCCCCCATATAGTAATTCATCCCCCCTATAGTGTCAATTCACTTACCTTTGCTCCGCGCGTTCCTCTCGCCGTGTTCCCGCGCCGTTCCGGTCTTCAAGGCGGACTGTGAGAGGAGAGGAGTTCGTCACGCTGCCCCGCCTACATCCTGGCTGCCCCGCCTACATCCTGACAGCCAATGTTTGCCACGCTCCGCGGGCCGGATTAAAAGGTCCACCGGGCCGTAGTTTGCCCATTGCCGGGCTAGCTGCAGAGTCCTGACTTTTGGGGCGGCCGCCCGAGAGGAGGGAGGGGAGCGGGCGCCCGGCACACAGAAGAGCCGCATTAAAGTTTGTAAAGAGCCGCATGTGGCTCGCGAGCCGCGGCTTGCCGACCACTGAGCTAGGCAAACAAACACACACCCAAACCAACCTCTTTTTGTCAGATCTCCTAGTTTACAATCTGCACATAATCTGCCAACCAACACACAGTACAATTACATACAGACTAACAAGGAGTTTAGACAGAGCACATAGACACAACAATATAACAATCTCTCTAGGGAAATGAGCCTGAGCTTAGTACACAGAAGCCACTTATTAATTCTATAATGTAATATCCAGAATTTAGGAAGTACATAAAATATTTACAAGGAAGGGAATTACCAGAAAAAACATACACAGTTTGTCTATTATCTTTTAAATTAAAAAGGTATTAAAAAAACAGAAAAAACAACTTTTACCAAGGTTTATCCTGTGACAGGAGCAGTTTTGAACTCCTTCCATGAGGATCACTGCGTCCATATCTTATGATCTTCTCAATTTATTGAGATATGGATGCTGGCTTAACTCTAATGGCTTTCAGATCAACCCAGGGGGTGTTCCATCCTCAGCCCCGAAGGATAGTTCTGTGTTCTGATTGATATGACAAGAGTTAAATGGGCCAAGAATGGTTCTGATGGCTGAGTCCGGAATAGGATTTCTGACACCAGTGTCAGTCTGATTGCAACAAGACCAATTACCGCTTGGCTGTTGTCAGCTGGATCCACACAACTGTTTTGTGGATCTCTTATAAATTCTATACACACTACACATGCCATTATATATGTATACGTAGCTCAAAATGTGTGCGATCAGAAGGAAATATTTTCGTCTCTCTGCAACTAATATTTTAGTTTCTATGAGAGATTAAATATATTCTTCTAACCTTTGACATATATCAATGGTTGGTAGACACTTTGGGGCCTTCTGGGTGTATAGGCCTTGTCCCCTGCTGGACTTATTTATTTCAGGTACTTATATAGCGCTGTCAATTTACACAGCGCTTTACATATACAGTATCTCCCAAAACTGAGTACATTCCTCACATTTTTGTAAATATTTGATTCTATCTTTTCATGTGGCAACACTGAATAAATAACACTTTGCTACAATGTGATGTAGTCAGTGTACAGCTTGTATAACATGTAAATTTGCTGTCCCCTCAAAATAACTCAACACACAGCCATTAATGTCTAAACCGCTGGCAACAAAAGTGAGTCCACCCCTAAGTGACGAGGTCCAAATTGGGCCCAAGTAGCCATTTTCCCTCCCCGGTGTCATGTGACTCATTAGTGGTACAAGGTCTCAGGTGTGAATGGGGAGCAGGTGTGTTAAATTTGGTGTTATCACTCTCACTCTTTCATACTGGTCACTGGAAGTTCAACATGGCACCTCATGGCATCGAACTCTCTGAGGATCTGAAAAAAAGAATTGTTGCTCTACATAAAGATGGCCTAGGCTATAAGAAGATTGCCAAGACCCTGAAACTGATCTGCAGCACGGTGGCCAAGACCATACAGTGGTTTAACAGGACAGGTTCCACTCAGAACAGGTCTCACCATGGTGGACCAAAGAAGTTGAGTGCACGTGCTCAGCGTCATATCCAGAGGTTGTCTTTAGGAAATAGACGTATGAGTGCTGCCAGCATTGCTGCAGAGGTTGAAGGGGTGGGGGCTCAGCCTGTCAGTGCCCAGACCATACGCCGCACACTACATCACATTGGTCTGCATGGCTGTTGTCCCAGAAGGAAGCCTCTTCTAAAGATGATGCACAAGAAAGCCCACAAACAGTTTGCTGAAGACAAGCAGACTAAGGACATGGATTACTGGAACCGTGTCCTGTGGTCTGATGACACCAAGGTCAACTGATTTGATTCAGATGGTGTCAAGCATGTGTGGCGGCAGCCAGGTGAGGAGTACAAAGACAAGTGTGTCTTGCCTACAGTCAAGCATGGTGGTGGGAGTGTCATGGTCTGGGGCTGCATGAGTGCTGCCGGCACTGGGGGGCTACAGTTCATTGAGGGAACCATGAATGCCAACATGTACTGTGACATACTGAAGCAGAGCATGATCCCCTCCCTTCAGAGACTGGGCCACAGGGCAGTATTCCAACATGACCCCAATCACACCTCCAAGATGACCACTGCCTTGCTAAAGAAGCTGAGGGTAAAGGTGATGGACTGACCAAGCATGTCTCCAGACCTAAACCCTATTGAGCATCTGTGGGACATCCTCAAATGAAAGGTGGAGGAGCGCAAGGTCTCTAACATCCACCAGTTCCGTGATGTTGTCATGGAGGAGTGGAAGAGGACTCCAGTGGCAACCTGTGAAGCTCTGGTGACCTCCATGCCCAAGAGGGTTAAGGCAGTGCTAGAAAATAATGGCGGCCACACAAAATATTGACACTTTGGGCCCAACTGGACATTTTTACTTAGGGGTGGACTCACTTTTGTTGCCAGCAGTTTAGACATTAATGGCTGTGTGTTGAGTTATTTTGAGGGACAGCAAATTTACATGTTATACAAACTGTACACTGACTACGTCACATTGTAGCAACGTGTCATTTCTTCAGTGTTGTCACATGAAATAGAATCAAATATTTACAAAAATGTGAGGGGGGGACTCACTTTTGGGAGATACTGTATATTGTACATTCACATCAGTCCCTAACCCTCAAGGAGCTTACAATCTAAGGTCCCTAACTTACATACAGTTGTGTTCAAAATAATAGCAGTCAGACATCACTAACCGGATCAATCACTGTTTTTGGTAGAAATTATATTTTTACATGGCAAATAATTTCCTAGCAGGTGTAGTAGAGTAATAGAAATCCAACAGACCCAACAGTCATGACATGCATGCTGCTGATTCTGTGTACTTGAATCACTCATTGAAAGGGACGTGTTCAAAATAATAGCAGTGTGGAGTTCTATTAGTGAGGTCATTCATTCTTTGATAAACAGGTGGCAATTATTGCCCTTATTTAAGGAAGGAAGGCAGCAAATGTTGTACATGCTGGTTACAGTGCATTTCTCTCTGAAATTCTGAGGAAAATGGGTCGTTCCAGACATTGTTCAGAAGAACAGCGTACCTTGATTAAAAAGTTGATTGGAGAGGAGAAAACATATAAAGAAGTGCAGAAAATGATCGGCTGCTCAGCTAAAATGATCGCAAATGCTTTAAAATGGCAACCAAAACCTGAAAGACGTGGAAGAAAGCGAAAAACTACCATTGGAATGGATAGAAGAATAGCCAACATGGCGCGGACTCAGCCAACAATCAGCTCCAGGAAGATGAAAGAAGGTGTGACGTTCCCTGTGAGGACTGTTACAATTAGAAGACGCCTATGTGAAGCCAAGCTATCTGCAAGAAGTCCCCGCAAAGTCCCACTGTTGGAAAAAAGACATGGCTGAAGAGGTTACAATTTGCCAAAGAGCACATTGACTGGCCTAAAGAGAAATGGCGCAACATTTTGTGGACTGATGAAAGTAAGATTGTTCTTTTTGGGTCTGGTGGCCGGAGACAGTTTGTCAGACGACCCCCAAACACTGAATTCAAGCCACAGTACACTGTGAAGACAGTGAAGCACGGTGGTGCAAGCATCATGATATGGGGATGTTTCTCATACTACGGTGTTGGGCCTATTTATCGCATACCAGGGATCATGGATCAGTTTGAAGACATCAGAATACTTGAAGAGGTCATGCTGCCTTATGCTGAAGAGGAAATGCCCTTGAAATGGGTGTTCCAACAAGACAACGACCCCAAACACACCAGTAAACGTGCAACATCTTGGTTCCAGACCAACAAGATGGACGTTATGGAGTGGCCAGCCCAATCCCCGGATCTTAATCCAATAGAAAACTTGTGGGGTGACATCAAAAATGCAGTTTCTGAGGCAAAACCAAGAAATAGAGAAGAACTGTGGAATGTAGTCCAATCATCCTGGGCTGGAATACCTGATCACAGGGGCCAGAAGTTGGGTGACTCCATGCAACACAGATGTACAGCAGTTCTCAGAAACAGTGCGACTACAACCAAATATTCATGAAGTCATTCAAAGGAAAGCAAAATCTTCCAACATTTTTCAGTTTATATAGTGAATGTTTGAGTTTGTAAAGAAGAATACAAACACTGCAATTTTTTTGAACCGTCTAATATTCACTTTTCTTCAGGAACCAGACCTCCTTCTCAGGGATTCCTCCAGACAGCTGGCTAACTAACAGGATTTAGCTGGGGTCTGGGGTGGTACTACAGGAGAGGCTGGCTAGATCTCCTGAAGAGACTGATTGCTGTAACCACTGTACATAGTTCAGGATGTTCTCCTTCGTTTCTCAGTTCCATTGGGAATTCCGTACACCCCTTACCCCAACCACTACACTGACCACTGACATAAGGGGATCCTTCTCCCATTGGTCACCAATGTAAGGGACCACTACACTGACCACTGACATAAGGGAATCCTTCTCCCATTGGTCACCAATGTAAGGGACCACTACACTGACCACTGATATAAGGGGGTCCTTCTCCCATTGGTCACCAATGTAAGGGACCACTACACTGACCACTGATATAAGGGGGTCCTTCTCCCATTGGTCAACTATATAAGGGACCACTACACTGAAATAAGGGAATTCTTCTCCCATTGTCACCAATGTAAGGGACCACTACACTGACCACTGATATAAGGGGGTCCTTCTCCCATTGGTCACCAATGTAAGGGACCACTACACTGACCACTAGGAATGAGATCTGGTTTGGACTTAACCCAGGTTCAGACAGAATTTACAATTTTTTTTCCATACTGTAACCAGAGCAGTGCAGTGTTACCATAGTGACAAGTGGAAGTGAACAGGGCTTTTCTTTTACACTATGATTGCTTATAACAGTGATGGTTACTGCTATAAGCAATCAGTTCCCCCCCCCTCCTAGATTGTAAGCTCCAAGGATCAGGGCCCTCCTATCCCTCTTGCAATGAACTGTATTGTTGCTGTATTGTCTCCCGTTATATTGTAAAGCGCTGAGCAAACTGTTGGCGCTATATAAATCCTGTAAAATAATAATAATAATGAATGACATCCATTCAGAGCCGGTATGTATTTTGCCATAACTATCACATGCTACAGTTGGGCTGTGATGTTCCTTGTCTGTACCACGTGATCACTGTGATCAATCACAGAGATCATCACAATACTTCACAATGAACGGCTATGAATGAACTGTATACAAATGTCATGTGATCGCTGTGATTGGTCACAGACATCACATGATACCAGGATCGGCCTAGTACAGAGATCTGTCATTGGGACACAGTGGGTGACAGGTTGTGCCACAGCACAGCCGCTAGGGTGGACGTCATGTCCACCCATATTGAAAAAGCCATCTTTTGACAATAGGCCGAGTGGGAAGGGGTCAAATAAATACCTCCTGACTTTTAGAGGTCTATTCATGAATGTTTTGCGTAGCATTCACCCAATGACAATTCATGTACATTTCTTCTGTATGAATGGAGGGGGGACAAATGTTATTAGGCTATTCGCTGAGCTGGTCGAATGGTTTCCATTGATTTAAAATGAAAAATGTTATATTTTAGGAAAAATATGGCACTAGTTCTTAAGATGCTTAGTGAAATCTAGTGACCAGATGCGTTGGTTGGTTCAATACCATATGTTATTTACGAAAATTGGAGAGTGCCAAATGTGGTGCAGCTCTGCATAGAAACCAATCAGCTTCCAGGTTTTATTGGCAAGTCTTAATTGAACGAACTGAAGTTGGAAGCTGATTGGCTCCCATGCACAGCTGCACCAGATTCTGAGTGCTCCGGTTTTAGTAAATCTCCCCCTATGGGTATAATTAACTTATGTTCATCAATGTCTACTGTACTCTAAGTGCATGAGTATGATGTCAGGTGTTAGCATGAATCCATGCCTAATGGAGGAAAGGGGTCTATCTAGTGGCCATAGCTTTTCCTAATAAATATCGCAAATCCGAAAAATAGCGAAATAATACATTATGGCCACTAGATGGGGCTGATGATGATAGGAAATCACTGCTTTAAATAAAACATGGCCAATATTTATTGTGGCCGGATGGAAGCTTGAATAATTTATCCACTGAATTTTGAAAAATAGATCTCTAAATGTCTACAAAAGCTTCCACCACAAAATGTACTCAGCCAATGGAAGGTCAGGACTCCATTCTTCTCCTGCTATCAATGGCCAACCCAGTCCCACACTTCATCCACGTCTTTGGTGACCTCTGATCTCCTTATCAACTGTTTCTTCCATGATGAAGATCAGCCATGGAGTATATCTGAGGTGTATATCAGGGTGTGCTTCTTCCTCACATGAGAGCTGGGATGTCCAGCAACATTCATCTAGAAGACATTTCCCGCACTCAAGGCACTAATACACCTCCAGGGTTGTGTGGGACCCTGATGTACAGGAAGACAGGACTTCAATGAGGATCAATTCCTTCAATCAGGACAGGAATACGGCTTTTCCCCCGTGTGACATCTCTGATGGGTGTAAAGATTGGATTTGTCTGAAAAACATTTCCCGCACTCAGGACAGGAATACGGCTTCTCACCTGTGTGCAATCTCTGATGTCTGTAAAGATTGGACTTCTGTGAAAAACATTTCCCGCACTCAGGACAGAAATATGGCTTCTCCCCTGTGTGAGATCTCTGATGTGCAACAAGTGCCGATTTATCTGCAAAGCATTTCCCGCACTCAGTACACGAATATGGCTTCTCACCTGTGTGTAATCTCTGATGTTTGTAAAGATTGGACTTCTTTGAAAAACATTTCCCGCACTCAGGACAGGAAATGGGCTTCTCCCCCGTGTGAGATCTTTTATGCACAGTAAGATGGGATTTAAATTGGAAAAATTTCCCACACTCAGTACAGGAGAAGCTCTTCCCTGTTGGAAGGCCGGCCCGGTCCCATACAGTCTGAGGTTCCTCAAGATACGAGGAATCCGATGGTCCATCTACACTGGGTGGTGCCGGATGGACATTGGAGAGAGCCGGGTTTTCTCCTGGACTATACTGTGTGATGTCCTCATCTTCTACTTTCCAGTCTGGAGACAAAGTGAGACAATCCTCGGAGGTTTTCCTCATCTCCCGGCCATGATCTAAAATACAAAGACAAAGAGGATTACTAGACAGGAGCTGATTGGTTCCCCCAAACCAGGACTCCGCCCACATCAGGCAGCTTGGTCTCTGAGGAGCTTGCAATTCCACCCTCAAGGGAACTAGGAAATGGCTCCTCTGATCTCCTACCAGGTCATTTCTTTATTCATGGCCCTTAGTCAGAGAGTGAGGAAACAACCAGAACTGTCTTTTATAGGAGGGACAGTGATGAGGGGATTATAGGACGAGGGTCCCCACCCCCTCTATCACTCATCGCCATCTTCCCAACACAAGAAGTACTGCACTTCCTTATTTAGTCCATGATTTAGTCATGAAGAACAGCGGGGCTGAGCTCCACCAGAGGTCAGAGAGTGAGGATGGGGGGAGAACAACCAAGATGAAGACTGGACTGATCCTGAAGACCACCATCATTGGGGTATTGACTCCTCCCTCATTATCACTTTCTGTTTAAGGGTCCAAAGTTGGAGGATGTTATCACATTATTATCACCATGTAAAAGTCTGTGCTCCAATCACATCATCCGATATAAAATGTCCAGCTGGTAGGAAATAGGTTTTACCCAAAGAGAATCCATATTATGTTTATATACATACATAATAATAATCATAAACCCCATGTTTAATGCATATTAGATGCCCCCATTTTATTTACCCTCCAGCTGCTGGTAAAAATTATACACCTCCCAGCATCCTTCAATCTCACTGTGTACAGCATGTACCAGAGATGGCTGCATAAATGCATCAGTCACACACACAAGCAAACATACAACACCCAGAAATATAGATACACGGGACAAAATCAAATGATGAAATGAAAAAAGTGCACAGAATTCATATAAATAATGGTGATTATAGTCCATGATATATGAAGTAATAATGTATTGTTTTTGAAATACAATATTTCTTCAACTTCATATAATTTCCCAAAATGTTCCACCACCATGCTCTGTGTTCTTTGCAGAATATGTAAAGGCTCAACAGAATGTGATGATCCCCCTCACTTATTTATAATGGGCCGTGACATTCTGGAGACAAGTTGCAGAGGTCCCACACCGCTGCCTCCCATCTCCTGAGACTGCACTCAGTGACTTGGGTCTGAGACTATACAGACATATCCCTCCACCCGGCACAGCCAGCAGACCACAGAGCAAGGAACCCTGGGAGAATTACTCTGTCAGGGATCTTACTAGACCCGGGCATGGGGAAGGAGACTTATAGCACATGCCCCAGGTGGAAAAAATGAACATTTTGCTACCAGCAGTGCCCCATAATCTCCATAAATCCAGTCTAGATTCATAAACTGTGTCTGCAGCACAGAGAAGGAAGATTATCCGAGAGAAATCCAGGAATACAGGACGGGGAACACAGCTCAGGAAAGTGACCAGGGGATTACAGGCTGATATCACCCAGTCCCCGCCCTACTCTGGACCAATCAGTGAGCAGTATGGGTGGAGGAATGGATTTAGTGTTCATGACCCACCTGTGCTGATCTCTGTAGGAGTGTCCTCCTCTATAAATGTCCCCGTTATTCCATCCTCCTCCATAGACTGCTGATCATCCCTCACATACGCCTCTTCTTCTTCTGATTTAACCTCAACTTTTATATCTATCAGATCTTCACCCTAAACCAAGAGAATGAGAGAAAATAACATCTATAAAATATAAGTGTATGATTTTGATTTGGTATAAAATTCCCCATTCAAATATATACCTAATATTAATGTGTCCTGTTGAATTCTATGAATTGTATGTGGAATTGTTACATTGTGGAATAAACATTTTATGGCATGCTCTGCATTCCCAGAGCCTTAATGGCCTTACATGTCATGTGTGACTGCTTGACTGAGTTATTATTGTTTAACAATATGTCAGAGGAAAGTGTTTTTCATGGTTCCTGGAAACAGACATCCTGCCAAGACAAATTAGCTGTTTACAGCTCTGGCCAGGTCTGGACACTGTCTATTTGTGTTTTAATTAAGATATGATGTTATTTTCAGTTTGGTAAAAGTTACAGCTTCAAGTTCCATAGTTTGCAAAGGGTGGGGGGGTTAGGAACACTGCTCATGAAAAACAAAAAAGGCCGTTGCATACAGGTTCCATGTCTCTATTAAACACAATCATTACACCTCCCCCCTCAGGTGGTTGCATGAGAGGGAACTGCAATTTTCCTCCTGACGCAACAGACGTCTGCTGCCGGTTTGACTTGTCAGGACACAGGTCCGTTTTGCCCAGAAATTCACCTTGGTGTGATCTGGTACAACTGCACTGCTGGAGAACCAGCTTCCTTCTGAGAAGTGTGCTTTTCTCCCTAGCAACACTGTTGTGCCAACAAAGTGGGTTGTGAGGGGTGAGTACCAGTCTGCTGTGACCACCCGGATATTGTGGCAGCTTCCGTGGTGCCCACATGGTCACAAGACACTTCTGTTCAGGGGTGTCATATGCTACCTGAGATGTAGCTTCCTGTCTAAGGATGAGATGTCCCTCTCCATTCTCATTCCTCGGGCCTAGGACTACACCTGACCCAAAAGGTAGGGGCGCCTGTGTGCACCGGAATTGGACAGGTGAATTCCGGGGCTTGCCTCACAGGTGTGCTGACTGTTACCTTCGGGTTGAACAATCCTCTTTACATGCTAGCATCAAGGACGCCATTTTCATCGGTTTCCTATTTGGTAGGTCAGTCACAGGTTCAGCTGAGCCATTATAGTTGCACCCAGGCGTCCTACTGTAGCCAGGTGTACCCAAGAATGATGAAACCTGCTTTTTGGCCTGGGGAGTAGGCCAGGCCATGATCTCCTCAGCCTTCCCAGTGCCAGACCTCTGGGGGTCTCTTTCTACCTGTGGTTCCCAGTGCTGAACCTCTAACATGCCCCTCTGACAGTTAGTGTTTGACTGTTAGATTAGGCACTATCAATTTGTTCATGACTGGTCACAGGAGTCCAAGTTGTTCCCCCCAGACAGGGCCGAACACTGCAAGGCTCATAAAGTAGGCAACTGCACACGGTTCCACTCCATACCGTAGGTCACTCATGACACCTGGAGAGGTGGCTGGTGCGTTCTCAACCCCAACTAGCCATACCATAAATTCTGGCAAGCCACATGGGGTGGTGAAGGCTGACTTGTCCTGAGCCTCCTGGGTTAGAGACATTGGCGCATATCCTCTGCTCAGGTCCATGACAGTTAGACAGCGGGCACCTGCCAGCTTCTTCATTACCTCATGGTTCCTGGGCATGGAATCAGCCACAACCGCAGGGCTGGTGTTCAGTTTTCCAAGGTCCTCACAAAGCCTGGCCGTCGGATCCCCTTTGGGGAACGGAACAACTGGTGATGCCCAGACCCCGTGGGACTTCTAAAACCCTGACTGCGGCATTCCCTATGTCTCTTTGGCCCATTCTGTCTGCACCCCGTGAGATGAGGCGGACCGAAGGCATGACGGAAGGATACACCCTGTTGTCTGCCTTATGAACAGCATGGTTGGCCCTCATAAGCTTTCCCTGAACCCAGACACCATTTACCATAAGCATTGCCAGCAGCTGCTGTACCTGAATGGAGAGGAAGGGTGATTGGAGCTGAAGGCCTAAGCTCCTTCCCTGAGGGCCAGCTGTCAACTCCAGTAGAGCCCCTCGCACTTCTAATCCAAGTGTACTGCCACTGCCCATGACATGCATTGTGCTGGGGGTTGTGAGGGGATGAATCTAAGCCAGAATTAATTCTGTGTGACTTCCTCCCTGGCTTTAGGTTTTCCCCATGGACCTTGACAGACCATATCAGGTGACACTCTCAATACATGTCCCCTAGGCTGACTGGAAGCAGTGAGCAGCTGGTTAACTCTTCAAGTCCCCAAGCCCCCTGCCTATAGACTATTCATTCCTAGCTTCTCACTGACCCAAGCTGTTGTTTATCTTTCTCAGCAGGGAAGCTCACAGCTAGCCTGCTGATGGCTTCAACAACTTGGTCACTCCCCAATGCTAGCTTAGCCGTGGGACTACAAGTACCACCCAGCTGTCCAGTACCATACAAAAGACAACTGCTGGGGGGTTGTCGAGACAGAATCCTCTGGGCTGGAGCAAGGAAAGGGCCTATCTGGACCATCCCGTTGCTCAGCACCCAGAGACTGTACCTCTGCCCACTTCACAGCACTGTGGGTGACCCCAAACAATGGAAAAACATCATCAGTACATTAAGTAATTACATTGTTAGTATCAACTGCACATGCGTTTGATACCTCCACATGCAAAGGGGTCTCCTCTCTTTCCCTAAGAGATGGAGAACTTTATACCTGTACACTCACCTCACCCTCCCTCTGTCCATCCACAGGTTGCCCAGATATTGACTCAACATCTGCACACCATACCTTGGTATGTCCAGAGAGTTCCGTGGGGGCATCCGGGATATTCTTAGCAGGGGCATAATAGGAAACAAGAGTACCTAAAGCAGCACCCAACAGAAGAGGTGTGGGGATTTCATCCGAGACTCCCACCTCTCTCATCCCACTTCCTGCACCCCAATCGATGAAAACGTTAGCATGGAGTACGCGTGAACGGATCCCCCCAACTCCAGGGAGGGTAAAGAATCTCTCTGGGATGATATCCTTTCTTTCTATCACCTCTGATCTGATCAATGTGACTTCTGCTCCTGTTTCAAGGAAACCAGTTATGGTCTAGTTGCCCACAGTGACTGGCTGCAAGTTTGCGGTGGTTACCCGAGTTTTCCTGCGGAGAAAGCATGGAAAAAGGGTTGCTGGCCAGCTGATGTCATCTTCTTCTGCTCAGGGCACTGAGTCCTGATATGTTCACCTTTTACAGAGCTGTAGCATCTGTGGGTGTCAATGGAGATTAGTGGGACACCTGGGACTGCAGGTGCTGACTCACCGCTGTAGGAGGGGTTGCCATGGATGATTTCCCTCCTTTCCAGCCATTTGTAGGAGAACTGCAGTGGTCAGATACCCGAGTGTTGATATAGATCTCTGCCAGTTCTGCTGCTGCTTTGGCAGACGCTGGTCCTCAATCCAGCACAAACTGTCTGATGTCTGCTGGACAGAGGTGCAGCAGCTGATCTTGGATCATGAGATCCTCCAGGGACTCGAAGGAGTCAGCTTTTAGGCCTCTGGTCCACTGCCAGAATGTGGTGTGTAAGTGACTTAACATATCCGTATAGGAGTCCTCAGGTCCATTTTGCAAGGACCTAAATCACTTTTGGGGCTAGCTGATACTTCCGAACAATTGCAACCTTTAGAGCTTCATAATCATTGTCCTGCTCCACTGGCAATTCGACAGGCATCCAGGGCCTTGCTGCGCAGCCCTGGTGTTACCTAACCCATTGTATTTGGGGCAGATGCTACTGACGGCAAGTTTTTTTCAAATGACAGTAAATACTCATCAATGTCACTGTCCTTTTCCATTACCAGAAACTTTGCAAGGGCAGAGAGGCGTCCCTGTGCTCTAGGGACCCGAGGTTCTGAGCCAGCCACTGTTGCTGGAGCCTAGCCATCTCCATTTCGTGCCGGTGATCAGCCTCCCTCTTCACAGCCTCTCTCTCAACCTGGCATTTCTCCCTCTCAGCCGCTGCTTGGTGTTCCTCTCCCTCAGCCTGGCATTCCTCTCTCAGCCTTGCGTTCCTCCCTCTCAGCCGCTGCTTGGCGTTCCTCTCTCTCAGCCGCTGCTTGGCGTTCCTCTCTCTCAGCCGCTGCTTGGCGTTCCTCTCTCTCAGCCGCTGCTCGGCGTTCCTCTCTCTCAGCCACTGCTCGGCGTTCCCCTCTCTCAGCCGCTGCTTGGCGTTCCTCTCTCTCAGCCGCTGCTTGGCATTCCTCTCTCTCAGCCACTGCTCGGCGTTCCCCTCTCTCAGCCGCTGCTTGGCGTTCCTCTCTCTCAGCCGCTGCTTGGCATTCCTCTCTCTCTCAGCCTGGCATTCCAGAATCTGCAGGTACATCAGAGGATCCATCTCCATGATGCGTTTCAGGGCTTCCTGCATTTGATGAGAGTCTGTGCCGGTTACAGGCACTCTGGTGCTGGCCTGCTCACGCTGCGGAGTGGAGGTGACATTCTGTGGTACTCCAGTGTCAGTCTCTGTTTGTCCATCCTGCGAGGCCGTATCTGAACCACTGGGATTGGAGATGGCGGGAACCCCTTCAGTTTCAGGTTCCCCAGGGTTCTGGTCTGCCCGGATATCAAACTCCTGTAGGGCATGAATCAAACTTTCACGATTCTTGCCACCAACATCAATTCCTCTTACTTCACACTCAGCACATAAATCATATTTGCTCATCCTCTTGTATTCAGCTAAACCAGGCAAAATTGAAAGAAGAAAAGATAGAGCAGAAAGCAGAAATAGGAAGGAGCTGTTGCTGTATGTCTCTTTTATAAAAAAACAAAAATATGCACCACTTGTCTCTAAGGACTGTTTCCACAAAGGTTACAATCCTTCAGTGCAGAACTAATTCCTAACGCTGCACTGAATGCTCTAATGCAGAACTATCCCAGATACGCTGCCAGCCAATATGTGACAGAACGCAGCGTCCGACCCCTGTCCTTCTCACCAACTCGTGACAAAGGACCAGCCAATCTCACACCGTGTTGTCACTCACATAACAATGCCACCCTCAGCCCTGCACAAAGATTTTCCAGCTCGCAGGATTACAATTTATGTGCCAGCAGCCTGATAGCACTTATTACTGGGTTAGGTTAAATATGCAATTAACCCTTCAAACTCCAACCTGCCTCCAGATAGCTTTGGGACTATCAACCCTTCACAATGTTAGCAAGAACAAATGTGAACAATAAGCGTCTGTAACACACACTGTCACCACAGACAGGGATATTCAGAGGATTAATACATACAGTAGCACTCTTCCAGAGGCAGGGAGTCTTTAGTTTGCATTAACAGCCTTAGAGATAATTTTAACACTTTTCAAAATAGGGTTAATTAATGAAAAGGTCAAATGGTGCAATTATTAAATATTTACAGAAAGCGATGTTACAAAGAGATAAAGAGAACAATAAAGCAACAAAAAAATAAAAAAGGCGTTAAGAAGGCAGAATACTTGCAAAGTCCTTGGTTTTAGCAGAGTTCAATTGTCTGAGCAAAAACGTTGCCGTGGCTGTCTTGGGTGTTCCTTGGTTGATGGCAAAACGAGAGCTCAATCTTAACAAGTATTCTCAGTCCCTTTTCTGTGATTTCAAAGGGGTGCGGACAGAGAACCGATTAATCAATCATCCAGTTTAGGGGATGGGTGCTGGAGGTCACCAAATTTATGATTAAGTCGCAACTACAGTTTCATACCAATATTAATAACTTCCAGTATGTGCAGGTGGTGTTCTAGCAAGTGGCAGATTAATATTCAGAATTGTATTTCAAACCCAGGGATACTAACACAGCGTACCCTTGTCACCCAGGAGGGAGGAGACTGATTTCTCTCCTTTCCGGAATTGTTACGTTGTGGAATAGATAGTTTATGGCATGCTCTACATTCCTAGAGCCTTAATGGCTTACACGTCATGTCGTGACAGCTTGACTGAGTTATTATTGTTTTACGATAGGGCAGAGGGAAGTGTTTTTCATGGTTCGTGGAAACAGACATCCTGCCAAGACTAATTAGCTTAGGTTTATAGCTCTAGAAAAACAAAAATGGCTGTCACGTACAGGTTCCATGTCTCTATTGTACACAATCTTTACAGATGACTCCACCATGGTGTCCCAGAAAAGAATTCGGTGTCCTTTTGGAAACTCTGACTCCTCCATCACACCATCCTCATCACTCTACTCTGTTATCTCCTTTTTAATATTAACCTGTGTGAAATCCCAGGAATACAGAGGACGGGGACATCTCTCTGGGTTTCTGGTATTAGGTGGCTCCATCATATCTTTGAGTCCTTCTGAAAACTCCTCCATCACTCCATACTCCTCATCCTCCTCTTTATTCTCTTCTTTAACAACATTATCATCCCTGAGGATTCCACTCTGAAAGATATAATAAAACATTCATTGCAACAAACATGCTGTGTATAAATCACAACTACCAATAATTGTCATCATCTACCTGATGATGGTGAGGGATGGTGTGACCTTCCTGTGTGGAGTCCCGGGAATACAGAGGACGGGGACATCTCTCTGGTGGGTTCCCATGACTGGATCCATCTGTATGAAACACACACACTGACTGAATCCATTGTTTCTATGTGTTTATCAGATGATGGGGGATCTAGGTGGATCCTCCGTACTGCTCTCTCCTTTACAATAAAGTCTCCTCTTACCCGGTGATGTGAGGGGCGGCTGATTGTCCATCATGATGTCCTTGTAGAGATCCTTGTGTCCTTCTAAATACTCCCACTCCTCCATGGAGAAATAGACAGTGACACCCTGACACCTTATAGGAACCTGACACACACAATGATACAGTCACCATCCAGACACATCCCTTGTCTGTTACTGGAGAATGTCCCAGAATTCCCGGCACCGCTCACCTCTCCTGTCAGCAGCTCCATCATCTTCTTGGTAACTTCTAGAATCTTCTGCATGTTGTGTCTCTCAGGTTTTAGGGAGTCACATGGAGGCACTGTGATGGTCATATGATCACCTGACTTTAGAAGAGGAAAAATCTGTATTGGAAAATCAATAGGAATATCATGTTAGAATCCCAGAATCCTCCTCACCTCTCTGGTCAGGTTTGTGTTTTATTAATAGAGGTAAGAGTGATGTCATGTGACCTCCCAGAATCCTCCTCACCTCTCCGGTCAGGTCTGTGTTTTATTAATAGAGATAAGAGTGATGTCATGTGACCTCCCAGAATCCTCCTCACCTCTCCGGTCAGCAGGTAGATGATCTCCAGGGTGAGGTTTAGTATCTTCTCAGTCATGTGACTCCGGTCCTCCTCCATCCTCATTGGTGCCATCATGTGATCTATACAGGTCTCCTTGTAGACGGATATCTTTGGGAAATGAAAGTAAGAATGATTTGGATGGTATTGGTCACACAATAATAGGATGTGGATGTGAGGGGGGAATAGTACATTTAAGGACTCCTGCCCCCATAGGAAGACATTTAGTTTGGACTGTTTAGAGTTTGATACATTTTCATGAACACAGTACTGACTTGGCCTGCCATTCCTGTTTCTTTTTTTGGGTTTGTTTCTGAACTGATTTTGATAAGTTTTAGATCTGCAGACAATAAGATAAATACGATTCTTCCTATGACTTGTTTGCTCTGAGGCAGTGCTGTGAGGTCATCATGATGTCCAGGAAGGGGAACTTGCTGACTTTTGGCCGGAGTTGCTGGCTAATTAGAATAATTGCCAGAACTCTGACTGCAGAGCTCCAATCTCCGGCAGCTTGCTGACTGACAGGAGTGATGTCACTGTCACTCTCCGCAGTAAGAGAAGGGTTTGGATTGGATAGCAGGAGGATGGTGCTAGTGGAGTAGAGAGCTGTGGGGGAAGAATCTGTTCTCTTCCCTCCAATGACAGCCCAATATAGAGTAGGACAGCAAGGGAGGGGGTTGTTCTCTTGGTTGCCAAGTATACTGTAGTGTAGTATCCTTGCACTCCATCATTGTGTTGGCTGCATAGTGTAATGATTGCCCATTGGCTGCCTGTGTAGTGTCATCATTGCCCTTTGTAGGCCATGTATGGTCAGGATGGTCCTTGTCTTGTCTATTTATTGTCAGTGCTGTTTGTTTAGAGGACCATATTACTAGAATTTATCTCCACAATGAGGAGAATGTTCCGGCCCCGGAAGTGGGGGAATGTTGTGCCCCTGAAGGGGTTAATCTGGGTTCCCACACTATATATGTGTGTATCATCATCTGCTGGAGATAAAAGACGTCACAGTGACTATGGAGGAAGAGGACGGACGTGACTACGGAGGAAGAGGACGGACGTGACTACGGGGGAAGAGGACGGACGTGACTACGGGGGAAGAGGACGGACGTGACTACGGGGGAAGAGGACGGACGTGACTACGGGGGAAGAGGACGGACGTGACTACGGGGGAAGAGGACGGACGTGACTACGGGGGAAGAGGACGGACGTGACTACGGAGGAAGAGGACGGACGTGACTACGGAGGAAGAGGACGGACGTGACTACGTTGGCAGAGGACGGACGTGACTACGGAGGCAGAGGACAGACGTGACTACGGAGGCAGAGGACGGACGTGACTACGGAGGCAGAGGACGGACGTGACTACGGAGGAAGAGGACGGACATGACAGGGGGGTTACTGGGTGTAAATAGGAAATAACATCTTATTACCTCCTCTTCTGCCACTTCTAACAAGGCCTCATCTCTACTTCCTCCTCACTCCCCACTCACCTGGAACTGCTTATTTATACCTGACATCACTTCCTGTCTGTACCTGACATCACTTCCTGCCTGTCTTCCATGGAGACTTCCTGTCTGGGTAGAAGTGAGATCCCCACCTTGTGGAGCTCAGAGGAACTGCAGCCCCGAGAAGCATCTGGTAGTGTGACCCCGGCCTTGTGCTGTGTGTGTATGGACTGTAGATCCTTATAGAGGGGTCACCTCCACTCCCACCAAGGGGGACAGAAATATGTGACTGCCTAGTCCAGCCTTTCTCAGCCAGGGGTCCTACAAAGGTTTTTATAGGGGTTCCTTGTGCACTGAACTATTTCTGGCTCTCAATAACAACAATCTGTTGATGATGGAAGAATGTTCTTCCACTGACTACTGATATATCCTTCTCCCATTGGTCACTAATATGGGACCAATACTCAGGCCACTTACAATACGTCCCTGGTTTGGACTAAAGCGATGTTTGGAGTTTGGAATATGTGTTTGGAATTTATATTGTTTGGGGGTTCAGTGAACAGCTGATCTAAATGGGTATTCAACCAAATTCAAACCTACTACTAAATGTGTCAGCTTCCTGCTCAGGCTTGTTGACTGCCAGAAATGTCCTAACACCTGGTGAAGTAAACCTTCTTGGCTCATTCAGCTATCAACTGGGAATTCTCAGCAGACAAACAAAATGTATAAAAAAAGGATCTGTGGGCCTCTCTCCAAAAAAAAAAAAATTGTGGAGTGGGAGTTAGTGTGCTCCCTCCTGAACCCTACCAGGCCACATGCCCTCAACATAGGGATGGTATCTTACCAAGTCCATTCACTACTGGTTAAAAAGCTGAAGTCCAATGTATGAGTTTGTATTGGGGAACATGAGGAATCTGTACAACATAAGTCATCAGGAAATGTATATCTGTCTGCAGAACACAGGGGAGATATTGGAACGCGTGTTCACCTGGAAATAATCAAAAGGAAAAAGTCCATCCAAACCGTGAGATTGGTCAGAGACTCATTGGTGTCATTGTGTGTATTGCCAGACTAGGTCTTGGTTACAGAGTGAAGGGTGATGCTGCTCATACTATGTGGAACCTCATCTACATCATGGACAGCTTCTTCAGCTTCCTTCTCTTCTTAATAAATATGATGGATACCTTCATAATCATATAGAAGAGGTTGGGGCCCGGAGTAGTCATAGAAAGGTCCAGCACCCCAATAGTAGAGGAAAAGGTGGTCTGGTGACATCAAGAAGAAAACTCTGATCAATCTCTTAATCTCCATCATTAGAAAAATGGCGAGAAAAAAAATACTCCGGGATGGTGGAGGAGCTGTTGGTGTCAGTGTGGGAATGGACAGAACATGGGATGATGACACTGAAAGAACAATACGGCTTCATTCTACGATATGTCCAGGAGAGAACGGTACAAGAGAGAATTTTCTCTCTAATTAATGTCAGAAGAGCACTCGGAGAAAGCCTGTTCTGTGTTCTGAAAGAGCAGATGGAAGAGTTCTTTTTATGTGTTGCTAACATTATTACTCTATACCTAGTGACTCTATTACTGGCATGGTCCTAATACTCTACTTTAACTGACCACTGCACTCTATACACAGGGCTGTATATGACATGTGCCTGACATCTGCACTCTATTTATATTTATAAATACATAAGGGGGGATATGATCTCCATGTATAATACATAAGGGGGGGATATGATCTCCATGTATAATACATAAGGGGGGATATGATCTCCATGTATAATACATAAGGGGGATATGATCTCCATGTATAATACATAAGGGGGGATATGATCTCCATGTATAATACATAAGGAGGGATATGATCTCCATGTATAATACATAAGGGGGGATATGATCTCCATGTATAATACATAATAGGGGTGTCACGGTGTGCCAGGCTACCCTTCTCCCTCACTGCAGCTTCCCCCACCTCTCCCCCCTCTCGTCCTGTCGCAGCTCTTTGAGGCTGAGCCACCCGCACACAGCCTCGAAGCAGGCTGCGCGGGATGAGGGGAGGGGACCACTGTGACCCCCCCTCACCAGGAAATCCCAGCGGGGGGGCCGCTGGGAGGTCTCTGCGTGCCCCCGGTGAGCGCAGGGCTTCCCACGCTCGGTGCCTCGCCACAGACAAAGGCCGCACTCCCGGCGCGTGGCTGGAGTGAGGGGGGCGTGTCTCGTTGCCCCCGCAACGTGGCGCTGGGCCGGCCGTTGCCGGGGCAACCCAGAAGTGTCCCACGCGGCCTTTAAAACGGCCAGCGTTAGACCAGGCTCTCTCTCTCCCTACCTCCTACGCTGTCCGGCCGCTCTCCCTCGGCCCGCCGCTACTGCTGTCGTGGGAGGTCTGGGTGGGGACTGGGCCTCTGCAGGCATCCCCGCTGAGCGCTCTGCTTGAGCCCCCTCTTCCAAGGTCAGACCCTGTGGCCATGCTACCCCCGCTGCTGTTCCTGGCCGCTGTGAGGGCTCCTGCTGCTGATCGCGGGGCCCCTGGAGAAGCTGGCTGCTGTGAGGGCCCCTGCCTGCTGATTGCTGGCCCCTGGAGGAGATGGCCACTGTGAGGGCCCCTGCTGCTGATCACTGGGCCCCTGGAGAAGCTGGCTGCTGTGAGGGCCCCTGCCTGCTGATCGCTGGGCCACTAAAGGAGTTGGCCGCTGTGAGGGCCCCTGCCTGCTGATCGCTGTCAATTGAAACGCTGGCCGCTGTGAAGGCCGCCGTCCATTGCTGATGGTCCCTGGAAGCTGCCTGCTGCTAAGCGTCTGCAAGTCACCTACCTCCCCTCCCTGGAAGCCACCTGCTGCTGAGCGTCTGCAATCTGCCTACCGTGAGTGTCCCTAGAAGCCATGAACTGCCCCTAGTGTGCGCACAGGCTACTTGTGTCCTGAACTGTCCCTGTTGTGCGCACAGACCACTCGGATCCTGAACTGTCCCTGTTGTGTGTACCGACCCCCCCCCCCCAGTGTCCTGAACTGTCCTGTTGGGTGCACCGACCACCCGTGTCCTGAACTTTCCCCGTTGTGCTATGCCAGACTACACAGCTGGAGTCCCGTTGAATCCCCGTGAGCCCACTTACTGTGGGTGTCCCTACGAGCTGCATGTCACGGAGTGCCATGAACTGTTCTGATTGAGTGTCTTTCAGAGTTCAATAAAGCTTTGTGTGCTCCCCATCTTCTTTGTGTGTTCTGTCCTGCCTACGCTTCCGTTACAGGGGGATATGATCTCCATGTATAATACATAAGGGGGGATATGATCACCATGTATAATACATAAGGGGGGATATGATCACCATGTATAATACATAAGGGGGGATATGATCTCCATGTATAATACATAAGGGGGGATATGATCTCCATGTATAATACATAAGGGGGGATATGATCTCCATGTATAATACATAAGGGGGGATATGATCTCCATGTATAATACATAAGGAGGGGATATGATCTCCATGTATAATACATAAGGGGGGATATGATCTCCATGTATAATACATAAGGGGGGATATGATCTCCATGTATAATACATAAGGGGGGATATGATCTCCATGTATAATACATAAGGGGGATATGATCTCCATGTATAATACATAAGGGGGGATATGATCTCCATGTATAATACATAAGGGGGGGATATGATCTCCATGTATAATACATAAGGGGGGGATATGATCTCCATGTATAATACATAAGGGGGATATGATCTCCATGTATAATACATAAGGGGGGATATGATCTCCATGTATAATACATAAGGGGGGATATGATCTCCATGTATAATACATAAGGGGGGATATGATCTCCATGTATAATACATAAGGGGGATATGATCTCCATGTATAATACATAAGGGGGGATATGATCTCCATGTATAATACATAAGGGGGGATATGATCACCATGTATAATACATAAGGGGGGATATGATCTCCATGTATAATACATAAGGGGGGATATGATCTCCATGTATAATACATAAGGGGGGATATGATCACCATGTATAATACATAAGGGGGGATATGATCACCATGTATAATACATAAGGGGGGATATGATCTCCATGTATAATACATAAGGGGGGATATGATCTCCATATATAATACATAAGGGGGGATATGATCTCCATGTATAATACATAAGGGGGGATATGATCTCCATGTATAATACATAAGGGGGGATATGATCTCCATGTATAATACATAAGGGGGGATATGATCACCATGTATAATACATAAGGGGGGATATGATCTCCATGGATAATACATAAGGGGGGGATATGATCTCCATGTATAATACATAAGGGGGGATATGATCACCATGTATAATACATAAGGGGGGATATGATCACCATGTATAATACATAAGGGGGGATATGATCTCCATGTATAATACATAAGGGGGGTATGATCTTCATGTATAATACATAAGGGGGGATATGATCTCCATGTATAATACATAAGGGGGGATATGATCTCCATGTATAATACATAAGGAGGATATGATCTCCATGTATAATACATAAGGGGGGGGATATGATCTCCATGTATAATACATAAGGGGGGATATGATCTCCATGTATAATACATAAGGGGGGGGGATATGATCTCCATGTATAATACATAAGGGGGGGGGATATGATCTCCATGTATAATACATAAGGGGGATATGATCCCCATGTATAATACATAAGGGGGGATATGATCTCCATGTATAATACATAAGGGGGGATATGATCTCCATGTATAATACATAAGGGGGATATGATCTCCATGTATAATACATAAGGGGGGATATGATCTCCATGTATAATACATAAGGGGGGATATGATCTCCATGTATAATACATAAGGGGGATATGATCTCCATGTATAATACATAAGGGGGGGATATGATCACCATGTATAATACATAAGGGGGGGATATGATCTCCATGTATAATACATAAGGGGGGATATGATCACCATGTATAATACATAAGGGGGGATATGATCTCCATGTATAATACATAAGGGGGGATATGATCTCCATGTATAATACATAAGGGGGGATATGATCTCCATGTATAATACATAAGGGGGGATATGATCTCCATGTATAATACATAAGGGGGGATATGATCTTCATGTATAATACATAAGGGGGGATATGATCTCCATGTATAATACATAAGGGGGGATATGATCTCCATGTATAAAAACATCAGTGGTTCATATAGTGAACTCGGTGTAGAGCTATTCACCTGAGGCCATCACAGAGGACAAGGGGGCAAAGAAATGTAAATCTCCAAACACAGAAAGGTTTCTTCACAGTAAGAGCTGTGAAAATGTGGAATAGATTCCCTCAAGAGTTAGTTGTGGCCAGCTCAGTGGATTGCTGTAGGAAAGTCCTGGATTCTTTCTTGGATACACAGAATATAACTGGATATAACATTTATAGGTAAAGTTGATCCAGGGAATATCTGAGTACCTCTCGGGGGATCAGGAAGGAATTTTTTCCCTGCAGGAGCAAATTGGATCATGCTTTGCTGGGTTTTTTGCCTTCCTCTGGATCAACTGTGGGTGTAGGATTATAACCTTTTTTTTTTGGTTGAACTGGATGGACTTTTCTCTTTTTTCAGCCAGACTATGTAACTATACAACTGCTCCGCTGCACTCCACACCAATGTCTTTACACCCCAGTGTGTTTAAGACCAACTCGGTAGACTATGTGTTCTGGTTACTTGCATTACACCCCCTTCCAGTACCTTCAGACCAGCCAGGGATAACATTTCAAATGCTTTAATTAAAAAAGTGCAAAAGAGGAATTACAGAATCCAACATTCAAAGGCATAATTTTTCCCTAATTTCTTAACTCTAACTACAGGTTTTGTGCTGCCCTGGCATACCTGCAAAGGTAGTGTTCGTGTAATACAGAGTCCATCAGAGGCATTCTTCCAGGGCTGGTGACTTCACATTCAGGTAATAAAGAACGACATCCTTCTGCTCCTCTGGGGTGTTGTTCTCCATCGCTTTCCCTTACGGGCACATTCTCAGCTTTCTGGCAGGCCTAATATGTACTCTGGGACCCCTTTGCATCTCTTAGCTTTCTAGTTCCGGTCTTTGGGCTCTCTTGGGTACAGACCCATCTCTTTTATATTACACAGAACCAGTGAGTTGGACCAAGAAAAACCCACCAAGAAAACAAAAATACAGAGAAAGACATTAACTACTACCCTCCTGGCTTAGACAGCACCTAACTGGCTATTTCATACAGACTCCTGCACTCTGTATGGTGGGGTGTATATGACATAGCCCTGACCACTGAACTGTGTACAATGGACTGTAAATGACTTATTCCTGACCACTGCACTCTGTATTCAGGGTTGTATATGATATACTCCTGACCACTGCACTATGTATTCTGGGTTGTATATGATATACTCCTGACCACTGCACTATGTATTCTGGGTTGTATATAATAAACTCCTTACCACTGCATTCTGGGCTGTATATGATATACTCCTGACCACTGCCCTCTGTACACTGGGCTGTATATGATATACTCTTGACCACTGCACTCTGTATCCTGGGTTGTATATGATATACTCCTGACCACTGCCCTCTGTACACTGGGCTGTATATGATATACTCTTGACCACTGCACTCTGTATCCTGGGTTTTATATGATATACTCCTGACCACTGCCCTCTGTATTCTGGGTTGTATATGATATACTCCTGACCACTGCCTTCTGTACACTGGGCTGTATATGATATACTCCTGACCACTGCACTCTGTATCCTGGGCTGTATATGATATACTCTTGACCACTGCACTCTGTATCTTGGGCTGTATATGATATACTCCTGACCACTGCACTATGTATTCTGGGTTGTATATAATAAACTCCTTACCACTGCATTCTGGGCTGTATATGATATACTCTTGACCACTGCACTCTGTATTCTGGGTTGTATATGATATACTCCTGACCACTGCCTTCTGTACACTGGGCTGTATATTATATACTCCTGACCACTGCACTCTGTACCCTGAGCTGTATATGATATACTCCTGACCACTGCACTCTGTACTCTGGGTTGTATATGATATACTCCTGACCACTGCACTCTGTACTCTGGGTTGTATATGATATACTCCTGACCACTGCACTCTGTACTCTGGGCTGTATATGATATACTCCTGACCACTGCACTCTGTACTCTGGGCTGTATATGATATACTCCTGACCACTGCACTCTGTATCCTGGGCTGTATATGATATACTCCTGACCACTGCACTCTGTATCCTGGGCTGTATACGATATACTCTTGACCACTGCACTCTGTATCTTGGGCTGTATATGATATACTCCTGACCACTGCACTATGTATTCTGGGTTGTATATAATAAACTCCTTACCACTGCATTCTGGGCTGTATATGATATACTCTTGACCACTGCACTCTATCCTGGGTTGTATATGATATACTCCTGACCACTGCCCTCTGTACACTGGGCTGTATATGATATACTCTTGACCACTGCACTCTATTCTGGGCTGTATATGATATACTCCTGACCACTGCACTCTGTATTCTGGGTTGTATATGATATACTGTGGGTCATTATTCACTGTGAACTCTAAACTGATGACCTGTAAAAGGCTTTTAGCCATTTCCCAACCAACCTATAGCAGAAGTACTGATGCAGGGATGCACAAAATCACATACAAACACACACATATATATATATATATATATACACATATATACATATACACACACACACACACACACACACACACACACACACACACACACAGACACGTGATTGGCATTTTCGGGTAGGGGGAGGACGCATGCGCACGCTCCCTAGCTGCACCACTATTGGCTCCTTGGCAAGTAAATTACTCGGGACTCGGTGATCATCGGTGTAGCCCACAGGGGAGAGGCCTGTGTGTAAACAACTTAGATCTCTCCCCTGTCAGAATGAACATGCTGCTGTGTATTGCTCTGTACAGCACAGCAATACACAGCAGCATATTTACATAGTAAAACACACCCAGCACACTGGTAACCCCTTCCTGCCCAGTGCCATTAGTACAGTGTCAGTGCTTTTTATTAGCACTGATCACTGTATTGGTCTCACTGGGGATGTCAGTGACACCAAGTTAGTTCCCCTCCAGTGTCAGAATGTCCGCCGCAGTCCCGCTATAAGTCGCTGATCGCCGCCATTACTAGTAGAAAAAAAAAAATCCCAGTATCTATACCGTCATTGTTAAACGCTATAACTTTCATGTAAACCGATTCATTTACACGTATTGGGATTTATTTTTTAGCAAAGACACGGAGCAGAATATATTTTGGCCTAAATTTGTGAAGAAATTTTAATTTTTCAAATTTCTTTACTGGTCATGTTTAACCACATGCCACCCAGCCACTGTATAAATACGGCAGCAGGGCGGCATGGCTGGGCAAAAGCATGTTTTAAAACATGTGTTTTGAAAACAGGTAGCGGGCGCGCGCGAGGCGTGCCGCCGCCCTACCTGTCCCGCCGATCACAGCTGCGGATGTCAGTCGCCGGGTCACAGCCATTCGTTACCGGCTATGTCCCGGCGATCGGCGGCAAGCGCTGACAGAGAGCACAGCTGCAGTAGCTGTGCTTTCTGTCAGTTCCCTGACAGCTCCAGGACACGCTGATCAGAACAGAAGAGTTTCTCTCTCCCGATCAGCGGTGTTCCCTGCAGTACACCCCCCGCCCCCTAGTAAAACACTCCCCTCACACAGTTAACCCTTTCACTGAATAAACTTAACCCCTTCCTCCCCAGTGCCATTAGTGTCAGTGTTTTTTTTGCACTGATCACTGTATTGGTGTCACTGGGGATGTCAGTGACCCCAAGTCAGTACCCCCCAATGTCAGAATGTCCGCTGCAGTCCCCCCATAAGTCGCTGGTCGCTGCCATAAGTCACTGATCGCCGCCATTATTAGTATAAAAAAACCCTAAAAATCCCAGTATCTTTCCCGCCATTTGTAAACGCTATAACTTTCACGTAAACCAATTAATTTACACGTATTGGGGTTTTTTTTTAGCAAAGACATGTCGCAGAATGCATTTTGGCAGAAATTTATGACTAAATTTGATTTTTAAATTTTTTTTTACTGGACATGTTTTATAGCAAAAAGTCCAAAATATTGTTTTTTTTCCTCAAAATTGTCAGCTTTTTTTTTATAGCGGAAAAAATAAAAACCGCACAGGCAATCAAATACCACCAAAAGAAAGCTCAATTTGTGGGGAAAAAAAGGATGTAAATTTCATTTATGTACCGTATTGCATGACCGCGCAATTGTCCATTAAACTAGCACAGCGCTGTATAGCAGAAAAATGGTGTAAATTGCAGTATCTACACCATAGTTTGTAGACGCTATAACTTCCACACAAAGCAATCAATATACACTTATTGGGATTTTTTTTACCAAAAACATGGAGCAGAATACATTTTGGCCTAAATTTATAACCAACTTTGAGTTTACTATATATTTTTTATAGCTGAAAGTAACAAATATTGTTTTTCTTCAAAATTTTTGGTCTTTTTTTGTTTACAGCGTGAAAAATAAAAAGCGCACAGGTAATCAAATTACACCGAAAGAAAGCTATATTTGTGTGAAAAAAAGGACGTAAATTTAGTTTGGGTGCAGCATTGCATGACCGCGCAATTATCAGTTGAATTAGTGCAGCGCCGAGTAGCAAAAAGAGGCGTGGTCATTAAGGGGGGTAAATCCTCAGGAGGGCAAGTGGTTAATAGCAAAAAGTCAAAAATATCGTTTTTTTTCACAAAATTGTAGGTCTGTTTTTGTTTATAGCGCAAAAAGTAAAAAACGCACAGGCGATCAAATACCACTAAAATAACGCTCAATTTGTGGGGAAAAAAGGACGTAAATTTATTTTGGGTGCAGGGTTGCATGACCGCGCAATTGTCAGTTAAATTGACGCAGCGCCATATCACAAAAAATGGCCTGGTCAGGAAGGGGGGGAAATCCTCTGGAGGGCGAGGGGTTAAAGCGTCACCTATGAGCAATATTTGAATACCGAAGTCTGTTGTCATTGCACCGCCACACACAATTTTTTTTCATTCAATAAACTTTATTTTTAACAAGACTGAAGCATAAAAATCAGTAAACAGTAAAGGAAGAAATCCGATTGGTCAGGAAGATCCCTTGTCGGGAATGTGGGGGTGGAGTCATTATAATTGGTGTACAATACAATACACAACGTGTAACATTATTATAACAAAGTATTGTAGAAAAGATCCCAACATAGAAAATGGGGGAAAGGAGGAAATAAAGGCGGATATGAAGGGGGATCTGTGTACGGGGAACACCTTAACAATCACCACCTTTTTCTTTGGCAACTAGATGGCAAGATTTCCTATGATACTTAGCGCCATCTAGTGACCACATGCAGTATTTTCGGTTTTAAGTCAATGGTTGGTTTGATACCATAGGTTTGATTAACTTCTGTCCTTTAAAGTCCATTGTACTCATAAGTGGCGGAGTATGATCTCAGTTATTAGCATGAAATCATGCCTGACTAAGGAAACTAAGGGGTCTATTGAGTGGCCATATATGTTCCTGAAATACCTCAATTGAAAAAATTTGAAAGTGAAATCACATTATGGCCACCAGATGGAGCTGACAATTATAGGAAATAAAACATGGCCAATATTTATTATGGCTGGACGAAAGCTTGTCTAATTTATCCGATGAATTTGTAATTTGTCTAAATGGTTAGGAAATCCTGTACCACACCAATGACAGGTCAGGACTCCATTTTTATTCTTCTCCTGCTATCAATGGGCAACCCGGTCCCACACTTCATCCATGTCTTTGGGGACCTCTGATCTCCTTATGGACTGTTTCTTCCATGATGAAGATCAGCCATGGAGTATATCTGAGGTGTATATCAGGGTGTGCTTCTTCCCCACGGGAGCTGGGATGTCCAGCAACATTCATCTAGAAGACATTTCCCGCACTCAAGGCACGAATACACCTCCAGGGTTGTGTGGGACCCCTGATGCACAGGAAGACAGGATTTCACTGAGGAACATTTCCCTCACTCAGGACAGGAAAGTGGCTTCTCCTTCGTGTGAGATCTCTGATGTCTGTAAAGATTGGACTTCACTGAAAAACATCTCCCGCACTCAGGACAGGAATACGGTTTCTCCCCCGTGTGCAATCTCTGATGTGTGGAAAGATAGGACTTCTTTGAAAAACATTTCCCGCACTCAGGACAGGAATACTGCTTCTCACTTGGGTGAGATCTCTGATGTCTAGGATAAAAGGACTTGTCTGAAAAACATTTCCCGCATTCAGAACAGGAGTACGTTTTTTGCCCTGTCTGAACACTCTGATGTGATTTTAATACAGAAGATTTCCCGCACTCAGGACAGGAAAAGGTCTTCTCCCCCATGTGCAATTTCTGATGTGTGTAAAGATTGGACCTATCTGAAAAACATTTTCCGCACTCAAGGCAGGAATACGGCTTTTCTCCCGTGTGCAATCTCTGATGTGTGTAAAGATGGGACTTATCCGAAAAACATTTCCCACACTCAGGACAAGAATACGGTTTCTCCCCTGTGTGAGATCTCTGATGTTTGTAAAGATTGGACTTTACTGAAAAACATTTCCCGCACTCAAGACAGGAATACGGCTTCTCCCCAGTGTGTAGTCTCTGATGTGTGTAAAGATTGGACTTATCTGAAAAACATTTCCCACACTCAAGACAGGAATATGGCTTCTCCCCCGTGTGGGACCTATGATGTGTGTCAAGTTGTGATTTCTCTACATAGCATTTCCCGCACTCAGGACAGGAATACGGCTTCTCACTTGCGTGCAATCTCTGATGTCTGTTAAAATGTGACTTAAGTAAAAAACATTTCCCGCACTCAGGACAGGAATAAGGCTTTACCCCCGTGTGAGACTTCTGATGTGTGACAAGTACTGATTTCTCTACAAAGCATTTTCCGCACTCAGGACAGGAATATGGCTTCTCACCTGTGTGATATCTGTGATGTCTGGAAAGATGGGACTTCTTTAAAAAACATTTCCCGCACTCAGGGCAGGAATACGGTTTCTCCCCCGTGTGAGATCTTTTATGCTCATCAAGATTGAATTTAAAATGGAAACCTTTCCCGCACTCAGTGCAGGAGAACCTCTTTTCTATTGGAAGTCCAGCCTGGTCCCGCACAGTCTGAGGTTCCTCAGGATACGAGGAATACGATGGTCCATCTACACTGGGTGGTGCCGGATGGACATTGGAGGGAGCCGGGTTTTCTCCTGGACTATACTGTGCGATGTCCTCATCTTCTACTTTCCAGTCTGGAGACAAAGTGAGACAATCCTCGGAGGTTTTCCTCATCTCCCAGCCATGGACTAAAATACAAAGACAAAGAGGATTACTAGACAGGAGCTGATTGGTTCCCCCAAACAAGGACTCCGCCCACATCAGGCAGCTTGGTCTCTGAGGAGCTTACAATTCCACCCTCAAGGGAACTAGGAAATGGCTCCTCTGATCTCCTACCAGGTCATTTCTTTATTCATGGACCTTAGTCAGAGAGTGAGGAAACAACTAGAACTGTCTTTTATAGGAGGGACAGTGATGAGGGGATTATAGGACGAGGGTCCCCACCCCCTCTATCACTCATCGCCATCTTCCCAACACAAGAAGTACTGCACTTCCTTATTTACTCCATGATTTAGTCATGAAGAACAGCGGGGCTGAGCCCCACCAGAGGTCAGAGAGTGAGGATGGGGGGAGAACAACCAAGATGAAGACTGGACTGATCCTGAAGACCATCGTTGGGTTATTGCCATCTTCCCAACACAAGAAGGCAGGTTGGAAATGTGTAGTTAGTTTTCCAGCAGCCGACCAAGGCTGGGGAAAGGGATAAACATGTTAAGCTCAGTTCCTAGGCTTTCAGTTTTGGGGGGCCCTCATGTTATATAAATAAGAGGGACAGCTGAGATCGGGGGCATCGGCCTCACCGGAGAACGGGTCGTAGGTGTAGTGCTTATGAGCAATAGAGACATGGAAGCTGTAGGTGACAGCCATCTTGTTAGGGTCTCAGCTATTTAGTTTTCATGAGCAGTGACCTTCCTCCCTCCCGCCTCCTGCAAACTATGGAATTTGTAGCTGTAAGTTTTAAGGAACTTCAAAAGAGCCTCTTAGCTAAAAACAAAATAGACGCCAGAATCCAGACCTGGTCAAAGCTGTAAAACATTTATTGAGGTGTGCAGGATGTCCGTTTTCATGAACCATGAAAAACTCTTCCCCCTGACCTATCATAAAACCATAATAACTCAATCAAGCAGTCACACATGACCTGTAAGGCCATTAACGCTCTAGAAATGCAGAGCATGCCATAAAACGTCTATTCCACATATTAACAATGCCACATACAATTCATAGCATTTAACAGGAACAGTACACATTAATATTAGGTATATATTTGAATAGGGAATATCATAACAAACAAATCAAGGTCCTACATGACTACCCTAGCGCATATGAAAGGCAGTCTCCTCCCTCCTCGGTGACAAAGGTACGCTGTGTTTGGTTTCCCTGGATATGAAATGTAATTCTGAGTAATAACCTGTCAGTTTCTAGAATACCACCTGCACATATTATTATTATACAGGATTTATATAGCGCCAACAGTTTGCGCAGCGCTTTACAATATAAGGGAGACAGTACAATTACAATACATTTCAGTACAGAAGGAATAGGAGGGCCTGTCTCATGGAGCTTACAATCTGAAGGAAGGGGGAGGTGATACAAAAGGTGATAGCTGCGGGGGGCGATCTGGTGGAGGTGATTCAAGTGCAGTTCTTAGGTGGAGGTGGGGTAGGCGTCCCCGAATAAGTGCATTTTTAAAGATCGCCTAACGGCAGACATGGTGGGGGCTGACCAGACATGCTGTGGTAGGGAGTTCCAGAGGATGGGAGAGGCTCTGGAGAAGTCCTGGAGGCAAGAGTGGGAGGAGGTGATGAGGGAGCTAGAGAGGAAGATATCTTGGGAGGAGCGGAGTGGGTGGTATCTGTGGATGAGGTTGGTGATGTAGCTAGGGGCAGTGTTGTGGATGGCTTTGTATGCTGTGGTTAATATTTAGAATTTTATACGTTGATTTATTAACCACTTGCCGCCCAGCCACTGTAGATATACGGCGGCAGGGTGGCACTCGCAGGCAAAACCAAGTTTTAAAACGTGTGTTTTGTAAACAAATAGGGGGCTCGCGCGAGGCGCGCCGCCGCCCTATCTGTCCCGCCGATCACCGCCGCAGATGTGACTCGCCGGGTCACAGCCAGTCCTTAGCGGCTGTTTCCCGGCGATCGGCGGCAAACAGCGAGACAGCACAGCTGCAGTAGCTGTGCTGTCTGTCACTTCCCTGTCAGCTCGAGGACGAGCTGATCGAGAAAGAACAGTTTCTCTTTCTCGATCAGCCTTGTCCCGTCCAGTACACCCCCCCCGCCCCCTAGTAAAACACTCCCCTCACTCCTATAACCTTTCCCTGCTAAATAAAGTTAACCCCTTCCTCCCCAGTGCCATTAGTACAGTGTCAGTGTTTTTTTTTTTGCACTGATCACTGTATTAGTGTTTTTGGGGATGTCAGTGACCCCAAGTCAGTACCCCCCAATGTCAGAATGTCCGCCGCAGTCCCGCCATAAGTCGCTGATCGCCGCCATAATTCGCTGAGCGCCGCCATTATTAGTATAAAAAAACCCCTAAAAATCCCAGTATCTTTCCCGCCATTTGTAAACGCTATAACTTTCACGTAAACCAATTAATTTACACGTATTGGTTTTTTTTTAGCAAAGACATGTCACAGAATGCATTTTGGCAGAAATTTATCACTAAATTTGATTTTTGCATTTTTTTTTTACTGGACATGTTTTATAGCAAAAAGTCCAAAATATTGTTTTTTTTTTCCTCAAAATTGTCAGACTTTTTTTTATAGCGCAAAAAATAAAAACCGCACAGGCGATCAATACCACCAAAAGAAAGCTCAATTTGTGGGGAAAAAAGGATGTAAATTTCATTTATGTACCGTATTGCATGACCGCGCAATTGTCCGTTAAACTAGTGCAGCTCTGTATAGCAGAAAAATGGTGTAAATTGCAGTATCTATACCATAGTTTGTAGACGCTATAACTTCCACACAAAGCAATCAATATACACTTATTGGGATTTTTTTTACCAAAAACATGGAGCAAAATACATTTTGGCCTAAATTTATAACTAACTTTGAGTTTACTATATATTTTTTATAGCTGAAAATAAAAAATATTGTTTTTCTTCAAAATTTTTGGCCTTTTTTTGTTTATAGGGTGAAAAATAAAAAGCGCACAGGTGATCAAATACCACCGAAAGAAAGCTCTATTTGTGTGAGAAAAAGGACGTAAATTTCGTTTGGGTGCAGCATTGCATGACCGCGCAATTATCAGTTCAATTAGTGCAGCGCCGAGTAGCAAAAAGAGGCGTGGTCATTAAGGGGGGTAAATCCTCAGGAGGGCAAGTGGTTAATGAATATTTGGTTGTAGTCGCACTGTTTCTGAGAACTGCTGTACATCTGTGTTGCATGGAGTCACCCAACTTCTGGCCCCTGTGATCAGGTATTCCAGCCCAGGATGATTGGACCACATTCCACAGTTCTTCTCTATTTCTTGGTCATTAAGGGGGGTAAATCCTCAGGAGGGCAAGTGGTTAATATTAGTATAAAACTTTATTTGGGGATCGGTCATAAACGTAGAGGCCTCCCAGCACACGTCCCTTAAACCGGATTATTGGTCAGATGGTCTCACGTATCATCCCAGTCATCCCCCTGCAGAGCAGGAACCACAGAAATCCATTGCGTTCGGCATTTCTCTAAAGACTTGGGTCTGGTGACAAAGAGCTCCTTATATACCTCAGATAGAGATTTCTAATGAGTATCAGAACTAAGCAATTGCTCCAGCTCTGAAGACCTGGCAACTAGGGTAGTACCACCAAACTGTGCCACAAAAGCATGATGGAACTGAAGGTAGCGAACAAAACACCAGTTAGGAAGGTTAAACTTGAGTACGAGTTCCTCAAAAAGGCGAGAAGACTATCTGCCCTCAGTATGTCTTTCAGTTGGTTAATCCCTTTGGTAGCCCCGATTGAGGGGTCAAGGATGGCATTCAGATGCTGCAAATGGGGACTGAACCATAACGGGGAGGCAGGCGAGTGTCCCGCTCCTTCTGATTGGGTTAACTTTATCCCAGGCACACAGAGTGACTTTCATAGAACCCGTTATAGGGGTTAAAACCTCGGGACCTCTACAGAGTAAATTGTATAGCCCCTCATAAGAGCCCACTATCGCAGCTTCAAGTACAGTGGCTGCATCCTCCTTATCTCTCAGAAGCCAACGGTGGGCGAAGACCGTCTGACTCGCTAAAAAGTACTTGTATAAATAGGGGCGCATAAGACCACCCTGCTCCTTCCCATCTTTTCTTCTTGCAGTTATGCCTGGTTCAGCAGAATACAAGAGGATGAGCAAAAATGAAGTACTTGCCGAGTGCGAAGTAAGAGGAATTGATGTCGGTGGCAAGAATCGTGAAAGTTTGATTCATGCCCTACAGGAGTATGATATCCGGGCAGACCAAGACCTGGGGGAACCTGAAACTGAAGGGGTTCCCACCACCTCCGATCCCATTGGTTCAGATACGGCCTCGCAGGATGGGCAGAGACTGACACTGGAGTACCACAGAATGTCACCTCCACTCCGCAGCATGAGCAGGCCAGCACCAGAGTGCCTGTAAGCGGCATAGACTCTCCTCACATGCAGGAAGCCCTGAAATACATCATGGAGATGGATCCTCTGGTATACCTGCAGTTCCTTGAATGCCAAGCAGCGGCTGAGAGAGAGGAACGCCCGGCAGCGGCTGAGAGAGAGGAACGCCAGGCAGCGGCTGAGAGAGAGGAACGCCAGGCAGCGGCTGAGAGAGAGAGAAACGCCAGGCAGCGGCTGAGAGAGAGGAACACCAGGCAGCGGCTGAGAGAGAGGAACACCAGGCAGCGGCTGAGAGAGAGGAACACCAGGCAGCGGCTGAGAGAGAGGAACACCAGGCAGCGGCTGAGAGAGAGGAACACCAGGCAGCGGCTGAGAGAGAGGAACACCAGGCAGCGGCTGAGAGAGAGGAACACCAGGCAGCGGCTGAGAGAGAGGAACACCAGGCAGCGGCTGAGAGAGAGGAACACCAGGCAGCGGCTGAGAGAGAGGAACACCAGGCAGCGGCTGAGAGAGAGGAACACCAGGCAGCGGCTGAGAGAGAGGAACACCAGGCAGCGGCTGAGAGAGAGGAACACCAGGCAGCGGCTGAGAGAGAGGAACACCAGGCAGCGGCTGAGAGAGAGGAACACCAGGCAGCGGCTGAGAGAGAGGAACACCAGGCAGCGGCTGAGAGAGAGGAACACCAAGCAGCGGCTGAGAGAGAGGAACACCAGGCAGCGGCTGAGAGAGAGGAACGCCAGGCAGCGGCTGAGAGAGAGGAACGCCAGGCAGCGGCTGAGAGAGAGGAACGCCAGGCAGCGGCTGAGAGAGAGGAACGCCAGGCAGCGGCTGAGAGAGAGGAACACCAGGCAGCGGCTGAGAGAGAGGAACACCAGGCAGCGGCTGAGAGAGAGGAACACCAGGCAGCGGCTGAGAGAGAGGAACACCAGGCAGCGGCTGAGAGAGAGGAACACCAGGCAGCGGCTGAGAGAGAGGAACACCAGGCAGCGGCTGACAGAGAGGAACGCCAGGCAGCGGCTGACAGAGAGGAACGCCAGGCAGCGGCTGACAGAGAGGAACGCCAGGCAGCGGCTGACAGAGAGGAACGCCAGGCAGCGGCTGACAGAGAGGAACGCCAGGCAGCGGCTGACAGAGAGGAACGCCAAGCAGCGGCTGACAGAGAGGAACGCCAAGCAGCGGCTGAGAGAGAGGAACGCCAGGCAGCGGCTGAGAGAGAGGAACGCCAGGCAGCGGCTGAGAGAGAGGAACGCCAGGCAGCGGCTGAGAGAGAGGAACGCCAGGCAGCGGCTGAGAGAGAGGAACGCCAGGCAGCGGCTGAGAGAAAGACTGCCCAAAGGAAAGCTGATCATTGGCACAAAGTGGAAATGGCAAGGCTCCAGCATCAGTGACAGGTTCAGAACCTCGGGTCCTTCGAGCACAGGGACGCCTCTCTGCCTGTGGGCCTGGCAGCCAAATTTCCGGTAATGGAAAAGGACAGTGACATTGACGTGTACTTACTGTCGTTTGAAAAAAACTTGCCATCAGTACCATCTGCCCCAAGCTCAATGGGCTCGGTACCTGACACCAGGGATACAAGGCAAGGCCCTGGATGTCTGTCGAATTGCCAACGGAACAGGACAATGATTATGAAGCTCTAAAAAGACCCAATTGTGCGGAAGTATCAGCTGACCCCGGAAGTGTTCCGGAAGCGGTTTAGGTCCTTGCAAAACGGACCTGGGGACTCATACCCAGATGTGGTAAGTCGCTTATGCACCACATTTCAGCAGTGGACCAGCGGACTGAAAGCTGACTCCAAGTCCCTGGTGGATCACATGATCCGAGATCACTTCCTACACGCCTGTCCTGTAGATGTCAGACAGTTTGTATTGGAGAGAGGACCGGCATCTGCCAAGGAAGCAGAACTGGCAGGTACCTATGTCCACACACGGGTATCTGACCATTGCAAGGCTCCTCCGAATGGCTGGAAAGGAGGGAAATTGTCCATGGCAACCCCTCCTACATCGGTGAGTCTAGTTTCCCACCAACCAGCACCTGAAGTCCCAGGTGTCCCAGCAATCTCCATTTACACCCGCAGATGCTACAGCTGTGGGAAACCCGGACATCTCAGGACGCAGTGTCCTAAAACACTATAGACCAGTGTCCAGACCTGGTCAGAGCTGTAAAAGGATGTGTGTAGGATGTCTGATTCCACAAACCATGAAAACGTTTCCTTCTCACCTACCGTAAACCCATAATAACTCAGACAAGCAGTCACACATGATGTGTAAGGCCATGAAAGCTCTAGGAATGCATAGCATGCCATAAAATTCCACATGCAATGCCAGAACCCCACATTCACTATATCCGCTCTCCCCGGACCCTGCATTCACTATATCCGCTCTCCCCGGACCCTGCATTCACTATATCCGCTCTCCCCGGACCCCGCATTCACTATATCCAGTCTCCCCGGACCCCGCATTCACTATATCCAGTCTCCCCAGACCCCGCATTCACTATATCCGCTCTCCCCAGACCCCGCATTCACTATATCCCCTCTCCCCGGACCCCGCATTCACTATATCCCCTCTCCCCGGACCCCGCATTCACTATATCCCCTCTCCCCGGACCCCGCATTCACTATATCCCCTCTCCCCGGACCCCGCATTCACTATATCCACTCTCCCCGGACCCCGCATTCACTATATCCACTCTCCCCGGACCCCGCATTTACTATATCCAGTCTCCCCGGACCCCGCATTCACTATATCCAGTCTCCCCGGACCCCGCATTCACTATATCCCCTCTCCCCGGACCCCGCATTCACTATATCCGCTCTCCCCGGACCCCGCATTCACTATATCCGCTCTCCCCGGACCCCGCATTCACTATATCCGCTCTCCCCGGACCCCGCATTCACTATATCCGCTCTCCCCGGACCCCGCATTCACTATATCCACTCTCCCCGGACCCCGCATTCACTATATCCGCTCTCCCCGGACCCTGCATTCACTATATCCGCTCTCCCCGGACCCCGCATTCACTATATCCGCTCTCCCCGGACCCCACATTCACTATATCCAGTCTCCCCGAACCCCGCATTCACTATATCCGCTCTCCCCGGACCCCGCATTCACTATATCCGCTCTCCCCGGACCCCGCATTCACTATATCTGCTCTCCCCGGACCATGCATTCACTATATCTAGTCTCCCTGGACCCTGCATTCACTATATCCACTCTCCCTGGACCCTACATTCACTATATCCACTCTCCCTGGACCCTGCATTCACTATATCTGGTCTCCCCAGACCCCACATTCACTATATCCGTCTCCCACAGTACACAGAACATGGAATGCAATTATATTAGTAAATCTAAACTGCTAAATCCCTTTTCTCATCAGAGGTATAGAGCAATCTTGTGACTTCTCCAGCAGAACACTGGTTAAAGCTTGTAGGAGGAGTTTTCATTCTGTTCTAGGAGGATGCAGAACCCATGACCCTCTGTCTGGACAGTACTGATTGGCCCTGTGCTGATCACATGCACTCTCCCAAGAAATAAAAACAAAAAAAACCCTCTCTAGCAATACACACCAAATTGAACATGTGCAGAGTGTCTCCACACAGTGTCTTATCGGGTGATAAGAGGGGGACACTGTAAGAAAGGGAGGATCAGAGAGGACAGGATCAAACAGCATTTTTACACAATGCAGAGGATTAACCCCTTAGGTTCCATAGTGAGTGTAACAAGCATGCTTTACTGTATATACAGACTGATTGTACTGTAAGTTTAACATTAGGTATATATTTGAATACGGAATATAAATCGCATACATCAAGGTCATATGTGACTACCCTAGCGTATACGAAAAGGTGAGAAAACAGTCTCCTCCCTCCTGGGTGACAAAAGTAAGCGGTGTTTGGTATCCCTGAGTTCAAAATATAATTCTGAATAATATTCTGCCAGTTTATAGAATACCTCCTGCACATATTGGAAGTTATTAAAGTGGAGCTCCACCCAAAAGGGGAAGTTCCACTTTAATGCTTTGTCCCCCGCTCCCCATTAAGGATTGGCACCTTTGGGGAGCACGTAACCGAATTTAACAGGTACCCTCTCCCACTTCTGCTGAGATTTGCTAGGCCAGTGGTCTCCAAACTATGGCCTTCCAGGTGTTGAGGAAGTGCAAGTCCCATGAGGCCTTGCAAGACTTTAACAGCCACAGGCAAGACTCCCAGAGGCAGAGGCATGATGGGACTTGTAGTACTTCAACAGCTGGCGGGCCATAGCTTGGAGACCCCTGGCCTAGGCGATCGGAAACAGAAGTTGTCCTCCCCCCTCCCTCCCCGTAGTCTTCTGGGACACGTGACAGGTCCCAGAAGACTACAGGACCATTCACAAAGAACAGCACTACTTAAGCATGCGCAGTGGGCACCTGTCTGTGAAGCTGCAAGCTGTCCCAGCCAGGTGCCTGCACTAAAGATGCTGGCGCTGAGGAGAGAAGGCGGCCGGTGAAACCAGCCGTGGGGAGGACACCGCTGGACCGAGGGACAGGTAAGTGTATGTTAAAAGTCAGTTTTTGTAGCTATTGACATTTTTTTTTTTATTCAACTGGAACTCCGCTTTATTATTGGTGTAAAACTGTATTTGGGAATTTGTTGTAAACGCGGAGGCCTCCCAGCAGCCATCCCTTAACCCCTTCACGCCGGCGCCTCCCGGCCCTTTAAGAGGTGGGGAGGTGGGGCAGGGTTTAGGGTCACATGATCGGGAAAGGTCTCACTCGTAAGAGGAGATCGGGACCTTTCCGTGAGTACTGGATGTGTGTGCTGGGAACGCACAGGGCACGCGCTCTCGGCACATATGTCCTTTTTAAATAGAGTGCAAATGTGCGGCCGCTTGGCATCTAGGCCCAGACGCCGGGAGGCCGCACATTTCTGTGTGGCCGGCGTGAAGAGGTTAAACCAGATTATTGGTCAGATGGTCTCTGATGACACCCCTTTGATATCACAGAAAGGGGGTGGCAGGACCTGGTAAGGAAGCTCTCGTTTTAACATCAACCAAGGAACACCCAAGACAGCCACGGCAATGTTTTTGCTCAGACAATTGGACTCTGCTAAAACCAAGGACTTTGCAAGCATTCTGCCTTTTTATCACCTTCCTTTTATTTCTCTGCCGCTTTATTGTTCTCTTTATCTCGTTGTAACATCCCTTTCTGTAAATATTTTAATTGCACTATTTGACCTTTTCATTAACCACTTCCAGACCGGACACTTTTACCCCCTTCCTGACCAGGGCAATTTTCAGCTTTCAGCGCTATCATGCTTTGAATGACAATTGCGCGGTCATGCAACACTGTACCCAAATGAATTTTTTACCATTTTTTTGAGACAGATAAAGCTTTATTTTGGTGGTATTTATTCACCGCTGGGATTTTTATTTTTTTTTGCTATGTAAATGAAAAAGTCCAAAAATTTTGAAAAAAAGTGTTTTTTTAAATAAAATTTTGCAAATAAATAATATTTCATCATAAATCTTGGCCAAAATTTATTCCATTATCTTTTTAGTAAAAAAATCCAAATTAGTTTATAACCAAAAATTATAATTTTTAAACATTTTTTTTTACATTTTTATTTTATTTTTTTTATATTATTATTTTTTATTTATTTTTTTTTTACATACTGTCACCCTAGCAGTACAGTGTCACCATGGTGACACTGTACTATTTGTGGGGGGTGATGAATTTTTTTTTTTTTTTCTTACACTGATTGCTTTTACACCCATATAGGATGTAAAAGCAATCATTTCTCTTTCTCTCTGGCTGCATTCTTGCACTCATTGAGAAGTACTTTGAGAGCTGTGATTGGTCACAGCTTGTCACATGGTACAAGGCTGTTGTGAATAGCCTTGTACCATGTGACCTCTGTGATCATTCACAGATTTCACACGTAGTAAGCAATGATGTCACAAGTGACATCTTGCTTACTACTTTGCATGTGATCACCGATTGGCCAATCAGTGATCACATGATCGGGACCTCGTACAGAGGTCCCGTCCGACGATCGGTGTTTCACTGTGTCCGGAGGACACAGCGGGCACCGGATCGCGGTGCTGCGCGCTCCCAGGGAGCGCGCACAAGCAGGGTGTGGGGAGGCCATTTATAAACGGCTACCCGACCCTGCACTGCCACCGTCCGGCCGTTTATATGCAATGGCCAGTCGGGAAGTGGTTAAAACTCTCTCAAAAGGCCTTTAATGCAAACTAAAGAATCTGTGTCTCTTGAATAGTGTTCCTGCATGTAATAATTCTCTGAATATCCCTGTCTGTGGTGACAGTGTGTGTTACAGACGTTCATTGTTCTCCTTTTGCTCTTGCCAACATTGTGAAGGGTTGATAGGCCCGAAGCTATCTGGTGGCAGTTTGGAGTTTAAAGGGTTAATTTCCTAATGCACTAACCCAGTGACAATCGCTCTCAGGCCGCTGGCATATAGATTGTGGTCCGGCGAGCTTACGCAAGTGACAGCGTGCCGTGTGTGATTGGCTGGTCCTTTGTCACTAGTTGGTGAGAAGGGCAGGGGTCGGGCACTGCGTTGAGTCACGGTGGGTATAAGTGGACGACAGACTCACCTGTTGGTGCAAATGCAGCGCTGAAGAAACCTGGGATCACGGAGATTGTACAAGCCGTGCACATTGCCATTATGGACTAACGTCATGGAGAGATACCTGGACCACTATACTGTCTTTGTCATGTACTGTCATGCTGCATTAGCCACCTAAACCTGGTCTGAAGTTAATCAGAGGGGTACATGTCAGTTCTGGTGTATTCCAAAGAACCTGGGTCTGTATTTTCACTATGCAGTATGAAGCAACACTACTACAAGAGGGTTAACTCGGCACGACACAACTGGAGGAGTGTATTTGCTATGGGTAACCAAGTGGAGAAACCAGCTACAAGCAACCAATGGTTAGGCATGGTACCTGGTGAGGTGACATATCCTCCGGTAGTGAGGGGGTCATTGTCTGACTTCCTCCTTAGCAGTCCATCCTCCGGTAGTGAGGGGGTCATTGTCTGACTTCCTCCCTAGCAGTCTGTCCTCCGGTAGTGAAGGGGACATTGTCTGGCCGTAGTGAGGGGGTCATTGTCTGGCTTCCTCCCTAGCAGTCTGTCTTCCGATAGTGGGGGGCATTGTCTGGCCATAGTGAGGGGGGCATTGTCTGACTTCCTCCCTAGCACTCTGTCCTCCGGTAGTGAGGGGGACATTGTCTGACCATAGAGAGGGGGTCATGGACTTCCTCCCTAGCAGTATGTCCTCTGGTAGGGAGGGGGACATTGTCTGGCCATAGTAAGGGGGACATTGTCTGGCAGTAGTGAGGGGGTCATTGCCTGATTTCCTCCCTAGCAGTCCGCCCCCCGGTAGTGAGGGGGACATTGTCTGACTTCCTCCCTAGCAGTCCATCCTCCGGTAGGGAGGGGGACATTGTCTGGCCATAGTGAGGGGGTAATTTTCTGGCTTCCTCCCTAGCAGTCCATCTCCCATGGCAACCGACAGCAGACTAGCATTAGAGATCTATGGCCTGGTCACGTGGTACAGGAAGGAAAGAGTTAAGTGAGAGCACTCATGAGGTCTGCACTAGGTTCCTTGCAGGATCCCATTCTGTTACTGGGAGTGAGGTAACAAAAGTACGCTGGACTGGTGGAGTGGGCGCAGACTCAGTACGTCCCTCCTAATGCAACATGGGACAAGTCACTGTTCAGAGAAACTCTACACTTTATTACAGCACACAGTGGAAGCTCATCTCTCAGTCGGGGAACTGCCTTAAAGTGTTACTAAACCCACAACAGTACAATCAGTCAGTATATGCAGTAAAGCATGCTTGTTATGCTCACTGTGGGACCTAAGGGGTTAATCCTCCGCACTGTGTAAAAAGGCTGTTTGATCCTCTCTGCTGTGATCCTCCCCTTCTTCTGCTGTCCCCAATCCATCTACTGAGAGTACAGAGCCCCAGGAGGCACTCTGCACATGCTCAGTTTAGTGAGTATTGCTGTAGAGTTTTTTAGTTTGGGATGGTGCGCATGTGATCAACACAAGGCCAATCAGCACTGTCCAGACCCTCTGTCAGGAGTTATGCAGCCTCATAGAACAGTCAAAAGAGAATGAAAGTTCCTCCTACAAGCTTTAACCAGTGCTCAGCCAGACACTGATAGAAGTTACAAGACTGCTCTATACTGCTGATAAGAAAAAGGTATTTAGCAGTTTATATTTACTAAAATAATTGCATTTTCATGTTGTGTGTACTGTGGGAGACCAGATATAGTGAATGCAGGGTCCAGGGAGAGTGAATATAGTGCATGCAGGGTCCGTGGAGAGCGGATATAGTGAATGCGGGGTCCGTGGAAAGCGGATATAGTGAATGCGGGGTCCGTGGAGAGCGGATATAGTGAATGCGGGGTCCGTGGAGAGCGGATATAGTGAATGCGGGGTCCAGGGAGACGAAGCCAGTGAATGCGGGGTCCAGGGAGACGAAGCCAGTGAATGCGGGGTCCAGGGAGACGAAGCCAGTGAATGCGGGGTCCAGGGAGAGCAGATATAGTGAATGCGGGGTCCAGGGAGAGCGGATATAGTAAATGCGGGGTCCAGGGAGAGCGGATATAGTGAATGCCGGGTCCGGAGAGAGCGGATATAGTGAATGTGGGGTCCAGGGAGAGCGGATATAGTGAATGCGGGGTCCGGGGAGAGCGGATATAGTGAATGCGGGTTCCAGGGAGAGCGGATATAGTGAATGCGGGTTCCAGGGAGAGCGGATATAGTGAATGCGGGTTCCAGGGAGAGCGGATACAATGAATGCGGGGTCCGGGGAGAGCGGATATAGTGAATGCAGGATCCGGGGAGAGCGGATATAGTGAATGCAGGGTCCGGGAAGAATGGATATAGTGAATGCAGGGTCCGGGGAGAGTGGATATAGTGAATGTGGGGTCCTGGGTTTAGTAACACTTTAATGTTAGATGTTTTACATGACTGCAGTCACTGCCTGGTCCCGGACAGCGATGAGCATGCTTGGTGCAGAGTGTACCACCATGTGAACAGGCGCAGATGACCCCGTTCCCACACTTCTTTATTTAGTCAATGATTTAGTCATGAAGAACAGCGGGGCTGAGCCCCACCAGAGGTCAGAGAGTGAGGATGGGAGGAGAACAACCAAGATGAAGACTAGACTGATCCTGAAGACCACCATCATTGGGGTATTGACTCCTCCCTCATTATCACTTTCTGTTTAAGGGTCCAAAGTTGGAGGATGTTACCACATTTCTTATCAACACGTAAAAGTCTGTGCTCCAATCACATCATCCAATATAAAATGTTCAGCTGGTAGGAAACAAAAGAGAAAATATATCTATATATCTATCTTACTATATAGCTGGCACTCGTCTTTCCGAATAATAAACTTTATTGAGCGAGTAAGATGTGCATATAAAATGGCTTACGCATTGCAGCAAGAAGCCTTAGCCATAGCTTATTGCTCAAACGCGTAAGCCATTTTATTTGCTTAATAAAGTTTATTATTTGGGAAGACGAGTGCCGGCTATACCAATCCTCAGCATTCCATTGAATCTGCACTGGGAAGACACACAGAACCAGAGCACCAACATTGCACCTCCGTGGGGATTATCTCTGGGTATAGCACCTACTTCTTCATAGAGTAGCAAATCCATGCATAAATCCATCAGTCACACACTCAAGTGAACATACAACACACATAAATATAGATACATGTAACAAAATCAAATGACGAAATGAATAAAGTGCACAAAATTCATACAAATAATGGCAAATATGGTCCATGATATATAAAGTAATAATGTATTGGTCTTGAAATACAACATTTCTTAAACTTCCTATCATTCCCCAAAAATTATTCTACCACCATGCTCTGTGTTCTTTGTTGAATATTTAAAGGCTCAAAAGAATGTTTTGATCCCCCTCACTTATTTGTAAGGGGCCATGACATTCTGGAGACCATTTGCAGGGGTCCCACAGCACAGCCTCCCATCTCCTGAGACTGCACTCAGTGACTTGGGTCTGAGACTATACAGACATATCCCTCCACCCGGCACAGCCAGCAGACTAAAGAGCAAGGAACCCTGGGAGAATGGTTCTGTCAGAGATCTTGCTAGACCCGGGCATGAGGCAGAAGACCCAAATCACATTCCCCAGGTGCTTAGGTCAAGCCTATGGCAAAAATCAACATTTTGCTGCCAGCTGAACCCCAGAATCTCCATAAATCCAGTCTAGATACATAAATTGTGTCTGCAGCACAGAGAAGGAAGATTATCTGAGAGAAATCCAGGAATACAGGACGGGGAACACAGCTCAGGAAAGTGACCAGGGGATTACAGGCTGATATCACCCAGTCCCCGCCCTACTCTGGACCAATCAGTGAGCAGTATGGGTGGAGGAATGGATTTAGTGTTCATGGCCCACCTGTGCTGATCTCTGTAGGAGTGTCCTCCTCTATAAATGTCCCCGTTATTCCATCCTCCTCCATAGACTGCTGATCATCCCTCACATACGCCTCTTCTTCTTCTTCTTCTTCTGATTTAACCTCAACTTTAATATCTATCAGATCTTCAACCTAAACCAAGAGAAGGAGAGAAAAGATCATCTGTAAAATATAAGCTTTAGTATTATGAAATCACACAAGAAATCCACACATCTTCTCCACAAGTCCATGTTCTAGATACTCCATCCCACCAACCTTGTAATAGTGAGGGATGGTGGAATCCAGGGAATACAGAGGACGGGGACATCTCTCTGGTGGGTTCCTGGTATTAGGTGGCTCCATCATATCTTTGCGTCCTTCTGAAAACATCTCCATCACTCCATACTCCTCATCCTCCTCTTTATACTCTTCTTTAACAACAATACTAGCATTCCAGAGGTTTCCACTCTGAATATATAATAAAACATTCATTGTAACAAACATGCTGTGTATAAATCAGTACTACCAATAATTGTTTTCCATTTACCTGATGATGGTGAGGGATGGTGTGACCTTCCTGTGTGGAATCCCGGGAATACAGAGGACGGGGACATCTCTCTGGTGGGTTCCCATGACTGGATCCATCTGTAGGAAACACACACACTGACTGAATCCATTGTTTCTATGTGTTTATCAGATGATGGGGGATCTAGGTGGATCCTCCGTACTGCTCTCTCCTTTACAATAAAGTCTCCTCTTACCCGGTGATGTGAGGGGCGGCTGATTGTCCATCATGACGTCCTTGTAGAGATCCTTGTGTCCTTCTAAATACTCCCACTCCTCCATGGTGAAATAGACAGTGACATCCTGACATCTTATAGGAACCTGACACACACAATGATACAGTCACCATCCAGACACATCCCTTGTCTGTTACTGGAGAATGTCCCAGAATTCCCGGCACCGCTCACCTCTCCTGTCAGCAGCTCCATCATCTTCTTGGTGACTTCTAGAATCTTCTGCGTGTTGTGTCTCTTGGGTTTTAGGAAGTCACATGGAGGCACTGTGATGGTCATATGATCACCTGACTTCAGAAAAGGAAATCTCTGTATTGGAGAACCAATATAAATATGTTAGAATCCCAGAATCCTCCTCACCTCTCCGGTCAGGTCTGTGTTTTATTGATAGAGATTACAGTGATGTAATGTGATCTCCCAGAATCCTCCTCACCTTTCCGGTCAGCAGGTAGATGATCTCCAGGGTGAAATTTAGTATCCTCTCAGTCATGTGACTCCGGTCCTCCTCCATCCTCATTGGTGCCATCATGTGATCTATACAGGTCTCCTTGTAGACGGAAAACTTTGGGAAATGAAAGTAAGAATAATTTGGATGGTGTTGGTCACACAATAATAGGATGTGGATGTGAGGGGGAATAGGAGGGTTGCTGGACATTTAAGGTGTACTGCACCAATGGGAACACATTTAGTTTGGACTGTTTAGTATTTTCTATACTTGTCTAAGAAGAGGAATATGCTTGCTTATGGCTGGAGTTGTGGGCTAATAATGATAATTTCCAGAACTCTGGAAGCAAGGTTCCAATCTCCGGCAGCCTGCTGACTGACAGGGGTGATGTCACTGTCACTCTCTGCAGTAAGTGAAGAGATTGGATTGGACTGGACAGCAGGAGGATGCTGCTGGTGGAGTAGAGCTGTGGGCGAGGAATCTGTTCTCTTCCCTCCAATGGCAGCCCAGTTTGGGTAGGAGAAGGAAAGGGAGGGAGGGGTTATCTTGGTTGCCAAGTATACTGTAATATCCAGAACATTGTACAGAGTGGCAGTGGGTTTCTGGGGCTCTGAATTCCAGCACCGGGCACTGCCAAAAATTGTGTCATGGGAAGGTATTGGACTTCCTCCCCAAGATGCACAGTACTGACCCCTGGCTACCCAAATAGTTGTGCAAATAGATCTCCTCTAAAAACAAATGCCCACCAAGGGGTGAAGGACTGCCCTTTTTCATTTTACTTGGCATTCTGGAACATCTTATTTGACCAATGTGATGGTAAGAAGGTGAAAGATGCCTTCCTTTCTTGGTTGGAGTTCTGTAAGGAGGTCTGACAAGTAAGGGCAGGTGGGAGGATCCCCTCCCTACTTTAGTGTTCCCCTAAATCATACAGCCTCCTCCAGAGCCCTTCTGCCATGTATTGTCCCCCCTCTATTGTACAGCGCTGAGCAAACCCTTTGGCGCTATATAAACTCGTAGTAATAATAATAATCAACCCCGATCAAGGACCAAGGATCCTTCAAATACCCTACCCCCTAAGAACTGTTCAAACCCAATACCCCCTCGGGGCCAAAAAGTCCTTCAGCCTTGGTACTCCCCCCTAGTGGCCCCTCAGGTCCTCTTCTTCCCTCAGAACCCCTCAGTATATTTCTCTCTCCGACACCAATGATGGAACATATTCTTCATGGCCGGCTGGGGAATGTTTTCTTCCTCCTGAGCAGCAATGTAAGGGGCTCTATACTCCATACTCCTGACCCCGGCACTCCATCATTGTGTTGGCTGCATAGTGTAATGATTGCCCATTGGCTGCCTGTGTAGTGTCATCATTGCCCTTTGTAGGCCATGTATGGTCAGGATGGTCCTTGTCTTGTCTATTTATTGTCAGTGCTGTTTGTTTAGAGGACCATATTACTAGAATTTATCTCCACAATGAGGAGAATGTTCCGGCCCCGGAAGTGGGGGAATGTTGTGCCCCTGAAGGGGTTAATCTGGGTTCCCACACTATATATGTGTGTATCATCATCTGCTGGAGATAAAAGACGTCATAGTGACTATGGAGGAAGAGGGCGGACGCGACTATGGAGGAAGAGGGCGGGCGCGACTATGGAGGAAGAGGGCGGGCGCGACTATGGGGGAAGAGGGCGGGCGCGACTATGGGGGAAGAGGGCGGGCGCGACTATGGGGGAAGAGGACGGGCGCGACTATGGGGGAAGAGGACGGGCGCGACTATGGGGGAAGAGGACGGGCGCGACTATGGGGGAAGAGGACGGGCGCGACTATGGGGGAAGAGGACGGGCGCGACTATGGGGGAAGAGGACGGGCGCGACTATGGGGGAAGAGGACGGGCGCGACTATGGGGGAAGAGGACGGGCGCGACTATGGAGGAAGAGGACGGGCGCGACTATGGAGGAAGAGGACGGGCGTGACTATGAAAGAAGAGGACGGACGTGACTATGGAGGAAGAGGACGGACGTGAGGGGTTACTGGGTGTAAATAGGAAATAACATCTTATTACCTCCTCCGCTGCCACTTCCACCAACGTCTCCGACCTGCTTTGTAACTCATGGAACTTCCTGTCTTTATTCTAGATCACTTCCTGTCTGTACCTGGCATCACTTCCTGTCTATACTTGACATCACTTCCTGTCTTCCATAGAGACTTCCTGTCTGGGTAGAAGTGAGATCCCCACCTAGTGGAGCTCAGAGGAACTGCAGCCCCGAGAACAGTCTGGTAGTGTGACCCCGGCCTTGTGCTGTGTGTGTATGGACTGTGTAGCCCTCTTTTGCGGGGGGGGGGGGGGGTAATTTGGAGCAGAAGAACTACTACAACCAGCATAGAGCATGAGCCATAAGTATATAGATGTAGACCAGTATAGGAATAATACAAGCTTTATATAGGAAGAGATCAGTAACAGGACATACATCCAACATGCAAACAGGTTTTATCAGCAAAAATCGGAGTCCTGGGGGTATTGCACACATATAGCCAGGTATACGTAGTTAACACCTTCCAGACTGATGGCTGGGCGGGACACTCGCCGTTGTGACTGGGTGTCCTATGACGTCCTGTCAAAACGAACCTTGCAGCGGTGCGATCTGTCACCGGCTCTGTCCACGGGACGCAGCCAATGACATATCACTACACCGGCCTGTTGCCAGTGTCATGAGATCACTGTGACCAGTCACAGCAGATCACATGACAATAGTACACAATGGATGGCTTCCAGATCCCCTCGCGCGTTCTCCCTCTATAAAGCCACCTACACCACCTCCCTCCACGCCGCCAAGCAAGCCTATTTCTTAACTCTTATCCGCACCCTCTCCACCTGTCCTCGTCGGCTCTTCTCCACTTTCAAATCCCTGCTCTCTCCCCCCCACCCCCACCCAGCACTTCACTCACCGCCCACGAGATTGCCACTCACTTCCAAAACAAGATTGACGCAATCCGTAATGACATTGTCAACTCACAATACACCTCTCCACCCAGCCTCCCGCCCTCCTTCAACCCCTCAACCCTCCCCTCCCCTGACCTCATAGTCGCACTACCCCCCACTATACCTAACGCCCCGCACATCATCACCCCCCCACCACACCGCTCCTTCAGCCCAACTACCCCGAGGAGGTCTCTAAGGTCTTCACTGAAGCCCGCCTCACCACCTGCCCCCTGGACCCTATCTTCTCACAGCTCCTCCAGTCAACCCCCCCCTCCATCATTCGCTCCCTCACCCACATCTTCAATCTCTCCCTCTCCACCGGCACCTTCCCCTCCCTTCTAAAGCACGCACACATCACCCCCATACTCAAAAAACCCTCCCTTGACCCCACTAACCTTAACAACCTTAGACCCATCTCCTTGTTGCCCTTCACTTCCAAGCTCCTTGACCGCCTGGTCTAAAATCGCCTAAGCGCCCACCTCACTGATAACAACCTCCTTGACCCCCTACAGTCTGGCTTCCACCCCCTGCGCTCCACCAAAACCGCCCTACTTAAAATCACCAATGACCTGCTAACTGCCAAAGCCAATGGCCACTATTCTATCCTCCTGCTCCTCGACCTCTCCGTGGCCTTCGACACTGTTGACCACCATCTCCTCCTTGCCAAACTGCACTCCCTTGGCATCAAGGACGCTGCTCTCTCCTGGTTCTCCTCCTATCTTTCCCAACGCTCCTTCAGCATCACCTACAACACTGCCACCTCCCCCTCTCTGTCGGGGTCCCCCAAGGCTCTGTCCTTGGACCCCTTCTCTTCTCCATCTACACCTCCTCCCTGGGCACACTCATACACTCCCATGGCTTCAATTATCACCTCTATGCTGATGACACCCAAATTTACCACCCCTCACTCTCTGCCCGCATCGCCCACCTCCTAAATGACATATCAGACTGGATGTTGCTCCATTTCCTCAAACTTAACCTGTCCAAAACCGAGCTCCTGGTCTTTCCCCCCAGCCCGCGCCCCCCCCATCCTCTCCATCACTACTAACAACGCCACCATCTCTCCCACCCCACACGCCAAAGTCCTGGGTGTCACCTTGGACTCCCACCTCTCCTTCCTACCCCACATCCAACTACTATCCAGATCATGCAGGCTCCACCTCCGCAACATCTCCAAGATACGCACATTCCTCACCCCAGACACCACCAAACAACTCGTACACTCCCTCATCATCTCACGCCTGGACTACTGCAACTCCCTTCTCACTGGCCTACCCAAACGAACACTATCCCCACTCCAGTCTATCCTGAACTCAGCGGCTAGACTCATTCACCTCACCAACCGCTCCACATCTGCCACCCCCCTCTGCCAATCCCTTCATTGGCTCCCGATTGCCCAACGCATCAAGTTCAAGCTGCTAACCCTGACCTACAAGGCCATTCACAATGCAGCCCCGAACTACATAACTGACCTGATACCCAAATACTACCCTACCTGTGTCCTCCGCTCCTCACAGGACCTCCTGCTCTCTAGCTCCCTGGTCTCCTCCTCCCACGCCCGATTGCAGGACTTCTCCAGGACTTCCCCCATCCTCTGGAACTCCCTACCCCACTCCATCAGACTGTCACCTACCCTCCTCACCTTCAGGTGCACCCTGAAAACCCTCCTCTTCAGGGAAGCCTACCCCACCCTCACCTAACAACTAACCTCCTCCACTCCTCCCACCACTCCATCCCCCACAGCCATCTCCTCCTGTACCACCTTCCCCTCCCTCCTAGATTGTAAGCTCGAAAGAGCAGGGCCCTCGAACCCCTCGTGTATTGTATTGTTACTGTCTTGTCTCATGTTCTGTCCCCCTTGCTACTGTACAGAGCTGAGCATACCCTTTGGCACTATATAAATACTGTATAATAATAATAATAATACAATTATGTTGTTAGCTGTGACTGGTCAAGGCAGTCACATGATACAGACAGGGCCCAATCGCAGCCCATCTGTATCATGTGATCAGCTTTGCCCAATCACAGCTAATCACAACAAAAGACTGATTAACCACTAGCCTACCGGGCACTTATACCCCCTTCCTGCCCAGGCCAATTTCCAGCTTTCAGCGCTGTCGCACTTTGAATGACAATTGCGCGGTCATGCAACACTGTACTCATATGAAATTTTTATAAGTTTTTTGTGACAGATAGAGCTTTCTTTTGGTGGTATTTAATCACCTCTGGGATTTTTATTTTTTCTTAAACAAACCAAAAACCACTGACAATTTTGAAAAATGTTTTTTCTTAGTTTTTGTTATAAAATTTTGTAAATAAGTGATTTTTCTCCTTCACTGATGTGCGCTAATGAGGCTGCAGTGATGGGCACTGATAGGCTGCACTGATGGGCAATGATTGGCTGCACTGATGGACACTGATAGGTGGCATTGATGAGGAGACACTGGTAGGTGGCACTGATGGGCATTGACAGGCATCACTGATGGGCCTTGAAAGGCAGCACTGATACATGGCACTGATAGGTGGCACTGGCTGGCACTAATAGGCGGCACTGACTGGCACTGATAGGCGGCACTGACTGGCACTGTTAGGTGGCACTGACAGGCACTCATAGGCGGCACTGATGTGCACTGATAGGCAGCACTGACTGGCACTGTTAGGTGGCACTGACGGGCACTGATAGGCGGCACTGATGCGCACTGATTGGCACAGATAGGCGGCACTGACTGGCACTGATAGGTGGCACTGATTGGCAGCACTGATAGGTGGCACTGATTGGCATTGATAGGTGGCATTGACTGGCACTGATGGGTGACACTGAAAGGCAGCTCAGATGGGCACTGATATGTGGCACTGATGGGCATTGACACGAGGCATTGATGAGCACTGACATAATGCACTGATGGACACTGACAGGTGGCACTGCTGGGGCTACACTGATCTTCAGGACACACTGTTCATCAGTGTCCTGATGATCAGTGTACATGTCCCCTCCACGGAAAGCCAATTACCGGCTCTCCTCTCCTCTGTCAGCGTGACAGCTCAAGAGGAGAGAAATGCTGATAATCAGCATTACCCTGTTTACATGTGATCAGCTGCGATTGGACACAGCTGATCACATGACCAAGCCGACATCTTCGTCTCTTTCTGTGATCCGCTGTGTCCGAGGGACACAGCGCACCGCCGATCGCCATGCTGCTCGCTCCCTGAGCCGCGCATGCATGGTGAGAATGGAAGGACATCATATGACGTCCTCCCAGAATGAGAGAACCACCTTGCGCCCGTCATATTACTATATGGCGGGGCGGAGGATGGTTAAATCAGTTTCATTCAGTAACAATGATTGCAAATATCAATGAAATACATCGGTATTAGCAATCATAATGTGTTAAAAAAATCCTGATCACTTGCCTAGAGTAGCTCCATGTTACTATGGTAACACTGTATTGCTTTGGTCACAGTGTGCTGAAAAATAAAATAGTAAAAAAAGCAAAAAATGTATAACAAAAACAAAAGAAACATTTGAAAAAAAAATACAAATTCAGTCATTATTATTATTTTCACCAAAGAAATGTAGCAGAATACATTTTGACCTAAATTTATGAAGACATTTTATTTATTTGCAAAAAAAAAACCTACTTAGAACCCCCAAGCATTATATATTTTTTAAACCAGTGGCCCTAGAGAATAAAATGCCGGGTGTCGTATATATTTTTTATATCACACGGTCGTTGCGCAGCTTTTTTTTTCCAAACGCAAATTTTGGGGAAAAAAATACACCTTAATGAATTTTAATTAAAAAAACCCACAATATACATGTGGGACCTGTGTATGCATTCACATTTGTGCACGAGTGAAGGGTGATGCTGCTCATACTATATGGAACCCTCATCTCCATCATGGACATTTTCTTCAGCTTCCTTCTCTTCTTAGTAAATATAGAAATCTTCTCAATGCTATAGAAGAGGTTGGGGTCCGGAGTAGTCATAGAAAGGCCCAGCACCCCAATAGTGGAGGAAGAGGTGGTCTGGTGACATTGAGAAGAAGACTCCGGTCAGTCTCTGGATCTCCATCATTGGAAACATGGCGAGACAACAAATACTCTGGGATGGTGGAGGAGCTGTTGGTGTCAGTGTGGAAATGGACAGAACACGGGATGATGGAGTCCTCCTTTCAAACCAGGAGACCCCTATGAATCAGAGGTCTCCCTTTACGTCAGGAACTCCCTACTTAGCATCTGGAGTCCTCCTTTCAAACCAGAAGACCCCTATGAATCAGAGGTCTCCCTTTACGTCAGGAACTCCCTACTTAGCATCTGGAGTCCTCCTTTCAAACCAGGAGACCCCTATGAATCAGAGGTCTCCCTTTACGTCAGGAACTCCCTACTAACATCTGGAGTCCTTCTTTCAAACCAGGAGACCCCTATGAATCAGAGGTCTCCCTTTACGTCAGGAACTCCTTACATAGCATCTGGAGTCCTCCTTTCAAACCAGGAGACCCCTATGAATCAGAGGTCTCCCTTTACGTCAGGAACTCCTTACGTAGCATCTGAAGTCCTCCTTTCAAACCAGGAGACCCCTATGAATCAGAGGTCTCCCTTTACATCAGGAACTCCCTACTTAGCATCTGGAGTCCTCCTTTCAAACCAGGAGACCCCTATGAATCAGAGGTCTCCCTTTACGTCAGGAACTCCTTACGTAGCATCTGAAGTCCTCCTTTCAAACCAGGAGACCCCTATGAATCAGAGGTCTCCCTTTACGTCAGGAACTCCTTACGTAGCATCTGGAGTCCTTCTTTCAAACCAGGAGACCCCTATGAATCAGAGGTCTCCCTTTACATCAGGAACTCCCTACTTAGCATCTGGAATCCTCCTTTCAAACCAGGAGACCCCCATGATTCAGGGGTCTCCCTTTACGTCAGGAACTCCCTATGTAGCATCTGAAGTCCTCTTTTCAAACCAGGAGACCCCTATGAATCAGAGGTCTCCCTTTACGTCAGGAACTCCCTATGTAGCATCTGAAATCCTCCTTTCAAACCAGGAGACCCCTATGAATCGGAGGTCTCCCTTTACATCAGGAACTCCTTACATAACATCTGGAATCCTCCTTTCAAACCAGGAGACCCCCATGATTCAGGGGTCTCCCTTTACGTCAGGAACTCCCTATGTAGCATCTGAAGTCCTCCTTTCAAACCAGGAGACCCCTATGAATCAGAGGTCTCCCTTTACGTCAGGAACTCCTTACGTAGCATCTGGAGTCCTCCTTTCAAACCAGGAGACCCCTATGAATCGGAGGTCTCCCTTTACATCAGGAACTCCTTACTTAGCATCCGGAGTCCTCCTTTCAAACCAGGAGACCCCTATGAATCAGAGGTCTCCCTTTACATCAGGAACTCCTTACGTAGCATTCGGAGTCCTCCTTTCAAAACTAGGATAAAAGCCCCCCTTTATATCAGAGTTCCTCTTCACATCAGAAGGGACCCTTAAATCATGAGGACCCCTTTTATACCTCTTTATATCAGTAGTTCCCCATAAAGCAAGAGTTCTACCTTCACAGCACCTTCACATATCTGGAGTCCTCCCTTCACATCAGCAGTCCCCCTTTACATCAGAAGTCCCACTGTGCATCAATAGTCCCCCCTTACATTAAATATCCCCTTAAACTGAGTCCCCCCTTTAAATCAGAAGTCTCCCTTTACTTCAAGAGCCACCCTTACATCAAGAACTCCCTACTTAGTATCAAAAGCCCTCTTTTAACATCAGAATCCCCCTTTACATCAGGAGTCTCCAGTTACATCAGAAGTTCCCCTTTTACACCAGATTTACCCTTTACATCAGTAGTCCCCCTTCACATCAGGAGTCCCCTACTTGGCATAAGTCATCATCCTTTAACATCACAATCCCCCTTTACAACAGAGTTTCTCTTTACATCAGTAGTCCCCCCTTACATCAGGTGTCCCCTTAAATTGAGTTCATCTTATAAATCAGAAGTCTCCATTTAGTTCAAGAGCCCCCCTTACATCAGGTGCCCCCTACTTAGTATCAAAAGCCCTCCTTTAACATCAGGATCCCCTTTACATCAGGAGTCTCCAATTGCATCAATGTTCCCCTTCACTTAGTACAAAAGTCCTCTTTTAACATCAGAATCCCCTTTACATCAGGAGTCTCCCATTGCATTAGAGTTCCCCTTCACATCAGCAGTGGCTCTTTAAATCTGGAGCCCCCCTTACATCAAGGGCCACCTTTACATCAGGAGTCTCCCCCTTACTTTAAGTATCCCCTTAAACTGAGTCCCCCCTTTAAATCAGAAGTCTCCCTTTACTTCAAGAGCCCCCCTTACATCAGGAGCCCCCTACTTAGTATCAAAATCCCTCCTTTAACACCAGGATCCCCCTTTACATCAGGAGTCTCCCATTGCATCAGAGTTCCCCTTCACATCAGCAGTGGCTCTTTAAATCTGGAGCTCCCCTTACATCAAGGACCACCTTTACATCAGTAGCCACCCTATTCCCCCTTTCACACCAGATTTTCCCTTTACATCACTAGTCCCCCCTTCACATCAAGAACCCCCTACTTAACATCAGGAGTCCTCCTATACAGCAGGAATCCTCTTTTACATCAGAGTCCCTCTTTACATCAGGAGCCCCCCTTTATATTAGTAGTTCACCTTTATGTACAGAGTCCCTGGTAAAATCTGTAGCTTCCCACTTAGTATTAGGAGTCCCCCTTTTCATGTCAGATTACCTCTTTACATCAAGATCCCCTTTTACATCAAATGTCCCCCTTTACATCAGGAGCCCCTCTTTACATCAAATGTCCCCCTTTACATTAGTAGTTCTCCTTTATATCTGGAGTCCCTGCTTATATCAGGAGCTCCCTACTTACCATCAGGAGCCCATGCTAAATCAGGATCCCCCTTACATCAATAGCCCCCTACTTAACATCAGGAGTCTCCCTTTATGTCAGAGTCCCTCTTTACATCAGGAGCCCCCTTACATCAGGAGCTCCCTACTTAGTATCAAAAGTCCCCCTTTATATCAGAAGTCCCCATTTAAATCAGAAGCCCACTTTATATTAGTAGTTCTCCTTCATATCTGGAGTCCCTGTTTACATCAGGAGCTCTCTATTACCTTCAAGAGTCCCCCTTATATTGGGATCCCCTTACATCAATAGCCCCGTACTCAACACCAGGAGTTTCCCTTTAAGTCAGTGTCCTTCCTTACATCAGAAGCCACCTTTACATCAGTAGCCCCCTTTATATTAGTAGTTCTCCTTTAAATCCAGAGTCCCTGGTAAAATCCAAAGCTTCCTACTTATCATCAGGAGGTCCCCTTTTAATATCAGAATACCTCTTTACATCAGGATCCCCCTTATATCAGGATCACCCTTACATCAGGATCCCCCCATACATCATGGTTCCCCTTTATATCAGGATCCCCCCATACATCATGGTTCCCCCTTACATCAGGATCCCACTTACATCAGGATCCCCTTTACATCAGGATCCCCCTTATATCAGGATACCCTTTACATCAGGATCCCCCTTATATCAGGATCCCCCTTACATACACCTTACAGTACTCTGTACTCTGAACTGTAGATGAGATACCTCTGACCACTTCACTCTTTATACTGAATGTACATGACATAGTTCTGACCACTGCACCCTGTACACTGAGTTGCATATGGCATACCTCTGACCACTGCACCCTGCACACTGAGTTGTATATGACATAGTTATGACCGACCTCTGCACTATGTACACTGAACTGTATATGATGTACCTCTGATCACTGCACCCTGAACATTGAGTTGCATATGGCATACCTCTGACCACTGCAACCTGTACACTGAGTTGTATATGACATAGTTCTGACCTCTGCACCCTGTACACTGAACTATAGATGATGTACCTCTGACCACTGCACCCTGTACACTGAGTTGCTTATGACATACCTCTGACCACTGCACCCTGTACATTGAGTTGCTTATGACATACCTCTGACCACTGCACCCTCTACACTGAGCTGTATATGACATAGTTCTGACCACTGCATCCTGTACACTGAGTTGCATATGGCATACCTCTGACCACTGCACCCTGTACACTGAGTTGCATATGGCATACCTCTGACCACTGCACCCTGTACACTGAGTTGCTTATTACATACTTCTGACCACTGCACCCTGTACACTGAGCTGTATATGATATACTTCTGACCACTGCACCCTGTACACTGAGCTGTATATGATATACTTCTGACCACTGCACCCTGTACACTGAGCTGTATATGATATACTTCTGACCACTGCACCCTGTACACTGAGCTGCATGTGATATACTTTTACCACTACTCTGGTACTACTCTTACCACTGCACTCTGTGCACCAAACTGTATATATTTGTTTACTTAGTATAAGGCACTACCTCCGGAATCATTTTTTTATATTTATTTGTGTTGCATTGATTGTCTTCTTACTTACTGAACAGATTGTGGTTCTGATTCCCAATGGCGGATGGCTTATAGACGCAATGTGGAATAATTAAAGAGAGTTCATACTATATGCAGGAGATTCGTTACAGTGGGGATCGAAAGTTTGGGCACCCCAGCTAAAAATTTGTATTAATGTGCATGAAGAAGCCAAGGAAAGATGGAAAAATCTCCAAAAGGCATCAAATTACAGATTAGACATTCTTATAATATGTCAACAAAAGTCAGATTTTTTTTCCATCATTTACACTTTTAAAATAACAGAAAACAAAAAAATGGCGTCTGCAAAAGTTTGGGCACCCTGCAGAATTTATAGCATGCACTGCCCCCTTTACAAAGCTGAGACCTGCCAGTGTCATGGATTGTTCTCAATCATCGTCTGGGAAGACCAGGTGATGTCAATCTCAAAGGTTTTAAATGCCCAGACTCCTCTGACCTTGCCCCAACAATCAGCACCATGGGTTCTTCTAAGCAGTTGTCTAGAAAACTGAAACTGAAAATAGTTGACGCTCACAAAGCTGGAGAAGGCTATAAGAAGATAGCACAGCGTTTTCAGATGTCAATATCCTCTGTTCGGAATGTAATTAAGAAATGTCAGTCATCAGGAACAGTGGAAGTTAAAGCAAGATCTGGTAGACCAAGAAAAATATCAGACAGAACAGCTCGCAGGATTGTGAGAAAAACAATTCAAAACCCACGTTTGACTGCACGATCCCTCCAGAAAGATCTGGCAGACACTGGAGTTGTGGTACACTATTCCACTATAAAGAGATACTTGTACAAATATGGTCTTCATGGAAGAGTCATCAGAAGAAAACCTCTTCTACGTCCTCACCACAAAAATCATTGTTTGAACTTTGCAAATGAACATATAGACAAGCCTGATGCATTTTGGAAACAAGTTCTGTGGACCGATGAGGTTAAAATTGAACTTTTTGGCCGGAATGAGCAAAGGTACGTTTGGAGAAGAAGGGGCACAGAATTTAATGAAAAGAACCTCTGTCCAACTGTTAAGCATGGGGTTGGATCAATCATGCTTTGGGGTTGTGTTGCAGCCAGTGGCACAGGGAACATCTCACGAGTAGAAGGAAAAATGGATTCAATAAAATTTCAGCAAATTTTGGATGGTAACTTGATGCCATCTGTGAAAAAGCTGAAGTTAAAGAGAGGATGGCTTCTACAAATGGATAATGATCCTAAACACACCTCGAAATCCACGGGGGATTACATCAAGAGGCGTAACCTGAAGGTTTTGCCATGGCCTTCACAATCTCCTGACCTCAACATAATTGAAAATCTATGGATAGACCTTAAAAGAGCAGTGCGTGACAGACAGCCCAGAAATCTCAAAGAACTGGAAGACTTTTGTAAGGAAGAATCGGCAAAGATACCTCAAACAAGAATTGAAAGACTCTTGGCTGGCTACAAAAAGCGTTTACAAGTTGTGATACTTGCCAAAGGGGGCAGTACAAGATATTAACTCTGCAGGGTGCCCAAACTTTTGCAGACGCCATTTTTTTGTTTTCTGTTATTTTGAAAGTGTAAATGATGGAAATAAAATCTAACTTTTGTTGACATATTAAAAGAATGTCTAATCTGTAATTTGATGCCTATTGGATATTTTTCCATCTTTCCTTGGCTTCTTTATGCACATTAATATAAATTTTTAGCTGGGGTGCCCAAACTTTCGATCCCCACTGTATATAAAAACGCCCGGGGCCTTTGTTTCTTTTTTCTTTGCTTAGTATACAGTATATGACACATGTCAGGTACTCACAGAAAGGTCCTGATCTCTTCTTTCGATTGGGACCTTTCCCGATCATGTGACCGCCGTGACAGCAAATCACGGCGGTCACATGACCCTAAAACCTGGCCCGCCTCCTGGCTTCTGAAACCCTTAAAGGGCTGGGAGGCGCCGGCTCCAAGGGGTTAAACGCAACAGTTGCAATCAAGGTGTGCATACACATCAACCAGTGCCGCGCTTCACTTTAACATGTACCACTATCAAACTAAACCAATGTATATATTAACCTCTTGGCACCAGCTGAACACAAATGTGAGGCCTCCTGGCCTCTGGGCCTGGACGCCAAGCGGCCGCACATTTGCGTTCTATTAAAAAATAACATATGTGCTGAGAGCGCGCGCCCTGCGCGCTCCCAGTACACGTTCGGTACTCACGGAAAGGTCCTGATCTCTTCTTTCGATTGGGACCTTTCCTGATCATGTGACCGCCGTGACAGAGGCGGTCACATGACTCTAAAACCCTGCCCCACCTCCCAGCTTCTGGAACCCTTAAAGGGCTGGGAGGCGCCGGCGCCAAGGGGTTAATATCACCCATATTATATCAATGTGCCAGTATATCGTATTACAGGCGTACCTCGGTTTACGAACGCCTCAGTTAACCTAATTTTTGGTTTACAAATGAAAAGCCATTGAAAATAAATGCCTTGATTTAAGAATTTTTTTTGCAATATGAAGCATTTATAACGCCGGCCCAGTGCCTTTAAAGTGCATGTTATAAAGAGTTTTGAACAGATAAGACTTTTTTTTTAACTTTTTTCTGATTTTATGACCTCCGGAACGGATTAATTGGTTTTTAGTGCATTTACAAATTTTTTTTAATGATGTCCCTGTACAGTATTTATGTCTTTAAAGTGCACTTTATAGAGTTCTGAACAGATCAGACTTTTTTGTACTTTCTTCTGATTTTCTGACCTTCGGAACAGATTAGTTGGTTTTCAATGCATTTACAAATTTTTTTTTTTAATCATGTCCCTGTACAGTATTTATGTCTTTAAAGTGCACTTTATAAAGAGTTTGGAACATGTAAGACTTTTTTTTACTTTTTTCTGACCTCCGGAATGGATTAATTGGTTTTCAATGCATTAACTAATTTTTTTTTTAATCATGTCCCTGTACAGTATTTATGCCTTTAAAGTGCACTTTACAAACAGTTTTGAACAGATAAAGACTTTTTTTGACTTTTCTGATCTCTGGAACAGATTAATTGGTTTTCAATGCATTTACTAATTGTTTTTTTTAATCATGTCCCTGTACAGTATTTATGCCTTTAAAGTGCACTTTATAAAGAGTTTTCAACAGATAAAAGACTTTTTTTACTTTTTTCCGGACCTCCGGAACAGATTAATTGATTTTCAATAATTTATTAATTCATTTTTAACACCTTCCCGCCCGGCCTATAGCAGATTGATGGTCGGGCATTACACTCCATTCATTGTATACAATTATGTTGTTAGCTGTGACTGGTCAAGGCAGTCACATGATACAGACAGGGCCAATCACAGCCCATCTGTATCATGCGATCACAGCTAATCACAACAAAAGACTGAATGAATCAGTTTCATTCAGTAACAATGATTGCAGATATCAATGAAATACATCGGTATTATCAATCATAATGTGTTAAAAAAAAAAAAAATCACTTGCCCAGAGTAGTTCAATGTTACTATGGTAACACTATATTGTTTTGGTCACAGTGTGCTGAAAAATAAAATAGTAAAAAAAAGAAATAATATAATAAAAAATAAAAAAATTATAGAAACATTTGACAAAAAAAATACAAACTCAATTACTATGATTATTTTCACCAAAGAAATGTAGCAGAATACAATTTGAACTAAATTTATGAAGAAATGTTATTTATTTGCAAAATTTTCTAACAGAAACGGAGAAAAGTGCGTTTTTGTTCAAAAGTTTCAGTTGTTCTTTGTTTTATTTAACAAAAACTATAAAACTCAGTGGTGATTAAATACCACCAAAAGAAAGCTCTATTTGTGTGAAAAAAATGATAAAAACTTCAAATGGGTACAGTGTTGCATGACCGCGCAATTGTCATTCAAAGTGCAACAGCGCTGAAAGCTGAAAATTCATCTGGACAGGAAGTGGGTATAAATGACCGGTATTGAAGTGGTTAATCATGTCCCTGTACAGTATTTATGCCTTTAAAGTGCACTTTATAAAGAGTTTTGAACACATAAAAGACTTTTTTTTTTTTTTTTTTACTTTTTTCTGACCTCTAGTACGGATTAATTGGTTTTCAGTACATTCCTATGGGAAACCGTGTTTCGGTTTACAAATTTTTCGCAATACGAAACGTCCCGCAGAACGCATTAAATTTGGAAACCGAGGTACGCCTGTATATTGAAAAACATAATCTGCAAGAAACCGTTTGTACGATATTTTCCTCTTCAAAATGATTCCTGAACAATTCCACAGAATTGTGCCAATCATGCAAAATCCGTGACTTGCACTCCTTCCTCCAGATGTACCCCCACCTGGGATATATGACCGTACAATTAAGTATGGTCTATAGGAGCTTGCATCCCTCTTAATGGAGTATAAATATTCCCGCCTTGCTGGATATCACAGATGCTTCCTATGCTAGTACAGGAGTGCTCATCCTTTTCAAGAGCCAGGGCCACTTAAGTGGTTTGGTAACCGGTCGCGGGCCACAGTGAAATGAAATGGTTCAGAATTTCCACATTTTTATTTTGAATAGCATTTTCCTCCTGAAGCTGCTAAATGCCAGCAGGAAGGAGAAGCTGGATTTCAGCAGGAGGAAAAAAAAGAGAGGTTCCTGTATATGCTGCCCCTCCTGTCCAAGTTTAGTACAGAACAGGCTGCACGGGCCCCCTGGAGCATGGGACGGGGTCACCACTGCGACCCCTGATGCTACGTGTAGCATCTGGAGTTGCAGTGGTGACGCTGGTTCTGGTTACGGGAGGTGTGGTAAAAACAAATTCCCAACTAAGGGGTTTCACCACCCCCAAACCACAAATGTAAATGAGCCCTTACTGTCCTGAGCCCCTATAAGGCTGCTGTTGCACTGATGCATTGCGGTTTACCAGCACCGTGGGTGCAGCGCAGTGCAGCTTTCCTGTGGGTTAGCCGCGCTTTGCCATAGACCTCCATTATGTCTTGTGGGTGTGGTGCACTTTCTGAAAGGGCACCAAAACTCTTGAGTTTGAGGTCGAGGGCCACATCACGGGGCTCCGAGGGCCACAGGTTGAGCACCCCTGTGCTAGTGCATGTTTCTTAGTATCTCCACGCAGCCGCACATAAGGAAAAAGAACCCGCCAAACATCGTGCTTTATCCTTTTTTAAAAACAAATTTATTACCACAAGAACTTCCAGATACACAGTCACTTGGTATGGGTGCTAACAGCGCACCACACCAATACAGCGCACACAGCATATACAATATGTCCAATATCCAGAGTATTCTTCTTCTCTTGTGTAGATACCACACTGTCTCGCCTGTAGAGTGTTGCGATGTCGTCAAGACCCTCCCCTACGCGTTACGCCACAGGGTCACTTCATTCAGTCATGGTATGCATTGACACAAGAGCAGAGAGTTAACTGGAGTCCAGTTTATTCACTCAGTGTTTGGCCATCTCTAAGTTGGAGGACCGCCTTGAGGTGGACTTTCCCTGAATGCGGCCCACTCTATCCTGGGGAATTGATGATCATGACACAACAAAGATACCCTGTTTGAAGGGCAAGTAAACCACCCACAGTGCCTAGTATAGCCCAGAAGAACCCACCCCAGGGTAGGTCTCTGATATCTCCCTACTACATCTTGGCACTCAACGAGGGAACAAAGAGGAATGTCCACCTATCCCCGCCTTCAGGTCGACTTTTCCTGAAAGCAGCCCCCACCCTGTCCTGGGGCATTGATGATCATGACACAACAAAGATACCCCGTTTGAAGGGCAAGTAAACCGCCCACAGTGCCTAGTATAGCCCAGAAGAACCCACCCCAGGGTAGGTCTCTGATATCTCCCTACTACATCTTGGCACTCAATAAGGGAACAAAGAGGAAGGTCCACCTATCCCGCTTCATGTAATGTCCAGCCACATTCATCTAGAAGACATTTCCTGCACTCAAGGCACTAATACACCTCCAGGGTTGTGAGGGACCCCTGGTGTACAGGAAGACAGGACTTCAGTGAGGACCATTTCCCTCACTCATGACAGGAAAGTGGCTTCCCTCATGTGCAATCTCTGATGTTTGTAAAGAGTGGATGTGTGTGAAAAACATTTCCCGCACTCAGAACAAGAATACGGCTTCTCCCCCGTGTGCAACCTCTGATGTCTGTTAAGATTGGACTTATCCGAAAAACATTTTCCGCACTCAGCACAGGAATACGGCTTCTCCCCCGTGTGTAATCTTTGATGTGTGACAAGTTGTGATTTCTCTACAAAGCATTTTCCACACTCAGGACAGGAATATGGCTTCTCACTGGTGTGCAATCTCAGATGTCTGCTAAGATGTGACTTAAGTAAAAAACATTTCCCACACTCGGAACAGGAATACAGCTTCTCACCTGTGTGCAGTCTTTCATGTGTGGAAAGTTTTGACTTCACTGAAAAAAATTTCCCACACTCAGTACAGGAATACGGCTTCTGCCCCGTGTGCAATCTATGATGTGTGACAAGTTTTGATTTCTCTGTAAAGCATTTCCCGCACTCAGAACAGGAATATGGCTTGTCACGTGTGTGCAGTCTCTGATGTCTGCTACAATGTGATTTAAGTAAAAAACATTTCCCGCACTCAGGACAGGAATACGGCTTCTCACCTGTGTGAGATCTCTGATGTATGTAAAGTTGTGATTTCACTGAAAAACATTTTCCACACTCAGGACAGGGATATGGCTTTTCACCTGTGTGAGTCCTTTTATGAACATTAAGTTTGGATTTAAAATGGAAACATTTCCCGCACTCAGTACAGGAGAACCTCTTCCCTATTGGAAGGCCGGCCTGGTCCCGCACAGTCTGAGGGTCCTCAGGATACGAGGAATCCCATGGTCCATCTACACTGAGTGGTGCCGGATGGACATTGGAGGGAGCCGGGTTTTCTCCTGGACTATACTGTGTGATGTCCTCATCTTCTACTTTCCAGTCTGGAGACAAAGTGAGACAATCCTCTGAGGTTTTCCTCATCTCCCGGCCATGGACTAAAATACAAAGACAAAGAGGATTACTAGACAGGAGCTGATTGGTTCCCCCAAACCAGGACTCCGCCTACATCAGGCAGCTTGGTCTCTGAGGAGCTTACAATTCCACCCTCAAGGGAACTAGGAAATGTCTCCTCTGATCTCCTATCAGGTCGTTTCTTTATTCATGGCCCTTAGTCAGAGAGTGAGGAAACAACCAGAACTGTCTTTTATAGGAGGGACAGTGATGAGGGGATTATAGGACGAGGGTCCCCACCCCCTCTATCACTCATCACCATCTTCCCAACACAAGAAGTACTGCACTTCCTTATTTAGTCCATGATTTAGTCATGAAGAATAGCGGGGCTGAGCCCCACCAGAGGTCAGAGAGTGAGGATGGGGGGAGAACAACCAAGATGAAGACTGGACTGATCCTGAAGACCACCATCATTGGGGTACTGACTCCTCCCTCATTATCACTTTCTGTTTAAGAATCCAAAGTTGGATGATGTTATCACATTATTATCACCATGTAAAAGTCTGTGCTCCAATCACATCATCCGATATAAAATGTCCAACTGGTAGGAAATGGGTGTAACAAAAGAGGATACATATTATGTTTACATATACAGTATATTATACACACACTATATTGACAAAAGTGTTGTCCCCGCCCTTCAAATCATGTGATTCAGGTGTTCCAATCACCTCCATGGACACAGGTGTATACAATCAAGCCCCTAGGCATGCAGACTGCTTCTACAAACATTTGTGAAAGAATGGGTCGCTCTCAGGAGCTCAGTGACTCCAAGCGTGGTCCCGTGATAGGTTGTCACCTGTGTAATAAGTCCATCCGTGACATTTCCTGGCTACTAAATATTCCACGCTCAACTGTTAGTGGGATTATAACAATGTGGAAGCAACTGGGAACAACAGCAACTCAGCCACCAAGTGGTAGGCCACGTCACATGACAGAGCAGGGTCAGCGCATGCTGAAGTGCACAGTGCGCAGACGTCACCAACTGTCTGCAGAGTCAATAGCTAAAGACCTCCAAACTTGGTGTGGCCTTCAGATGAGCCCAACAACAGTGTGTAGAGAGCTTCATGGAATGGGTTTCCATGGCCGAGCAGCTGCATCCAAGCATTATATCACCAAGTGCAATGCAAAGCGTTGGATGTCGTGGTGTAAAGCACGCCACCACTGGACTCTAGAGCAGTGGAGACGTGTTCTCTATAGTGACCACCAATCACACTTCTCTGTCTGGCAATCTGATGGACATGTCTGGGTTTGGCAGTTGCCAGAAGAATGGTACTTACCTGACTGCATTGTGCCAAGTGTAAAGTTTGGTGGAGGGGGGATTCTGGTGTGGGGTTGTCTTTCAGGGGTTTGGCTTGGCCCCCTAGTTCCAGTGAAGGGAACTCTTAAGGCGTCAGCATACCAAGACATTCAACATAATTATTATTATTATACAGGACTTATATAGTGCCAACAGTTTGCTCAGCGCTTTACGTTAAGGAGGGAGACAGTACAGTAACAATACAGTTCAATACAAGAGGGATAGGAGGGCCTGATCCTGGGAGCTTACAATCTAGGAGGGAGGGGTTAGTGGTACAAGAGGTAGTTAGCTGTGGGGGATGGAGTGGTAGGAGGAGTAGTGGATTCCAGTATTAGCTGGGGGCGGGGTAGGCTTCCCTGAAGAGATGGGTTTTCAGAGTGCACCTAAAGGCGAGCAAAGTAGGCGATAGCCTGATAGCTTGGGGTAGGGAGTTCCAGAGGATGGGTGAAGCCCTTGAGAAATCTTGGAGATGAGCATGGGAGGAGGAGACAAGGGAGCTATAGAGTAGGAGGTCTTGCGAGGAACGGAGAGTATGGTTTGGGTGGTATTTAGAGACAAGGTCGGTGATGTAATTAGGGGCAGAGTTATGAACAGCTTTATACGTCAGTGTTTTTAATTTTATCCATTGAGCAATGGGAAGCCAGTGGAGGGATTGGCAGAGAGGGGTGGCAGATACAGAATGGTTAGTAAGGTGAATGAGTCTGGCAGCAGCATTCATGATAGACTGAAGAGGGGATAGCCTGCGATGAGGTCGGCCAATGAGGAGGGAGTTACAATAGTCAAGGAGAGATATAACAAGAGAGTGAATAAGTTGCTTAGTGGTTTCCGAGGTTAGGAACGGGCGTATCTTGGAGATGTTGCGGAGGTGAAGTCTACATGAGTTTGTCATTGATTGGACCTGGGGCTGAAAGGACAGATGGGAGTCTAGGATTACACCTAGTACCCTGGCATGGGGGGAGGGGCTGATGGTAGTGTTGTTGATCTTGATGGAGAAGTCGGGGGGGGCACGGGCTGGGGGGAATACTAAGAGCTCAGTTTTGGAAAGGTTGAGTTTGAGGAAGTGGAGTGACATCCAGTCCAATATGTAACTTAGTAGGTTAGTAATGCGAGAGGAGACTGAAGTGGTGAGGTGAGGGGTAGAGAGATAGATTTGTGTGTCGTCAGCATAGAGATGGTAGTTGAAGCCGTGGGAGTTTATCAAGTGACCAAGGGAGGTGTAGATGGAGAAGAGAAGGGGTCCAAGCAGGGGTGGACTGACAACTCATGGGGCCCCCGGGCAATAGGGGATCATGGAGCCCCTGTGTCCTTGCCCAAACTCAAAAAAGCCTATGAAAAAGGTACCAGGAGCATCTCATGGGGCCCCCTTCTGACCCCGGGCCCTCGGGCAGTGCCCGAGTTTCCAAATGGTCAGTCCGCCCCTGGATCCAAGGACAGAGCCTTGAGGGACCCAGACAGAGAGATGGAGTGAGGGGGAGGTGGCAGCGTTATAGGTAACACTGAAGGAGCGCTGCGATAGATAGGAGAATAACCAGGAGAGAGCAGAGTCTCTGAGGCCGAGGGAGTGCAGTTTTTTAAGAGGAGGGGATGGTCAACCGTGTCAAAATCCGCAGAGAGGTCAAGTAGTAGGAGTATAGTATAGTGGCCATTGGTTTTGGTGGTTAATAGGTCATTGGTGAGTTTGAGTAGGGTAGTTTTGCGGTGGAGTGTAGGGGGCGGAAGCCGGACTGTAAAGGGTCGAGAAGGTTGTTGTCGGTGAGGTGGGAGCTCAGGTGATTGTAGACTAAGCGGGATAGGAGTTTAGAGGTAAATGGCAGCAGGGAGATGGGTCTTAAGTTGTTCAGGTCGGAGGGGTCCAGAGAGGGTTTCTTAATTGGCACAGCCAGCGAACAACAGAGCAAGTAACCCTGGGAGAATTGTTCTGTGAAAGAACTTGATAGACCTGGGCATGGGGAAGAAGATCCAAGACACATGCACTAGGTGCCTAGGTCAAAATCCACATTTTGCTGCCAGCTGAACCCCAGAACCTCCATAAATTCAGTCTAGATACATAAATTGTGTCTGCAGCACAGAGAAGGAAGATTATCCGAGAGAAATCCAGGAATACGGGACGGGGAACACAGCTCAGGAAAGTGACCAGGGGATTACAGGCTGATATCACCCAGTCCCCGCCCTACTCTGGACCAATCAGTGAGCAGTATGGGTGGAGGAATGGATTTAGTGTTCATGACCCACCTGTGCTGATCTCTGTAGGAGTGTCCTCCTCTATAAATGTCCCCGTTATTCCATCCTCCTCCATAGACTGCTGATCATCCCTCACATACGCCTCTTCTTCTTCTTCTGCTTTAACCTCAACTTTTATATCTATCAGATCTTCACCCTAAACCAAGAGAATGGGAGAAAATATCATCTGTAAAATATAAGCTTTTATATTGTGACATCACATAAAAGAATTGCTTTTACAAGTCCATGTTCTAGATCAGCGAGACCAAAACTGTCCAGATGCAGCCCTTTGCTTGCTTTTATCTAGCCTTGGGGCACTATTCCATCCAATGACAATTCTTTCCACTGATACCAACAAAAAGATCAAATTCCTTCCATTGACACCAACAAAGCACTATTCCTCCAACTGACACAAACGATAGGGCACTACTTTTTCAATTGACATCAACAATGGGGCACTAGTCCTCCCACTTTCACCAAAGATAGGGCATTTTCTACTCCCACTGGCCCTAGTCTGACCCCCCTAAAGTCTAAAAAGACAGTAAACTGTCCCTTTTTTTAAGAAACGTTAGGAGACTCCTGTTCTAGATGTTCTGTTCAACCAACCTTGTAATGGTGAGGGATGGTGGGATCTTCCTGTCTGGAATCCCGGGAATACAGAGGACGGGGACATCTCTCTGGTGGGTTCCTGGTATTAGGTGGCTCCATCATATCCTTGTGTCCTTCTGAAAACTCCTCCATCACTCCATACTCCTCATCCTCCTCTTTATACTCTTCTTTAACATCAATATTATCATCCCCGAGGATTCCACTCTGAAAGATATAATAAAACATTCATTGTAACAAACATGCTGTGTATAAATCACAACTACCAATAATTGTCATCATCTACCTGATGATGGTGAGGGATGGTGTGACCTTCCTGTGTGGAATCCCGGGAATACAGAGGACGGGGACATCTCTCTGGTGGGTTTCTGTATCTGGATGACTCCACCATGATGTCCTGGTACAGATCTTTGTGTACTTTTGGAGACTCTGACTCCTCCATCACCCCATCCTCATCATCCTCCTCTTTTATCTCTTCTTTAACCTCAACTTTAGAATCTCTCAGGTTTCCACTCTGAATATATAATAAAATGACATCAATGGTAACAATGCAGATAATGTACAGATCCTAATGATACTATCAGTGATTGTTCCTCATCTACCTGATGATGGTGACGGATGGTGTGACCTTCCTGTGTGGAATCCCGGGAATACAGAGGACGGGGACATCTCTCTGGTGGGTTCCCATGACTGGATCCATCTACCTGATGATGGTGAGGGATGGTGTGACCTTCCTGTGTGGAATCCCGGGAATACAGAGGACGGGGACATCTCTCTGGGGGGTTCCCATGACTGGATCCATCTGTAGGAAACACACACACTGACTGAATCCATTGTTTCTATGTGTTTATCAGATGATGGGGGATCTAGGTGGATCCTCCGTACTGCTCTCTCCTTTACAATAAAGTCTCCTCTTACCCGGTGATGTGAGGGGCAGCTGATTGTCCATCATGACGTCCTTGTAGAGATCCTTGTGTCCTTCTAAATACTCCCACTCCTCAATGGAGAAATAGACAGTGACACCCTGACACCTTATAGGAACCTGACACACACAATGATACAGTCACCATCCAGACACATCCCTTGTCTGTTACTGGAGAATGTCCCAGAATTCCCGGCACCGCTCACCTCTCCTGTCAGCAGCTCAGTGATCTCTCTGGTGACTTCTAGAATCTTCTTCTTCTTTCTCTCTTCTATCAGGGAGGGAGGTGGAGGCAATGTGATGTCATATGATCTCCAGACTTCACAGGAGGAAAACTCTACATCTGAACACAAATAGTCACATCAAATGATATTCCCAGAATCCTCCTCACCTCTCCGGTTAGGTCTGTTTTATTAAAGCCCCAGTTCAGGCTGCGGTATATTTACGCACACAGCCCCCCCCCCCTCATTCTGAAGGTTAAAATATTTTTGAAGCCATTCTGGCATTATAGCATACATTGCAGAATCAATGACCCTGCTTTGCACATAACAATGCCAAGGGCCTACATTCTAAGAGCATAGAAAAAAAAGATAAAAGAGACAGATGGAGGGACATTGGGAAGAAGAGCTGTGATGTCATAGGATTCTCTGACTCTGGATGGAGGGACATTGGGAGGAGGAGCTGTGAGGTCAGTGTGATGTCATAGGATTCTCTCTGGATGAAGAGACATTGGGAGGAAGAGCTGTGAGGTCAGTGTCATGTCATACGATTCTCTGATTCTGGATGGAGGGACATCGGGAGGAGGAGCTGTGATGTCAGTGTGATGTCATAGGATTCTCTCTGGATGGAGAGACATTGGGAGGAGGTGCTGTGAGGTCAGTGTGATGTCATAGGATTCTCTGACTCTGGTTGGAGGGACATTAGGAGGAGGAGCTGTGAGGACAGTGTGATCTCATAGGACTCTCTGACTCTGGATGGAAGGGCATTGGGGGAGGGGCTGTGAGGTCAGCATGATGTCATAGGATTCTCTGACTCTGGATGGAGGGACATTGGGAGGAGGAGCTGTGAGGTTAGCGTGATGTCTTAGGATTCTCTCTGCATGGAGGAACATTGGGAGTAGGAGCTGAGTGTGATGTCATATGATTCTCTCTGGATGGAGGGACATTGGGAGGAGGAGCTGTGAGGTCGGTGTGATGTCATAGGATTCTCTGACTCTGGATGGAGGGACATTGGGGGGAGGAGCTGTGAGGTCGGTGTGATGTCATAGGATTCTCTGACTCTGGATGGAGGGACATTGGAAGGAGGAGCTGTGAGGTCAGTGTGATGTCATAGGATTCTCTGACTCTGGTTGGAGGGACATTGGGAGGAGGAGCTGTGAGGTCAGTGTGATGTCATAGGATTCTCTGACTCTGGATGGAGGGACATTGGGAGGAGGAGCTGTGGGGGGGCACTCTGTGAGGTTTCTGTACACAGAATCATTTCTCCCGGGTGCGTCCTAAACTGAAAGATGAACGTTGTCTTTGGGCTTTGCCAGGACACATCCTATCCCTGTGATCTCCGTGTTCTCCGGAGACTTTACTGATCACATTTCAGGATGAATATCTGAGACTGGGATCATTATGGAGAAATACGTTTTCAGGACATTTCCTACAAATGACATTTTCCCTCTTTCTTCCTGTTTGAATCTTATAAAGTAAGATTATAAGTGGGGGAATGTTGGGCCCCTGAAGGGGTTAATCTGGGTTCCCACACTATATATGTGTGTATCATCATCTGCTGGAGATAAAAGACGTCACAGTGACTATGGAGGAAGAGGACGGACATGACTATGGAGGAAGAGGACGGACGTGACCATGGAGGAAGAGGACGGACGTGACTATGGAGGAAGAGGACGGACGTGACGGGGGGTTACTGGGTGTAAATAGACAATAACATCTTATTACCTCCTCTGCTGCCACTTCTGCCTCCTATTTGGTACCACATGGAACTTCCTGTCTGTACCTGACATCACTTCCTGCCTGTACCTGACATCACTTCCTGCCTGTACCTGACATCACTTTCTGTCTTCCATAGAGACTTCCTGTCTGGGTAGAAGTGAGATCCCCACCATGTGGAGCGCAGAGGAACTGCAGCCCCGAGAAGCATCTGGTCGTGTGACCCCGGCCTTGTGCTGGGTATGTATGGACTGTAGATCCAATTTGCCAAGACAGTCCTTCTTTTCAGCTATCTATTCCACCATGTCCTTGTCCTGGGCTTTGTCTCGAGAGTCATAGTGTAAAGTGTAAATTTGTTTTGGGGCCAGGTAATAGAAGACCAATCTGTTTGTAGACAAGGGGCTGTAGGTAGCCAATATTGATCAGCATTGGGTGGGTATCAGAGAACGGTCAGGCAGAGACTTTCCTTATCTCCACATCCATCAGGACGCTGGGCACAATGTGTGGAATGGGCTCCTCTCTGGATGCTCCTCCTGCGGTGTGTCCGGTGATGAGTACCTGGCTTCTCAAAACCCGGCCAGGTACAGTATCTCCCAGAAGTGAGTCCGCCCCTGATGTTTTTGTAAATCTTTGATTCTATCTTTCCATGTGACAACACTGAAGAAATGACACTTTGCTGCAGCACTGATTCAGAGCTGAACACAGGGGAACTGCCATTTTCCCCAGAGAAAGATTGTGGGACTACTGCTGCTAGACTGTGCAAATCAGTTCAGCAGAGCAGTGATGCCGATCTCCACACTGGGATCGCATCAGCTTCTCTGCATCAGGACCAGGGGCGGACTGACCATTTGGAAACTCAGGCACTGCCCGAGGGCCTGGGGTCAGTAGGGGGCCCCATGAGATGCCCCTGGTACCTTTTTCATAGGCTTTTTTGAGTTTGGGCAAGGACACAGGGGCCCCATGATCCCCTATTGCCCGGGGGCCTCATGAGTTGTCAGTCTGCCCCTGATCAGGACTGTCACTGTTCCGGTCTTCCCACAGAAATCTCTGCTCACTGCACTGACTGAGCAAGACTTCTTGTGCCTAGGAGGTCTTGCTATCCATAAGATTGGTGAGCGGGCAGATGCACAAATCTCTTTCTGTCATCACTCTAGAGCAGGGGCGGACTGACAACTCATGGGGCTCCCGGGCAATAGGGGATCATGGGGCCCCTGTGTCCTTGCCCAAACTCAAAAAAGCCTATGAAAAAGGTACCAGGGGCATCTCATGGGGCCCCCTACTGACCCCTGGCCCTCAGACAGTGCCTGAGTTTCCAAATGGTCAGTCCACCCCTGCTCTAGAGACACTACATGCAGACACCTAAACACCTCAGTCACAAGGAGACCTTTGCTTTGAGCAGTACCATGGCTCATCTGTTTCACTTTTACTTGAATTACTAGTATTCACTAATGCTTATGGGCCCCACCATTGCTAGCAGAAGACCACCATAATCAGAATCCTTAGACATCGCAAGATTCAAGTTGCAATCTCTAGTTAAAGGGACCTTTTCTCTTCTAAGACCATTGTTATTCAATTTAGGGTACTTATATCTATTTATGCTAGACTACATCATTTACATATTTCTCTGCATGCCTTGTTGCGGCGCTGGTGTCAGGAATGGTCTCGCCAAGGGTGGTGGGACTCACCTGCCTTGTGGGCTGCAGTACCAGGGCTGGCCAGTGGGTGCTCTCAGCAGCCAGAAGCTCACTCCTGCAATCAAGCCATCACCTGAGGCTGATTGCAGGAGGTGTATTTATAAGGAATGGCCAGGCCTGCAGTCAGGGCCTTGGTGTATTGTTCCCATGAGCCCCTGTACCTGCATCCTGCCTCTGCTTGAACTCTGCCTGCACTGACCTCGGCTACTCCTGACCAATCTTCTGCCTACTCCTTGTACCTTGTCTGCCCGTTTGCTACCGACCCGGCCCGCCTGACTACGTTGTGCTCCATATTTATATATATATCAATTAAGGTTTGGGTTTGTTGCACCTTGTTGTACGTATTTGTGTTAGCTTTGGGTTTGGTTTGTTGCACTGCGTTTATGTTTGTGTTGCCCTTAATAAATTATATTGTTTTACACACTACACCTGAAGTCTGTTTCCCTGTGTCAGTCCACACACCACTGGTCATACCCGGAGCCCTGACAGCTAGTGGCATGGAGGGAGCTGATATGTCAACAAGCCTTTTCATCACCCTCTTGCTGTTGATGTTGCAATTAAATAGTTGAAGCTTACTACTCATGACTGTATACCATGTTAAACGTTGCTGATTGTTTACCTATTTTTTACCTGTGTTCTGCTTTTAGGAGTTAATTGGGGTTGTATATCCTAAACCCATTATTCTTGTTGTATACTTGTGGTCTGAACCCAAAGGATCAGAGGTGTCAGGAGGCTTGCAAGGTCAGGGCAACCACTGGGGACAAGCACTATCAAGTGAGCCCTGCGGAGGCAGCACTACAACAAAATGCTTTTTGTAGAACTACTAGTTTTAAATGAATGTCCCACCCCTAATTAAAGTGCATTCTCCATCTACAATAGCTTGATAGACACACAGCAAAAAAAGGTGTTCTTAGAAATGTTTTTGATATGTTGGTAGCTATGTAGATCAGGTCATCTCCACCAAGGTGGATAGAACTATATTACTGTAATGTAGAAATATATGACTGCCTAGTCCAGCCTTTCTCAGCCAGGGGTCCTCCAAAGGTTTCTAGGAGTTCCTTGAGCAATGAACAATTTCTGTCTCATTAACATCTGACATCAATGATCTGTATGGGGGGGCAGTCTTCCCACTGATGACAATGCAAGAATGTCCTTCTCTAAGATCTAAGGGGATCCTTCTCCTATTGGTTACCAATGTAAAGGTACCACAGCACTGGCCACTCATATAAGGGGGTCCTTCTCCCATTGGTCACCAATGTAAGGGACCACTACACTGACCACTGATATAAGGGGGTCCTTCTCCCATTGGTCACCAATGTAAAGGGACCCCTACACTGACCACTGACATAAGGAGATCCTTCTCCCATTGATCACCAATGTAAAGGGACCAGTACACTTACCACTGATATAAGGGGGTCCTTCTCCCATTGGTCACCAATCTAAAGGGACCCCTACACTGACCATTGACATAAGGAGATCCTTCTCCCATTGATCACCAATGTAAGGGACCACTACAACGACCACTGGTATAAAGGGATGCTTCTCCCATTGATCACCAATGTAAAGGGACCACTACACTTACCACTGATATAAGGGGGTCCTTCTCCCATTGGTCACCAATGTAAAGGGACCCTACACTGACCACTGATATAAGGGGGTCCTTCTCCCATTGGTCACCAATGTAAAGGGACCACTACACTTACCACTGATATAAGGGGGTCCTTTTCCCATTGGTCACCTATGTAAGGGACCACCACATTGACCACTAGGAATGAGCTCTGGTTTGGACTCAAACCATGTTCACACATAATTTGGCATGTTTGGGGATTCAGTGAATGGGTGAACAAAATGGGTGTTCAGCTGTGTGAAAACTCCATCTGCAGTATTGCTATTGCTGTGAAATGTGACAACTTATCTATATATGTTAAGCTACAGTACAGGTCTCCAGGGATGGTTCCTGGACAGGCGATACATTTCCCTGTTACTTATGGTCCCTTTAATGGCGATGAATTGAATGCAATTTCTGAGTATGGGTTCTTATCCATACTTCATAGTCCACGTGAAGAAGAGAGAACTGGCATATAGTGCTCTCAGGATTGGTAAGTCTTCATTTGAAGACTTACCAATCCTTGGTATTGGTAAGTCATCCTTGGATTGGTAAATCTTCATTTGAAACCTAGAATTATGAGGCTCAGAGAGACTTTGGGGTGGGAAAGAGCCTCTAAACCCTGATGACAGGGACTTTAGTCCTGAAGGAGTTAACCCATCTGCTTAGGCCTATTAACTTGTTGCCGACCGCAGATAGCCGAATGACGGCTGCACTGCGGCCGGCCAGTTCTGAGTGGACGTCATATGACGTCCCCCCAGAACGCGCTCTCCTGCGGCCTTTTACCACGTGATCAGCGGTGTCCAATGACACGCTGATCAGAGGGAAATGCAAGTGCCGGTTCTCGGCTGCACTTTCCTCACGCTGTCAGATCGTGAGGAAAGTACTGCCGAGAACCGGCAGTTGTCAGAGCGGGGATCGGCACCGATCATCAGGGCACTGATGATCAGTGCCCTGATGATTGGTGCCCAGCAGTGCCACCCGCAAGTTCCGCCCACCTGTGCCCAGCAGTGTGCCCACTAGCTCCGCCCACCTGTGCCCAGCAGATCACCCACCTGTGCCCAGCAGTGCACCCACCTGTGCCCAGCAGATCACCCACCTGTGCCCAGCAGTGCACCCACCTGTGCCACTCTGCAATGTCACACACCTGTGCCCAGAAGTACCACCTACCTGTGCCCAGCAGTGCCACCCACCTGTGCCCACCCACCTGTGCCCACCAGTGCCACCCACCTGTGCCCACCCACCAGTGCTGCCCACCAGTGCCACCCACCAGTGCAGCCCAGCAGTGCTGCCAGTCAGTGCCACCAGTCAGTGCCCAGCGGTTTTGCCAGTCAGTGCCGCCAGTCAGTGCCCAGCAGTGATGCCAGTCAGTGCCGTCTATCAGTACCCATCATCAGTGTCACCTATCAGTGCCGCCTATCAGTGCTGCATATTAGTGCCGCCTATCCGTGACACCTCATTAGTGCTGTCTCTCAGTGCCGCCTATCCGTGCCACCTCATTAGTACTGCCTATCAGTGCCCTTTAGTGCTGCCTATCAGTGCCCATCAGTGCCGCCTATCAGTGCCCATCAGTGCTGCCTCATCAACGCACATCAGTGAAGGAGAAAAATTACCTGTTTAAAAAATTTTATAATAGAAACAAAGAAACTTTTTTTTTTTTTTTAAATTTTTGGCAATTTTTTATTTATAGCGCAAAAAGTAAAGCGCCCAGTGGTGATTAAATACCACCAAAAGAAAGCTCTATTTGTGAGAAAAAAATGATCAAAATTTCATATGGGTACAATGTTGCATGACCGCGCAATTGTCAATCAAAGTGCGGCAGCGCTGAAAGCTGAAAATTGGCCTGGTAAATAAGGGGGTATAAGTGCCTGGTAGGCAAGTGGTTAAACAGGAAGCCATCGTCAGGAGTCTATAAAGGGCAAAGTGTAGCAGGACATACTGAGGAGTCAGAGAGGTGGCCTGCTTATGACAGAGACTGCTTAGTGGCTAGAAACCTCCTCTTTGGAACCCCTCAGGCAGTCAGGGATGTAACCCTGTTAAGTGACTAGCTTTGTGGCTGGTGAACCAAAATTTTGATTTTCGGACCAGGAGTCGGTACTGTATTGTATTGTACTGCAATCAGCCTGTTTTGTTTTCATTTTGAGTAATAGCTTTACTTATATTACTTTTATTAATGTTCTTGGGCTCTATAATATTTTACTACATATGGCATACTCTTAACCCCTACACTCTGTATGCTGGGCTGTATATAACATACTCCTGACCACTGCACACTTTACTCTAGGCTGTATAGGATATATTTCTGACCACTGCATTCTGCTCAGTGGCCTGCATATGATAAGCTCCTGACCATTGCACTCTGTACCCCAGGCTTTATATTGACATGACCCTGACCACTGTACTCTGTGTGCAGAGCTGTATAATATATATTTCTTACCACTATGCTAGCTGGTCTCGCTGTTTGTCCCAGGTACCATTCCCTAAAGGATACACGGTAGAAAGGCATACAGCAGTTTTAGTCTCTTCACTCAACAACCAGGCAGAAGTCTTTTCTTTTTTTGTTGGGTTTAATGTTGGAAGAACTTGATTGGCAAATAGGGTGAGCCTTAGGATACCCCAGAACCAGTGCAATGTATCTGAGGACACTCTCTAGTAGGAACTTGCCTCTCCTAGGCAGGCCTTTAGTGAAAAGGGATGTGGACGTACAGCTCAGGGGGATCCCACCCTGGAAACAGCCCTGAGCCAGCAAATCTGGGACAGCCTCTCACAAAATGGGACAAAAACAGCAACAGTCTCTCAGGATGTCTCAGACCTTTACTCACTGTGTCCCTGTATACATGGATGCCTCCTTCCAGTATCAGCCAAGACCCTGTACCGTGAGCCCCCAAGCCGGATGTTCAGCAGGCTTTCCTCCATCCAGTATCAGCCAAGACCCTGTACTGTGAGCCTCCAAGCCGGATCTTCAGCAGGCTTTCCTACATCCAGTATCAGCCAAGACCCTGTACCGTGAGCCTCCAAGCCGGATCTTCAGCAGGCTTTCCTCCATCCAGTATCAGCCAAGACCCTGTACCGAGAGCCTTCAAGCTGGATTTTCAGCAGGCTTTCCTCCATCCAGTATCAGCCAAGACCCTGTACCGTGAGCCTCCAAGCCGGATGTTCAACAGGCTTTCCTCCATCCAGTATCAGCCAAGACCCTGTACCGTGAGCCTCCAAGCCGGATCTTCAGCAGGCTTTCCTCCATCCAGTATCAGCCAAGACCCTGTACCGTGAGCCTCCAAGCCGGATCTTCAGCAGGCTTTCCTCCATCCAGTATCAGCCAAGACCCTGTACCGAGAGCCTTCAAGCCGGATTTTCAGCAGGCTTTCCTCCATCCAGTATCAGCCAAGACCCTGTACCGTGAGCCTCCAAGCCGGATGTTCAACAGGCTTTCCTCCATCCAGTATCAGCCAAGACCATGTTCCGTGAGCCTTCAAGCTGGATCTTCAGCAGGCTTTTCTCCATACTATTCTCTCAGCTTCAGCAGTCAGCCCCCCAGCTCTCCCTACAAGAAACCTCCTGTAAACTCCAGCTAGATGGCCCAGGAAGGTAGACAGCCCCTGCAGGCTAGGTCTTTCTCCACTAGGGCAAAGGACCCTACTGTTCTAGGCCCCGTGATTACGATTACCTCAGCTTCCTGCTCGCCACCCTCAGAGTTCACATGAATATTCAGCTTAATGTCCACCTCTCCCAACCCACTATATTCCAGAACCTAGTGGAATGCTGGGTGCAATATTTGAACCTTTAGCCAGCAGAACCTAGAACAGCCAAGAACAATCAAACCTTCTCCAATCGCTACAGAGGACCCAAAACTAAATTTACCTAAATCTATTAGAAATCTAACTAGGAGGGGACTACATACACCCCCCGCCAAAAACAGGCCCTGTCCTCATGGGCTGAACTAACAAACGTTTCTATTCCCAACAGCAAAGTATCCCAAGGCAACAAAGGGAGCGGTTAAGAAAAAAAAAACCATGGAACAAACATTTATGCGGCTTAACCTTACTAGGAGGGTGCTACATATGACATACTCCTGACAAATGCACTTTGTACACTAGGCTGTGTATACATTTTCCTTATCAATGCACTCTATACCCTAAGCTGTATATGATATATTCCTTTCCTCTGTACACTGGGCTGTATATTATATGTTCCTTACCACTGCACTCTGTACCTTGGGGTTGTATATTATATACTCCTGACCATTGCACTCCATACACTGGGCTCTATACATTATATTACTTATCACTGCACTTTTTACCCTGGGCTGTATATGACATACTTCTGACCTTTGCACTCTGTATACTGGGCTATATAGGACATACTCCTAACCCCGAGACTCTTTATGCTTTATTTCACAAGAGTTGCTCAGTAAGAAGTGTAGAAAAGGTCAGCTGTGTGTAGAAAAGCAGATGCAATGGAAGAGCTTCATTTTTAACAATGACTGTACTGAGGTTTGTGTGTGCCTGTTAGACTCTTCCTCGTGGCTCAGTCACTAAATTGCATTTTGTCGATACAAGGATTGTGGAATATGTTATAAATTGTATATATATATATATATATATCATACACACACACACATGGCTTTTTTTCTCATAGAACAGGTGCAGGAACTCCCCCTTTCCGAGTCACCCCCTACCCACCTCCTGTTCCTTGGTTCCACCCCCTACTCACCTCCCAGTGCCACCCCTTTTAGAGAATAGAGAACCAAGTATCATTTTGTGGTGCTAAGTTTTGTTTATGGAATTTGTTAATGATAACAAGAAAAGTAGTAAAATAGATCTCCTGTAACTAGCAATAGTAGACCCCCTACCAGCAACAATAGATCACCCCCCCCCCAATCAACACAGATTCTCTCCAGCAATAATAGATCCCCCAGCAGCCAGCAACAATAGACCTACCCAGCAACAAAAGGCCCCCAGCAACAACAAAATCCCAACAGCCAACGTCAATAGACCCTCCAATATCCAGCAGCAATAAACCTCTCCTTCATGAGAAGATCCGTCCCACCAATGATTGACCCCCAGCAACACACACTCACATATATATACACACAGTATCTCACAGAAGTGAGTCCACCCCTCACATTTGTGTAAATATTTGATTCTATCTTTTCATGTGACAACACTGAAGAAATGACACGTTGCTACAATGTGACGTAGTCAGTGTACAGCTTGTATAACATGTAAATTTGCTGTCCCCTCAAAATAACTCAACACACAGCCATTAATGTCTAAACCGCTGGCAGCAAAAGTAAGTACACCCCTAAGTGACAAGGTCCAAATTGGGCCCAAAGTGTCAATATTTTGTGTGGCCACCATTATTTTCCAGCACTGCCTTAACCCTCTTGGGCATGGAGGTCACCAGTGCTTCACAGGTTGCCACTGGAGTCCTCTTCCACTCCTGTGACATCAGTCCTCTTCCACTCCTGTGACATCAGACCTCTTCCACTCCTGTGACATCAGACCTCTTCCACTCCTGTGACATCAGTCCTCTTCCACTCCTGTGACATAGCGGCTCTGCATGCTCTGGAAACACACAGATGCGGACTGGACTGGAGCCTCTTGTACAGGGGAACACTGTAAGCGACAGGTGGCTCTCAGAAATTCAGATTGCTACCCACTCTGCCCTCATTCTTGGTTGCAGCAGAGGACCAATTAGAGAAACAGAGAGGAGCATCATGGGACATGTCCCGCCTCCTTGTTTGCCTGTCTATATAAGATGTGCTCAGACTAGGCCACTTTGCCTGAGCAACTTCTTAGTTGTTGGAGCTCCCGTGTGTTTCTGTTGTTTGATTCCTATGTTGTCTACTTGTGTACCGACCCCGGCTTTGTTCCCTGATCTTGCTTGTTTTCCGCTTGTCTTGACCTCAGCTTGCCTATTGGATTCTGTCTGTCTTCTCCCGTTATACTCTGCTCCCATGAGTGGTCTCCTCCACCTCAGTTGGGTGTACCTGGGGACCGCGACCTGTTCCAGCTTGCTGCAAGTCCATCCCCACCATCAGGGGCTCTGGTGAACAAGCAGGCTGGGGCTTAGACTCCGTTCCCTGGGGAACCCCAAGTTGAGGATCAATAGACCTCACTACCACAGGTGCTGACAGTTTGCTCAGGCCATGAGCTCCTCGGAGACACAGCAGCCTCTCCTGGAACAACTTCAGGGTTTGGCGCAGAGTTGATGTCCAGCAGGAATATCAAGAACAAATCATGCACTGTCTGCAGGAACTCTCCTCCCGGTTGGATCAGCTACAGGTTGTGTCCTCTTCCTCACCCTCTGTTTCTGCCCCTGCTCTGGTTCCTGCGGCTCCACCTTCCGCTGTTCCCCCAGTGGAACACTGTCCTTCGAGACTCCAGCTGCCTCCACTGCCTCACTTCTCTGATGATCCCAAAACTTGTCGAGGCTTTATCAATCAATGCTCAATTCACTTCGAGCTAGCAGTCCACCATTTTTCTATTGACCGTTCCAAGGTGGCGTACATGATTTCCCTTCTCTCTGGTGAAGCACTGGCTTGGGCCTCACCACTATGGGAGCATCAAGATCCAACTATTTGCAGCCTCCCAGCCTTCTTGCAAGCTTTCCGTAAAACCTTCGATGTGCCCGGCAGGACTTCATCTGCCGCAGGAGCTCTTCTTCGGCTTTGTCAAGGTAGCAGGACTGTTGAACAATATGCAGTTCAGTTTTGTACCTTAGCTTCGGAACTGGCATGGAATAATGAGGCCCTGTCTGCAACCTTTTGGCAGGGTCTAGCAGACTGTATTAAGGATGAACTAGCTGGAAGAACCATACCCACCACCCTGGATGACTTGATTGCTCTTAGGATCCAAATCGATATCTGCTTCCAGGAGCAAGATCTGGAAAGGGCTCGTCCATGTCACCCCCCGGTGGGTTCTTTTGCTCCTGTTTTCCAGATAGTCCCTGATCAACTTACCTCTGCAACCGTACCAACATCTGAAGAGCCTATGCAGTTAGGCCGAACACACCTTACTCCACAAGAGCGATCGCGTCGCCTAAGATTTGGTCTATGCCTTTACTGTGGGGCTGAAGGTCATCTAATTAAGTCATGTTCTGTCCACCCGGGAAACTCAGGTCACTCTGAGGGAGGTGATCTAGATCAGAACCTGAATTCTGCCACCTTCCCTCGATTTATTATACTTGTCTCCATTCATTGGGCCCTGAACTCGTACCAGGTTTCTACTTATGTGAACTCTGGGGCAGCCAGGAACTTCATTGAGCAATCTTTGGCCACTGAATTAGGCATTCCTCTTGTCCCCTTGATGACACCCCAATCAGTATCTACAGTTGATGGCTCTAACTTGGCCTTAGGACCTCTACACTTCCGAACCACCTCCATAACTATGCATGTTGGCGCTCTTCATTGTGAGGAAATCTCCTTCCTGATCCTCCCTAAGTCTTCTAGCCCCATTATTGTTGGACTTCCATGGTTGCAGAAACACTCACCCGATCTTGACTCAAACTCTGGCCAAGTATTGTCTTGGGGGTCAAAATGCAATCAGACTTGTCTCCCTAAGGTGCTACCATCTTGCACTGTACCAGTGGCTGAGGCCACCAGCTCTCCAATGCTCCCTCAACATTGACAGGCCTTACAAGATGTTTCTTGTAGTAAAACTGCTCCCCTGCCTAATCCTATTGCGGGCCCCCTTCCAGTGCTGTCCACCTCTAGTTCTTTACCCTTTTTGCTTGCCATATCATCAGTCCCTTTATATACTGTGCAGCTCAGAGCTCCTATGTCGCTACCTTCTGGATGGGTGGAGGTCCCAACATATGTGACCTCTGTACCATCTGAGTTCCCAGATTCATGTGCACTGCCTGTTGAGACCCCAAAACTCCCTTCAGCTGTTTTGGACCCAGCTGTGGTTTCCACATTAGTAGCTACTGTACCCTCTGTCCCCTGTCCTGCCCCCCTACACCGGCTTCTGTTCCCTGTCCTGCCCCCATACACCCTACTGTGTCCTCTGTCCCCTGTAATGCCCCCATACACCCTACAGTGCCCTCCGTCCCTTGTATTACCCCAGGTTCCTGTTTTGCACAGCCTGTCTTGCCCACTGTACAAATCAAAGCCTTCACGTCTACTCCTGTGCCCTCCCTGGCAGCCTCCTCACCAGACCCTTCATCCTGGTTATTGGTGTCTGCTCCAGCCCAGTTTCCTGTCATGTGTTCTCCCATTCTTACTCCTTCTGAGGCAAATGTTTCTAATAACTTACATCTGTCAGCTTCCAAGTACAAAGTAGCTGCAGATCGGCATCACTGGGTGAATCCCAAATTTTTCCCTGGTAACAAGGTCTGGCTCTCTACAAAGAGAGTATCCGTCTATGGGTACCCTCTATGAAATTTGCTCCTCGATTCATTGGTCCCCTTACCATCCTTCGCCAGGTCAATCCTGTTGCTTTTAAACTTCGCCTCCCTTCACATCTGAGAATCCCTAATGTTTTCCATGTTTCTCTTCTGAGGCTGTATATCAACAACAGATTTTCCCGTCTTCATTGTCATCCTTTCCCAATAGCGAGTACTTCGGATCAGTATGAAGTCAAGCAAATCTTGGATTCGAAATTCATCAGAGGGAAGCTCTTGTATCTAATGGACTGGAAGGGATATGGTCCTGAGGAGAGTTGTTGGATTCCTTCTACTGATGTTTTGCACCCCGTCTGGTGGAATTTTTTCATCTGAAGTTTCCCCTTAAACCTAAAAGAGTGGGGAGACCTCGTAAGAGGGGGGCACTGTCACATGTTAGACTGCAGTTTTGTTTGTGTTCTTACCTCCTTGCTGCAGTCCTGTTCCTGATCCCTTCTCATGTTTGTCTGTGCTCATCTATGGGCATCGTCTGCTGTCCTCTGGATTTTATTTCCTTCCCTTCCATCACTTCCTGTCCCGCCTCCTTGTTTGCCTGTCTATATAAGATGTGCTCAGACTAGGCCACTTTGCCTGAGCAACTTCTTAGTTGTTGGAGCTCCCTTGTGTTTCTGCTGTTTGATTCCTATGTTGTCTACTTGTGTACCGACCCCGGCTTTGTTCCCTGGCCTTGCTTGTTTTCCGCCTGTCCTGACCTCGGCTTGCCTATTGGATTCCGTCTGTCTTCTCCTGTTATACTCTGCTCCCAGGAGCTGTCTCCTCCACCTCAGCTGGGTGTACCTGGGGACCGCGACCTGGTCCCAGCTTGCTGCAAGTCCATCCCCAACATCAGGGGCTCTGGTGAACAAGCAGGCTGGGGCGTCCTGGGGAACCCCAAGTTGAGGAACAATACAGCTCACTACCACAGGTGCTTACACCTCGGACCCCGCATTCACTATATCCGCTCTCCCAGGACCCTGCATTTACTATATCCCCTCTCCCCGGACCCCGCATTCACTATATCCGCTCTCCCCAGACCAGGCATTCACTATATCCGGTCTCCCCGGACCCTGCATTCACTATATCCGGTCTCCCCGGACCCCGCATTCACTATATCCGCTCTCCCCGGACCCCGCTTTCACTATATCCGCTCTCCCCAGACCAGGCATTCACTATATCCGGTCTCCCCGGACCCTGCATTCACTATATCCGCTCTCCCCAGACCCCGCATTCACTATATCCGCTCTCCCCGGACCCCGCATTCACTATATCCGCTCTCCCCGGACCCCGCATTCACTATATCCGCTCTCCCCGGACCCAGCATTCACTATATCCGGTCTCCCCGGACCTCGCATTCACTATATCCGGTCTCCCCGGACCCCGCATTCACTATATCCGCTCTCCACAGACCCCGCATTCACTATATCTGGTCTCCCCGGACCCCGCATTTACTATATCCGCTCTCCCCAGACCCCGCATTCACTATATCTGGTCTCCCCAGACCCCGCATTCACTATATCCGCTCTCCACAGACCCTACATTCACTATATCCGCTCTCCCCAGACCCCGCATTCACTATATCCGGTCTCCCCGTACCCCACATTCACTATATCCGCTCTCCCCAGACCCCGCATTCACTATATCCGGTCTCCCCGGACCCCACATTCACTACATCTGCTCTCCCCGGACCCTGCATTCACTATATCCGCTCTCCCCAGACCCTGCATTCACTATATCTGGTCTCCCACAGTACACAGAACATGGAAATGTAATTATTTTAGTAAATATAAACTGCTAAATACCTTTTCTCATCAGCAGTATATAGCAGTCTTGTGCCTTCAGCAGAGCACTGGTTAAAGTTTGTAGGACGAGTTTTCTTTCTGCTCTAGGAGGATGTGAAACTTCTGACCTTTTGTCTGGACAGTGCTGATTGATCCTGTGCTGATCACATGCAACCTCCCAATAAAAAAAAACTTTCTAGCAATACACACCAAACTGAGCATGTGCATGTGACTACAGATTCAGTCTGTATTAGGTGGACATTTCAACAAGAGGAGCAGCAGAGAAGACAGGATCAAACAGCTTTTTTACACAATGCGGAGGATTAACCCCTTAGGTCCCACAGTGAGTATAACAAGCATGCTTTAGTGCATATACAGACTGATTTCACTGTTGTGGGTTTAGTAACAAGTTCAATCATACCATAGTGACATTGCTACTCTGGGGAGGTGATCAGTTTTTTTGTTTTTTAAACCATGATTGCTTATAACAGTGATCACTGTGATTGGCCACAGCTATCACATGGTGCAGATGGGCTGTGATAGGCCCTTTTCACAGTGGACAATCACAGAGATCGCCACAATACCATACAATGATGAATGGCTATGAACAAAAGTGACCCTACTACTCTGGGGAGGTGATCAGTTTGTTTGTTTTAAACGATGATTGCTTATAACAATGATCACTGTTATAAGCAGTCATTTTTATGAATGGCATACATTCATGCCTCTTATATAATATTGAGAGAGCTGTGATTGGCCACAGCTATCACATGATGCAGATGGGCTGTGATGGGCCTTTTGTACCACATGATCACAGTGGACAATCACAGAGATCGCCACAATACCATACAATGAATGGCTATGAACAAAAGTAACACTACTACTCTGGGGAGGTGATCAGTTTGTTTGTTTTAAACGATGATTGCTTATAACAATGATCACTATTATAAGAACTGATTTTTATGAACAGCATACATTCATGGCCCTTATGTACTATTGAGAGAGCTGTGGTTGGCCACAGCTATCACATGGTGCAGATGGGCTGTGATGGGCCCTTTTTGTACCACGTGATCACGGTGGACAATCACAGAGATCGCCACAATACCAATACAATGATGAATGGCTATGAACAAAAGTGACACTACTACTCTGGGGAGGTGATGTTTGTTTTTTTTAAACGATGATTGCTTATAACAATGATCACTGTTATAAGCAGTCATTTTTATGAATGGCATACATTCATGGCTCTTATATACTATTGAGAGAGCTGTGATTGGCCACAGCTATCACATGGTGCAGATGGGCCCTTTTTGTACCACATGATCACGGTGGACAATCACAGAGATCGCCACAATAACATACAATGATAAATGGCTATGAATAAAAGTCATTCATTGTGTGCAAATGTCATGTGATTGCTTTGAATGATCATAGTCATTACATGGCACTGGGACAGGCCCAGTACAGAGATCTGTCATCTGCTGTGTCCATTGGACTGCTAGGGTGCATGACTGGGAGGATGTCATAAGATATCCATCAGGAATGAGAGATCTCCCACTTGGCCATGCTTTGACTGGAAGCTAAGCGGGTTGCAGTTAATAAATGTCCTTTGACATTTAGGAGGTCTTTTCATAAATATTTTGCATAGCATTTCCCCCGGTGACAGTGCATGTACAGTCCTTCTGTGTGAATGGGGGGGGGGGGGGCAAACAAATGTTGTTAGGCGATTTGCTGTGCTTACATTTAAATGGATTCCATTGATTTAAAATGGAAAATGTGATTTGTCATCATTGTGATGATTATGGCTTACAGCTCATGAAAACCCCAAATCCACAATCTCAGAAAATGAGAATATTGTGAAAAGGTGGAATATTCTCGGCTCAAAGTGTCCCACTCTAATCAGATAATTAAGCCATAACTCCTGCAAAGGGTTCCTGAGCCTTTAAATGGTCTCTCAGTCTGGTTCAGTAGGAATCACAATCATGGGAAAGACTGCTGACCTGACACCATCATTGACACCCTCCATAAGGAGGGAAAGCCTCAAAAGGGAATTGCAAAAGAAGTTGGATGTTCCCAAAGTGCTGTATCAAAGCACATTAATAGAAAGTTATGTGGAAGGGAAAAGTGTGGAAGAAAAAGGTGCACAAGCAGCAGGGATGACCGCAGCCTGGAGAGGATTGTCAGGAAAAGGCCATTCAAAAGTCTTGGGGACTTGGGGAGTGGACTGAGGCTGGAGTCAGTGCATCAAGAGCCACCACACACAGACGGATCCTGGACATGGGCTTCAAATGTCGTATTCCTCTTGTCAAGCTGAACAACAAAGTCAGAAGCGTCTTACCTGGGCTAAAGAAAAACAGACCTGGTCTGTTGCTCAGTGGTCCAAAGTCCTCTTTTCTGATGAGAGCAACTTTTGCATCTCATTTGGAAACCAAGGACCCCGAGTATGGAGGAAGAATGGAGAGGCCCAAGGACCCCGAGTATGGAGGAAGAATGGAGAGGCCCAAGGATCCAGAGTATGGAGGAAGAATGGAGAGGCCCAAGGACCCCAAGTATGCATGAAGAATGGAGAGGCCCAAGGACCCGAGTATGGAGGAAGAATGGAGAGGCCCAAGGACCCGAGTATGGAGGAAGAATGGAGAGGCACAAGGACCCCGAGTATGGAGAAAGAATGGAGAGGCCCAAGGACCCCGAGTATGGAGGAAGAATGGAGAGGCACAAGGACCCCGAGTATGGAGGAAGAATGGAGAGGCACAAGGACCCCGAGTATGGAGGAAGAATGGAGAGGCCCAAGGACCCCGAGTATGGAGGAAGAATGGAGAGGCACACACTGCAAGATGCTTGAAGTCCAGTGTGAAGTTTCCACAGTCTGTGTTGATTTGGGGAGCCATGTCATCTGCTGGTGTTGGTCCACTGTGCTTCATTAAGTCCAGGGTCAACGCAGCCGTCTACCAGGAGATTTTGGAGCACTTCATGCTTCCTTCCGCAGACGAGCTTTATGGGGATGCTGACTTCATTTTCCAGCAGGACTTGGCACCGCCCACACTGCCAAAAGCACCAAAACCTGGTTCAATGACCGTGGGATTACTGTGCTTGATTGGCCAGCAAACTCGCCTGACCTGAACCCCATAGAGAATGTATGGGGCATTGCCAAGAGAAAGATGAGAGACATGAGACTGAACAATGCAGAAGAGCTGAAGGCCGCTATTGAAGCATCCTGGTCTTCCATAACACCTCAGCAGTGCCACAGGCTGATAGCTTCCATGCCACGCCGCATTGAGGCAGTAATTGCTGCAAAAGGGGCCCAAACCAAGTACTGAGTACATATGCAGCTTCTACTTTTCAGAGGTCCGATATTGTTCTATGTACAATCCTTGTTTTATTGATTGCATGGAATATTCTCATTTTCTGAGATTGTGGATTTGGGGTTTTCATGAGCTGTAAGCCATAATCATCACAATGATGACAAATCACGGCTGGAACTATCTTGCTTTGCATGTAATGAGTCTCATATATTAGTGTCACCTTTTAAGTTGCTGCACTGAAATAAATCAACTTTTGCACAATATTCTCATTTTTCAAGTTTCACCTGTATCTGTGAAGTCCCTGGTTTTAGCAGAGTTCAGGCAAGGGTGAGCAAGGTGTTGTCGGCTCTCATGACTTGACAGATGTTCCTTGGTTGATTGTACACCAGAGATGACAACTTTTGGAGCACTCTCTTTTTTTCTGGTATGAAGGGGTGTTGTCAGAAACCATCTGACCAATTAAGGGGTTGAGGAATGGCCATGGGGGTGTCACTATGACTGTATCATGGCCCTCCCTTACACAGTTTTATACTATTATTAATATTAATATCTTCCGCTATGTACAGGTTGCATTCTGGAAACTGCTAGATTTTTGTTCAGCAGGGCCTTTTTTCTCAGAGAATAGGTGCAGGCACTACCCCCTTCTGAGTCACCTCTTGTCTCCACCTCCTACCCACCTCTGAGAACCGTCCCTGGTCCCTTGCAGCCAGCAGCAATAGATCCCTCCATCAACAATAGACCATATACAACAAAATACCCCCACAGTAACTACAGATCCATTACAGCAACAATAGACCCCCACCAGTAACAATACATTTCCTGGCAGCCAGCATTAATAGGCCCTCCAGCAGACAGCAACAATAGACCCCTCCCTCAGCAGTATATCCCTCCCAGAAACCATAGACCCCTCCCTCAGCAGTATATCCCTCCCAGAAACAATAGACCCCTCCCTCAGCAGTACATCCCTCCCAGAAACCATAGACCCCTCCCTCAGCAATACATCCCTCCCAGAAACCATAGACCCCTCCCTCAGCAGTACATCCCTCCCAGAAACCATAGACCCCTCCCTCAGCAGTATATCCCTCCCAAAAATAATAGACCCCTCCTTCAGCAGTATATCCCTCCCAGAAATAATAGACTCTCCCTCAGCAGTATATCCCTCCCAGACACAATAGACCCCTCCATCAGCAGTATATCCCTCCCAGAAACCATAGACCCCTCCCTCAGGAGTATATCCCTCCCAGAAACCATAGACCCCTCCCTCAGCAGTATATCCCTCCCAGAAACAATAGACTCCTCTCTCAGCAGTATATCCCTCCCAGAAACAATAGACTCCTCTCTCAGCAGTATATCCCTCCCAGAAACAATAGACCCTCCCTCCCAGCGACAATAGAGCCTCCAATAGCCAGGAACAATAGACCCCTCCCTCAGCAGTATATCCTTTCCAGAAACAATAGACTCTCCCTCCCAGTGACAATAGATCCTCCAGTAGCCAGCAACAATACACCCTCCCTCAGCAGTGTATCCCTCCCAGAAACAATAGACTCTCCCTTAGCAGTATATCCCTCCCAGAAACAATAGACTCTCCCTCCCAGTGACAATAGATCCTCCAGTAGCCAGGAACAATAGACCCCTCCCTCAGCAGTATATCTCTCCCAGAAACAATAGACTCTTCCTCCCAGTGACAATACATCCTCCAGTAGCCAGCAACAATATACCCTCCCTCAGCAGTGTATCCCTCCCAGAAACAATAGACTCTTCCTCCCAGTGACAATAGATCCTCCAGTAGCCAGCAACAATATACCCTCCCTCAGCAGTGTATCCCTCCCAGAAACAATAGACTCTCCCTCAGCAGTATATCCCTCCCAGAAACAATAGACTCTCCCTCCCAGTGACAATGCATCCTCCAGTATCCAGAAACAATAGACCATCCAGAACACTCCACCTCCCCTTGCCTTTACATATATTCAGTGCTGAAGATGCCGGATTCCCCCGCATTCCCATTGAAGAAAAGCCCAGTTGTTCAGCATTATAATTCGTATCCAGGGATACCAAACACAGAGTATTTCGGATAGGCCTGTCACCCAGGAGAAAGGATACTTCCATCTCACCCTCTGTATGTGATAGCTTAGTCATGTATGACCTTGATTTGTTCAGTATAATATTCCCCATTCAAATATATACTTAATATTAATGTGTCTTGGTCCTGTTGGATTTTATGAATTTTGTGTGGATTTTGTTCAGTTGTGAATTGGGGAGAGGTCTTAGAGAGGTCACCACATGCCTGCCTGCTTTCTTGGTAGACAATTTAGGGCATGCTATGTGTTCCAGTACTTTCATTATCCTACAAAACACGGGTGACAGAACTGAAAGATTTTGTCATCATTTTAGGATAGGAAGAGGGAAGTGTTAATCTGTTTTTTATGGTCAGCAGAAATGAATAGACATCCTGCTAGAAGTCAATTAGCTGTTTATGGCCCTGGCAAAGACCTGTGTGCTGGTACCTACTGTCACTAAGTTGAGATAACAGGCTGTTTGAAATGTGACCAAACTAAGGCTATGAATTCCATGACTTCAAGGAGGAGGGAGGAGGTAAGATCACTGGGCTTTGCCTCTTCTCATGATAAAAATGACTGAGACCTGAACAAAATGAATGTCAGCTACAGCTTCCATGTGCCTAATGCATACAACCATTACAATACCTCAATCAGAAAAATAGTGAAATAACACATTATGGCAGCTAGATGGAGCTGACAATTATAGGAAATCACTGTGTTAAATAAAAAAATGCCAATATCCGTTATGGCTTGACAAAAGCTTGTTTAATTTATCCAATGAATATAAAAAAAGACCTCTAAATGGTTACGAAAGCTTAAACCACACAATTTACTCAGCCAATGAAAGGTGATGGCTCTATATTTATTCTTCTCCTGCTATCAATGGCCAACCCGGTCCCACACTTCATCCATGTCTTGTGACCTCTGATCTCCTTATGAACTGTTTCTTCCATGATGAAGATCAGCCATGGAGTATATCTAAGGTGTATATCAGGGTGTGCTTCTTCTCCACATGAGAGCTGGGATGTCCAGCAACATTCATCTAGAAGACATTTCCCGCACTCAAGGCACCAATACACCTCCAGGGTTGTGTGGGACCCCTGATGTACAGGAAGGCAGGACTTCAGTGAGGAATAATTCCCTCACTAAGGACAAGAACGTGCCTTCTCCCTCATGTGAGATCTCTGATGTTTGTGGAAATTGGAATTATCTGAAAAACGTTTCCCGCACTCAGCACAGGAAAGTGGCTTCTCCTTCATGTGCAATCTGTAATGTGTATAAAGATTGCACTTCACTGAAAAACATTTCCCACACTCAGGACAGGAATATGGCTTCTCTCCTGTGTGCGATCTCTGATGTGTGTAAAGATGGGACTTCTGTGAAAAGGATCTCCCACACTCAGAACAGGAATACGGTTTCTCCCCTGTGTGAGACTTCTGATGTTTGGTAAGATTGCATTTCACTGAAAAACATTTCCCACATTCAGGGCAGGAATACGGCTTCTCCCCCGTGTGCGATCTCTGATGTCTGTAAAGATTGGACTTATGTGAAAAACATTTCCCGCACTCAGGACAGGAATACAACTTCTCCCCTGTGTGAGACTTCTGATGTGAAACAAGATTGCTTTTCTCTACAAAACATTTCCCGCACTCAGGACAGGAATAAGGCTTCTCCCCTGTGTGCAATTTCTCATGTTTGTAAAGCCTGGATTTCTTTGAAAAACATTTCCCACACTCAAGACAGGAAAACAGTTTCTCACCTGTGTGAGAACTTTGATGCACACTATGACTGAATTTAAAATGGAAACATTTCCCACACTCAGTACAGGAGAACCTCTTATCTGTTGGAAGGACAATAACATCCTGCAAAGTCTGAGGTTCCTCAGGATACGAGGAATCCGATGGTCCATCTACACTGGGTGGTGCCGGATGGACATTGGAGGGAGCCGGGTTTTCTCCTGGACTATACTGTGTGATGTCCTCATCTTCTACTTTCCAGTCTGGAGATAAAGTGAGACAATCCTCGGAGGTTTTCCTCATCTCCCGGCCATGGACTAAAATACAAAGACAAAGAGGATTACTAGACAGGAGCTGATTGGTTCCCCCAAACCAGGACTCCGCCCACATCAGACAGCTTGGTCTCTGAGGAGCTTACAACTCCACCCTCAAGGGAACTAGGAAATGGCTCCTCTGATCTCCTACCAGGTCATTTCTTTATTCATGGACCTTAGTCAGAGAGTGAGGAAACAACCGGAACTGTCTTAATAGGAGGGACAGTGATGAGGGGATTATAGGATGAGGGTCCCCACCCCCTCTATCACTCATCGCCATCTTCCCAACACAAGAAGTACTGCACTTCCTTATTTAGTCCATGATTTAGTCATGAAGAACAGCGGGGCTGAACCCCACCAGAGGTCAGAGAGTAAGGATGGGGGGAGAACAACCAAGATGAAGACTGGACTGATCCTGAAGACCACCATCATTGGGTTATTGACTCTTCTCTCATTATCACTTTCTGTTTAAGGGTCCAAAGTTGGAGGATGTTATCACATTATTATCACCATGTAAAAGTCTGTGCTCCAATCACATCACAGGTCTCAGAGAGGTCACCACATGCCTGACTGCTTTCTTGGTAGACAATTTAGGGCATGCTATGTGTTCCAGTACTTTCATTATCCTACAAACCACGGGTGACAGAACTGAAAGATTTTGTCATCATTTTAGGATAGGAAGAGGGAAGTGTTAATCTGTTGAATAGACATCCTGCCAGAACTCAATTAGCTGTTTACGGCCCTGGCAAAGACCTGTGTGCTGGTACCTGCTGTCACTAAGTTGAGATAACAAGCTGTTTGAAATGTGACCAAACTAAGGCTATGAATTCCATGACTTCAAGGAGGAGGGAGGAGGTAAGATCACTGGGCTTTGCCTCTTCTCATGATAAAAATGACTGAGACCTGAACAAAATGAATGTCAGCTACAGCTTCCATGTGCCTAATGCATACAACCATTACAATACCTCAATCAGAAAAATAGTGAAAAAATACATTATGGCAGCTAGATGGAGCTGACAATTATAGGAAATCACTGTGTTAAATAAAAAATTGCCAATATCCATTATGGCTTGACAAAAGCTTGTTTAATTTATCCAATGAATATAAAAAAAGACCTCTAAATGGTTACAAAAGCTTAAACCACACAATTTACTCAGCCAATGAAAGGTGATGGCTCTATATTTATTCTTCTCCTGCTATCAATGGCCAACCCGGTCCCACACTTCATCCATGTCTTGTGACCTCTGATCTCCTTATGAACTGTTTCTTCCATGATGAAGATCAGCCATGGAGTATATCTGAGGTGTATATCAGGGTGTGCTTCTTCCCCACATGAGACCTGGGATGTCCAGCAACATTCATCTAGAAGACATTTCCCGCACTCAAGGCACCAATACACCTCCAGGGTTGTGTGGGACCCCTGATGTACAGGAAGGCAGGACTTCAGTGAGGAACAATTCCCTCACTAAGGACAAGAACGTGCCTTCTCCCTCATGTGAGATCTCTGATGTTTGTAGAAATTGGAATTATCTGAAAAACATTTCCCGCACTCAGCACAGGAAAGTGGCTTCTCCTTCATGTGCAATCTGTGTTATTGACTCCGCCCTCATCACTTTCTGTTTAAGGGTCCAAAGTTGGAGGATGTTATCACATTATTATCACCATGTAAAAGTCTGTGCTCCAATCACATCATCCGATATAAAATGTCCAGCTGGTAGGAAATGGATTTTACCCAAAGAGAATACATATGTTTATATATATAAAATATAGAAACGTGATACAATCAAATGATAAAATGAAAAAGTGCATAAAATCCATACAAATAATGGAGATTATGGTGATTTCCATTAAATATAAAGTAATAATTTATTCTTGAAATACAATATTTCTTCAATTTCCTGTAATTTCCCGAAATATTCCACCACAGTGCTCTCTGTTCTTTGGGGAATATTTAAAGGCTTAAAATGTTATGATCCCCCCACTTATTTTAAGGGTTTGTGACATTCTGTAGACCAGTTGCAGAGATCCCACACCGCTGCCTCCCATCTCCTGAGACTGCACTCAGTGACTTGGGTCTGAGACTATACAGACATATCCCTCCACCCGGCACAGCCAGCAGACCACAGAGCAAGGAACCCTGGGAGAATTGTACTGTCAGAGATCTTACTAGACCCGGGCATGGGGAAGGAGACCCAATGTACATGCCTTAGGTGCTTAGGTCAAGCCTAAAAATCCACATTTTTCTGCCAGCTGAACCCCAGAATCTCCATAAATCCAGTCTAGATACATAAATTGTGTCTGCAGCACAGAGAAGGAAGATTATCCGAGAGAAATCCAGGAATACAGGACGGGGAACACAGCTCAGGAAAGTGACCAGGGGATTACAGGCTGATATCACCCAGTCCCCGCCCTACTCTGGACCAATCAGTGAGCAGTATGGGTGGAGGAATGGATTTAGTGTTCATGACCCACCTGTGCTGATCTCTGTAGGAGTGTCCTCCTCTATAAATGTCCCCGTTATTCCATCCTCCTCCATAGACTGCTGATCATCCCTCACATACGCCTCTTCTTCTGCTTTAACCTCAACTTTTATATCTATCAGATCTTCACCCTAAACCAAGAGATGGATTGAATATAACATCTGTAAAATAAAAGCTTTAAAATTGTGCCATTACATTAATAAAACCAACACCTCACCTTCACAAGTCCATGTTCTAGATTCTTCATCCCACCAACCTTGTAATGGTGAAGAAAGATGTGACCTTCCTGTGTGGAATCCCGGGAATACAGAGGACGGGGACATCTCTCTGGTGGGTTCCTGGTATTAGGTGGCTCCATCATATCCTTGTGTCCTTCTGAAAACTCCTCCATCACTCCATACTCCTCATCCTCCTCTTTATACTCTTCTTTAACATCAATATTATCATCCCCGAGGATATATAATGTAGTGCTACTCCCGTAGGAGCCAAAGGAATATTGTCCAGGTCTTCCCAAAAGCTTTTTTTGCTTTTTTTGTTTTTGGAGAACTTGGATAGGGATGAAGGACTACTCCAAAAACAAGACAGTGAGGACTTTAGGTAGTCTTACGCATAAGCTATGACACTCTCTGTGCTTGTGACAAACAGTAGAGTTGAGCTTTAAGGCTGCAGTAGTATTAGTAGTAAACTAGATTAGAGTCATTTGAAGTAAGAGGTTAAATGGACAAAGCTCTTCAAAGAACCAGCTGGTGTCCTCATTAGCTAGACCCGTAATTGACTCCCTAGCAGCAGAGGGGGTTAAATAGCACACAGTCTCTAAGATCCTTTTGATGTGTGTGTACTCACAAGGCCCAAGAGCAGCTGGTTGCCTTTGTCTGTGATACCACACCAGATCTTCAGTGGACAGCCCCTGTCGGCTTTTGCTGAACCTGGGTCTCAGCATTCAAACCCTCAGGTCGTCCACCTAAGGAAGGGGTGTCCAAACTATGGCCCTCCAGCTGCTGAAGTACTACAAGTCCCATCATGCCTCTGCCTCTGGGTGTCTTGCTGTGGATGTCAGAGGTTTTGCAAGGCCTCATGGGACTTGCAGTTCCTCAACACCTGGAGGGCCATAGTTTGGACACCCCTGAATTCTACGGCCTACAGCAATAGATCCAGCAACATTGCCTGGGAGGGAAGCCTGCCCTCTTCAGGCAGGATCAATCCTATACAGGAAAGACCCAGATCCCAGTGTGCTCACAGAATATACGTAGTTACACAGCATGCCTTCAGAACAGGACTATATTCATGCTGCCATCTGCATGGCACCACACCCATCATCCAGAAACTTCTCAAGCTTCCTGGATGCAGTGGGAGCTACTAGGCTGGCAGCAGCTGAACAACTGAGCAGACCTGACTAGCAGAACACAGCAACACTGATTACAGTGCAAGTTATGCTTTTACATAGCTATAATTACAACCACACTGTTTACAGTGTGACAACCAAATCTACCCATCAAAATACAAATCATCCATTCATCTAAACCTAGCACCTATCTAAGAGGGTTCTACAATAATAAACATTCATTGTAACAAACATGCTCCGGCATAAATCATAACTACCAATATTGTTCATCAGCTACCTGATCACGTTTTGGGTAATTGTGACCTTCCTGTGTGGAATCCCGGGAATACAGAGGACGGGGACATCTCTCTGGTGGGTTCCCATGACTGGATCCATCTGTAGGAAACCCACACACTGACTGAATCCATTGTTTCTATGTGTTTATCAGGGACATGTCTCTGGTGGGTTCCCATGACTGGATCCATCTGTAGGAAACACACACACTGACTGAATCCATTGTTTCTATGTGTTTATCAGGGACATCTCTCTGGTGGGTTCCCATGACTGGATCCATCTGTAGGAAACACACACACTGACTGAATCCATTGTTTCTATGTGTTTATCAGGGACATCTCTCTGGTGGGTTCCCATGACTGGATCCATCTGTAGGAAACACACACACTGACTGAATCCATTGTTTCTATGTGTTTATCAGGGACATCTCTCTGGTGGGTTCCCATGACTGGATCCATCTGTAGGAAACACACACACTGACTGAATCCATTGTTTCTATGTGTTTATCAGGGACATCTCTCTGGTGGGTTCCCATGACTGGATCCATCTGTAGGAAACACACACACTGACTGAATCCATTGTTTCTATGTGTTTATCAGATGATGGGGGTCCCTGTGACCAGCCTTTACAACCAGAACCTTGTCCATGTATATGGACCTCTCCAAACTCCTGTTCCTCTTAATAGCCTAGAACTGCTTCCACAGATGGGTGTATGTTCTTTCCGGAACTGCTTGGGCACAAACATAAAGTTCCAAACTTAATATTCACACCAGGAGACCCTTTTTTTCCTCAATTTCTTCCATGGCTTCCCGAGGGACATAGGAGACGTCATACCCTTACTCCAGAGCCACCCGCCACTGGACTATCCACTGGAAGCATGAAAATCTTGCCAGCTCATCCCAGTCTCCTTTGAACACAGTAGAAAACAGATGAACAGCTCCAGGTGAGTAAGTGAAAGATAAGTCCCTCTGACCATCAACAGGAGCTGGTCGGTTCTGTGACTGTGTGAACATATGAAGGCAAAAAGAGCTGACCGCACTCCATTGATGTGACAGATAAATCTTCCATTTATCGATGCTTCATGTAAAAGTCATAAAAAACCCAACTTCAAACACAAGTCAGGGAAAAGTAAACGCATTTCACACAAAAAACATGTCCCAGTCTTCTTTCCCTGGTGGAACAAAGAGGTTTTTTGATCTTTTAATAAGGTGGCTTGGGCTTCATTTTGCACCCATACCCAGGCCATAGTGTGTGGTGGGGATAGATCAGGCCTCTTCTTCACATAGGCCTTGTTTAACCTGAGATTCCTGGCACACTGCCTTAACTGAGCAGCATGCTTCCTCTCATCACTATCCGGTCCAGAACCCTGGGAACCCCTTGGCTTCATAGTCCCAGTCAGTCTCTGTCACTGACCTCCAGTCCTCTATACCCTCCGATGGACCCATAGAAGTGTTCAAATTTCAGTGACCCCACATTAATTGACCCTACTGCCACTCCTTACCTGAAGAACTCCGGCCTTTGGGTCTCCGAGATTCGCATGACAGCCATCTGGTTGCTCACTGTGACTGCTGCTCTGGTGCTAGGCTCCTGTCCATCCCTGTCTGACTGGTGAAGATGCATGTCTCTGTGGTCTGGCAGAATGTGGTCTGACTACACGACTGGTCCTGACCCCAGTGATAGATCCATCACGCTGCTGTCTCTCTCAAGTGCTTTAAAGGTAGTAGTATTCGGCATCTCCGTTCAGTAACCTGTCTCCCATTTAACAAGCAGACTGGTGGTCAATGGGGATTAACTTCAGCAACATCTCCTCGCAGTGTCCACACTGACCCCAGGCACACAGCTTCACTGTGACACACTGGCATCTGCCACATACCATCCCGATGTACTCTGTATCTCCTCTGCTGCACAGTGCCAAGCTCCAATGGCAGTCAGAGTCCTGCTCTGCAGCTCCGTCAGCTTGTCTGGACAGCCACCACCTCTTGCAGTAACTCCATTACTCAGACTTACACCTGTGTACGCCATCTTGTTACTTAATTCTCATGGCACCCCTTTGGCTACACCCAGAAATGGCACTGTAGCTCCGCTCCACTTTCTGGATTGGCCGGGCCCTGAGCAATGACCCCACTCAATCCCTAGATAGGCTTACTCACTAGCAATCACCTCTCCTGTTGGGGAAGACTCTTCCAGCGCACACTTTCCCACACTCTGAGTTAACCTTTTCCCCACCATCACATACTCCAGCATTAGCAGTTCGTACTGTAAAGCAGACAGTAATACACAGACTGGCGGCACTGTCCCTTGTCTCCCAACAGGCTTTACCAGTGTTCACACTCCAGCGCCCTAAGTTAACTTCCTCATCACCACCACCCGAAGATGTCTTTGTACTGGCAACTGTGTACCCAGTCATTTTCTACCCCGGCACACACTCTGGCAATGATACTGCCCACACCCAGGCAGTCTTCTCTGGTGTTCTTGGTCCTACGCCCCGAGTTAACTTTTTCCATGCCACCTCCCAAAAAGTCTTCTGCGCTGGCATCTGTTCCCACTGTACAGTAGACATTTCCCACCCTAACATAACATTTATTCACACCAATTGCTGTCTCACAATCCTAATTTCCTTCCCACAATCCACACAGCAATACCAACAGTCCCTTTACTCTTTTTTCCATTTATTGCCAATAGCAACTTGTCAGGGCAGGGCTGTGGAACGGACAGGTAGGCCTAGTGGCAGGGTAACGCACTGACTGACGACAACCACCACCAACAGACCAAAGTCCCTCAGGGCACGGAGTCTAAGTCCCAGGCTGCCCTTCACCAGGGCCCCTGATGGTGGGGATGGACTTGACGCAGCCAGGAACCAGGTCGCGGCCCCCGAGACACCCCGGCTGCGGTAATGGCCACCGCCAATGGCGTGTAGCTGGTAGGAATGACAATAGCGTAGTCAGGCAGGCCGGGTCGACAACAAAGGGGACAAAACGGTACAGAACAGTAGACAAGAATCACAGGTCACGGGCCGGGTTCAGCAACGGAAGGTCAGATCAAAGGAAAACACAGAGAATGGTCTAGTCACAAGCCGAGTCAGATACCAGAAGAGTCACGAGAGTATACACAGAGCTGTAGCAACACAAAGACACAAGGGCATGTGCGGATCACAGGCTTATATGTACTCAGCCACACCCCTCTGGGGGATGGACCTCAGAGACCTGAAGGCATAAAAGACTCCCACCATGATCTGCAGAAACCCAAGATGGACGCCAGTACATGAAGCCGCACAATCTCTGGGAAAAGGTAGGACCTTGACCCAACTGCAGTGGTATTTCAAGGGAATATCCCGGACAAGCCCCCAAATGTAGCACTAATCCCGCAGGAGCAGCAGAAATACTGTCCAGATCTTCCCCAAAAACCTTTTCCCTGGAGCCAGGCACATAGGCGCATTCACACGTTTCTTCAATGACCAGTCTGGGGGTGTAGTTTTTATTATTGGAGAACTTGGATAGGGTTGAGGGAATTAGGTGGGATACTCCAAAAACAAGAATTATGTACAGTTGAGGACTTAAGTATTCTTTCAGATAAGCCATGATGAAGTTCATCCTTGGAACAAACAGTAGACATCAGCTTTAAGGAAGCAGTAGTAGTAGTAGTAGTAGTAGTAGCAAACTGGAGCAGAGTGCCTTGAAGTAGGAAATGGACAAAGCTCTTCAGAACACCAGTCATGTCCCCTTTAGCTAGACCCACAGTTGACTCCCTAGCAGCAGAGGGGGTTAAGTTGCACACAGTCTCTAAGATCCTTTAAAGGTGTCTATACTCACAAGGCCCAAGAGCAGCTGGTTGCCTTCCTCCATGATACCAAATCTGATCTTCAGTAGACAGCCCCTCAGTCAGCTTTTGCAGAACCCAGGTCTCAGCATTCAGGCCCTCAGTTCATCCACCTGAGGCCTACGGCAGAAGATCAAGCAGCATTGCCTGGGAGGGCAGCATGCCTCCTCCAGGCTGGAACAATCCTATACAGGAAAGACCCTGAGCTCACAGAATATATACAGTTAGAAAGCATGCCTTCAGAGTCTCTCTCTGGGATAGGCTAGGGCTATATTCATTCTTCCATCTGCATATCTCCACACCTATCATCCAGACATTTCTCAAGCTTTTTGGAGACAGAGGGAGCTATCAGGTTAGCAACAGCTGAAAAACTGAGCAGATATAACTAGAAGAACACAGCAACATGGATCACGGTGCAAGTTATGCTTACCTAGCTATAATTACAACCACACTGTTTACACTGTGACAACCAAATCTACCCATCAATATAGAGTTGTGTTCAAAATAATAGCAGTCAGACATCACTAACCGGATCAATCACTGTTTTTGGTAGAAATGATATTTCTACATGGCAAATAATTTCCTAGCAGGTGTAGTAGAGTCATAGAAATTCAACAGACCCAACAGTCATGACATGCATGCTGCTGATTCTGTGTAATTGAATCACTCATTGAAAGGGGCGTGTTCAAAATAATAGCAGTGTGGAGTTCTATTAGTGAGGTCATTCATTCTTTGATAAACAGGTGGCAATTATTGCCCTTATTTAAGGAAGGAAGGCAGCAAATGTTGTACATGCTGGTTACAGTGCATTTCTCTCTGAAATTCTGAGGAAAATGGGTCGTTCCAGACATTGTTCATAAGAACAGCGTACCTTGATTAAAAAGTTGATTGGAGAGGGGAAAACATATAAAGAAGTGCAGAAAATGATCGGCTGCTCAGCTAAAATGATTGCAAATGCTTTAAAATGGCAATCAAAACCTGAAAGACGTGGAAGAAAGTGAAAAACTACCATTGGAATGGATAGAAGAAAAGCCAAAATGGGGCGGACTCAGCCAACAATCAGCTCCAGGAAGATGAAAGAAGGTGTGACGTTCCCTGTGAGGACTGTTACAATTAGAAGACGCCTATGTGAAGCCAAGCTATCTGCAAGAAGTCCCCGCAAAGTCCCACTGTTGGAGAAAAGACATGTGCTGAAGAGGTTACAATTTGCCAAAGAGCACATTGACTGGCCTAAAGAGAAATGGCGCAACATTTTGTGGACTGATGAAAGTAAGATTGTTCTTTTTGGGTCTAGTGGCCGGAGACAGTTTGTCAGACGACCCGCAAACACTGAATTCAAGCCACAGTACACTGTGAAGACAGTGAAGCATGGTGGTGCAAGCATCATGATATGGGGATGTTTCTCATACTACGGTGTTGGGCCTATTTATCGCATACCAGAGATCATGGATCAGTTTGAAGACATCAGAATACTTGAAGAGGTCATGCTGCCTTATGCTGAAGAGGAAATGCCCTTGAAATGGGTGTTCCAACAAGACAACGACCCCAAACACACCAGTAAACGTGCAACATCTTGGTTCCAGACCAACAAGATGGACGTTATGGAGTGGCCAGCCCAATCCCCGGATCTTAATCCAATAGAAAACTTGTGGGGTGACATCAAAAATGCAGTTTTTGAGGCAAAACCAAGAAATAGAGAAGAACTGTGGAATGTGGTCCAATCATCCTGGGCTGGAATACCTGATCACAGGGGCCAGAAGTTGGGTGACTCCATGCAACACAGATGTACAGCAGTTCTCAGAAACAGTGCGACTACAACCAAATATTCATGAAGTCATTCAAAGGAAAGCAAAATCTTCAAACATTTCTCAGTTTATATAGTGAATGTTTGAGTTTGTAAAGAAGAATACAAACACTGCTAGTTTTTTTGAACCGTCTAATATTCATTTTTCTTCAATTTTTTTAGAGGAACAACACAAATTTGATATATTTTTCTTCATGTTTTGATTTGGAATAGAATGTGTCGTGTTCCCAATGCATTTGTGTGGATGGAAATAAAAGCTATTAGAAGGATTTTCAGCTTTATTCACTTTTTTCAACACACTGCTATTATTTTGAACACAACTGTACAAATCATCCATCTAAACCTAGAACCTATCTAGGAGGGTGCTACAATAATAGACATTCATTATAACAAACATGTTTGTGCATAAATCATAACTACCAACAATTGTTCAACATCTACCTGATCACGTTTTGCATAATTGTGATCTTCCTGTGTGGAATCCCGGGAATACAGAGGACGGGGACATCTCTCTGGTGGGTTTCCATGACTGGATCCATCTGTAGGAAACACACACACTGACTGAATCCATTGTTTCTATGTGTTTATCAGATGATGGGGGATCTAGGTGGATCCTCCGTACTGCTCTCTCCTTTACAATAAAGTCTCCTCTTACCCGGTGATGTGAGGGGCGGCTGATTGTCCATCATGACGTCCTTGTAGAGATCCTTGTGTCCTTCTAAATACTCCCACTCCTCCATGGAGAAATAGACAGTGACACCCTGACACCTTATAGGAACCTGACACACACAATGATACAGTCACCATCCAGACACATCCCTTGTCTGTTACTGGAGAATGTCCCAGAATTCCCGGCACCGCTCACCTCTCCTGTCAGCAGCTCCATCATCTTCTTGGTGACTTCTAGAATCTTCTGCATGTTGTGTCTCTCAGGGTTTAGGGAGTCACATGGAGGCACTGTGATGGTCATATGGTCACCTGACTTCAGAAGAGGAAATCTCTGTATTGAGGAACCAATAGGAATATCATGTTAGACTCCCAGAATCCTCCTCACCTCTCCGGTCAGGTCTGTGTTTTATTAATAGAGATAAGAGTGATGTCATGTGACCTCCCAGAATCCTCCTCACCTCTCCGGTCAGGTCTGTATTTTATTAACAGAGATAAGAGTGATGTCATGTGACCTCCCAGAATCCTCCTCACCTCTCCGGTCAGGTCTGTGTATTATTAACAGAGATAAGAGTGATGTCATGTGACCTCCCAGAATCCTCCTCACCTCTCCGGTCAGGTCTGTGTTTTATTAATAGAGAGAAGAGTGATGTCATGTGACCTCCCAGAATCCTCCTCACCTCTCCGGTCAGGTCTTTGTTTTATTAATAGAGAGAAGAGTGATGTCATGTGACCTCCCAGAATCCTCCTCACCTCTCCGGTCAGGTCTTTGTTTTATTAATAGAGAGAAGAGTGATGTCATGTGACCTCCCAGAATCCTCCTCACCTCTCCGGTCAGGTCTGTGTATTATTAATAGAGATAAGAGTGATGTCATGTGACCTCCCAGAATCCTCCTCACCTCTCCGGTCAGCAGGTAGATGATCTCCAGGGTGAGGTTTAGTATCCTCTCAGTCATGTGACTCCGGTCCTCCTCCATCCTCATTGGTGCCATCATGTGATCTATACAGGTCTCCTTGTAGACGGATAACTTTGGGAAATGAAAGTAAGAATGATTTGGATGGTATTGGTCACACAATAATAGGATGTGGATGTGAGGGGGGATAGGAGGGTTGCTGGATATTTAAGGACTACTGCCCCCATGGGAACACTTTTAGTCTGGACTGTTTAGTATTTGCTTCATTTTTGCGAATCCAGAAACCTCTTGGCCTGCCAGATCAGAAATTCCCTTTTCTCTGTTGAGTTTGTTTTGTTTCTTAACTGTTCTTGATTAGTTTTAGATCTGCAGACAATAAATACAATCCTTCTTTTGCTGTAGGGCAGTGCTGTGAGGTCAATGAAGGGAAGTCAAAATGTTTAAGCAGGAGAATGTGCTTGCTTAAGGCCAGAGTGGCCAGCCAAACAGGATAATTGTCAGAACTCCGGCTACAAGGCTCCAATCTCCGGCAGCCTGCTGACTGACAGGAGTGATGTCACTGTCACTCTCTGCAATAAGAAAACTGATTGGATTGGATCGCTGATGGATGCTGCTGGTGGAGTAGAGAGCTGTGGGGAAGGCATCTTTTCTCTTCCCTCCAATACCAGCTCAGTGTGGGTAGGAAGAGAACAGTGCTGGGGGAGGGATATGTTCACATGGTTGCCAAGGATACTGTAGTATCCAGGACATTGTACAGAGTGGCAGTGGGATCCTGGGGTTCTGAATTTCAGCACCGGGCATTGCCAGAGCCTGTGTCATGGAAGGTATTTGACTTCCTTCCCCAGATACAGAACCCTGACCACCCATTAGGCTATGCTACTCAAACAGACCTCTTCTAAGAACGAGTGCCCAACAAGGGGGGAAGGATTGCCCTTCTTCATTCCACTTGTTATTCTGAAACATTTGACCAGTGAGATGGTAAGAAGGTGAAGGTTGACTTCTTTTCCTGGCAGAAGTTCTGTAAGGAGCTCTGAAAAGTAAGTGCAGGTGGGAGACTCATCATAGACCAACAGCCCCCCTGTCTACCCTTGAGTCCCCCTGATCCCTATAGCTTCATCTTCCTTCAGAACCCTGCTGCCTGCCAACCCTATCAAAGACCCAAAGTCCTTCAGCTACACTACACCATCAGAACCCTTCAACCCTACTATCCCCTCAGGGACCCCTGTGTAATGTAATCATTGCCCTTTGTAAGCCATGTATGGTCATTGTCTTGTCTATTTATTGTCAGTGCTGATTGTTTAGAGCAGGGGTCTCCAAACTGCGGCCCTTTGCTTGCCCTTATCCAGGCCTTGGGGCACTTTTTCTCCCACTGGTGCAAGACACTATTCCTCTCACTGACTCCAACAAGGGTGCATAATTCCTGCTACTGACATCAACAACAGGCATTATTCCTCCCACTGACACCTACGATGGGGCACTATTCCTCCCTTTTACACCAACAATTGGGCACTATTCCTCCCATTTACACCTATGATGGGGCACTATTCCGCACATTTACTCCAACAATTGGGCACTATTACTCTCACTGACACCAACAATGGGACACTATTTCCCCAACTTACACCAAAAATAGAGCCCTATTCCTCCCCCTAATGCAAAAGATGCATTGTTGAGCCCGGGTTCACACTGATGTGGTGCAGAATTTGCAGTGTTTTCAGTGCGAATTCTGCACCGCATCAGATTAGCACCCTGTTCATACAAGCCGCTGTGGGTGTGTATGTCAAGTTAACATTCATGTGATCCTTATCAGTTCCTAATTGGGGTGGAGATGAGTGCTCATTTGACCATCTCCCTATAAATTTAGATCTGCTCATGGGGGGGAAATCACAGATGGGGGGCACAGCCACTGATGGGGTGCTGCTTTTGTGTGAGTGCTAAGATGCAGTTAAACACAGCAGTTGAACTAAAGCAGGAGAACTCAAGCAGCAGGAAGATACAACAACAAGAAACTCTACTGCATGCTGGACAGACTGCAAGCAAACACCCCGGGAAACATCTCTTACATGCCTGAGTCCCACTCCGTGTACCTTTAATATGTCCCCTCTACTCCTCCTTTTCATATTACTATCCTGCGTTCCCAAAATCTCACTTCTTTACCCCTCTGCTCCACCCCAAAACGTGTACATCTCACCCTCACTGCTACCATCTCCCTACTACTGCTCTCATCACCTCCTGCTGATACTTCACTCCCCTGCTGACCCAAACACCAGGACTGGAAGGCATGTGCGCTCGTGTACATCCCACTCCCAACTTACTTTCCTCACTCTTCTTCTTCTCCTAACCTCTGGGGATATCTCCCCAAACCCTGGACCTCCACTATCTCACCCCCACACCAGGCATCCTCTTTCTTCCGGGAATAGCCGCAATACTCTCAATTTAATATCAGTCCCCCGTGCTCCCAAAAACCACCCTCCCTTTTTCATGTACACTCTGGAATGCCCGCTCTGTCTGTAATAAGCTCACCTCTGTCCATGACCTTTTTGTCTCCTGCTCCCTTAACCTACTAGCAATTACAGAAACCTGACTCCAAGCAGCAGATTCTGCTTCTCCTGCAGCACTTCCCTATGGAGGCCTTCTCTGGACCCACTCACCCAGACCCAGTGGTCAGAAAGGTGGTGGAGTTGGTTTGCTTCTATCCCCACTGAGCACCTTCCATGTCCTCCCTAACCCTCCCTCGCTATCCTTCTCTTCTTCCCAGACTCACTGCATCCGGCTGTTTTCTCCCATTTCTCTGAGGATTGCAGTGATCTATCGGCCTCCTGGACAGGTGTCCCACTTTCTTGATGATTTCTCCACCTGGCTACCCTACTTTCTCTCCTCTGAACTACCAACTATCATTCTCGGAGATTTTAACATCCCCATTAATGTCAACAACCCGGCTACATCCCAACTCTTCAACCTAACCTCATCTTTTGCATTAGCACAATGTATACCGTCCTCCACTCACTCTGATGGGAATACATTAGACCTTGTTTTCTCCCATCTTTGCACTCCCTACAACCTCACAAACACCCCCTTTCCTCTCTCTGATCACAATCTCATCACCTTCACAGTCTCCTCGTCTTCAAACACCTATCCCTCCAAGCAGCAAACAATTACCCGCAGAAACCTTCACAACTTGAACCCGGCTCCTTTCCACTCTGCAACTGACCAACTCTATGACAGACTCTCTCCCCTGTCCTGCCCTGACCTGGCCACTACTGTCTACAACAGTTCGCTTTCATCCACACTGGACTCACTTGCTCCTCTAACAACACGAAGCATCAGGCCCCGACCATTACATCCGTGGCAGACTGACCACACCAGAAATCTTAAATGACATAGTCGTGCGCTGGAGCGATTGTGGCGTAAAACCAAATCTGTACAAGCATTCACCCAATATAAATCTGCTTTCTTCACATACAATTCCTCCCTTCATGCTGCCAAACAAGCCTACTTTGTCACTCTTATTAATACCTTGTCATACAGTCCTCGTCGTCTCTTCTCTACTTTTAACTCTCTACTTTCTCCACCCCCACCCAGTACCTCACTCACCGCTCACGAGATAGCAAATCATTTCAAAAACAAGATTGATGCAATTCGTAGGGGCATCGCCACTGCACAGACATCCATCCCACTTAGCATACCTTATACTAAACCTCCCTCAACACTTTCCTCTTCTGACCTTGCTACTACTGAAGAGGTCACTAAGGTTTTCTCAGAAGCCCATCTCACTACCTGCCCCCTGGATCCTGTCCCCTCACAACTACTACGGTCACCCTCTTCTTCCATCCTATGCTCCCTCACTCACATCTTCAATCTTTCCCTCTCTAACGGTGCCTTCCCCTCCCCTCTAAAGCATGCGCACATTACTCCCAAACTTAACAAGCCCTCCCTGGACCCCACCAACCTGAACAACCTAAGACCCATCTCCCTGCTGCCATTTACCTCTAAACTCTTAGAACGCTTAGTCTACAATGGCCTGAGCTCCCACCTCACCGACAACAACCTTCTTCACCCTTTACAGTCTGGATTTTGCTCACTACGCTCCACTGAAACCGCCCTACTAAAACTTACTAATGATCTACTAACTGCTAAAACCAATGACCACTATTCTGTACTCATCCCAACCAATGGCCACTACTCCGTACTCATCCCAACCAATGGCCACTACTCCGTACTCATCCCAACCAATGGCCACTACTCCGTACTAATCCCAACCAATGGCCACTACTCCGTACTCATCCCAGCCAATGGTCACTACTCCGTACTCATCCCAACCAATGGCCACTACTCCGTACTAATCCCAACCAATGGCCACTACTCCGTACTCATCCCAACCAATGGCCACTACTCCGTATTCTTACTACTTGACCTCTCTGCGGCTTTTGATACTGTTGACCATCCCCTCCTCCTAAAAAAATCCCACTCTCTTGGTCTCAGAGACTCTGCTCTCTCCTGGTTCTCCTCCTACCTATTGCAGAGCTCCTTCAGTGTTACCTATAACTCTGGCTTCTCTTCACTCCTTTCTGTAGGGGTCCCTCAAGGTTTTGTCCTTGGACCCCTTCTCTTCTCCATCTACACCTCCTCCCTTGGTCACTTGATAAACTCCCATGGCTTTAAGTACCATGTCTATGCTGATGACACACAAATCTATCTCTCTACCCCTCACCTCACCCCTTCAGTCTCCTCTCGCATTACTATCCTACTAAGTTACATATCGGCATGGATGTCACTCCACTTCCTCAAACTCAATCTTTCCAAAACTGAGCTCTTAGTATTCCCTGCAGCCCGTGACCCCCCAACTTCTCCATCAAGATCAATAATACCACCATCAGTCCCTCCCCTCATGCCAGGGTACTATGTGTAATCCTAGACTCCCATCTGTCCTTTCAGCCCAAAATCCAATCACTGTCCAAATCTTGTAGACTTCACCTCCGCAACATCTCCAAGATACGCCCGTTCCTAACCTCGGAAACCACTAAGCAACTTATTTACTCCCTTGTTATATTTCGCCTCGACTATTGTAACTCCCTCCTCATTGGCTGACCTCATCACAGGCTATCCCCTCTTCAGTCTATCATGAATGCTGCTGCCAGACTCATCCACCTTACTAACCGTTCTGTATCTACCACCCCTCTCTGCCAATCCCTCCACTGGCTTCCATTCAGTGTCCTCTACCCCTCTCTGCCAATCCCTCCACTGGCCTCCATTCAGTGTCCTCCACCCCTCTCTGCCAATCCCTCCACTGGCCTCCATTCAGTGTCCTCCACCCCTCTCTGTCAATCCCTCCACTGGCCTCCATTCAGTGTCCTCCACCCCCCTCTGCCAATCCCTCCACTGGCCTCCATTCAGTGTCCTCCACCCCTCCTTGCCAATCCCTCCACTGGCCTCCATTCAGTGTCCTTCACCCCTCTCCGCCAATCTCTCCACTGGCCTCCATTCAGTGTCCTCAACCCCTCTCTGCCAATCCCTCCACTGGCTTCCATTCAGTGTCCTCCACCCCTCTCTGCCAATCCCTCCACTGGCTTCCATTCAGTGTCCTCCATCCCTCTCTGCCAATCCCTCCACTGGCTTCCATTCAGTGTTCTCCACCCCTCTCTGCCAATCCCTCCACTGGCCTCCACTCAGTGTCCTCCACCCCTCTCTGACAATCTCTCCACTGGCTTCCCATTGCCCAACGGATAAAATTCAAAACATTAACAATAACATATAAAGCCATTTATAACTCTGCCCCAAATTACATCACCGATCTTGTCTGGGGTCAAGATGGTGCCCGGAGCAGCCGCATGACCACCAGCTCCGGCGCCCTGCACCCCATCCCCTGCCCTGCCTGCCGCCAAGGTCCCCACCAACACCCTGAAGGGGCCCGGGACACTCAGTCCCCCCGGCAGAGCTCTGACAGGCTGAAGCGGACTGAGGCCTACCGCGGCACCCAAACCATTCTCTCCGCTCCTCGCAAGACCTCCTGCTCTCTAGCTCCCTTGTCTCCTCCTCCCATGCTCATCTCCAGGACTTCTCCAGAGCTTCCCCATCATCTAGAACTCCCTACCCCAATCTATCAGACTATCGCCTACTCTGCTCACTTTTAGACGATCTCTGAAAACCTATCTCTTCAGGGAAGCCTATCCTGCCCTCAGCTAATAATGAAATCTTCTACTCCTCCTACCAGTCCATCCCCCCCAGTTTTTACCTTTTGTACCACTAGCCCCTCCCTCCTAGATTGTAAGCTCCAAGGAGCAGGGCCCTCCTAACCCTCTTGTATTGAACTGTATTGTTGCTGTATTGTCTCCCGTTATATTGTAAAGTGCTGAGCAAACTGTTGGCGCTATATAAATCCTGTAAAATAATAATAACCCCCCGAAAGCGGTCCGCAAAACGCGGTGCGATGTGAAGAGTCGGATTGCATAGGTGTGAATACCCATGCGATCCGATTCTAGTGCGGACCAAAAAGAGGGTCCTGCACATTTTTGGTGCGGGTGCGGTATAATTAGAGCCATACAAAATGTACGGCTCCGATCGCACCGCTCACAAATCGCATGTGATTTGCACAGGAATGCGGTGCGGTTCCTGTGCTGATCACATGTGATATACCGCACTGCATACATGTGAACCCGGGCTTAATCCCAGACGCAGGACAATTCCTACTCCAAATGGCCACAGTCCAGGCCCCTAAAGTCTGAAAGCCAGTAAACTGGCCCTTTGTTTAGAAAGTTTTGAGACCCTTTGTTTAGAGGACCATACTACTAGATTTTCACTCCACAATGAGGAGAATGTTCCGGCCCCGGAAGTGGGGGAATGTTGTGCCCCTGAAGGGGTTAATCTGGGTTCCCACACTATATATGTGTGTATCATCATCTGCTGGAGATAAAAGATGTCACAGTGACTATGGAGGAAGAGGACGGACATGACTATGGAGGAAGAGGACGGACGTGACTATGGAGGAAGAGGACGGACGTGACTATGGAGGAAGAGGACGGACGTGACTATGGAGGAAGAGGACGGACGTGACTATGGAGGAAGAGGACGGACGTGACTATGGAGGGAGAGGACGGACGTGACTATGGAGGGAGAGGACGGACGTGACTATGGAGGAAGAGGACGGACGTGACTATGGAGGGAGAGGACGGACGTGACTATGGAGGAAGAGGACGGACGTGACTATGGAGGAAGAGGACGGACATGACGTGGGAGTTACTGGGTGTAAATAGGAAATAACATCTTATTACCTCCTCTGCTGCCACTTGTCTCCTCTCTACTTCCTCCCCACTCACCTCTCACCCGGAACTTCCTGTCTGTACCTGACATCACTTCCTGTCTGTCTCACATAGAGACTTCCTGTCTGGGTAGAAGTGAGATCACCACCTTGTGGAGCTCAGAGGAACTGCAGCCCCGAGAAACGTCTCGTAGCGTGACCCCGGCCTTGTGCTGTGACTGTAGCCCTCTTTTGTCGGGGGTTATGAGAAATAATTTCCCCAAACAGGATTCTGTGCTAAGCCTGTAGGTAAAAATGAAAACTAGGACCTGTGTTCAGGGGTGTATTTACCTCAAGGCACTTGCCTAGGGTGGCATTTTTCGGGGGGGGGGGGGTCAGCACCTCCCTCCTGAAGAAGGGATAAAAGAAGGGACACATTTTCCATGGGAACCAAGTGGGATTCGAGGGAGGCTGTGAGCTGCTTAGTGGTGTATGTAGATCCTGACTCATTCCCAGGGATGTCTGGAGATAAAAATGAGTGTCTTTCTCCCTCTCACCGGGGAGGGTAGTGGAAGGCTCTCCCAGGTAGGGGACATGGGTGTTGTTGGTCAATGCTAGGCTTTCTCCATGAGAGGGACAACGGGGGGGAGTTGATGTTGGTCGGTGTCCGTGGGGGCGGACGATTTTTGTGTTGCCTAGGGCAGCACATGACCTAAATACACCAATGCCTTTGTTAAGTGGAAGAGTGGGTCTGAGAATAAAGTTGGCAGTGCCTCCACCCTGGACAGGACCTCTGTGAACAGAGGGGGTTCCCTTCCTGGGAAATTCATCAGTAATCTAATCACAGCAATTTGGAGCTGAAAGACTACTGAAACCAGCATAAAACATTAACCACGAGATGCACAAAAGTACAGAAACAATACAAGATGTATATCCAAGGATCAGGGCCCTCCTAACCCTCTTGTATTGAACTGTATTGTTGCTGTACTAGAGATGAGCGAATCGAACCAGGCGAACCGGAATTCGAGTCGAATTTCAGGAAATATTCGATTCGCGGCGAAACCGAAATTTTGCCTACTTCGGGTGCGCGAATCGAACATTTCCCGATCAGCCGGCAAAAGTGTCCCTGCAGTGAGCTCCGCTATTTCTGACAGTTCTCTGACAGAAGGAACACATGTTTAGCGGTTGAAACATTGTATCTATTAGTTTACATTTAGGATACAGATGTTTCAACCACTGTACATGTGAAGAAGCTGTGAGAGAACTGTCAGAAATAGAGGAACTCTGCACATACACTTTTTGCCGGCTTGGAATTATTCTTCTTTTCATCCTACTTCTTCTTCTTCTTCATCTTCATCCTCAGAAGAAGAGGATGAGGATGAAGAAGAAGAAGAAGAAGTAGGATGAAAAGAAGAATAATTCCAAGCCGGCAAAAAGTGTATGTGCAGAGTTCCTCTATTTCTGACAGTTCTCTCACAGCTTCTTCACATGTACAGCGGTTGAAACATCTGTATCCTAAATGGAAACTAATAGATACAATGTTTCAACCGCTGTATGGAAGGACAGTCCCAGAACTGTCATTAATAGTCTATTTCTGACAGTTCCATGACATTCCCTCCATACAGCGGTTGAAACAGCTGTATGGAGTGAATGTCCCAGAACTGTCAGAAATAGACAGAAACTGTCACAGAACTGTCCTTCTTCTCATCCTTCTCCTTCTTCTCATCCTTCTTCTCATCCTTCTTCTCATCCTTCTTCTCATCCTTCTCCTTCTTCTCATCCTTCTCCTTCTTCTCATCCTTCTCCTTCTTCTCATCCTTCTTCTCATCCTTCTCCTTCTCCTTCTTCTCATCCTTCTCCTTCTTCTCATCCTTCTTCTCATCCTTCTCCTTCTTCTCATCCTTCTCCTTCTTCTCATCCTTCTCCTTCTCCTTCTTCTCATCCTTCTCCTTCTCCTTCTTCTCATCCTTCTCCATCTTCTCATCCTTCTCCTTCTCCTTCTTCTCATCCTTCTCCTTCTCCTTCTTCTCATCCTTCTCCTTCTCCATCTTCTCATCCTTCTCCTTTTCCTTCTTCTCATCCTTCTCCTTCTGCTTCTCCTTCTTCTCATCCTTCTCCTTCTTCTCATCCTTCTCCTTCTTCTCACCCTTCTCCTTCTCCTTCTTCTCATCCTTCTCCTTCTTCTCATCCTTCTCCTTCTTCTCATCCTTCTCCTTCTCCTTCTTCTCATCCTTCTCCTTCTTCTCATCCTTCTCCTTCTTCTCATCCTTCTCCTTCTTCTCATCCTTCTCCTTCTCCTCATCCTTCTCCTTCTTCTCATCCTTCTCCTTCTTCTCATCCTTCTCCTTCTCCTTCTTCTCATCCTTCTCCTTCTCCATCTTCTCATCCTTCTCCTTCTCCTTCTTCTCATCCTTCTCCTTCTTCTCATCCTTCTCCTTCTTCTCATCCTTCTCCTTCTTCTCATCCTTCTCCTTCTCCTCATCCTTCTCCTTCTTCTCATCCTTCTCCTTCTCCTTCTTCTCATCCTTCTCCTTCTTCTCATCCTTCTCCTTCTCCTCATCCTTCTCCTTCTTCTCATCCTTCTCCTTCTCCTTCTTCTCATCCTTCTCCTTCTTCTCATCCTTCTCCTCATCCTTCTCCTTCTCCTTCTTCTCATCCTTCTCCTTCTCCTTCTTCTCATCCTTCTCCTTCTTCTCATCCTTCTCCTTCTTCTCATCCTTCTCCTTCTCCTTCTTCTCATCCTTCTCCTTCTCCATCTTCTCATCCTTCTCCTTCTCCTTCTTCTCATCCTTCTCCTTCTTCTCATCCTTCTCCTTCTTCTCATCCTTCTCCTTCTTCTCATCCTTCTCCTTCTCCTCATCCTTCTCCTTCTCCTTCTCCTTCTTCTCATCCTTCTCCTTCTTCTCATCCTTCTCCTTCTCCTCATCCTTCTCCTTCTTCTCATCCTTCTCCTTCTCCTTCTTCTCATCCTTCTCCTTCTTCTCATCCTTCTCCTCATCCTTCTCCTTCTCCTTCTTCTCATCCTTCTCCTTCTCCTTCTTCTCATCCTTCTCCTTCTTCTCATCCTTCTCCTTCTTCTCATCCTTCTCCTTCTTCTCATCCTTCTCCTTCTTCTCATCCTTCTCCTTCTTCTCCTTCTTCTTCTCATCCTTCTCCTTCTTCTCATCCTTCTCCTTCTTCTCATCCTTCTTCTCATCCTTCTCCTTCTTCTCATCCTTCTCCTTCTCCTTCTTCTCATCCTTCTCCTTCTCCTTCTTCTCATCCTTCTCCTTCTCCATCTTCTCATCCTTCTCCTTCTCCATCTTCTCATCCTTCTTCTCATCCTTCTCCTTCTGCTTCTCCTTCTCCTTCTTCTCATCCTTCTCCTTCTTCTCATCCTTCTCCTTCTTCTCATCCTTCTTCTCATCCTTCTCCTTCTTCTCATCCTTCTCCTTCTTCTCATCCTTCTCCTTCTCCTTCTTCTCATCCTTCTCCTTCTTCTCATCCTTCTCCTTCTTCTTCTCATCCTTCTCCTTCTTCTCATCCTTCTCCTTCTTCTCATCCTTCTTCTCATCCTTCTCCTTCTTCTCATCCTTCTCCTTCTCCTTCTTCTCATCCTTCTCCTTCTCCTTCTTCTCATCCTTCTCCATCTTCTCATCCTTCTCCTTTTCCTTCTTCTCATCCTTCTCCTTCTGCTTCTCCTTCTCCTTCTTCTCATCCTTCTCCTTCTCATCCTTCTCCTTCTTCTCATCCTTCTCCTTCTTCTCATCCTTCTTCTCATCCTTCTCCTTCTTCTCATCCTTCTCCTTCTTCTCATCCTTCTCCTTCTTCTCATCCTTCTCCTTCTTCTCATCCTTCTTCTCATCCTTCTCCTTCTTCTCATCCTTCTCCTTCTTCTCATCCTTCTCCTTCTTCTCATCCTTCTCCTTCTCCTTCTTCTCATCCTTCTCCTTCTTCTCATCCTTCTTCTCCTCATCCTTCTCCTTCTCCTTCTTCTCATCCTTCTCCTTCTTCTCATCCTTCTCCTTCTTCTCATCCTTCTCCTTCTCATCCTTCTCTTTCTTCTCATCCTTCTCCTTCTTCTCATCCTTCTCCTTCTCCTTCTTCTCATCCTTCTTCTCCTCATCCTTCTCCTTCTTCTCATCCTTCTCCTTCTCCTTCTTCTCATCCTTCTCCTTCTCATCCTTCTCCTTCTCCTTCTTCTCATCCTTCTCCTTCTCCTTCTTCTCATCCTTCTCCTTCTCCTTCTTCTCATCCTTCTCCTTCTTCTCATCCTTCTCCTTCTCCTTCTCTTTCCTCATCTCCAAGGGCATTTAAATTAAAGGTACAGTGTTCTGCACTAATTTAAAGGCTCTCTGAAGCCTAGAAACCCTTTTTATAAGTCATCTTCGTAGCGAAGAAATTCGCATCGAATCGAATTTCACACTGGAATTCGCCGAATCAGCCGAATCGAATTTTTGAGAAATTCGCTCATCTCTAATTGTCTCCCGTTATATTGTAAAGTGCTGAGCAAACTGTTGGCGCTATATAAATCCTGTATAATAATAATAATAATAATGTATATAAAAAGAGATTATTATTAGTACATACACCCAAAGCACAAACACGCAGCAAAGGGCCCAATAGGAATCCTTGTGGAATTGTGCACATATACCCTGGTGTGTATAGTTAATAATTATTATTAATATACAGGATTTATATTGCACCAACAGTTTGCGCAGCACTTTACAATATAAGGGAGATAGTACAATTACAATACATTTGAGTACCAGATAGAATGTAAGTTCCCTGCTCGTGGAGCTTACAATCTAAAGGATAGAGGTACCTCCAGATAAAATTCAAAATCCTAACAACTTACAAAGCCATCCACAGCTCTGCCCCCAGCTACATTACCAACCTGGTCTCATATCAACCAAACCGCTCTCTTCGATCCTCCTAAGACCTCCTGCTCTCTAGTTCCCCTGTCATCTCCTCCATGCTCACCTCCAGGACTTTTCCTGAGCTTCTCTCATCCTATGGAACTCTCTACCCCAATCTGTCTGGCTGTCTCCTAACCTAAGGTGGGTAACCTTTAGACGATCCCTGAAAACCTCTCTCGTTAAAGAAGTCTATCCTGCTTCTACCTAGTAAACTGTCTTTTATTTCCTCCATCAGCTCCTCCCCCCACAGCTATTACCTTTTGAATCACTCAACCCTTCCTCTAGATTGTAAGCTCTAATGAGCCGGGCCCTCTGTTTCCTCTTGTACCAAATTGTATTGTAAGTGTAATGTCTGCCTTCATTTTGTAAAGCACTGTGCAAACTGTTGGTGCCGGGGGTGGACTGACCATTTGCAAACTCGGGCACTGCCCGAGGTCAGTAGGGGGCCCCATGAGATGCCCCTGGTACCTTTTTCATAGGCTTTTTTGAGTTTGGGCAAGGACACAGGGGCCCCATGATCCCCTATTACCCGGGGGCCCCATGAGTTGTCAGTCCGCCCCTGGTTGGTGCTATATAAATCCTGTATAATAATAATGAATGTTGCAGCAAAGTCTAGTTGCAGGGGTCCCTGAGGATGATCACGATGCAGCATTCATCTTTGTGTCAGAAACCTAAAGACAAGATCTGTGGTGATGAGGAAACCCTCCAGCTTTAGTCCCACCAGCCTAGATTGAAGCTTTTCTTTAGAAGAAACCATTGGGGAGGCACTGAAACTCAAAGTCAGCCTCTTGACTCGCAACTTAGTCCTTAGCAGCATCTAATCAGTCATACAACTGGACCTCTAACTACCAGAAGTGGCCTTCAGATGCCTAACCTGGTTCTAGCCTATGCTAGTTATTGAGCCCTGAGCTCGATGGAGAATCCCAGACCAGAAGGGACAGGTTTAACCAGCCCACAAAATAATAAATGTGGGGTTCCTCTTCAACCAACTTAATACCGGACACTTTCACCCCTTTTCTGCCCATTCCATTTTTAAGTTTTCAGCGCTGTCACGCTTTCAATGACAATTAGTCAGTCATGCAACACTGTACCCAAATGGCATTATTTTAGATAGAGGGTTTTTTTGGTGGTATTTAATCAACACTGGTTTTTAATTTTTTCCTATAGAAATGAAAAAGTACCAAAATCTATTTAAAAAAAAACAAAATTTTTCTCAGTTTCTTGCATACATATATGTAAATAAATATAATTTCTTCATAAATTTAGGCCAAACTTGAATCTGCTACATTTCTCCAGTAAAAAGAACCCAATTTGGTGTATATTCTTTAGTCGGTGTGAAAGTTATAGGATATAGGATATTTATTTGAAAATTGATCAATCCTGATGTACTGATGGACGATCTAATTTCTTGAGACTCTAAAATATCAGGATAGCACAAATCCCCCCAAATGTCAGGACAGTACAAATCCCCCCAAATGTCAGGACAGTACAGATATCCCCCAAATGTCAGAACGGTACAGATATCCCCCAAATTTCAGAACGGTACAGATATACCCAAAATGTCAGGTCAGTACAAATCCCCCGAAATGTCAGGACAGTACAGATATCCCTCAAATGTCAGAATGGTACAGATATCCCCCAAATGTCAGGACGGTACAGATAATCCCCAAATGTCAGGACAGTACAGATATCCCCCAAATGTCAGGACAGTACAAATCCCCCCAAATGTCAGGACAGTACAGATATCCCCCAAATGTCAGGACAGTACAGATATCCCCCAAATGTCAGGACGGTACAGATATCCCCCAAATGTCAGGACAGTACAGATATCTCCCAAATGTCAGGACAGTACAGATATTCCCCAAATGTCAAGACAGTACAGATATCCTACAAATGTCAGGACGGTACAAATTCCCCCAATGTCAGGACGGTACAAATCCCCCCAAATGTCAGGACAGTACAAATACCCCCAAAATGTCAGAACGGTACAGATATCCCCCAAATGTCAGGACACTACAAATCCCCCCAAATGTCAGGACAGTACAAATACCCCCAAAATGTCAGGACAACACACATACCCCTCAGATGCCAGACAGAGACACAGTGATTTTTTTTATGTACATTTTTTGTCAACATTTTTTGTAAAAAAAATTTTGTTTTCACAAAGTTGACTTTTTAACAAGTGTTTTCCTACACTCAACGTAGGCATACTTAGAATTATGCCCCAAAACACCTTTTTGCTATGCCTCCTAGTTATGGGGATACCATATGTGGGAGACTTTATCATAGTCTAGATGCATAGAGGGGCCCAAAATCCAAGGAGCATAAATTACGCATCTAATTTCCTGAACACCTATCACATTTTTGGAGGCCATGGAGTACCAGGACCAAGGACTCAATCACAGAATGACCACATTTTGGAAGCTAAACGCTTAAAGGTATTTTCTAAGAGGCATAGTGAGTCTTGAAAATTACGTTTTTATTACACTTCCAAAAACTTGTGGCAAAAAAGTTGTCAAATAATAATGTTCACTGGCCAGGAAGGAGACTGAACAAAGGAAGAACAAAACAGTTCCTGTGGTTCCGGGAGTGCATTTGTCCACAGGTGATGGATGGAACTGGTGTCTAGAAAGAACGTAGTCAGCAGGACATGCAGATGGGTGAGTTCAGGCGACAGGCAGAGACACGGTCAGCAAACAGGAAAAGAATCAGTCCAGACAATAGGCAGAAATGTGGTCAATAAACAGGCCAGGATCGGTACAGGCAGAAGCAGCACTGTATTGTAGGCACTGGGGAGGTAACAGTAGGACTTGTGTGGCAGTGGCCAGGAACACTGCTTATATCTTACACTGGTCTGTTGACAATGGGACTGGTGTGGCAACAATCAGAGACGCTGTTGCTGGCTTACACTTGTGTGTTGCCACTGCGAATGGTGTTGTGGTGATCAGGAACACTGTTGCTGGCATACACTGGTCCGGTGACACTGGAAAAGATGTGACAGTGATCAGGGACACTGTAACTGGCGTGGTGGTGATTAGAGACAATATGACTGATGTTGCCATAACCAACACTGAAACTCGTTTTCCAGTGATTAGAGACAATATGACTGGTATGGGGGTGATCAGCGACACTGTAACTGGTGTGGAGGTGATCAGGGACACTGTAACTGGTGTGGCGGTGATCGGGGACACTGGGACTGGTGTGGCGGTGATCGGGGACACTGGGACTGGTGTGGCGGTGATCAGGGACACTGGGACTGGTGTGATGGTGATCGGGGACACTGTAACTGGTGTGATGGTGATCGGGGACACCCTAACTGGTGTGGTGGTGATCGGGGACACTGTAACTGGTGTGGTGGTGATCGGGGACACTGTAACTGGTGTGGTGGTGATCGGGGACACTGTAACTGGTGTGGCGGTGATCAGGGACACTGTAACTGGTGTGGAGGTGATTGGGGACACTGTAACTGGTGTGGAGGTGATCGGGGACACTGTAACTGGTGTGGCGGTGATCAGGGACACTGTAACTGGTGTGGTGATCAGGAACTCTGTAACTGGTGTGGGGGTGATCAGGGACACTGTAACTGGTGTGGAGGTGATTGGGGACACTGTAACTGGTGTGGAGGTGATCGGGGACACTGTAACTGGTGTGGCGGTGATCAGGGACACTGTAACTGGTGTGGTGATCAGGAACTCTGTAACTGGTGTGGGGGTGATCAGGGACACTGTAACTGGTGTGGAGGTGATTGGGGACACTGTAACTGGTGTGGAGGTGATCGGGGACACTGTAACTGGTGTGGCGGTGATCAGGGACACTGTAACTGGTGTGGGGGTGATCAGGAACTCTGTAACTGGTGTGGGGGTGATCAGGGACACTGTAACTGGTGTGGAGGTGATCGGGGACACTGTAACTGGTGTGGTGGTGATCGGGGACACTGTAACTGGTGTGGCGGTGATCAGGGACACTGTAACTGGTGTGGTGATCAGGAACTCTGTAACTGGTGTAAGGGTGATCAGGGACACTGTAACTGGTGTGGTGGTGATCGGGGACACTGTAACTGGTGTGGTGGTGATCCGGGACACTGTAACTCGTGTCGGGGTGATCAGGAACTCTGTAACTGGTGTGGCGGTGATCAGGGACACTGTAACTGGTGTGGCGGTGATCAGGGACACTGTAACTGGTGTGGAGGTGATCGGGGACACTGTAACTGGTGTGGTGGTGATCGGGGACACTGTAACTGGTGTGGTGATCAGGAACTCTGTAACTGGTGTGGGGGTGATCAGGGACAGTGTAACTGGTGTGGTGGTGATCGGGGACACTGTAACTGGTGTGGTGGTGATCGGGGACACTGTAACTGGTGTGGTGATCAGGAACTCTGTAACTGGTGTGGGGGTGATCAGGGACACTGTAACTGGTGTGGTGGTGATCGGGGACACTGTAACTGGTGTGGTGGTGATCGGGGACACTGTAACTGGTGTGGTGATCAGGAACTCTGTAACTGGTGTGGGGGTGATCAGGGACACTGTAACTGGTGTGGTGGTGATCGGGGACACTGTAACTGGTGTGGTGATCAGGAACTCTGTAACTGGTGTGGGGGTGATCAGGGACACTGTAACTGGTGTGGTGGTGATCGGGGACACTGTAACTGGTGTGGAGGTGATCGGGGACACTGTAACTGGTTTGGTGGTGATCGGGGACACTGTAACTGGTGTGGTGGTGATCCGGGACACTGTAACTCGTGTCGGGGTGATCAGGAACTCTGTAACTGGTGTGGCGGTGATCAGGGACACTGTAACTGGTGTGGTGGTGATCCAGGACACTGTAACACGTGTCGGGGTGATCAGGAACTCTGTAACTGGTGTGGCGGTGATCGGGGACACTGTAACTGGTGTGGTGGTGATCCGGGACACTGTAACTCGTGTCGGGGTGATCAGGAACTCTGTAACTGGTATGGCGGTGATCAGGGACACTGTAACTGGTGTGGCGGGGATCGGGAACTCTGTAACTGGTGTGGCGGTGATTAGGGACACTGTAACTGGTGTGGTGGTGATCAGGGACACTGTAACTGGTGTGGCGGTGATCAGGGACACTGTAACTGGTGTGGTGGTGATTAGGGAAAATATGACTGGTGTGGCGGTGATTAGGGACTCTAACTGGCAGTACTGGACTAGTGACATTGTACTGTTCTGGTGGTGATCAGAGACAAAGTCTGGTGGCACAGACATATAGTAATATCAGAGCAGCCAGCCATTGTACATGATCACCCCCACAGCAATACAATGTCACCTAGTGAAACTGCACTTGCTCTAGTGACAGTATGTAAAGTAAATGATAAAAAAAATATATTATATATATATTTATTTACGATTTTTTGCCTACTGTAATCAGAACAGTGCAGTATCACTATAGCACACTGAACTGCTCTGATGGAGTGATCGGGTCTTTTATTTTTACACTATGATTGCTTATTACAGTAATGATTTCTAGCAGTTTGGCATCCATTCATGATGCCATTTTTTACTGTTGTAATTTCTGTGATTTGCTACAGCTATCACATAGTACAGATCCACTGTGATTGTCCCTGTACCTTGTAATCACTGTGACCAGTGACAGAGATCATAGTAGTAAGCAATGGTATCATGAATGACAGTCATTGTATACTACTTTTTACGTAATGGATGTGATTGGTCACAGTGATCACATGATGTTAGAGCCAAGCACAGTGTCTCAGTTCTGTGATCCTGTAGTCAAAGATGGTGCCACTACAGGGCCTGAGGCCACACACAAGTGCCAGAAGTGGCACTGGTGCCTCCTCCCAGAACAAAACTTGTCCCACTTGGCTGCATCCATCAACTGGCCACCAATGGTATTAAACCAACCACTGACGGTGAATAACAGGCCTAGAATGATCGCTCTCACTCCGTTCTGCATGTTTTGTAATATGTGTAGTGCAATGTTTTCACATGTAGGAGAGATTGACAAGTTATTTTTGTTCATATGTACATGGGGTAACTTACATTTTTTTTCATTTTTTACTTAACTTTATTGCTATAATATAGTGTACAAATAGCCCCCCCTATGTTTTAACAGGTTCCCTTTAATGAGACATCAGGAGTCTATTAGACCCCTCATGTCTCTCCTGCCCTCCACTGAATATGATTGAGAGCAGATTGAGCTCCATTCATAGCTTCTCTGACCACAGCGTTCAGGAATGATGGCACTGACCCCGGAAGGGACCTAATACACATCACTTCCGGGTCCATTCTAGCTAGGGGTGATCAGCGAGCTGATGCTCTCTGGTCTCCCCCCTCTACCCATCTGGCCTGCGGTGTGCCTGGCGATAGTCACAGCTTGTCCAGTCTGCTTGTTTATGGGGTCCATACAAATCAGTGCACTGATAATGTGGTCTTTGCAGTTTCCAACAACTCTTGGGGGAGAGAGTACAATAAAAAAATATATAAATGCAAAAAGAAGCGCAAAACTGTGATGGATTTGGTAAAATGCCTATTTGGTTTCCTATTAAATATATATATATATACATTTTTTATACACATTTTTATACATATTTACTTTTATACTCTAATACTATTTCTTTCCACATATTTATAAATGTTTAGTATGAATACATATGTTGTGTGAATATTTTCTGCCTGCTGGGCTTTGTGGTACTTTAAGAAATTCTTGCTTAAGAAATGTCTGCTCACAGGCACCGATCCCCCCTCCCATCGTGCCAACTTGAGACAAAGGAATGTTTTTCTTTCCATAAGATAAGACTTGGAAGAAGATCACACCTATACCATGACGGAGATTGTTTTCGTGTGGAAATGACCAATCAAAGACTAATATAATGCTTATGCTGTTGTCACATGACTCTCGCATCATTCTGCATATATAAGCTCACTTTCTCATTATAATAAAGAAGAAGTGTTCCTAGACTGAACTTGTGTGTCAGCGTGAGTCTCTTCCAGTGTGCGCACATTCCAAAGCTAGAATGATAAATTAGGACAGGAGCAGATAAGCACGGACATTTTTCAGTCCTCAACTAATTCAAAACCATAGTGCAGTTATACTTCTTACTAAATAAAAAGAAAACTCATGTACAGCTAAAATCAACAGCGCCTCACACAGACAGAAGACTGTTACAGATCCAACCCACACGCACACGCCCACAGTGACTAGCTAACCAAGGTGCGCACGTGCGGCTGTGACTTGGGGTAAAGAGAGAATAAGGGGGACTTAATCTGAATATATATAAGTATATAAGACCGGCCGTGATATACTTTCACAGTCCACACTACCTCTGGCCACCACTAGAGGTAGACTCCACTCCAATCCAGCCAGCTGACCACACACACAGGCAGATACAAATCTTATATACAATCTAGTGCACACTAAGGGTTGAGGAGCAGCCTAGCAATCGCATACCCTTCTAGGATTCCTCCAGCTATCCTACAAGCTAGAACCCTGATGTTAATCACTCTTCCACTGTCCACACACCCCCACACCAGACACACCACAAATGGTAGCTTGCCACCACCCAACAGTTTATCCACAGACTGGTCTGCTGGGCCACCACACACACACAGATCTCTGTTTGGCAGACCTGTTACCTTTACAAAACGGTCGGATGGGGAGCCACAGCAATCTACAGGGATGCTGGATACAGCGGTGAACAGTCCTCTGGTGCCCCCTAATCACTAACCCGACCTCCAGGAATGGGGTCCCCCCCAGATGTAATTACCCGGAGCGGCAATGGAAGGGATCAAAGGCACACAGGCTCTAACAGAGAGCTAAACAGACAGTAAGGCAGTGGACGGTGCCAATAGTTTTTTATTATTATTTTATTCCTTTATTGTTTTTTACTTTTTTTTTTTTACAATACTATTTTTTTTTTTTTACAATTTTTAGGGGGCTTTGGTGAAATCACACTCATGTTTAGGAGACGGACCACTTTATATCTGCAGCACACCCCCCGGGGAGCCACTGGTGAGACTGATATTTTTTTTCACAAGTTTAGTGTACACACAGCCAGGCACACAGCATTTTACAGCCTCAATCCACAGATTGTAATAAAACAGTCTAGGGGTGTCTTTTTTAATGCTTTATTCCAAACTGAACTTGGGTGGGGTGCAGGGAGCATGGGGTACCCAGGAATTTCCTGAACTGACTACTTTGAGGTGTTTTAAATATAAACTCTGCACAATCAATTGTGAACTCATGTGGTTGGATGAACAAAATCATACATATATACAATTCCTACATAAAAATAGAATTCAATACATGTGAACAAAAATTCCAAAACACATTTTTGGTGGGAACACATGGCAACAGCTGCTGCAATCAATTTGATTTCTTTTGATTATATTTTTATTATTTAATATATATTTTTTATTTTGCAGCAGCGCGGGGGTTTTTGATTCAGTGACTTCATTGAGAAATCTTCTATTTACATTGAACTGCACAAAACAAGTCCCACAGAACTCTCTATGGTCTGACAGGTGCCTGTGACTTCCTTTAGAGAACTGAAAACTGCATGAGGTGGATGAGGTGGCAACCCTAGGTACAGGGCAATGAAGGGGCTTGCAGAAGGGCAGAAGGGGGTGAAGAGAAGAAAATGGGGTGTAATTAGGGATATGGGGGGATGAATATGGTACATGGGGGTATTGGCTCCTAGAAGTGGACAGCTGGCAGTGATGTCACATGTTCAGTGCAGCTAGGTGGTGGTACATAGAGAAGGCCACCCCTCCCCCCCAGGACACCACACATCACCCCCACTTCCCCTTCTTCCACCACATATAGGGCACTTGATGACTCTCATACAAACCTTTCACAAACAGTCCTCTTTTCCCCTCCTCCAGGCACTACCACCTTTCAGAGGACGGGATACACAGGGAGAAGCCATGACTTCTATATAACTGGCAGGGTTGGAGAAGCCAGGCACTCATCACCGGACACACCGCAGGAGGAGCATCCAGAGAGGAGCCCATTCCACACACTGTTCCCAGCGTCCTAATGGATCCTGAGAGCAGGAAGGTCTCTGCCTGAGCATTCTCTGAAACCCACCCAGTGCTGATTGCTGCATGCTCATTGGCCCCACTCTTGACGTTGACTGGTCTGCCATTGCCTGGACCCAAAACACATCTACACTTTATGACTTTATGTTGTGACTCCTGAGACACAACACAGGACAGAGAGTAAAAAAGAGTGACCGGGGGAGCGTGGTCATGCAATGGCGGCGTGAGGACATGTGTCTTCGAAGCTCCACACCATCCCAACTGCAGTCTGGTGGTCACTGCCTCTCCAACCCCCCTATCATGCCCAAGGGGGCCAGGAAGACTCAGGGCACAGGACCGGTGTCCTGGATTTTTTCTCTCCCCGGGTGATGGGATCTGGAGTGCAGGAGGGTCTCAATATGGCGCCTGGACCACATGGGTCTGCAGAGGCGGCGTGGGCGGGAGAGCTCCTGGACGGGTCCCTACCCCTCCTTTTGGGTGAGTGTCTCAGGGAGCTGATGCCCCCGCCATCCTTGGACATCTACCGCCTCCCAACCAGAGGACGTGGTATCCCCCGGGCCGAGTGCCTCAGGCCTCTCGGCCGGCATATTAGATCCGGAGGTACAGTCTTTTCTAGCTACCCTGACTACTAAGAAGGACATTCAGCTGCTTGATTTAACGTTGCGGCAGGCTTTTAAAGAGGAATTTCAGGAGGTTAAAGATACTCTGAACTCTCTCAATGTACGGGTGGATGGGCTTGCTACTAATCATATGGAAATGAGGCTCTCGGCCTTGGAGACCACCATGTCACAGTATCGAGACCATCTGTATGTCCTGAGCCAGCATTAGGACGACTTGGAGAATAAGAGTAGGAGGAATAACCTTAAGCTGCAGGGTATTCCTAAAGCTACACCCCCTATTGACCTCAGGACCACGGTAACAGCCATCTGGAATGCACTTTTGGATAAAGCACCTACTGAGGCCCTGGAAATTGATAGAATTCATTACATCCAGGGTCCTGCTCCCTTAGATGCTGGGTGCCCCCCTGATACCTAAGGTAGGGTGCATTTTTACAACATAAAGGAGGAGATTCCTAAGAGCCTGGCGCAGGGGTCCAGTGGACTTTGATGGTGCGTCTGTTCAAATTCTGCCTGATCTTTCCCATCGCACCCTACAGATGAGACGTATCCTCAAGCCTCTGTTGGATAAGATTTGTGAAGCTGAAGCTACCTATCGGGGTTTCCCCTTTTTTCTTTCCATGCAGAAAGGTGAACATTGTGTGACAGTTCGTACTGCTGCTGAGTTGCCGGATCTTTTTGCTCTTATGTCTCACCTATCTCAGTTCTAGATTGGACAGCCTTGGATTTGCCTGTGCAGCCTACCCCAATGCCGTGGCGGCCTCCTGCTTCCTCTACCAGAAGGAACAGACCTAGGCCTGAACGGTCTGATCCATGGGGGAGGGAAGTATAATTTCCAACTGACGGCTCTCTCTGTGACTTCCCCTTTTTTTCTTTTTTTCATGATGCACATATGACCTATGGGCCTGGTTTTTGCACCATACTCCTTAAACATGTTGTTTTGTCTGTATTTGTCTCCAGGTGCCATACGGGACACGATATTCTTATTTCAAAATGTTGGTAATGTTGCTAGACAGAGCTTTCCCCTCCAGTGGCTTTGGCTTTTCTCTCAATCCGGGAGCCTGACTTGCGGACTGGTCTGCCGAGGCTTTATTAGCTGGCCGGGTGTATTACAAGAGTGCTGTGTTCTTCGGTTTGGGGGTGGGAGTTGTATGTGTTTTAAATTACTACTTTTTTGCCTATTGTTAGGGGTGGTGGGTCTCCATTTATGTTGGTGCGTACTTTTCCCCCACAATAGGAATTGCTTCCTCCGGTGTTCCCCTCATTGGTAATATTAGTGGGGGCCTTGGTGGAAGTAGGCCTGGTTGAGGCCCCATATTTAATTAGTTGGTTGTTAGACTTTGTTTTTGTCACCTCCTTTTCCTCATGATAGCTATTCCAGGATTGACTACCTTTTAATTTCCCAGTCCCTGCATTCCAGAGGTGCTTCGTGCCTCTATAGCTACTCAAACTATCTCTGACCATGTGCCTGCTACTCTGGCTGTTGAAAGAGCCCCCCATTTTAGATGACCTTACCCATTCCCTGACTCAGATTTTCTCAGAGAGTGGCACCCCAGAGGTTTCCCCTACAGTCCAGTGGGAGTTGCATAAATGTCTCATGTGGGGGATACTTCTTCAAAGAGCATCGGAGTTGAAAAAGGAGCGTCTGGCACTTCTTCGGAGTCAGCTGGTGGTGCTGGCTGCTTTGGAGCACGCTCCTAAGAAGTCCTTGCTGTAGGCGGTGGCGGGGGACCTTCGGATTCACCGGAGCAAATTGGCAGAACTGCCTCTGCATGATACTAAATCCAAATTGCAGCGGCTTCACCAGTTGTTCTATGAACATGGCAATAAGCTGGGTAGGTTGTTGGCACGTTCCCTGCGTGAACTCTCTCTCAGAAGTTACATTCCTTTTATTGAAAAGGGGCAGGGACAGCGTGGTTATGTTTCACCAGAAATAGCTCAAGCTTTCCGCTCTTTCTATTCGAAGCTCTATAATTTGTCATCCAAACAACTTGAAATCTGTGGTGGGCAAATGGGGGAGTATTTAACGGCCTCTGGTCTTCCTACGATCTCTGCGGAAGCGAGGGAATGTCTGGGTGCTCCAATTTCTCCCGATGAGTTCTTTGGCGCAATTAAGCCACTTAAACCTCACAAAGCCCTGGGTCCCGATGGCTTCACGGGGGAGTATTATAGAGTGTTTACTTCTATTTTGGCGCCCAGATTTGTGGTGGCCTTTAAATCTCTTCTTGAGGGTAACTCCTTGCCCCCAGATTCATTGAGGGCGCATATCACGGTCATTCCGAAGGAGGGGAAGGATCCCTCTCAGTGTCAGAATTATAGGTCCATTTCCCTTTTAAATGCAGATCTAAAGATATTTATCAAGATTCTTTCCATCCAATTGTTGCCTTTCCTCCAGGAGCTAGTCCATCCTGACCAAGTGGGCTTTATGCCATGCAAGGAACAATACTACTAGGGTTTTGAACGTTATTCATTGGGCCCATTCTCGCAAGCTTCCCCTGTACCTGCTTTCTGTGGATTTTGAGAAGGCCTTTGACAGGGTGGATTGGCTTTTCTTGAAGGAGATGCTACGACATATAGGTGTGGGGCTGGGATTTTTGGCTCATATTAATGCCATCTATTCTCACCCTTCAGCATCTGTCAGTACCAATGAGGCCTACCCCGTGTATTTCTGCCTGTCCAACGGGACTTGCCAGGGTTGTCCTTTGTTGCCAAGGATCTTTATCTTGACTTTGGAGCCCCTTCTGCGTCACGTGCGTTTGATCCACAGTGTTCAGGGGGTTCTCATGGGTAAGACGGAGCATAGGGTGGCAGCATTTGCCAACGACCTTCTGTTTTTTTGTGGTGGCCCCCAAGGTTACATTGCCCAATCTTTTAGAAGAGCTTTCTCGTTATGGGGTTCTCTCTAATTTCAAAATCAATAGCCAGAAGTCAGAGTTCTTAAATGTTACCATGTCCGAGGGTAGATTTCAGACCGTTGGTGCCTCCTTTCCCTTTCAGGTGGCCGTCTCCTCGCTGTCATGACCTGGGGGTCAAGATTACCCGTACTCTGGATCAGTTGTTTCAAGCTAATTACCTTCCTGCTCTGGCGGCTGTCACGGCGGATCTGTGAAAATAGAATGATCTTGCCCACTCTTAGATGGGGAGGAATGCCATACCTAAAATGATTGTTATGCCCCGTCTTATATATCTCTTCCAGATGGTCCCAATTGCAGTCTCCTTGGCGTTTCTGAGGAAGGTGAGGGGTGTATTTCTGTGTTTCATATGAGCTAAGTCTCCCACGCGAATTTCTCATTTCTATTTGTCATTATCTAAGGGCCATGGAGGGCTTTCCCGGACCCCGTTAGGTACTATCAAGCCATTAATTTGGCTAGAATTCTTTCCTGGTGTAGGGATGGGGGTCTTCGGCAATGGGTGGAGATGGAGCAGTGTGCAGTGGATTCTCCTCTTCAGTATCTCCCATGGTTGGAATCCCACAAACTCCCAGCCGTTAAGTCTTATGCATTGTTGAGCGCCTCCTTAGGGGTTGCACGTGGTTGTGCGGGGGAACGACTTGTCCGATCCATGATATCCCACCTGTATCCCGTTCTGGGTAACCCTTGCTTTCTGCCGGGGATCACGGACGGGAGATTTTGGTCTCTATTGGAGGGCGGCTCTTTTCGCCTTTGTGACTTTATGACTTTATGCCCCGGCTGAAGTCTCCAATGGAAATAGGGCAGATGTTTGTTCCTCCCTTGGATAGTTGGAGGTTACAACAACTCATTCATTTCTTGTCTTCCTTGACTCATAAGGAAGTGGACCTGTGTCCTAGTACTCCCTTTGAGGATCTTTTGCTTTACTTCCGAGCCTACCTCACATGCTATCTCGTTGGCTTACAAGTTGCTCAGCCGTCCAGATGACACGTTTGTCCCACCATTTCTTCTCAAATGGGAGGAGGAGTTGCACAGGACATTTTCGTCCGAACAGAGACCACATCTTGTATTTTGCCCACCGTTCCTCCATCTCCGGGAAATATCAGGAATCGGGGTATAGACTGCTTACCCGATGGTATAGGGCGAAGTTTCTCAGCCTTTTTTGCAGTCAAGGCACCCTTTAAAATTATGGACAGTCCCGAGGCACCCCATTCTAAAATGTAAAAAACTAATCTAATAATTTCATATAACGCAGCAACATCCACACACATAGGTCACCCAGCGCTAGAGGGGATTTATTCTTCCAAATCAAATACACTTTTGCACACTGGTCCTGACTCCATCAATGAGCTAATGTGACCCCAGCACTGATGGAGAGGGGCAAAAGAGGGTCAAACAAGGATGCTGTGCAGGCAACCAACCTTCTCATCAATGAATGATGTCATTGGTTGTCAGGAGACCAGTGGCTAGAAGGTCATAATGGCACACAATGAAAACTTGTGGTTTTGTGTAACTAAAAGGCAGGCTTCTTCCACCCGCTGGCTTGTGCAACTTTTAGACATTTTGCTAAGGCACCCCAGAAAAAACCTCAAGGCACCCCAGGGTGCCTTGACACCCTGGTTGAAAAAGGCTGGTATAGGGTTCTGTTGCTCCTGCATAAGATCTTCCCTGAGGCCTTGAAGGTTTGTTGGCGCTGTAAGGAGGAGGATGGCTCGCTCTTACATATTTGTAGGAAATTGACTGCCTTTTGGGCACAGGTGAGGGCTCTGATTCGGCATCTGACTGGGTTTGACCTGGGGGATGACCCTGATGGATATCTGTTGCTCCACTCTGATCTCTCTAGGAAACGTTTCAAGCACTCTTTGCTGGTGCACTTGCTCAATGCTGCTGTAATCCGGCTCTCTGGAAACAGGAGGCTCCCCCTTCTATTTCTCTGTGGTTATCCAGGGTAGAGGATATTCACTCAATGGAAAGTATCATGGCGGCGGTCTGGGGTCAGGAGGCCAGTTTCATCTGAAATGGATCAATTTGTCTCTCTTTACTTGCTCAAGTGATTATGCTGCCTAGCTGCAATCAGTGGCTTGAAGTCCCTTTGCTGTTCTCCTTTTACACCTCTCTTCTTCCTTCCCTTCAGCCCCCTTCCCCCTTTTTTTTTTTTCTTTCTCTCTCCCTACCTTTTTCCCTGTCTTGGATGCTACTGCTATTTGTTTAAGTCAATAGACTGATCTGTTTGTACTACCTTTTGGACCAGTGTGCTCTACTTTGCTGTTTTTTGAAACTGATAATTTGAATTTCTACATAATTGGACCGCACCTGGTTTGTTGTCTTATCTTCTGGCATCCACTAATGCGTCTTATTTTTGTATATGTTTGTACTCTAAAAAGCTGTTTAAATAAAGAATGTTCAAAAAAGAGTGACCGTCCTGGGAAACCTGAGACACTTATGAGCTATCCATCTATAAGGATCTACAGTCCATACACACCCAGCACAAGGCCGGGGTCACACTACCAGACGCTTCTCGGGGCTGCAGTTCCTCTGAGCTCCACAAGGTGGGGAACTCACTTCTACCCAGACAAGAAGTCTCTATCGAAAAAAGGAAGTGATGTCAGGTACAGACAGGAAGTGATGTCAGGTACAGGCAGGAAGTTTCATGTGGTGCGAAGTACAACGGAGACATTGGTGGAAGTAGCTTGCAGAGGAGGTAATAAGATGTTATTTCCTATTTACACCCAGTAACCCCCCGTCATGTCCATCCTCTTCCTCCATAGTCACGTCCGTCCTCTTCCTCCATGGTCACGTCCGTCCTCTTCCTCCATGGTCATGTCTGTCCTCTTCCTCCATAATCACTGTGACGTCTTTTATCTCCAGCAGATGATGATACACACATATATAGTGTGGGAACCCAGATTAACCCCTTCAGGGGCACAACATTCCCCGACTTTACGTCTTATTTTATAAGATTCAGATACAGTAGGAAGAAAGAGGTAAACATTTAATTTGTAGTACATGTCCTAAAAACTAATTTTCCATAATGATCCCAGTCTCAGATATTCATTATTAATATTATACAGGATTCATATATTATTATAATACAGGATTTATATGGCGCCAACAGTTTGCTCAGCACTTTACAATATAACGGGAGACAATACAGCAACAATACAGATCAATACAAGAGGGTTAGGAGGGCCCTGATCCTTGGAGCTTACAATCTAAGAGGGAGGGGCTGGTGGTACAAAAGGTAATAACTGTGGGGGATGGACTGGCAGGAGGAATAGAAGATTCCATTATTAGTTGAGGGCAGGATAGGCTTCCCTGAAGAGAGAGGTTTTCAGAGATCGCCTAAAAGTGGGCAGAGTAGATGATAGTCTGATAGATTGGGGTAGAGAGTTCCAGAGGATGGGGGAGGCTCTGAAGAAGTCCTGGAGACAAGCATGGGAGGAGGAGACAAGGGAGATAGAGAGCAGGAGGTCATGGGAGGAGTGGAGAAGACGGTTTGGGTGATATTCAGAGACAAGATCGGTGATGTAATTTGGGGCAGAGTTATAAATGGCTTTATATGTTATTGTTAATGTTTTGAATTTTATTCATTGGGCAATGGGAAGCCAGTGGAGGGATTGGCAGAGAGGGGTGGAGGACACTGAAAGGAGGCCAGTGGAGGGATTGGCAGAGAGGGGTGGAGGCCAGTGGAGGGATTGGCAGAGAGGGGTGGAGGACAATGAATGGAGGCCAGTGGAGGGATTGGCAGAGAGGGGTGGAGGATACTGAATAGAGGCCAGTGGAGGGATTGGCAGAGAGGAGTGGAGGGATTGGAAGAGAGGGGTGGATGACACCGAGTGGAGGCCAGTGGAGGAATTGGCAGAGAGGGGAGGAGGACACAGAATGGAGGCCAGTGGAGGGATTGGCAGAGAGGGGTGGAGGACACTGAATAGAGGCCAGTGGAGGGATTGGAAGAGAGGGGTGGAGGACACCGAGTGGAGGCCAGTGGAGGAATTGGCAGAGAGGGGAGGAGGACACAGAATGGAGGCCAGTGGAGTGATTGGCAGAGAGGGGTGGAGGACACTGAGTGGATGCCAGTGGAGGGATTGGCAGAGAGGGGTGGCAGACATGGAACCGTTCGTAAGGTGGTAATTCTGGCAGCAGCATTCATGATAGACTGAAGAGGGGATAGCCTGCGATGAGGTCGGCCAATGAGGAGGGAGTTACAATAGTCAAGGTGAGCGATAACAAGGGAGGGAATAAGTTGCTTAGTGGTTTCCGAGGTTAGGAACGGGCGTATCTTGGAGATGTTGAGGAGGTGAAGTCTACAAGATTTGGACAGTGATTGGATTTGGGACTGAAAGGACAGATGGGAGTCTAGGATTACACCTAGTACCCTGGCATGAGGGGAGGGACTGATGGGTGTATTATTGACCTAGATGGAGAAGTCAGGGGGGGGCATGGGCTGGAGGGAATACTAAGAGCTCAGTTTTGGAAATATTGAGTTTGAGGACATGGAGTGACATCCATGCCGATATGTCACTTAGTAGGAGACTGAAGGGGCGAGGTGAGGAGGAGACTGAAGGGGCGAGGTGAGGAGGAGACTGAAGGGGCGAGGTGAGGAGGAGACTGGAGGGGTGAGGTGAGGAGTAGAAAGATAGATTTGTGCGTCATCAGCATAGAGATGGTACTTAAAGCCATGGGAGTTTATCAAGTGACCAAGGGAGGAGGTGTAGATGGAGAAGAGAAGGGCTCCAAGGACAGAACCTTGAGGGACCCCTACAGAAAGAGGGAGTGAAGAGGAGGAGACCGAGTTATAGGTAACACTGAAGGAGCGCTGCGATAGGTAGGAGGAGAACCAGGAGAGGGCAGAGTCTCGGAGGCCAAGAGAGTGGAGTTTTTTGAGGAGGAAGGGATGGTCAACTGTATCAAAAGTGACAGAGAGGTCAAGTAATAAGAGTATGGAGTAGTGGCCATTAGTTAGGATGAGTACGGAGTAGTGGCCATTGGTTTTAGCAGTTCGTAGATCATTAGTGAGTTTTAGTAGGACAATATTCATCCTGAAATGTGATCAGTAAAGTCTCCGGAGAACACGGAAATCACAGGAATATGATGTGTCCTGACAAAGCTCATCTTTCAGTTTAGGAGAGGTGGGACGCACCCGGGAGAAATGATTCTGTGTACAGAAACCTCACAGAGCGCCCCACACAGCTCCTTCTCCCAATGTCCCTTCTACCAGAGTCAGAGAATCCTATGACATCACACTGACCTCACAGCTCCTCCTCCCAATGTCCCTCCAACTGGAGTCAGAATCCTTCAAAAAGACTGCATGTGACCACACTGCAAAATATATTCCCATGGGCAACAAGTATAAAAGGCTAAAAATCCAACCTATGTGGCTTACGGCCAAAGTTACAAAAGCGATAGATAATAAGAAAAGATCTTTTATTAAATATAAAAATGAAGGAACGCGATCATTGTTTACACATTACAAAGAATAGAACAGAATATGCAAAAAGGAAATAAAGGCGCAAAAATTGAAAACGAACGACAGATTGCAAAAGATATCAGGAGCGACCCCAAAACATTCCTCCAATATATGAATAGTAGAAAGGTCCGGTCCCAGCATGTAGGCCCTTTACAGAATCATCTAGAGGGGGTGACTGGGGACAAAGGGAAGGACAATGTATGAAATCCCTTCTTCAGCTCTGTGTATACAAAGGTGCATGGGGGGGCTCTTGTCCATAATGGGGGGTGGTACTGACACCCCCCCAGATGATCCACATTGGCTCACAATTAATATGATCCAGAAATATTTGTACAGAATAAAGGTGAATAAAGCCCCTGGACCGGATGGCATACACCCACGGGGCCTTAAAGAATTCAGCTATGCCATCTCACAGCCATTGTTTCTCATTTTTAGGGACTCTTTAATGACTGGCATAGTACCATGGAATGGGGTATGGCCAATGTGGGGCCAATATTTAAAAAGGGGTCAAAATCTTTCCCAAGTAATTAGACCTGTTAGTGTAACTTCTATAGTTGGGAAGATACTGGAGAGATTAATAAAAGACCACATAGATGAGTTCTTGCTGGAAACAAATATTGTAAGCCACAGACAGCATGGATTCATGAAAGACAGAAGTCACACAAATCTGATTTCTTTTTATGAGGAGGTGAGCAAAACCTTGGACAGAGGGGTGGCTGTGGATGTGGCATACTTGGACAGAGGGGTGGCGGTGGATGTGGTATACTTGGACAGAGGGGTGGCGATGGGCGTGGTATACTTGGACAGAGGGGTGGCTGTGGATGGGATATACTTGGACAGAGGGGTGGCGGTGGATGTGGTATACTTGGACAGAGGGGTGGCGGTGGATGTGGTATACTTGGACAGAGGGGTGGTGGTGAATGTGGTATACTTGGACAGAGGGGTGGCGATGGGCGTGGTATACTTGGACAGAGGGGTGGCTGTGGATGGGATATACTTGGACAGAGGGGTGGCTGTGGACGTGGCATACTTGGACAGAGGGGTGGCGGTGGATGTGGTATACTTGGACAGAGGGGTGGCGATGGGCGTGGTATACTTGGACAGAGGGGTGGCTGTGGATGGGATATACTTGGACAGAGGGGTGGCGGTGGATGTGGTATACTTGGACAGAGGGGTGGCGGTGGATGTGGTATACTTGGACAGAGGGGTGGTGGTGAATGTGGTATACTTGGACAGAGGGGTGGCGATGGGCGTGGTATACTTGGACAGAGGGGTGGTGGTGGACGTGGTATACTTGGATTTTGCATTGTATGCATTGACACCAGAAAACCTGTGAGAAGCTTTTAACCTATGGAATGTGGTGTGTGTAGGCAAATTATACCTCAGCTTGAAGTGGAGCCTTAACAAAATAAAGATCTTAATAGTGAGGTGAGGAGGATTCTGGGAGGTCACATGACATCACTCTCATATCTATTAATAAAACACAGATCTGACCGGAGAGGTGAGGAGGATTCTGGGAGGTCACATGACATCACTCTTATCTCTATTAATAAAACAGACCTGACTGGAGAGGTGAGGAGGATTCTGGGAGGTCACATGACATCACTCTTATCTCTATTAATAAAACACAGACCTGACCGGAGAGGTGAGGAGGATTCTGGGAATATCATTTGATGTGACTATTTGTGTTCAGATGTAGAGTTTTCCTCCTGTGAAGTCTGGAGATCATATGACATCACATTGCCTCCACCTCCCTCCCTGATAGAAGAGAGAAAGAAGAAGAAGATTCTAGAAGTCACCAGAGAGATCACTGAGCTGCTGACAGGAGAGGTGAGCGGTGCCGGGAATTCTGGGACATTCTCCAGTAACAGACAAGGGATGTGTCTGGATGGTGACTGTATCATTGTGTGTGTCAGGTTCCTATAAGGTGTCAGGATGTCAGATGAGTCAGCGATTTCAGAAAAATGCAAGGATCTGTACCAGGACACCATGGTGGAGTCATCCAGCTACAGAAACCCACCAGAGAGATGTCCCCGTCCTCTGTATTCCCGGGATTCCACACAGGAAGGTCACACCATCCCTCACCATCATCAGGTAGATGAGGAACAATCACTGATAGTATCATTAGGATCTGTACATTATCTGCATTGTTACCATTGATGTCATTTTATTATATATTCAGAGTGGAAACCTGAGAGATCCTAAAATTGAGGTTAAAGAAGAGATAAAAGAGGATGAAGAGTGGGTGATGGAGGAGTCAGAGTCACAAACAATACACAGATATCTGTACCAGGACATCATGGTGGAGTCATCCAGCTACAGGAACCCACCAGAGAGATGTCCCTGTCCTCTGTATTCCCGGGATTCCACACAGGAAGATCACACCATCCCTCACTATCAGGTATATGAGTAACAATCACTAATAGTTGCGTATGATTTATTTCTAAGCAAGTTTCTTACAGTGAATTAATTAGCATTTTTAATTATGCGTTCAGAGTGGAATCCTCGAAGATAATAATATTGAAGTTAAAGAAAAGTACAAAGAGGAGGATGAGGAGTATGGTGTGATGAAGCAGCTTTTTGAAGAGCCCAGAGATCTCTATAAGGACTTCATGATGGAGCCATCAAGTAGCAGAAACCCACCGGAGAGATGTCCCCGTCCTCTGTATTCCCGGGATTCCACACAGGAAGGTCACACCATCCCTCACCATCATCAGGTAGATGAGGAACAATTATTTATAGCTGTCATTTATACACTATTTTTTTTAATACAATGAATGTTTTATTATATCTTTCAGAGTGGAAACCTTCAGGATTATAATATTGTTGTCAAAGAAGAGTATAAAGAGGAGGATGAGGAGTATGGAGTGATGGAGGAGTTTTCAGAAGGACACAAGGATATGATGGAGCCACCTAATACCAGGAACCCACCAGAGAGATGTCCCCGTCCTCTGTATTCCCGGGATTCCACACAGGAAGGTCACACCATCCCTCACCATTACAAGGTTATTTTATGTGATGTCACAAAATTAATGCTTATATTTTCCAAATTTATATTTTCTCTCATTTTCTTGGTTTAGGGTGAAGATCTGATAGATATAAAAGTTGAGGTTAAAGCAGAAGAAGAAGAGGCGTATGTGAGGGATGATCAGCAGTCTATGGAGGAGGATGGAATAACGGGGACATTTATAGAGGAGGACACTCCTACAGAGATCAGCACAGGTGGGTCATGAACACTAAATCCATTCCTCCACCCATACTGCTCACTGATTGGTCCAGAGTAGGGCGGGGACTGGGTGATATCAGCCTGTAATCCCCTGGTCACTTTCCTGAGCTGTGTTCCCCGTCCTGTATTCCTGGATTTCTCTCGGATAATCTTCCTTCTCTGTGCTGCAGACACAATTTATGTATCTAGACTGGATTTATGGAGGTTCTGGGGTTCAGCTGGCAGCAAAAATGTTGATTTTATTTATAGTTGTTGTTCAACTCAGGAATCTGGGACATGTGCCTTGGGACTTCTGCCCCATGTCCGGGTCTGGCAGGATCTCTGACAGAACCATTCTCCCTGAGTTACTTGTTCTGATGTTTGCTGGCTGTGCTGGGTGGAGGGATATGTCTGTATAGTCTCAGAACCAAGTCACTGAGTGCAGTCACAGTTAAACATTTAACCTTCCACTGATTACTGAGTACAAATATTTTGTGTCCTGACCCTTACACTATATACTCTGTTGTACATTACATACTCCTGACCCCTGCACTATATACTCTGTTGTACATTACATACTCCTGACCCCTGCACTATATACTCTGTTGTACATTACATACTCCTGACCCCTGCACTATATACTCTATGTTGTACATTCCATACTCCTGACCCCTGCACTATATACTCTATGTTGTACATTACATACTCCTGACCCCTGCACTATACACTCTATGTTGTACATTACATAGTCCTGACTTCTGCTCTCCCCCCTCCCCCCACTGCTATATATACACATAATATGGATCCTCTTTTGTTACACCCATTTCCTCCCAGCTGGACATTTTATATCGGATGATGTGATTGGAGCACAGACTTTTACATGGTGATAATAATGTGATAACATCCTCCAACTTTGGACCCTTAAACAGAAAGTGATAATGAGGGAGGAGTCAATACCCCAATGATGGTGGTCTTCAGGATCAGTCCAGTCTTCATCTTGGTTGTTCTCCCCCCATCCTCACTCTCTGACCTCTGGTGGGGCTCAGCCCCGCTGTTCTTCATGACTAAATCATGGACTAAATAAGGAAGTGCAGTACTTCTTGTGTTGGGAAGATGGCGATGAGTGATAGAGGGGGTGGGGACCCTTGTCCTATAATCCCCTCATCACTGTCCCTCCTATAAAAGACAGTTCTGGTTGTTTCCTCACTCTCTGACTAAGGTCCATGAATAAAGAAATGACCTGGTAGGAGATCAGAGGAGCCATTTCCTAGTTCCCTTGAGGGTGGAATTGTAAGCTCCTCAGAGACCAAGCTGCCTGATGTGGGTGGAGTCCTGGTTTGGGGGAACCAATCAGCTCCTGTCTAGTAATCCTCTTTGTATTTTAGTCCATGGCCGGGAGATGAGGAAAACCTCCGAGGATTGTCTCACTTTGTCTCCAGACTGGAAAGTAGAAGATGAGGACATCACACAGTATAGTCCAGGAGAAAACCCGGCTCCCTCCAATGTCCATCCGGCACCACCCAGTGTAGATGGACCATCGGATTCCTCGTATCCTGAGGAACCTCAGACTGTGCGGGACCAGGCCGGCCTTCCAACAGAGAAGAGCTTCTCCTGTCCTGAGTGTGGGAAGAGTTTCTGTACTAAATCTGATCTTAATGTGCATAAAAGATCTCACACAGTGGAGAAGCCACATTTCTGCCCACAGTGTGGGAAATGTTTTTCAGAGAAATCCCATCTTTCCATACATCAGAAATCTCACACAGTAGAGAAGCTGCATTCCTGTCGTGAGTGCGGGAAATGTTTTGCAAAGAAATTTAATCTTTACACACATCAGAGGTTGCACACAGGGGAAAAACCATATTCTTGTTCTGTGTGCGGGAAATGCTTTGTACTAAAATACAAACTTGCTGTACATCAAAGGTCCCACACAGGGGAGAAGCCATTTTCCTGTCCTGAGTGTGGGAAATGTTTTTCAAATAAATCCAATCTTTACAACCATCAGAGATTGCACACGGGTGACAAGCCGTATTCCTGTTCTGAGTGCGGGAAATGTTTTGTTCAAAAATCTCTGCTTGTTATACATCAGAGGTCTCACATGGGGGAGAAACCGTATTCCTGCTCCGAGTGCACAAAAAGCTTTGCAAAAAAATCAGGACTTGTCTCTCATCAAAGGTCTCACACTGGGGAAAAACCATATTCCTGTTCTGAGTGCGGGAAATGTTTTGCACAAAAATCAGATCTTGTCAGACATCAAAGGTGTCACATGGGGCAAAGTATTTATTCCTGTCCTGAGTGCGGGAAATGTTTTTCAAAGAAGGAAGATCTTCATTCACATCAGACAGTGCACACGGAGGAAAAACCATATCCTTATTCCTGTCCTGAGTGCGAGAAATGTTTTTCACAGAAGTCTGATCTTTACCTTCATCAGAGATCTCACACGGGGGAAAAGCCGTGTTTCTGTCCTGAGTGCGGGAAATGTTTTCAACAGAAGTCCCATCTTTACAGACATCAGAGATTGCACATGAAGAAGAAGCCACTTTCCTGTCCTGAGTGAGGGAAATGTTCCTCACTGAAGACCTGTCTTCCTGTACATCAGGGGTCCCACACAACCCTGGAGGTGTATTAGTGGCTTGAGTGCGGGAAATGACTTCTATTATTATTATACAGGATTTATATTGCGCCAACAGTTTGCTCAGCGCTTTACAAGATGAATGTTGCTGGACATCCCAGCTCTCATGTGGGGAAGAAGCACACCCTGATATACACCTCAGATATACTCCATGGCTGATCTTCATCATGGAAGAGACAGTTCATAAGGAGATCAGAGGTCACCAAAGACATGGATGAAGTGTGGGACCGGGTTGGCCATTGATAGCAGAAGAGGAATAAAAATGGAGTCATCACCTTTCATTGGCTGAGTACATTTTGTGGTGGGAGATTTCACAAACACTTAGACATGTGTTTTTTAAAAAAACATTTGTTGGAACGATTACCATAGGCTTAGATGGGAGAATGCTTGTCACGTTAACCCCTCGCCCTCCTGAGGATTTCCCCCCCTTCCTGACCAGGACATTTTTTTGTGTTATTTTAACTGACAATTGCGCGGTCGTGCAACGCTGCACCCAAATAAAATTTGTTTCCTTTTTTTCTCCACAAATTGAGCTTTCTTTCGGTGGTATTTGATCGTCTGTGAGCTTTTTATTCTTTGCGCTTTAAACAAAAAAATCCGACAATTTGAAAAAAAAAACGTATTTTTTACTTTTTTCTATTAAACATGTCCAGTAAAAAAATGTAAAAAATAAAATTTCTTCATAAATTTAGGCCAAAATGTATTCTGCGACATGTCTTTGCTAAAAAAATAATCCCAATAATTGTATATTAATTGGTTTACGTGAAAGTTCTAGCGTTTACAACTGGCGGTATAGATCAGGGGTGGACTGACAACTCATGGGGCCCCCGGGCAATAGGGGATCATGGGGCCCCTGTGTCCTTGCCCAAACTCAAAAAAGCCTATGAAAAAGGTACCAGGGGCATCTCATGGGGCCCCCTACTGACCCCAGGCCCTCGGGCAGTGCCCGAGTTTCCAAATGGTCAGTCCGCCCCTGGTATAGATACAGAATTTTTTTTTTAACTAGTAATGGCGGCAATCAGTGATTTATAGTGGGACTGCGGCGAGCATTCTGACACTGGGGGGGAACTGGCTAACTGCCACTGACATCCCCAGTGACACCAATACCCATAGTAAAAGTACTGCTACAGGGTGACACAGGTGTGCAAAATCACGTATATAGATCTCATTTGCATTTCTGGGCAAAAGGCATGTGTGCCGCCCTACCCGCAGCGCTAAAAAGCACTGACACTGTACTTATGGCACTGGGCAGGAAGGGGTTAACAAGGGGCGATCAAAGGGTTAACTGTGTGCTGCTTTACTAGGGAGACATGCTGTGCAGAGAGATACAAATCAGCATGTCCTTGCTGACAGGAGAGAGACCTGTGTTGCTTACACTCAGATCTCTCCTCTGTCAGCTTTGCCGACGATCACTGAGTGCCGACTAGGAATCGCCGACTGGGACCCGGTGACTGACATCCCCAACTGCCAATAGCGCTGCGGGTAGGGCAGCACGCGGGTGCGCGCACCTTCTGCCGGGAAATGCAAATCACATGTATATACGTGATTTTGTGCAGCTGTGCCACCCTGTAGCAGTACTTTTGCTATAGGACGGATGGCAAGTGGTTTAAGGACATATGGTAAATAAACCAGCAATATTGAACCAACCGTATGGAGAGGCTGTTAGATATCGATAAGTATTATAGGAATTAGCTCCATCGAGTAGCTAATAGCCACATTTTTCATTTTATTCAGAGGAAGTCGTTCAAACAGCAAAGCGCCTACTAACATTTGGTATTGTGCCCCCATTTACAGAGAAGGAATGTTTATGCACTTTCAATGGGCTGTTATTTTTTTTTATGAAGAGACCAAAATTAAAATTCTGGTTCTGAAACTGAAAACAAAATGCGCAGTTTTCAAAAATGAATATATATTTTTTAGAAAAAAAATACACTTTGATTAAAAAAAAACAATATATACCCCAATTGTTTTGTAAAATATGAAAGAGGATGTTATGGCGAGTAAATAGATACCCAACATGTCACGCCTTACAATTGCACACACTCGTGGAATGGCGTGAAACTGCGGAACTTAAAAATCTCCATGGGTGATGCTTTAAAAATGTCTGCAGGTTAGCAGTGTAAAGTTACAGAGGAGTGCGAGAATTATTGCTCTTGCTCTGACGTTCATGGCGATACCTCACGTGTTTGGTTTGAACACCATTTACATATGTGGGCGTGGCCTATGTATGCGGTCACCACTACTTGCGAGCATGGGGGGCACTTTAAACTTTTTTTTTAAATGTATTTAATGTTTTGTTTTTATTTTGCACTGTTCCTTTAAAAAAATGAATCACTTTTATTCTCATCACAAGAAATGCATGCATCCCCTGTGATAGAAATAATTAGTGACAGGTCCTCTTTATGGAGAGGTATGGGTTCAATAGGAAATAATTAGTGACAGGTCCTCTTTATGGAGAGGTATGGGTTCAATAGGAAATAATTAGTGACAGGTCCTCTTTATGGAGAGGTATGGGTTCAATAGGAAATAATTAGTGACAGGTCCTCTTTATGGAGAGATATGGGGTCAATAAAAAATAATTAGTGACAGGTCCTCTTTATGGAGAGATAATGGGTTCAATAGGAAATAATTAGTGACAGGTCCTCTTTATGGGGGTCAATAGGAAATAATTAGTGACAGGTCCTCTTTATGGAGAGGTATGGGGTCAATAGGAAATAATTAGTGACAGGTCCTCTTTATGGAGAGATATGGGGTCAATAGGAAATAATTAGTGACAGGTCCTCTTTATGGAGAGATATGGGGTCAATAGGAAATAATTAGTGACAGGTCCTCTTTATGGAGAGGTATGGGGTCAATAGGAAATTAGTGACAGGTCCTCTTTATGGAGAGATATGGGGTCAATAAGAAATAATTACTGACAGGTCCTCTTTATGGAGAGATATGCGGTCAATAGGAAATAATTAGTGACAGGTCCTCTTTATGGGGGTCAATAGGAAATAATTAGTGACAGGTCCTCTTTATGGAGAGATATGGGGTCAATAAGAAATAATTACTAACAGGTCCTCTTTATGGGGGTCAATAGGAAATTAGTGACAGGTCCTCTTTATGGGGGTCAATAGGAAAGAATTAGTGACAGGTCCTCTTTATGGAGAGGTATGGGGTCAATAAGAAATAATTAGTGACAGGTCCTCTTTATGGGGGTCAAAAGGAAATAATTAGTGACAGGTCCTCTTTATGGAGAGATATGGGTTCAATAGGATATAATTAGTGACAGGTCCTCGTTATGGAGAGATATGGGTTCAATAGGATATAATTAGTGACGGGTCCTCTTTATGGAGAGATATGAGGTCAATAGGAAATAATTAGTGACAGGTCCTCTTTATGGGGGTCAATAGGAAATAATTAGTGACAGGTCCTCTTTATGGAGAGGTATGGCTGCAATAGGAAATAATTAGTGACAGGTCCTCTTTATGGAGAGATATGGGGTCAATAGGAAATACTTAGTGACAGGTCCTCTTTATGGGGGTCAATAGGAAAGAATTAGTGACAGGTCCTCTTTATGGAGAGGTATGGGGTCAATAAGAAATAATTAGTGACAGGTCCTCTTTATGGGGGTCAAAAGGAAATTATTAGTGACAGGTCCTCTTTATGGAGAGATATGGGGTCAATAGGAAATAATTAGTGACGGGTCCTCTTTATGGAGAGGTATGGGGTCAATAGGAAATAATTAGTGACAGGTCCTCTTTATGGAGAGGTATGGGTTCAATAGGAAATAATTAGTGACAGGTCCTCTTTATGGAGAGATATGGTGTCAACAGGATATAATTAGTGACAGGTCCTCTTTATGGGGTCAATAGAAAATAATTAGTGACAGGTCCTCTTTATGGGGGTCAAAAGGAAATAATTAGTGACAGGTCCTCTTTATGGAGAGGTATGGGGTCAATAGGAAATAATTAGTGACGGGTCCTCTTTATGGAGAGATATGAGGTCAATAGAAAATAATTAGTGACAGGTCCTCTTTATGGGGGTCAAAAGGAAATAATTAGTGACAGGTCCTCTTTATGGAGAGATATGGGGTCAATAGGAAATAATTAGTGACGGGTCCTCTTTATGGAGAGGTATGGGGTCAATAGGAAATAATTAGTGACAGGTCCTCTTTATGGAGAGGTATGGGTTCAATAGGAAATAATTAGTGACAGGTCCTCTTTATGGAGAGGTATGGGTTCAATAGGAAATAATTAGTGACAGGTCCTCTTTATGGAGAGGTATGGGTTCAATAGGAAATAATTAGTGACAGGTCCTCTTTATGGAGAGATATGGGGTCAATAAAAAATAATTAGTGACAGGTCCTCTTTATGGAGAGATAATGGGTTCAATAGGAAATAATTAGTGACAGGTCCTCTTTATGGAGAGGTATGGCTGCAATAGGAAATAATTAGTGACAGGTCCTCTTTATGGAGAGATATGGGGTCAATAGGAAATACTTAGTGACAGGTCCTCTTTATGGGGGTCAATAGGAAAGAATTAGTGACAGGTCCTCTTTATGGAGAGGTATGGGGTCAATAAGAAATAATTAGTGACAGGTCCTCTTTATGGGGGTCAAAAGGAAATTATTAGTGACAGGTCCTCTTTATGGAGAGATATGGGGTCAATAGGAAATAATTAGTGACGGGTCCTCTTTATGGAGAGGTATGGGGTCAATAGGAAATAATTAGTGACAGGTCCTCTTTATGGAGAGGTATGGGTTCAATAGGAAATAATTAGTGACAGGTCCTCTTTATGGAGAGATATGGTGTCAACAGGATATAATTAGTGACAGGTCCTCTTTATGGGGTCAATAGAAAATAATTAGTGACAGGTCCTCTTTATGGGGGTCAAAAGGAAATAATTAGTGACAGGTCCTCTTTATGGAGAGGTATGGGGTCAATAGGAAATAATTAGTGACGGGTCCTCTTTATGGAGAGATATGAGGTCAATAGAAAATAATTAGTGACAGGTCCTCTTTATGGGGGTCAAAAGGAAATAATTAGTGACAGGTCCTCTTTATGGAGAGATATGGGGTCAATAGGAAATAATTAGTGACGGGTCCTCTTTATGGAGAGGTATGGGGTCAATAGGAAATAATTAGTGACAGGTCCTCTTTATGGAGAGGTATGGGTTCAATAGGAAATAATTAGTGACAGGTCCTCTTTATGGAGAGATATGGTGTCAACAGGATATAATTAGTGACAGGTCCTCTTTATGGGAGTCAATAGGAAATAATTAGTGACAGATCCTCTTTATGGAGAGATATGGGTTCAATAGGAAATAATTAGTGACAGGTCCTCTTTGTGGAGAGGTATGGGGTCAATAGGAAATAATTAGTGACAGGTCCTCTTTATGGAGAGGTATGGGGTCAATAGGAAATAATTAGTGACAGGTCATCTTTATGGAGAGATATGGGGTCAATAGGAAATAATTAGTGACAGGTCCTCTGTATGGGAGTCAATAGGAAATAATTAGTGACAGGTCCTCTTTATGGGGGTCAATAGGAAATAATTAGTGACAGATCCTCTTTATGGAGAGATATGGGGTCAATAGGAAATAATTAGTGACAGGTCCTCTTTATGGGGGTCAATAGGAAATAAATAGTGACAGGTCCTCTTTATGGGGGTCAATAGGAAATAATTAGTGACAGGTCCTCTTTATGGGGGTCAATAGGAAATAAATAGTGACAGGTCCTCTTTATGGGGGTCAGTAGGAAATAATTAGTGACAGGTCCTCTTTATGGGGGTCAATAGGAAATAATTAGTGACAGGTCCTCTTTATGTAGAGTCCTCCAAGGGCATAGAAATGAGTGGCAGCCATCTCTATGCCCAGGTTCGAGATTGATGGTTTCTGGGCGGTGGCCAGCGGGCGGGCGGTGTCAGCGGCAGGTGGGCGGCAGCCAAGGTTGGGGTTTTTTCGGCTCCTGTGTCAGTGCTATTTCTTTTGAAACGTGTTTTCAGCTGAAACGTTTCGGCCACTGAAATTTCGGTACATCCCTTGAAGAGACCCCCTAAATGTCAGGAGATATTTGTATAAAGATGGGAAATATGAAGCCCGCTAAATGAAGAGACCTCCTAGCAGTGTGATTACCAGGCTGCAGCTAGGGGGAGCTCCAATGTTTAGAGTGTGATCCCATCTAGTGCACATTTCACTGTCAGCTGTTTTGTTTTTTTAATTTTATTTTTTGTACAAATGTTAAAATGCACATTTTTAGACCTGAAGAATAAAACCCCCAAACATATATTTTATGAAAGAAGACACCCTAGAGCACAAAATGCTGGTAGTACTGAATTGTTCATATCTGATTATTAGTTCAGAGGTTTATCACAGATAAATAGCCGTAAAACATACACAATGTATTTTCAGTGCACGCATAGCCACATAATGTTACCAGACTTTCCAGATTACAATACAAAAGATGAGCCTTGCTTTGCCTGACACCATTGTCTTTGTACTGTTACTTTTCAATAAAACTGAAAAATATATACAGTTGTGTTCAAAATAATAGCAGTCAGACATCACTAACCGGATCAATCACTGTTTTTGGTAGAAATGATATTTCTACATGGCAAATAATTTCCTAGCAGGTGTAGTAGAGTAATAGAAATCCAACAGACCCAACAGTCATGACATGCATGCTGCTGATTCTGTGTCATTGAATCACTCATTGAAAGGGGCGTGTTCAAAATAATAGCAGTGTGGAGTTCTATTAGTGAGGTCATTCATTCTTTAAAAAGCAGGTGGCAATTATTGCCCTTATTTAAGGAAGGAAGGCAGCAAATGTTGGACATGCCGGTTACAGTGCATTTCTCTGTGAAATTCTGAGGAAAATGGGTCGTTCCAGACATTGTTCAGAAGAACAGCGTACCTTGATTAAAAAGTTGATTGGAGAGGGGAAAACATAGAAAGAAGTGCAGAAAATGATCGGCTTCTCAGCTAAAATGATCGCAAATGCTTTAAAATGGCAACCAAAACCTGAAAGACGTGGAAGAAAGCAAAAAACTACCATTGGAATGGATAGAAGAATAGCCAAAATGGCGCGGACTCAGCCAACAATCAGCTCCAGGAAGATGAAAGAAGGTGTGACGTTCCCTGTGAGGACTGTTACAATTAGAAGACGCCTATGTGAAGCCAAGCTATCTGCAAGAAGCCCCCGCAAAGTCCCACTGTTGGAAAAAAGACATGGCTGAAGAGGTTACAATCTGCCAAAGAGCACATTGACTGGCCTAAAGAGAAATGGTGCAACATTTTGTGGACTGATGAAAGTAAGATTGTTCTTTTGGGGTCTAGTGGGCGGAGACAGTTTGTCAGACGACCCCCAAACACTGAATTCAAGCCACAGTACACTGTGAAGACAGTGAAGCATGGTGGTGCAAGCATCATGATATGGGGGTGTTTCTCATACTACGGTGTTGGGCCTATTTATCACATACCAGGGATCATGGATCAGTTTGAATCCATCAGAATACTTGAAGAGGTCATGCTGCCTTATGCTGAAGAGGAAATGCCCTTGAAATGGGTGTTCCAACAAGACAACGACCCCAAACACACCAGTAAACGTGCAACATCTTGGTTCCAGACCAACAAGATGGACGTTATGGAGTGGCCAGCCCAATCCCCGGATCTTAATCCAATAGAAAACTTGTGGGGTGACATCAAAAATGCCGTTTCTGAAGCCAAACCAAGAAATAGAGAAGAACTGTGGAATGTAGTCCAATCATCCTGGGCTGGAATACCTGATCACAGGGGCCAGAAGTTGGGGGACTCCATGCAACACAGATGTACAGCAGTTCTCAGAAACAGTGCGACTACAACCAAATATTCATGAAGTCATTCAAAGGAAAGCAAAATCTTCAAACATTTCTCAGTTTATATAGTGAATGTTTGAGTTTGTAAAGAAGAATACAAACACTGCGATTTTTTTTGAACAGTCTAATATTCACTTTTCTTCCATTTTTTTTAGAGGAACAACACAAATTTGATGTATTTTCCTTCATGTTTTGATTTGGAATAGAATGTGTCGTGTTCCCAATGCATTTGTGTGGATGGAAATAAAAGCTATTAGAAGGATTTTCAGCTTTATTCACTTTTTTCAACACACTGCTATTATTTTGAACACAAATGTATATATGAAAATGTCAATTGCACTACACACGTTACATACACACCAAACGATCAATAATTCTAGGCCACCTCTAAACCAGGGGTCTCCAAACTTTCTAAACCAGCCTTTCTCAACCTTTTCAACACAGAGGAACCCCTGAAATTATTTTCTGCTCTGCAAACAATTACTATGTCTAAAACTCATGATACAATAGCGTGATGGTCAGTGGGAAGAATGCTCCTTACACTGGTGTCATTGGGAAGAATTATCCCCTTACAGATCACTAAAAAGGTCATTGGTATCAGTAGAAATGTATCTGAGAGTCAGAAATTTCTCATTGCTCAAGGAACCCCTAGCAACCTCTAGAGGAACCCTGGTTGAGAAACCTTGCAACATATTCATACACCATGGGTTATAGACATGTACCTTCAGGTGATTGGACACCGGTAAGCTTTTGAGGACACGGAACTTCTCTAACCTGATCCCACTCAGTGAGTCCTCAGTTTTATACTAGTGTCCGAAGGTGATGGACCTCTTCTCCTTCATGGAGAAATCAGCTTCACTAGTTTTGAATTCTTCATTCAACACCTCGCTGTCTTCTCACACCTACACAAAAGCTGAGTATCCAGATTGGTGCAACTTCGGTAAAACCTTGGAAGCTGTACCCAGACCTGTGAGGATGACCTGTAATGTTGCTTTGACCACTGGATCCTGCCTGGGGTGCTCACATTGGCTCTTGGTGTAAGGCATTGATGGCCCTCCAGCTGTTGTGATACTACAAGTCCCATCATGCCTCTGCCTTTGGGAGTCATGCTTGTAACTGTCAATCTTGCGATTCCTCATGGGACTTGTAGTTTGGCAACAGCTGGAGGGCCGCCAGTTTGACACCCGTGATATTAGCTGAAGGTTTCTATGAATTTCCAGGGCCATGGTCCATCACTATGGAACCCAGTCTCTGAAGACCCCTGTGAGGGTATGCCCACCATGTTGGGCCAAGCTCGGGTTTTCTATACACCCACCAGCCACTTTGTTAGGTCTACCTTGCTAGTCCCGGGTTGGACCCCCTTTTGCCTTCAGAACTGCCTTCATTCTTCGTGGCATAGATTCAACATTCCGTAGATTTTGGTCCCTATTGATATGAGTTACTGTTGCCTTTAGTGGTTCACCAAAATGAAAACTCTTGGACCGAAACCGAAAATTCAGGAAGCATTTGGCTGAAAACGGGTTTATTTTTTTATAATTTATTTTATATATAATTGTATTACATTCAGCTTTTCAATTAATATAATGATTTTAAATGAATATGAATTGTTTTCAGCACCTTTTCAGACAATAGGCTGCTTTGACACTGAGCAGTTTTTGCAGTTAAAAAAAAAAAGGCACAAGAAAAGCTAAAAAAAAAATGCATCCCTTTAAATTCAATGTATGTTCTCACACTGGTCCGTTGTACTTCCCTTGTGGTGTTAAAAATCCTGCTTGCCGCATTTTTGGCGCATATTTGGTCAGCAAAACAAAAAAATTGCACCAAAAACGCACCTCACCATTGAGGCCTGGTTCACACTAATGCGCTTTTTTTAGGGCTCTACAGTCCATTTAACTTATATGTCCTATGGGACACATTCACATCTCTGCTTTTTTGAACTGCTGTGTTTTTGGAAAAAGATCAGGGACTGTTTTAAATTAAAAATGTTGCATTTTTGGTTTAACCTCTTCACTCTGGCCGAACGTAAATGTGCGGCCTCCTGGCGTCTGGGCCTAGACGCCGAGCGGACGCACATTTGCATTCTATTAAAAAAGGACATGTGTGCTGAGAGCTCACTCCCTGCACGCTTCCAGCACACATGTCCGGTACTCACGGAAAAGTCCCAATTTCCTCTTTCGATCGGGACCTTTCCCGATCGTGTGAACGCCGTGACGACGCGTCACGGCGGTCACATGACCCTAAACCCTGCCCCACCTTGCAGCTTCTGAAACTGTTAAAGGGCTGGAAGGCGCCGGCTTGAAGATGCAGAAAATGCAAGTAGTGCGTTTTTTATGTGTTTGCTGCGTTTTACATTTTTAATCTGCCCAGCCAAGTTGGCCAAAAAAAACACAAAACCACATCAAAAAACATGTCAAAAATGCAGAAAGCACTGTAAAACAGACAAAATGAAAACTGCACTGGTGTGAACCAGGCCTGAAATGCAATGAAAATGCATCAAGAATGCATACGTGTTGTGTTTTTTATACGTTTTGCGTTTTTAATCTGTCCAGCAACAAGTTGTCCGAAAAAACAAAAAACTTAAAATGTGCTTGCAAAAATGGCCAAAACGCAAACTGCTTTGGTGTGAACCAGGCCTGAAACACATTGAAAACCCATCAAAAACACACGTGTTGCATTTTGATGTGTTTTTTTAGTCATATGACCTATGAAAAAATCACGCGGGTAAAAACACAGCAAAATTGCATGTTTTCGGCGGCCATTATTGATACCTTTTTCCTATCGGCACAATGCCAATAACATACTGGTACATTCGTAGTTACCCTTCTATCATCTTGAACCAGTCTGCCCATTCTCCTCTGACATCAACCAGGCATTTTCCTCCACACAACTGCCACTCACTGGATATTTTCTCTTTTTTGGACCATTCTCTGTAAACCCTAGAGATGGTTGTGCGTGAAAATCCCAGTAGATCAGCAGTTTTTGAAATACTCAGACCAGCCCGTCTGGCACCAACAACCACGTTCAAATTTCCTTAAATACCTTTTCTTCCCCATTCTGATGCTCGGGTTGAACTTCAGCAAGTTGTCTTCACTATGTCTAGATACCCAAATGCATTTGAGTTTTCTGCCATGTGATTGGCTGATTAGCAATTTGTGTTACCAAGCAGTAGAACAGGTGAGTAAAGTGGCCGGTGAGTGTACAGTCCTTTGTCATGGATAGGTAAGGCAAGGTCACGCTGTACCTCTGCCTGTTACAATCTTTTCAAACATGGCACTAAAATTCAACCACTCCGATCTCAGTGTCAGCTGATGACCATGTATTACATCACACCACCGGTCACACCCTTTAACAAGACTCCCACCTTGAGCCTTTATAAGGTACTTAGGTGCTTCCTGCCAGCCTTTCACTGCTAGGGTTCATTGCAGGATCGTCTACACCTGGGTTACCGCATAATCCTTCACCTACCACTTACCCGAACTCCCTACTGAGTACTCCATAAGGGAATACCCTCACTTCCAGGTATTTGGGAGACCAGGCAAAAGGGAGTCAATTCTAACTCACAGGTGGCCATTCACTCTTCTGAAGGTCTGCTCAACACTCAGGAGGACAATGTGTCCCATGCAGTGAAGCAGGACCCGGTTTTACCACCAATGTCCGTATCCGGTTCTAGCTCTATCTCAGGCACCCAACATGTGGACTACCTGACAAAAGCAGTATTTTCTGTCACCAGTCCTTGGACAGATTACGGCCATAACACAGCCATCTTTGTCCTGAGCTCTAAACCCCCCACCTCTTCTACTCCAGTTTCTCATCCAGAGTCATATCAAGATATGCTGATCCTAGAGGATGCAGAGACAGAATGGGGTAAAGAGGACATGGATGCAACACTGGAGGAAGTTGCAGAGGATTAATCTCCCCTAAACATGTGTAGAACGCACATATCCAGTCACTGTCCAAAGCTTGCTGCCTCAACCTCCGCAATATCTCCATGATATGCCCCTTCCTAACCAATTGAAATTGAATAGAATCAAAAATATCAGTTTTATCTGAATTCATTGTGAAGAATAGCTGGTTGTTAGGGAGTGGGCGGCTGCTGCATCCTTAACAACCATGACTCATCGGCTGTCAGTGGGATTCCCTGCTGACAGCAGAATGTTTGGCTTTCAAAATTAAAAAAAAACAAAACAATGGGGTCCCCCCAAAATCCATACCACACCCTTAGGGTTGGTATGGGTTTTAAGGGGAACCCCACGCCAAAATTTGAAAATAAATTATGTGGGGTACTTCCCAAAATCCATACCAGACTCTTAACTAAGCATATAGCCTGGCAGGCTAGGAAAGGTGGGGGATGAGCAACAAATTGAACCATACCAGGCCACATGCCCTCAACATGGGGCGATGCCTGGGACAGGTGGGCTCCCTCCAAAGCACCTTAAACCCATGTTGATGGGTCAATTGGAATCTGGAAGCCCCCTCTAACAAGGGGGCCCCCAAATCCCACCCTCTCCATGTGAATGGAGATGTACATAGCACCCCTAATCATTCACAAAAATAGTGGCCAAAGTTAGTAAAAACACAGTTTTCGACATGTTCTTTATTAAAAAAACAACAAAAAACGCCATAAAAAACCCCGCCGTCTGATGAACACGACATGACAGGTAAATATTGGGGTGGTGTCATCCACTGTCATCACCAGGTGACCCCCATCTCATGTCTACATGTCATTGGGTGAGTGTCATTCTTCAAATGTCAGGCAAACATGGGGATGGGGTTTTGAGTCCCCAAATACTAGATACTAGACCATTTGAATCTGGTATGGATTTTAAGGGAGCTCCTCATGCAAAAAAAAAAATGTGTGAGGTCCCCCAGGGACCAATCTGTACCAAACCCTAAATCCAAGCATGCAGCCTGTCTAGCTAGAAAAAAGGGGGGTGAGCATGGAAAATTATTTAGAAGTGATAAAAAAGATTCAACTTAGCAGAATAATTATTTCGTTCGACAATTCTCCGAATCTTTAAACAAGCAAAATTCAGTTTGAACCTCAGTTGAGTCAAAACCTAGAGCTCATTTCTGGTAGTCAGTGTAGTGGTCCCTTATATTGGTGACCAATGGGAGAAGGACCCCCTTATATCAGTGGTCAGTGTAGTGGTCCCTTATATTGGTGACCAATAGGAGAAGGACCCCCTTATATCAGTGATCAGTGTAGTGGTCCCTTATATTGGTGACCATTGGGAGAAAGACTTCCTTTTATCAGTGGTCCTTTATATTGGTGACCAATTGGAGAAGGATCTCTTATGTCAGTGGTAAGTGTAGTGGTCCCTTACATTGATGATAAATGGGAGAAGGACCTCCTTACATCAGTGGTCAGTGTAGTGGTCCCTTATATTGATGTCCAATGGGAAAAGGACCTCCTTATTTCAGTGGTCAGTGTAGTGGTCCCTTATATTGGTGATAAATGGGAGAAGGGTACCCCCTACATCAGTGGTCAATGTAGTGGTCCCTATATTGGTGTCCAATGGGAGAAGGATCCCCTTATATCTGATCAGCTTAGTGGCCGCTTAGATTGATGACCAATGGGAGAAGGATCCCCTTATATCATTGATCAGTGTAGTGGTCCCTTACATTGGTGACCAATGGCAGAAGGGCACCCTTACATCAGTGATCAGTGTAGTGGTCCTCTACATTGGTGACCAATGGCAGAAGGGTCCCCTTACATCAGTGATCAGTGTAGTGGTCCCCTACATTGGTGACCAATGGCAGAATGGTCCCCTTACATTAGTGGTCAGAGTAGCGGTCACTTATATTGGTAGCCAATGGATGAGAGATTCCCTTCTATCAGTGATCAGTGTAGTGGTCTCTTTTATTGGTGGCCAATGGGAGAAGGACCCCTTATATCTGTGGTAAGTAGAAAGTGTAGAGTCCCCTTATTTTGGTAACCAATGGGAGAAGGATCTCTTACGTCAGTAGTCAGTGTAGTTGTCCCTTATATTTGTGTCCAATGAGAGAAGGATTCACCTTATATCAGTGGCCAACGTAGTAGTTCCTTATATTGGTGACCAATGGGAGAAGGACCCCTTGTATCAGTGGTCAGTGTTGTGGTCCCTTTCATTGGTGACCAATGGGAAAAGGATCCCCTTACATCAGTGGTCAGTGTAGTGGTCCCTTATATTTGTTACCAATGGGAGAAAGACCCCCTTATATCAGTGGTCAGTGTAGTGGTCCCTTACATTGGTGACCAATGGGAGAAGGATCCCCTTACATCAGTGGTCAGTGTAATGGTCCCTTATATTTGTTACCAATGGGAGAAAGACCCCCTTATATCAGTGGTCAGTGTAGTGGTCCATTACATTGGTGACAAATGAGAGAAGGACCTCCTTATATCAGTGGTCAGTGTGGTGGTCCCTTACATTGGTGACCAATGGGAGAAGAATCCTGTTATAGCAGTGGTCAGTGTAATGGTCCCTTACAAGGTGGTGAAGAAGGAGAAGTGGCGGTAAAGAGGAAGGCAGGAGAGTGATGAGGGTAAAGAGTGAGTGATGAAGTGGACAGGGAGGTGAAGGGGTGAAGTTGGGGACAGAAAACTAAAAAATGGGCACTATGGGGAATAAGGGGGGCAAGAATGTGATCAGGGCAAAGAGAAGGAAAAGGAGGTAAAGAGGGGAAAGAGGAGGGAGAGGGGGAAAAGAGAGGAGGATATGGGGCAGGGGGGTTGAGGAAATGTAACATAAATGCAAAAGTTGTATGATTGTCAATATTTTCATTCAGAGGTACTAAAGATACAGAATTCTCTTAATTTAGACAGATGTTCCCAAATTACAAGCCAAAAGGCAAGAGCTGGCCTGTGGACCATGTAGGAGTGAAGAACAGTGATTCACACAGGCATGTGCAATAGAAATGCTTGTATCAAAGTAATGCAGCAACACAACAACATGGAGGGACGCCTGTCCAACCGGGAAAAACTCACGGTTTCCAACAATGTGAAGATGACAGGTATCAGCCAGGCTGACAGGATCTGTTAAGAGAGCCTAATGTGGCCTCTTCTAGTGCCCAAACGGTAAGATGTACAAAGGAGTTGAATCCCTATGCTTTCCTTTCTCGCCCAGAACCTATCAGGTGGGGTACCATTCCCTACACTGTTGACTCCCAAAAAGCGCACCAACCCTGAGAGCCAGGGCCTTAAATAGGCTCTGCCTGACCCAAGATGGCCACTGGAGTCACATGGAGTGACAACTTCGAATTGGGTGCTTTAGCAGTGACCCAGGAAACCATAGAGGAACTGTGTTCCTCTAGACTTCATCTCTAGCTGCAGTGTCACTACAGAATAGCGCCACCCGCAGTGGAGAAAGTACACTGTATCTGCCTACAACTTACTGACACCTAGATGCCAATGACAATGTCTGTAGAGGTAGTTGGGGATAAACAAATTATCAGCTTCCTGAGCCTGAACCACAAAGAGAAGCCCTAGCCATCAAGTCCAGCAGGGGATGAGGCCTTTTACACCCAGAAGGCCGTGAACTGTCAACCATTGATTTATGTCAAAGTTAAGAGGAATCTATTTTATCTCTCATACAATGTAAAATATTGGATACATAGAGAAGAAATTAATTGCTTCTGATCATACAGTTTGGAATACATGTACATATGACATGGCATGTGTGGTGTGCATAGAATTCATGAGATCCCAAGAATGGTTGTATGGATCCTGCTCACAAGAGCCATGCGGTGATTGGTCTTGTTGTGATCAAAATCCTATCCCTGACCCAGCCATCAGAACCATTCATGGCCCCATGGTCACATCAAAATACAGAACCAGTCTCCGGGCTGAAGATGGAACACCCCCCCAGGGTTGATTGACCAAGGGTTAGAGTCCAGTCCACATCCATAGCCTAATAAATTGAAGATCATGAGATATGGAGGGAGCTTACATTTTTTTCTGATGTGCTCTTATCGACAGAATAAACTTCAGTAAAATTTTATTTCTATTTTTTATACCTTTTTATCTTCATAGCCAAAAGCCAAACTGTGTATGTCTGTCATGGATCCAACCCACAGGCACATGCCCAGAGCGACTAGCTAACCGAGGAGTGCATGCCCGGCCATGACTTGGGGTAAGAGGGAATTAGGGGGACTTAATTTATTCTGAATATATATATAAGACCAGCCGTGATACACTTTCACAGCCAACACTACCTCTGGCCACCACTAGATGGAGACTCCACTCCAATCCAGCTGGCTGACCACACACACAGGCAGATACGAATCTTATATACAATCTGGTGCACTCTAAGGGTTGAGGAGCAGCCTAGCAATCAACACACCCTTCTTGAATTCCTCCAGCTATCCCACAAGCTAGAACCCCGGTGTTAATCACTCTTCCACTGTTCATACCCCCCCGCACCAGACACATAACAAATGGTAGCTTTCTACCACCCAACAGTTTATCCACAGATCTGCTGGGCCACCACACACACACAGATATCCTACTTTACAATCTGCATGCAATCTGCCAACACGCAGTGCAATTGCATACAGATAGGTAATGAACTTGACCGAGCGTATAAAGACACTGCAATACAATACAATCTCTCCGGAGATATGAGCCCGAGCTTAAGTACCCAGAAGTCACTTATTAATTTTATGATTTAATATCTCGAAAGTGGGCAGTGCATAAAATATGTGCAAAGTATAAAAAGTTACAGAAAATACAAAAAATACAAGAAGACACACAATTGGCTATAAAATAAAAGGGAATAAAAACAGAAATAAAACTTTTACCAAGAGTTATCCTGCGCCTGGAGCAAGTCAAAGAAAGTCTGCGATCCGCCAGTCAATAGATCCGGCTCCATACAAATCACACCGTCCATATCCCAGGTCCTCAATTTATGGGAATATGGACATAGGCTGGACATTAGCCCTTGTCCAATCAACTCTGGGGGGTGTTCCTGTACCAGCCCACAGGACATTCTGGGTACTGAAATGCCCAAAGTCAATTGGACTAGAAACAGTTTGAATCACCAAGTCAGGGATTGAATTTCCGACACCAGCGTATCAGTCCGATCGCGACAGTATCAATCACTGTTCAGCTGTCACAATCAGGCGCCAGATAACTACTGTTTTCTGCGTTTCTATGGGATTCTACATAGGCTACAAATACAGTTTTACATGCAGATGTAGCCTACAGTGTGTCCAATCAGAAGGAAGTATTTTCATCTGTCTGCAACTAATATTTTAGCTTTTATGAAAGATGAAATATATTTCTTGATCTGCTGATATACTTCAGAGCTTAACAGACAGGTCGGAGCCCTCTCTTGGTCACCCTCTGCCTCTGCAGCAGCAATGTCTAGAGTTCTCCTTAGATTTCTAGAAGGCGACAAAGTCTGAAGACATAGGTGACAGGTCTTATTGGCATCTAGGTGTCACCTCCAGCCTAGAGGATGCTCTGTCCTTTCAGATGCTAATTGGTGACCATATGTCTCTGACTGAATCCTGAACCCATCTTCTTATTAACATGGAATGAAGCTAAATCTACATTGTCATATTTCTACAGATCACATCTCAGCTACTCAAATCTTACATTTATGTCACATCACAGATCACATCTCAGCTACTCAAACCTTACATTTATGTTACAATGTCCTTTTTGCCTTTTTTTAAACTCTTTTTCATTGTACATATTTTATGCACTGCCCACCTTCAGGATATTAAACTTTAAAATGAATAAGTGGCTTCTGTGTACTAAACTAGGACTCATATCCCTAGAGAGATTGTTGTATTGTAGTGTCTATGTGCTTGTTCTAAGCTCCTTGCTAATCTGAAATGTAATTGTATAGTGTGTTGGCAGATTTTAAACTAGCAGATCTGTCAGATGGAGATCTGTGAGTGTGTGGTTGTTTAATAGACCAGTCAATGGATAAACTGCTAAGTGGTGGCAAGCTAGCGTGAGTTGTGTGTCTTATGTGTAGACAGTAGGAAGAGTGATTAGCACAGGGTGTAGCAAGCGTGCACCCAGAGATGGATGCGGTTCAACCATTTTGGCTTCAACCTCCATGTTGGCAAAGGGTCAACCATCTTGTACAAACATATCCCCCCCCTCATTCTCCCCCTTCCTCTCTGTTCATATGCAGTGGCATATGGCCTGTGTGTTAGAAGTGTCACAGACCGGCCGGGGCACAGCAGGAAGCCCCGAGCTATAAAACATTTTTGAGCTGGGTGCCGGGCGGGCTGGGAAGCTGAGTAATCTGGCACTTCGTAAAAAGATAACCCAAGCCTTCCCCTGAGTTCAAACACATTCCAGAGGAGTAGAGACCAAATAAAATCTCTACTCCATTTTTCCCCTATGTCTCATATCTTGGAATATGAGAGACTTACATAAAAACCAGGTAGATTGGCCACGAGAAGACAAACAGTTTGATAGGTCACACTCCCTGACTCAAATACCTAGGAAAGCAGAAAATTACATCTCTGGAACCTTTCAAATGTGTATTTCATATTTCATATCTACCCGTTCCTCAGATGCGTCTGCATAGTAATTTGCCCGCCGGTGGAATGTCACTTGTGCATAGGGAAAGTTATGAGCAAAATATGAACTATGAGAGATTTTGGCTCTAGTTGATGAGTCTGGTCGCTGAGTTCAGGGTAGACTGAAGCGGGGATAGTCTGTGATGAGGTAGGCCGGTGAGGAGGGAGTTGCAGTAGTAGAGTCGTGAGATAATGAGGAAGTGAACAAGTTGTTTAGTAGTGTCTGGGGTTAGGAACAAACGTATTTTGGAGATGTTGCGGAGGTGGAGCCTGCATGAGTTTGCCAGCGATTGGACAAGTAGTTGGAAGGACAGCTTTGAGTCCAGAGTGACACTTACAGTGGGGATCGAAAGTTTGGGCACCCCAGCTACAAATTTGTATTAATGTGCATAAAGAAGCCAAGGAAAGATGGAAAAATCTCCAAAAGGCATCAAATTACAGATTAGACATTCTTATAATATGTCAACAAAAGTTAGATTTTATTTCCATCATTTACACTTTCAAAATAACAGAAAACAAAAAAATGGCGTCTGCAAAAGTTTGGGCACCCTGCAGAGTTAATATCTTGTACTGCCCCCATTGGCAAGTATCACAGCTTGTAAACGCTTTTTGTAGCCAGCCAAGAGTCTTTCAATTCTTGTTTGAGGTATCTTTGCCCATTCTTCCTTACAAAAGTCTTCCAGTTCTTTGAGATTTCTGGGCTGTCTGTCACGCACTGCTCTTTTAAGGTCTATCCATAGATTTTCAATTATGTTGAGGTCAGGAGATTGTGAAGGCCATGGCAAAACCTTCAGGTTACGCCTCTTGATGTAATCCCCCGTGGATTTCGAGGTGTGTTTAGGATCATTATCCATTTGTAGAAGCCATCCTCTCTTTAACTTCAGCTTTTTCACAGATGGCATCAAGTTACCATCCAAAATTTGCTGAAATTTTATTGAATCCATTTTTCCTTCTACTCGTGAGATGTTCCCTGTGCCACTGGCTGCAACACAACCCCAAAGCATGATTGATCCAACCCCATGCTTAACAGTTGGACAGAGGTTCTTTTCATTCAATTCTGTGCCCCTTCTTCTCCAAACGTACCTTTGCTCATTCCGGCCAAAAAGTTCAATTTTAACCTCATCGGTCCACAGAACTTGTTTCCAAAATGCATCAGGCTTGTCTATATGTTCATTTGCAAAGTTCAAACGATGATTTTTGTGGTGAGGACGTAGAAGAGGTTTTCTTCTGATGACTCTTCCATGAAGACCATATTTATACAAGTATCTCTTTATAGTGGAATAGTGTACCACAACTCCAGTGTCTTCCAGATCTTTCTGGAGGGATCGTGCAGTCAAATGTGGGTTTTGAATTGTTTTTCTCACAATCCTGCGAGCTGTTCTGTCTGATATTTTTATTGGTCTTCCAGATCTTGATTTAACTTCCACTGTTCCTGATGACTGCCATTTCTTAATTACATTCCGAACAGAGGATATTGACATCTGAAGACGCTTTGCTATCTTCTTATAGCCTTCTCCAGCTTTGTGAGCGTCAACTATTTTCAGTTTCAGTTTTCTAGACAACTGCTTAGAAGAACCCATGGTGCTGATTGTTGGGGCAAGGTCAGATGAGTCTGGGCATTTAAAACCTTTGAGATTGACATCACCTGGTCTTCCCAGACGATGATTGAGAACAATCCATGACACTGGCAGGTCTCAGCTTTGCAAAGGGGGCAGTGCATGCTATAAATTCTGCAGGGTGCCAAAACCTTTGCAGACGCCATTTTTTTGTTTTCAGTTATTTTGAAAGTGTAAATGATGGAAATAAAATCTAACTTTTTTTGACATATTATAAGAATGTCTAATCTGTAATTTGATGCCTTTTAGAGATTTTTCCATCTTTCCTTGGCTTCTTTATGCACATTAATACAAATTTTTAGCTGGAGTGCCCAAACTTTCGATCCCCACTGTAGGACTTTGGCTTGCAGGGTTGGACTGATGGTGGCGTTATTGGTCATGATGGAGAGGATGGGGGGGGGCACGGGGTGGGGGAAAGATTAGGAGCTTGGTTTTGGAAAGGTTCAATTTAAGGAAATAGAGCGATATCCAGTCTGATATGTCGCTTAGGAGGTGGGTGATACGGGCGGAGACTGAAGGAGTGAGGTGAGGGGTGGAGAGGTAAATTTGCGTGTCATCGGCATAGAGGTGATAGTTGAAGCCGTGAGAGTGTATCAGTTTGTCAAGGGAGGAGGTGTAGATGGAGAAGAGAAGGGGCCCGAGGACAGAGCCTTGGGGGACCCCAACAGAGAGGGGGAGTGAGGAGGAGGTGGTAGCGTTATAGGTAATGCTGAAGGAGCGTTGGGAGAGATAGGAGGAGAGCCAGGAGAGAGCAGAGTCTCTGATGCCGAGGGAGTGTAGTTTATTAAGTAGGAGGGGATGGTCGACTGTGTTGAAGGCCGTGGAGAGGTCGAGGAGTAGGAGGACTGAGTAGTGGCCATTAGCTTTAGCGATTAGCAGGTCGTTAGTGATTTTGAGGAGGGCGGTTTTGGTGGAGTGTAGGGGACGGAAGCCAGACTGTAGGGGATCGAGGAGGTTGTTGTCAGTGAGGTGGGAGCTTAGGCGATTATAGACTAAGCACTCAAGGAGCTTGGATGTAAATGGCAGCAGGGAGATGGGTCTGAGGTTGTTCAGGTTAGTGGGGTCCAGGGAGGGTTTTTTGAGTATGGGGGTGATGTGCGCATGCTTTAGGGGGGAGGGGAATGCACCAGCAGAGAGGGAGAGATTGAAGATGTGGGTGAGGGAGCGTGGGATGGAGGAGGAGGGTGACCGGAGGAGTTGTGTGGGGACAGGGTCAAGGGGGCAAGTGGTGAGTGTTAAGTTGCTACCTTTCCTCAGGGCTTGTGCTGCTCCATGTGCTGGCATCCATCTTAGGTGTCTGCAAAGCATTGTGGGATCCTTTATGCTTTCAGCCCCCTGCGGCTCCTCCCCAGGAGGTGGCAGCTTATCACATATAAGTCTGCTGTTTGTAGCTGTCCATTGCATTTGTGTCCTGTCTGTTGCACAGCAGCAAGCTCCTGTTTAGTTTCTCATTGCTCTCCTGGATACCGACTTGGCTTTGGCAAGACTCCTTCCTGGCTTCTGACCCCAGTTCTGGCGACCATCCTTCCTGGCTTCTGACCCCGGCTCTGGCGACCATCCTTCCTGGCTTCTGACCCCGGCTCTGGCGACCATCCTTCCTGGCTTCTGACCCCGGCTCTGGCGACCATCCTTCCTGGCTTCTGACCCCGGCTCTGGCGACCATCCTTCCTGGCTTCTGACCCCGGCTCTGGCGACCATTCTTCCTGGCTACTGTCCTACCCAGTCATCCGCTGTTGCTGTTGGACTTGCATAGACTCTGTCTTGTTTTTGTATAATAAACCTACCTTTAATTGCACCTCCTTGTGTGTCTGGCTCCTTGCTCCCTGACAGTGAGGTGGGCTTCTGAGAAGACCTTAGTGACCTCCTCAGTGGTAGCAAGGCTGAAGGAGCGGAGTGTTGGGGAGGTTACAGTGTGCGGGGTGTTAGGTGTGGTGGTGGGGGGTAGGGCGGTTGCGAGGTCAGAGGAGGGGAGAGTTGATGGGGTTATAGTGGGAGGGAGGCTAGGTTGGGAGGTAGGTTGAGCATTGGTGATGTCCTTACAGATTGCATCGATCTTGTTTTGGAAGTTATAGGCAATCTCGTGGGCGGTGAGTGAGGTACTGGGTGGGGGTGAGGGGGGAGAGAGTAGGGATTTGAAAGTGGAGAAGAGCCAGCGAGGACAGGAGGAGAGGGTGTCATTGAGGGTTACGAAGTAGGCTTGTTTGGCGGCATGGAACGAGGAGGTGCAGGTGAGGAAGGCGGATTTGTAGAGGGAGAATGCTCGAGGGGATTTGGTTTTGCGCCATAATTGCTCCAGCACGCATCTGCGTCGTTTAAGATTTTTAGTGTGGTCGTTCTACCAGGGTTGAAGCGGTTTTTCTTTAAACCCAAACACATATTAATGACACGGGTTCTGGGGCTGATTTAAGGCACTGAGTTTAATGACCACCTGATTCAGCCCCAGAACCCGTGTCATTAATATGTGTTTGGGTTTAAAAGGATGAGGTGGCGATCCTAATCTATAAGGATCTACAGTCCATACACACACAGCACAAGGCCGGGGTCACACTACCAGATGCTTCTCGGGGCTGCAGTTCCTCTGAGCTCCACAAGGTGGTGATCTCACTTCTACCCAGACAGTCAGTCTCTATGGAAGACAGACAGGAAATGATGTCAAGTACAGGCAGGAAGTGATGTCAGGTATAAATAGGAAGTTCCAGAGGTGAGTGGGGAGGAAATAGGACACATTGGTAGAAGTGACAGCAGAGGAGGTAATAAGATGTTATTTCCTATTTACACCCAGTAACCCCCTGTCATGTCCATCCTCTTCCTCCATAGTCACGTCCGTCCTCTTCCCCCATAGTCACGTCCGTCCTCTTCCCCCATAGTCACGTCCGTCCTCTTCCCCCATAGTCACGTCCGTCCTCTTCCTCCATAGTCACGTCTGTCCTCTTCCTCCATAGTCACTGTGATGTCTTTTATCTCCAGCAGATGATGATACACACATATATAGTGTGGGAACCCAGATTAACCCCTTCAGGGGCAGAACATTCCCCCACTTATAGTCTTTATTTCATAAGATTCAAATAGGAAAAAAGAGGGAAAAATGTAATTTGTAGGAAATGTCCGAAAAAGTAATTTCTCCATAATGATCCCAGTCTCAGATATTCATCCTGAAATGTGATCAGTAAAGTCTCCGGAGAACACGGAGATCACAGGGATAGGATGTGTCCTGGCAAAGCCCAAAGACAACGTTCATCTTTCAGTTTAGGACGCACCCGGGAGAAATGATTCTGTGTACATTTGATTGATTATTTGTGTTCAGATGTAGAGTTTTCCTGTGAAGTCTGGAGATCATATGACATCACATTGCCTCCACCTCCCTCCCTGATAGAAGAGAGAAAGAAGAAGAAGATTCTAGAAGTCACCAGAGAGATCACTGAGCTGCTGACAGGAGAGGTGAGCGGTGCCGGGAATTCTGGGACATTCTCCAGTAACAGACAAGGGATGTGTCTGGATGGTGACTGTATCATTGTGTGTGTCAGGTTCCTATAAGGTGTCAGGGTGTCACTGTCTATTTCTCCATGGAGGAGTGGGAGTATTTAGAAGGACACAAGGATCTCTACAAGGACGTCATGATGGACAATCAGCCGCCCCTCACATCACCGGGTAAGAGGAGACTTTATTGTAAAGGAGAGAGCAGTACGGAGGATCCACCTAGATCCCCCATCATCTGATAAACACATAGAAACAATGGATTCAGTCAGTGTGTGTGTTTCCTACAGATGGATCCAGTCATGGGAACCCACCAGAGAGATGTCCCCGTCCTCTGTATTCCCGGGATTCCACACAGGAAGGTCACACCATCCCTCACCATCATCAGGTAGATGAGGAACAATAATTCATAGTTATGTGTGATTTATTCATATGTTTGTTACAATGTTTTATTATGCATTCAGAGTGAAAATGATAATATTGATGTTAAAGAAGAGTTTAAAGAGGAGGATGAGGAGTATGGAGTGATGAAGCAGCTTTCTATAGAACACAAAGCTCTCTACAAGGACATCATGATGGAGCCATCAAGTAACAGAAACCCACCAGAGAGATGTCCCCGTCCTCTGTATTCCCGGGATTCCACACAGGAAGGTCACACCATCCCTCACCATCATCAGGTAGATGATGACAATTATTGGTAGTTGTGATTTATACACAGCATGTTTGTTACAATGAATGTTTTATTATATCTTTCAGAGTGGAATCCTCGGGGATGATAATATTGATGTTAAAGAAGAGTATAAAGAGGAGGATGAGGAGTATGGAGTGATGGAGGAGTTTTCAGAAGGACACAAGGATATGATGGAGCCTCCTAATACCAGGAACCCACCAGAGAGATGTCCCCGTCCTCTGTATTCCCGGGATTCCACACAGGAAGGTCACACCATCCCTCCCCATCATCAGGTAGATGATGACAATTATTGGTAGTTGTGATTTATAAGCAGCATGTTTGTTACAATGAATGTTTTATTATATCTTTCAGAGTGGAATCCTTAAGGATACTAATTTTGTTATTAAAGAAGAGTATAAAGAGGAGGATGAGTTTGGTGTGATGAAGCAGCTTTTTGAAGGACACAAGGACCTGTACCAGGACACCATGATGGAGCCATCAAGCAACAGAAACCCTCCAGAGAGATGTCCCCGTCCTCTGTATTCCCGGGATTCCACACAGGAAGGTCACACCATCCCTCACCATCATCAGGTAGATGATGACAATTATTGATAGTTGTGATTTATACACAGCATGTTTGTTACAATGAATGTTTTATTATATCTTTCAGAGTGGAATCCTCGGGGATGAGAATATTGATGTTAAAGAAGAGTATAAAGAGGAGGATGAGGAGTATGGAGTGATGGTGGAGTTTTCAGAAGGACACAAGGATATGATGGAGCCACCTAATACCAGGAACCCACCAGAGAGATGTCCCCGTCCTCTGTATTCCCGGGATTCCACACAGGAAGATCACACCATCCCTCACCATTACAAGGTTGGTGGGATGGAGCATCTAGAACATGGACTTGTAGAGACAATGTGTGGATTTTTTATGTGATGTCACAAACATAAATCTTACATTTTACAGATGATATTTTCTCTCATTTCCTTGATTTAGAGTGGAGATCCAATCGATATAGAATTTGAGGTTAAATCAGAAGAAGAAGAGGCGTATGTGAGGGATGATCAGCAGTCTATGGAGGAGGATGGAATAACGGGGACATTTATAGAGGAGGACACTCCTACAGAGATCAGCACAGGTGGGTCATGAACACTAAATCCATTCCTCCACCCATACTGCTCACTGATTGGTCCAGAGTAGGGCGGGGACTGGGTGATATCAGCCTGTAATCCCCTGGTCACTTTCCTGAGCTGTGTTCCCCGTCCTGTATTCCTGGATTTCTCTCGGATAATCTTTCTAGTTTATGTATCTAGACTGGATTTATTGAGAATCGTGGGTTCAGCCGGCAGTAAAGTGTTGATCTTCTTCATAGGTGTTGCTCTACCTAGGCACCTGGGACATGTGCTTTGGGTCTTATTCCCCATGCCCGGGTCTAGCAAGATCTCTGATAGAACAATTCTCCCAGAGTTACTCTGTTGTCTGCTGGCTGTGCCAGGTGGAGGGATATTTCTGTATAGTCTCAGACCCAAGTCACTGAGTGCAGTCTCAGTGCATTTCCTCCCACCTGGACATTTTATATCGGATGATGTGATTGGAGCACAGACTTTTACATGGTGATAATAATGTGATAACATCCTCCAACTTTTTACCCTTAAACAGAAAGTGATAATAAGGGAGGAGTCAATACCCCAATGATGGTGGTCTTCAGGATCAGTCCAGTCTTCATCTTGGTTGTTCTCCCCCCATCCTCATTCTCTGACCTCTGGTGGGGCTCAGCCCCGCTGTTCTTCATGACTAAATCATGGAGTAAATAAGGAAGTGCAGTACTTCTTGTGTTGGGAAGATGGCGATGAGTGATAGAGGGGGTGGGGACCCTCGTCCTATAATCCCCTCATCATTGTCCCTCCTATAAAAGACAGTTCTGGTTGTTTCCTCACTCTCTGACTAAGGTCCATGAATAAAGAAATGACCTGGTAGGAGATCAGAGGAGCCATTTCCTAGTTCCCTTGAGGGTGGAATTGTAAGTTCCTCAGAGCCCAAGCTGCCTGATGTGGGTGGAGTCCTGGTTTGGGGGAACCAATCAGCTCCTGTCTAGTAATCCTCTTTGTCTTTGTATTTTAGTCCATGGCCGGGAGATGAGGAAAACCTCCGAGGATTGTCTCACTTTGTCTGCAGACTGGAAAGTAGAAGATGAGGACATCACACAGTATAGTCCAAGAGAAAACCCGGCTCCCTCCAATGTCCATCCGGCACCACCCAGTGTAGATGGACCGTCGGATTCCTCGTATCCTGAGGAACCTCAGACTGTGCGGGACCGGGCCGGCCTTCCAACAGGGAAGAGCTTCTCCTGTACTGAGTGCGGGAAGAGTTTTCATTTTAAATCCAATCTTATTGTGCATAAAAAGTCTCACACAGATGAGAAGCCACATTTCTGCCCAGAGTGCGGGAAATGTTTTTCAAAGAAGTACCATCTTTCCATACATCAGAGATCTCACACAGTAGAGAAGTTGCATTCCTGTCGTGAGTGCGGGAAATGTTTTTCAAAGAAATGCAATCTTTACACACATCAGAGGTTGCATACAGGGGAAAAACCGTATTCTTGTTCTGAGTGCGGGAAAAGCTTTGTACTGAAATACAAACTTGACGTGCATCGAAGGTCCCACACAGGGGAGAAGCCATTTTCCTGTCCTGAGTGTGGAAGATGTTTTTCAAATAAGTCCAATCTTTACAACCATCAGAGATTGCACACGGGCGAGAAGCCGTATTCCTGTACTGAGTGCGGGAAATGTTTTGTACAAAAATCACAACTTGTCACACATCAGAGGTACCACACTGGAGAAAAACCATATTCCTGCTCTGAGTGCACAAAAACCTTTGTAAAAAAATCAGGACTTGTCTCACATCAAAGGTCTCACACAGGAGAGAAGCTCTTTTCCTGTCTTGAGTGCAGGAAATGTTTTTCAAATAAGTCAAATCTTTACGCACATCAGAGACTGCATGCACGTGAGAAGCCGTATACCTGTTCCGAGTGCGGGAAGTGTTTTGCAGGAAAATCAGATCTTGTCAAACATCAAAGGTGCCACATGAGCCAAAGGATTTATTCTTGTCCTGAGTGCGGGAAATGTTTTTCAAAGAAGTCAGATCTTTATTCACATCAGAGAATGCACACAGACGAAAAGCTATATCCTTATTCCTGTCCTGAGTGCGAGAAATGTTTTTCAAAGAAGTCCAATCTTCACAGACATCAGAGATCTCACACGGGGGAAAAGCCGTATTCCTGTCCTGAGTGTGGGAAATGTTTTTCACAGAAGTCCCATCTTTACAAACATCAGAGATTGCACACGAGGGAGAATCCACTTTTCTGACCTAAGTGCGGGAAATTTTTTTCAGACAAATCCAATCTTTCCAGACATCTCACACGAGGGAGAAGCCACTTTCCTGTACTGAGTGAGGGAAATGTTCCTCATTGAAGTCCTGTCTTCCTGTACATCAGGGGTCCCACACAACCCTGGAGGTGTATTAGTGCCTTGAGTGCGGGAAATGTCTTCTAGATGAATGTTGCTGGACATCCCAGCTCTCATGTGGGGAAGAAGCACACCCTGATATACACCTCAGATATACTCCATGGCTGATCTTCATCATGGAAGAAACCGTTCATAAGGAGATCAGAGGTCACCAAAGACATGGATGAAGTGTGGGACCGGGTTGGCCATTGATAGCAGGAGAAGAATAAAAATGGAGTCATCATCTTTCATTGGCTGGGTACATTTTGTGGTGGGAGATTTCACAAACACTTGGTCTTCTTTTTTTAAATTAGTTTCACAAATGTGACCGATATTTGCCCACCCGTGGCGATTATTTGTCCTATTTTATCTCATACAATGATTTCCAATGATCACTGGCTTCTAGTGGCCATAATGTAGCACTTTATTGCCCAAAGATCAAGCTAACGGTCATAAGAGATCACCGTGTTAATGAAAATACTACCGGAATTTGGCACTTCTGGGTGAATGCTTGCCTTATTAACCGGTTCAGTGCCGCCCTATAGCAGAAATACTGCTACAGGGCGGCATGGGTGCGCAAAATCACATAAATATATAATGTGTGTGTTAGTGCTGCACCAAAATAAATTCTGGTGCCGAAACCAAAACTGAAAATTCAAAATGCACTTGCCCGAAACCGAAATACGCAGTTTTCAAAAATTAATATATATATTTTTTTTGGATAAAAATGCACTTTGATTAAAAATAACATATACCCCAATTATTTTGTAAAATATGAAAGAGGATGTGACGGCGAGTAAATAGATACCCAACATGTCACACTTTAACCACTTGAGCTCCAGAGTATTTACCCCCCTTAATGACCAGGCCTCTTTTTGCTACTCGGCGCTGCACTAATTCAACTGATAATTGCGCGGTCATGCAATGCTGCACCCAAACAAAATTTACGTCCTTTTTTTCACACAAATAGAGCTTTCTTTCGGTGGTATTTGATCACCTGTACGCTTTTTATTTTTCACGCTATAAACAAAAAAAGGCCAAATATTTTGAAGAAAAACAATATTTTTTACTTTCAGCTATAAAAAATATATAGTAAACTCAAAGTTGGTTATAAGTTTAGGCCAAAATGTATTCTGCTCCATGTTTTTGGTAAAAAAAATCCCAATAAGTGTATATTGATTGCTTTGTGTGAAAGTTATAGCGTCTACAAACTATGGTATAGATACTGCAATTTACACCATTTTTCTGCTATACAGCGCTGTGCTAGTTTAACGGACAATTGCGCGGTCATGCAATACGGTACATAAATGGAATTTACATCCTTTTTTCCCCACAAATTGAGCTTTCTTTTGGTGGTATTTGATCGCCTGTGTGGTTTTTATTTTTTGCGCTATAAAAAAAAAGGATGACAATTTTGAGGAAAAAAAAACAATATTTTGGACTTTTTGCTATAAAACATGTCCAGTAAAAAAAAATGCAAAAATCAAATTTAGTCATAAATTTCTGCCAAAATGCATTCTGGGACATGTCTTTGCTAAAAAAAAAAACCCAATACGTGTACATTAATTGGTTTACGTGAAAGTTATAGCGTTTACAAATGGCGGGAAAGATACTGGGATTTTTAGGGTTTTTTTATACTAATTATGGCGGCGATCAGGGACTTATGGCAGCGACCAGCGACTTATGGCAGGACTGCGGCGGACATTCTGACATTGGGGGGTACTGACTTGGGGTCACTGACATCCCCAAAAACACTAATACAGTGATCAGTGCAAAAAGAAAAACACTGACACTGTACTAATGGCAATGGGGAGGAAGGGGTTAACTTTATTTTGCAGGGAAGGGTTATAGGAGTGAGGGGGAGTGTTTTACTAGGGGGCGGGGTGTGTACTGGGCGGGACAAGGCTGATCGAGAGAGAGAAACTCCTCTGTCTCGATCAGCTCGTCCTCGAGCTGACAGGGAAGTGATAGACAGTACAGCTACTGCAGCTGTGCTCTCTGTCACTGTTTACCGCCGATCGCTGGGAAACAGCCAGTAAGGACCGGCTGTGACCCGGCGACTGACATCCGCGGCGGTGATCGGCGGGACAGATAGGGCGGCGGCGCGCCTCGCGCGCGCCCCCTATCTGTTTACAAAACACGTTTTAAAACGTGGTTTTGCCTGCCAGTGCCGCCCTGCCGCCGTATTTCTACAGTGGTAGGGCGGCAAGTGGTTAAAATTGCGCACCCTCGTGCAATGGCGTGAAACTGCGGTACTTAAAAATCTCCATGGGTGATGCTTTAAAAATGTCTGCAGGTTAGCAGTGTAAAGTTACAGAGGAGGTCTAGTGTGAGAATTATGGCTCTTGCTCTGACGTTCAGGGCGATATCTCACATGTGTGGTTTCAAACACCGTTTACATATGTGGGCGTGGCCTATGTATGCATTCACCACTACTTGCGAGCAACAGGGGGGGGGACGGGGGTACTTTAAACTTTAAAAAAAAAATGTATTTAAAAAAAATAAATAAATAATAGCCACTTTTATTCTTATCACAAGAAATGCATGCATCCCTTGTGATAGGAATATTTTGTGACAGGTCCTCTTTATGGAGAGATATGGGGTCAATAAGACCTCACATCTCTCCTCTGCAATGTAAAGCATTAGATCAAAAAAAAAGTATTGATCTAGTACTTTAAAAAAAAAAAAAAATGTCCGGAACAGGAAGTGACATCGCTCCGGTCCTCCAAGGGCATAGAGATGAGTGGTAGCCATCTTTCACTCATCTCTATGCCCAGCAACAGGATCGATGGTTTCTCAGGTAAGACTGAACTACGGAGCGAGTGGGGTGGGCGGCTATGAGGGGCGGGGTTTTTTCGGCACCTGTATCAGTGTTTTTTTTTTTTTCTCCTTTCATTTCGGCCGAAAGGGGTGTTTTCGGCCAAAACGTTTCACCCACCGGAATTTTGGTGCATACCTAGTGTGCATGTATATGTGATTTTTCAGTTTTGGGTAGGGGGCAGGGGCGGACTGGCCATTTGTAAACTCGGGCACTGCCCGAGGGTCCGGGGTCAGTAGGGGGCCCCATGGGATGTTCCTAGTACCTTTTTTTCATAGGCTTTTGAGTTTGAGCAAGGACACAGGGGCCCCATGATCCCCTATTGTCCAGGGGCCCCATGAGTTATCAGTCCGCCCCTGGTAGGGGGGTGCACGCGTGGCCTTCTGCCATTCGCAGCCTTGGCTGTCAGTCACTGGGTCCCAGCCGGTGATTACTTGCTGGCACCCGGTGATCGATGAGTATCTCCGACAGGAGAAAGACCTGTTTGTAAATACTGTTCTCTCCCGTCAGCTCCTGCATACTGCTTTGTATGGCTCTGCATAGCAGTGTGCTTACAGTGAAAGACACACACCGTCCCCTATTAAAACACTCCAAGCACACAGTTAACCCTTTGATCGCCCCAGATGTTAACCCCTCCTGCCCGGTGCCATTAGTACCGTGTTAGTGCTTTTTTTTTTTTTTTTTTTTTAAAGCACTGATTACTGTATTGGTGTCACTGGGGATGTCAGTGACACCAAGTCAGTCCCCCCCCCCCCACAGTGTCAGAATGCCTGCTACAGTCCTGCTATAAGTTGCCAATCGCCACCATTACTAGTATATAAAAAAAAAATCCCAGTATCTATACTGCCATTTGTAAACTCTATAACTTTCACGTAAACCAATTAATTTACACGTAATGGGATTTAATGGGAAGACACGGAGCAGAATACATTTATGACAGCAATTTTTTTTTTCCATTTTTTGCTGGACATGTTTAATAGCAAAAGTCAAAAATATTGTTTTTTTCCCCTCCAAAATTGTTGGTATTTTTTTTGTTTATAGCGCAAAAAAAATAAAAACTGCCCAGGTGATCAGATACTACCGAAAGAAAGCTCTAGTTGTGGGAACAAAAAAAATTTAAATTGAATTTTGGGTGCAGCGTTGCATGACTGCTAAATTGTCAGTTAAAGTAATGCAGCGCCGTAACGCAAACAATGGCCTGGTTAGGAAGGGGGGGAATCCTCAGGAGGGGGAGGGGTTAAAGGACAAGGTAAAAAAAACAGCAATATTAAACCAACCATTGGTTTAATACAGAGAAGACCATATTTGCCTGTGACGGAGCGTAGGCAGGACAGAACACACAGAGTAGATGGCAAACGCACAAAGCTTTATTGAGGCAAACAGATGACAGTCACTGAATAGGGGAGTTTGCAGGGAGGGGGAATACGCCAGTCCAGGGCGACACGTAAGGACCAACACTCTTAAAGTCCAACACCGAGAGCCAAGGGAGAATGTAGCAAGTAATCCAACAGGGGGGGTTGGTGTGAGTCTCTGTAGCAAGTAATGCAACAGGGGGGGTTGGTGTGAGTCTGTAGCAAATAATCCAACGGGGGGGGGGGGGTTGGTGTGAGGTCAGCACAAGAACAGGTCAAGTGAAGCAGGGAGAGAGCATGTACTCACGGATCTCTGGTGTCTAGCAGACAGTCTTCCCCAGCTCTGGGAGAAGGGGGGTCCGAGGCAGCCTTGGGTCTCTGCTGAGCCTGGTCACGAAAGGCCGCAGCCCAGGCCCCTTCTGTCAGCTACACAGCGGTGAATACCTCGGGAGCTCTGGCATCAGCTTCTTAAAACTGATGCTGGACCCCCTAGTCACCTAGGCAACCGGGGAGGGGGAGCTGGCGTGGCTCCAGCTTGTCTTAGGAATGCCTTTCATCTTTGCAGGAGGGGAGAGGGGCACGGATGAGAGACGGCTGAGAGAGCAGGGACAGAGCAAGGGGGCTGAGAGGGGAAAGCAGCTGCGACATTGCCCCTTGGATATCACTAAGTTTCATAGGAATTCGCTCCATCAAGTAGCTAAAAGCCCCATTTCCCATTTTCTCAATGGAAATCATTCAAACAGCAGAGAGCCTACTAACATTTTGGGTTTTTTTTTTTTGCTCTAATTCACAAAGCAGGAATGTTTATGCACTTTCTGTTGGCTATGTCCTTTTTTTTTTTTTTACTGAATAGACCCCTAAATATCAGGAGACGTTCATTTAACCCCTTGCCCTCCAAAGGATTTCCCCCCCTTCCTGACCAGGCCATTTTTTGCATTACAGCGCTGTGTTAATTAACTGACCATTGCGCAGTCATGCAACGCTGCACCCAAATTAAATTTTCATCCTTTTTCCCGCATGAATTGAGCTTTTTTTGCTGTGGTATTCGATCGCCTGTGCGGTTTTTATTTTTTGTGCTATAAAAATAAGTGACAATTTTGAGAAAAATAAAAACAAAGATGTAACCTGCCACTCGCTGCTATTCCAGGATCGCAAACATACAACACATCCTCTTTAAATGTGCAAATAATTCAAAAACATAAAAACAATATGTTGCGCTCCTTCTTTGAATATTAAATCAATACAAATTTCCAATAAATATATCAAAAAATCAATATTAATAAACTTGTGAAAAACAGAAAATCATGTGAAATCAAAATGTCATCCCGTGCTCATCATACAGGGTGAGGCAACATAACTTCCTTTTGTCAAAAAGCAATAAAACCCATTTTATGAATCAGAATTGTTTTTATTGTCTTTAATAATGTAGGTACATATCTAAAGTTCTGTTTTACACAGTTTTGAAAATCATATCAGGTAGGTGACGCCCCCCATTGTCCGTACACTGAATAAGCCGATTTCTGGCGTTTTTCATGACCCTTACCAGCATAGCAGCGGGTATGTTGGCAATTTCTGCGTGGATGTTGGCCTTCAGGTCTTGTAGGGTCCTTGGACGGTTTACATAAACGCAGGATTTCAAAAAACCCCACAAAAAAAAGTCGCAAGGGGCCAAATCGGGGGAGCGGGCTGGCCACTCCAAATCGCCCCTTATTGAGATGAGGCGCTCTGGGAAGTGTTCCCTTAAAACAGCCATTGATGCTCTTGAAGTGTGAGCCATTGCTCCGTCCTGTTGGAACCAAATGTCCCCTAAGTCCAATTCATCAAGTCGTGGAAAAACAAATTCCTCCAACATGTTCACATACCGGTCTGAATTCACTGTCACTGTGACCTCGTTTTCTTCAAAGAACCAGGGACCAATAATCCCAGCTGAGGCAATTGCACACCACACTGTGACTTTAGATGAATGCAAAGGCCTTTGATGCAATTCCAGAGGATTGGTGTCGGCCCAGTAGCGCATGTTCTGTTTGTTGACGCATCCAGTCAAGTGAAAATGGGCTTCATCACTGTAAAAAACAATTGCGTCCTCAGGGACGTTTTCGAGTACTGCCTCACATGCGTTCCTCCGAGAATTGAAGTCGCGTTCAGAGAGTTCCTGCACAATCGCCAACTTGTACGGATGGTAATGAAGGTCATCGTGAAGAATTCGCCTCACTGAACGATCCGAAAGTCCAAAGGCAGACGCATGTTTGCGCACAGAACGCTGCGGGGATCGCAAGATTGAAGCTCTCACTGCTTCGATGTTCTCAGGTGATTTGATGGGTCGAGGGACTCCAGCTCTTCGTCTTGTCGTACTCGTAGTTTGTCTGAACGTAGTGACCCACGTAACAATTGATTTCCGTTCTGGAAAACTTTAGAACTACGCCTGTCGTCTGAGACCACTCCCGCCCCGCTATGGCCGCTACAGCCTGAATGGCACGCATTTCAAAAAAGGAGGTTATGTTGCTGCACCCTGTACAAAAAAATATATAATAGAAAAAATATAATATATATAAAAATTATTCAGTCTTCAATGAAAAAAAAAAATATTTGTGACGTTTCCCTGTGAATCAAATTAATAATTCCAGGTGACTTCCTTAGTGAGTATAAGATGTGCGCTCACCTCCAGATTAGCCTGTAACAGGCTAATAATGCTTTTTGTCCACTCAATGGGACTGATGTTTGTTGCACCATATAAAGAGTGGTGGGTCCCTCTCAGGCTGATTCCCGTCTCCTACTCCTGCTGGGATCTAACTCCTATACTGCTTATCTCCTGCTTTCCTTTCCTTGGCAGGTGCCCTCAGTGGAACGAAAATTGCCAAAAATAGTGCTTTATCTTTTTTTAAAAAAAAGTGCTTTATTAAAGTACCAGTTGCACTCACATTTAAATAGTGTAAAAACCACTTTTATATCACCAAACAATACATCAACAGCATGCCAAACACTGCCTGCCTTGTGTAGACCTGTCGTCCTTGAATGGCCAGTGACGTCGCAGGCTAATCTGGAGGTGACGCACATCTTATACTCACTAAGGAAGTCACCTGCAATTATTGATTTGATTCACTGGGAAAAGTCACACATGTATTTTTTTTTTTTTCATTGAAGACTGATTCATTTTTATATATATTATATTTTTTATATTATATATATTTTTTTGTATTTTGAGCACAGGATGACATTTTGATTTCACATGATTTTCTGTTTTTCACAAGTTTATTAATATTGATTTTTTGATAGATATATTGGAAATTTGTATTGATTTAATATTCAAAGAAGGAGCGCAACATATTGTTTTTATAATTTTAAGAAAAAACAATATTTTGGACTTTTTGCTATTAAACATGTCCAGTAAAAAAAAATTAGAAAAATCTAATTTTAATCATAAATTTAGGTCAAAATGTATTCTGCTCCATTTCTTTGCTACAAAAAAATCCCAATACGTGTAAATTGGTTTACGTGAAATTTATAGCATTTATAAATGGTGGTATAGATACTGGGATTTTTTTTTCTCCTATTAGTAATGGCGGCGATCAGCGACTTAAAGTGGGACTGCGGCGGCCATTCTGATACTGGGGGGGAAACTAACTTGGTATCACTGACATCTCCAGTGACATCAATACAGTGTTCTTTGCTAAAAAAAAAAAAAAAAAGCACTGACACTGTACTAATGGCACTGGGCAGGAAGGGGTTAACATGAGGGGCTATCAAAGGGTTAACTATGTGTAGGGAGTGTATTACCAGGGGGCGGGGGATGTGTGCTTCACTGTAAGCACACTGATTGGGATGGCTGTGCTGCGCAGGGTGCCTGAGCTGACAGGGAGGACGATTGTTTGTAAACAAAACAGTCTTCCTCGCCTTCGGAGATGTTTGGTAATCACGGGGCACCAGCGGGTAATTACCAGCCGGCGCCCGGTGATTGACAGCCATGGCTGCAAATGGTGGCGCGGGCAGGGCGCGTTTGCGCCCCCTACCCGGAAATGCAAAATCACGTATATATTATTATTATTCTTATACAGGATGTATGGCGCCAACAGTTTGCTCAGCGCTCTACAATATAATGGGAGACAATACAGTTCAATACAAGAGAGTTAGGAGGGCCCTGCTCTTTGGAGCTTACGTGATTTTGCGCACCCATGCTGCCCTGTAGCAGAATTTCTGCTATAGGGCGGTCTGGAAGAGGTTACAGATGGGAGCTATGAAGCAGCTCATTGGACCTCCTAGCAATGTTATTACCAGGTTGCAGCTAGGAGGAGCTCTAATGTTTCGAGTGACCACAGGAGAGGCATTCCATCTAACTTATGGTAACCCTTTTGCTGTTTTTGCATTTTGTTTTTGTACAAATCTTGAAATGCACATTTTGGACCTGAAGATTAGTTAAAAAACACCAAACATATATTTGTTGAAAGCAGAGGCCCTGAAGAACAGAATAGTAGTAGTTCCAATTTTTTAAATCAGATTCCAGCGCCATGGATTATCAAAGGTAAATATCAATCAAAATACATAAATGTATTTTTAGTGCACTCAAATGCAATGTATTACCCAATTTTTTTCCGATAAAAGATGAAATTCTGCTGAGTAGATAGATACCAAACATGTCCATCTTTAAAACTGTGTGCCGGTGCCTGATGGCCAATAGGTGATACCTCAAAAGCACCAGCTTCACTAGTTTTTTTTTTTTACTTTTTCAATCAACATCTCACTGTCTTTGGACATCTGTACAGAAGCTGTGTATCCGAATCGCCGTAGCTTTGTTAAATCCATATGCAGAGATCACGCTGTGAAGATGGGTTGTAATGTCGCTCTGAGAACTGGATCCTCTGTGGGGCGCTCACATTGCCACTTGGTGTACTGCATTACATTTGCTGCAGGTTGCTGTAAAGATCCAGGACCATGGTCCATCGCTAAGGAACCCAGTCCCTGAAGACCCCTGTTGGGGTATGACCACCGTGATGGGTGAAGCTTGGACTTTATATACAGTCCTTTGCCATGGACCTGTAAGACAGGGCCACCCTTTACCTTTGACCATTACTGGATAAATGGGGCTATGTTTGGAAAACTTGGCACTAAAGTTCAACCACTCTGAGCCCAGTGACAGTAGATGACCAAGTGTTACGTCACACCACCGGTCACACCCTTCCACCTAAAGCCTTTAGAAGGTACTCAGGTGCATCTTGCCAGCCTTTCACCACTAGGACTTGTTGCAGGATGGTCTACACCCGGGTTACCGCATACTCCTTCCAGACACACTTGTCCAATCTCCCACACCCTACTCCATGAGTGCTTTGTAAGGGAATACTCTCACCTCTAGCTATACTAGAGACCAGGCAAAAGGAAGCCAATTCTAACTCACAGATGACCATTTTAATCTGCTGAAGGTCTGCTGAACACCCAGCATGCCAATCCATCCCTTGCACCTGAGCCAGTTTTACCACCAATGTCTGGTTATAGCTCTATCCCAGGAACACAACATGTGGCCTACCTGCAGGAACGCCAACACAACCAACCCAAAAACATCCATCTATGGCCAGCTGTGATATACAAGTAGGTGTCCCAAGGCAGCTGCTGTCTGAGCAGACCAAGGAGGGTGGAGTGATGGGAAAATCCCAGGTGTGTACAGAGATCGGTAGGGTCCCCTGTTAGGCAGGCTGCAGTGTATGCAGGACTGTGCGGGGTGGGTGAGGCCAGCGGAGGGCCCCTTGGAGGAGGAGGATGAAGAAGAGGACAAGGTCAGGGTAGCTCTTTATTGCAGCTGTCGCTGGAGAGCCTGGTGGAGATGGGATCCAGGCTCAGCTACCCCTCCTGGCACCAGATCTTCTCCTCCACTGACACCATCTGAAGGAGCCACTACTGGACCGTTGAGAGCTGGGAGGACTGGTGCCTCCCAAGGTGTGTGTGAACACAGTGACACTGCCCCCTCCTGTCCTGCTGCCCCCCCCATCACACTGTCCCCCTCCTGTCCTGCTACCTCCATCACACTGCCCCTCCTGTCCTGCTGCCCCCCCATCACACTGCCCCCTCCTGTCCTGCTGCCCCCCCATCACACTGTCCCCCTCCTGTCCTGCTACCTCCATCACACTGCCCCTCCTGTCCTGCTGCCCCCCCATCACACTGCCCCCCTCCTGTCCTGCTACCCCTATCACACTGCCCCCTCCTATCCTGCTACCTCTCTCCTGTCCCGATACCCCCTTCACACTGCCTCCCTCCTGTTCTGCTGCCCCCCATCACCCTGCCCCCTCCTGCCCCACTGCCCCCCACCTATCCCCTTGCCCCCATCACTCTGCCTTCTTCCTATCTAGCTGCCCCCCACCACCTGTCATACTTCCCCTTTTCTGTCCCCCTGCCCCCATCACTCTGCCTTCTTCCTGCCCCGCTGCCCCACACATGTCCCCCTGCCTCCAATACTCTGCCTTCTTCCTGTGTAGCTGCCCCCCTACCCCCATCAGTCTGCCTTCTTCCTGTCTAGCTGCCCCCCTCCTGTCATGCTTCCCCTTTCCTGTCCTGCTGCCCTTCTCCTGTGGTACTCCCCCCTCCTGTGTCGCTGCCCCCACCTGTCTCACTGCCCCGTCCTGTGAGGCTTCTTTATGGGATGGAGGAGGACATGGGATGGGCCTTTGTGGGATGTTCAGTGGGCAGATAAAGTGGAATGACCAGGGGGCAGGCCCTGGGGAATGTTGGTGGTCAGACCTGGGGGGCCAAGCCTAAAGCTGTGTAAGGGGCCCCACAATTTCTGATGGCTGCCCTACCTACCTGACAGAATTTTCTGTCACCATTCCTTGGACAGATCACAGCCATCTTTGTACAAAGCTCTAAAACACCTCGCCTCTTCTCCAACTTCAGTTTCCCGGCTGGAGTCAAATCCCAACGCCGAGACAGAAGGGAATGCATTTCTCTCTCCTAAACGTGCAGAACGAACAAATGTGTTTCATATCAATTCATTTAAGTTACCAATTTTGTATCATTACATTCGTTACATTTGGATGATTTGTTTTAAGAATTTCTTTTTTTTTTTTTATAATGTAAGAATCAAAATCTTTGAAAGTATTAGAATTTTAATTGATTTGAAAATATCTAAATGATCTGAATTCATTGTACAGAATAGCTGGTTGTCAAGGAGCCAGCAGCCGCTGCATCCTTAACAACCGTGACTCGTCTGTTTTCATCGGGATTACCCGCTGACAGCAGAATGTATATAAACAATGCTGGCTTTCAAAATCAAAATAAAAAAAAAAAATCAACCCTAAGGGTGTGCTATGGATTTTTGGGGGGGACCCCCACGCATTTTTATTTTTTTTTAATTTTGGTGTGTGATTGCCCTCAAAATCCATATCACACCCTTAGGTCTGGTATGGATTTTAAGGAAAACCCCATGCCAACATTTTTAAAAAAAAATGACAAGGCCCCCCTACCCAATTCTATACCAGACCCGTATCCAAGCAGGCAGGCAGGCCAGGAAGGATGGAGGGGGAGCAACAAACTGAACCATACCAAGCCTCAGGCCCTCAACCTGGGGGCTGCTTTTGGGCAGGAGGTTTAGCTCCAAAGCACCTTGTGTAATGGTAATGTATACTGGGCCCCTCGCAAAGCTGTGTGAAAGGGCAAGGGTGCCATGTTGTTCTGAATTTAGCCATGAAGTTTGTAACACAAGTTGGTTAATAGCAGCAGTGGCCCCCTTTTACATCCCCCCAGGAAGCCAACTGGTACAATATACAAATTGTTGACTGATGCCAGGACCTTCTTCTCAGCCCACTGATTGGGCACAAACAGATCCTTTCCATTAACCAACACACAATTCCGTCAGGGACCTTGTAAACTGTTGAATTTTCAAACTTGAATAACCCAGGAAACAAACAGGAATTTTACCAGCTCACCCCCCATCGTAAATACCTCAGCTGGAGTCTGTAGAAATACACATTCCTGTCTCTTCTTCTTGGTAGAATCCATAACTCCAGTGTATAAATGCTTTATATCCGTGTTCAGTTTAGTGGTCCTTTACATTGGTGACCAATGGGAGAAGGACCTCCTTATATCAGTGGTCAGTGTAGTAGTCCCTTACATTGGTGACCAATGGGAGAAGGAGACCCTTAATAGTAGTCAGTGTAGTGGTCCCTTAAAGTGGTGACCAATGGTAGAAGGACCCCCTTATAGCAGTGGTCAGTGTAGTGATCCTTTACATTGGTGACCAATGGGAGAAGGATCCCGTTATATTAGTGGTCAGTGTAGTGATCCTTTACATTGGTGACCAATGGGAGAAGGATCCCGTTATATTAGTGGTCAGTGTAGAGGTCCCTTACATTGGAGACCAATGGGAGAAGGACCCCCTTATATCAGAGGTCAGCGTAGTGGTCCCAACAGTGGTGACCAAAGGGAGAAGGCAACCCTTATATCAGTGGTCAGTGTAGTGGTCCCTTACATTGATGACCAATGGAAGAAGGATCCCCTTATATCAGTGGTCAGTGTACTGGTCCCTTACATTGGTGACCAATGGTAGAAGGACCCCACTGACCTGAACAACCTTTGACCCATCTCCCTGCTGCCATTCACTTCCAAGCTTCTTGAGCGCTTAGTCTACAATCGCCTAAGCTCCCATCTCACTGACAACAACCTCCTTGATCCCCTACAGTCTGGCTTCCGTCCCCTACACTCCACCGAAACTGCCCTACTTAAAATCACTAATGACCGGCTAACCGCCAAAGCTAATGGCCACTACTCAGTCCTCTTACTCCTTGAAATCTCCGCGGCTTTTGACACAGTTGACCATCCCCTCCTCCTTGATAAACTACACTCCCTCGGCATCAGGGACTCCGCTCTCTCCTCCTATCTATCCCAACGCTCCTTCAGCGTTTCCTATAACACTGCCACCTCCCCCTCTCTCCCCCTCTCTGTTGGGGTCCCCCAAGGCTCTGTCCTCAGACCCCTTCTCTTCTCCATCTACACCTCCTCCCTTGGCCAACTGATACACTCCCACAGCTTCAACTATCACCTCTACGCTGATGACACGCAAATTTACCTCTCCACCCCCTCAACACACCCCTTCAGTCTTCGTCCGTATCACCCACCTACTGAACGACATATCAGACTGGATGTCGCTCCACTTCCTCAAACTGAACCTCTCCAAAACCGAGCTCCTAATTTTCCCCCCAGCCCGCGCCCCCCCCCCCACTCTCTCCATCATGACCAACAACACCACCATCAGTCCCACCCCACAAGCCAAAGTCCTAGGTGTCACTCTAGATTCAAACCTGTCCTTTCAACCCCATGTACAATCGTTGGCAAACTCATGCAGGCTCCACCTCCGCAAAATCTCCAAAATACGATTGTTCCTAACCCCAGACACTACTAAACTACTCGTTCACTCCCTCATTATCTCACGTCTGGACTACTGCAACTCCCTTCTCACCGGCCTACCTCATCACAGACTATCCCCTCTTCAGTCTATCCTGAACTCAGTGGCCAGACTCATCCACCTTACCAGCCGCTCCACTTCTGCCACCCCCCTCTGCCATTCCCTCCACTGGCTCCACCCCCCTCTGTCATTCCCTCCACTGGCTCCACCCCCCTCTGTCATTCCCTCCACTGGCTCCCGATTGCCCAACGCATTAAATTCAAACTACTAACACTGACATACAAAGCCATTCATAATGCTGTCCCAAACTACCTCACCGATCTGATACCCAAATAACACCCAACCCGTAATCTTCGCTCCTACTTTCTAGCTCCCTGGTCTCCTCCTCCCACGCCTGACTGCAGGACTTCTCCAGGGCTTCCCCCATCCTCTGGAACTCACTACCCCAATCCATCAGACTATCACCTTCCTTCCTCACCTTTAGGCGCACCCTGAAAACCCATCTCTTCAGGGAAGCCTACCCCACCCTCACCTAACAGCCGATCTCCTCCACTCCTCCTACCACTCCATCCCCCACAGCCACTTCCTCCTGTACCACTATCCCCTCCCTCCTAGATTGTAAGCTCGAAAGAGCAGGGCCCTTGAACCCCTCATGTATTGTATTGTTACTGTATTGTCTCATGTTCTGTCCCCCACTATAATGTACAGCGCTGAGCAAACCTTTTTGGCGCTATATAAATACTGTATAATAATAATATCAGTGCAGTGGTCCCTTATATTGGTGACCAATGGGAGAAGGATCCCCTTATATCAGTGGTCAGTGTGGTGGTCCCTTACATTGGTGACCAATGGGAGAAGGACCCCCTTATATCAGTGGTCAGTGTAGTGGTCCCTTACATTGGTGACCAATGGGAGAAGGACCCCCTTATGTCAGTGGTCAGTGTGGTGGTCCCTTACATTGGTGACCAATGGGAGAAGGACCCCCTTATATCAGTGGTCAGTGTAGTGGTCCCTTACATTGGTGACCAATGGGAGAAGGATCCCCTTATATCAATGGTCAGTGTAGTGGTCCCTTACATTGGTGACCAATGGGAAAAGGATCCCCTTATATCAGTGGTCAGTGTAGTGGTCCCTTACATTGGTGACCAATGGGAGAAGGACCCCCTTATATCAGTGGTCAGTGTAGTAGTCCCTTACATTGGTGACCAATGGGAGAAGGACCCCCTTATATCAGTGGTAAGTGTGGTGGTCCCTTACATTGGTGACCAATAGAATGACCCCCTTATCTCAGTAGTCAGTGTGGTGGTCCCTTACATTGGTGACCAATGGGAGAAGGACCCCTCTATATCAGTGGTCAGTGTAGTGGTCCCTTACATTGGTGACCAATGGGGGAAGGACCTCCTTATATCAGTAGTCAATATAGTGATCCCTTACATTGGTGACCAATGGGAGAAGGACCTCCTTATATCAGTGGTCAGTGGTAGAAGGACACTTTTACATTATCACCAGCAGGAAGACTGCCCCTCTAACAGATCATTGATGTCAGTTGTTTCTAAGAGACAGAAATTGTTCATTGCTGAAGGAACCCCTAGAAACCTTTGGAGGCCCCTGGCTGGGAAAGGCTGGACTAGGCAGTCATATATTTCTGTCCCCCTTGGTGGGAGTGGAGGTGACCCCTCTATAAGGATCTACAGTCCATACACACACAGCACAAGGCCGGGGTCACACTACCAGACGCTTCTCGGGGCTGCAGTTCCTCTGAGCTCCACAAGGTGGGGATCTCACTTCTACCCAGACAGGAAGTCTATGGAATACAGACAGGAAGTGATGTCAGGTCCAGAAAGGAAGTGATGTTGTAGAGACAGGAAGTTCCATGAAGAACGACATAGGAGACATTGCTAGAACTGGCAGCAGAGGAGGTAATGAGACCTTATTTCTCTTTAAACCATTGAAGGACACAGACAGATCTTCATGATGGCTGGGATTGATATCACCACCTGCAGGAGCAAGATGTTAGATGCAACCAAACCTGATCACACCCTAGGGGTGACCTCCTGCTGGTGCCAAACCCTTCATCTGCAACACATACCTTTAGTTTTCTCAGGAGTGGGGGCCTCAGAACTTTTTCTTTGCTCTTTTTATGTTCCGTTTGATGGCATTTTGTTCAATTTAATGGATTTCTTTGTCTTCGATCTCCTGCAGTGCTGGGTGAAAGGCCGGATACGTATAGATTCGGGTAGTCTGCCCAGTACTGCCATCAAATGCATGCAGTTCCCCGATATGATGGGACCAGCTGCAAAGACTCTGCTTGCAGAGTGACCTGTAGGGACTTGAGCCCTCAGCAGACATACGATGGTCAGACCTGGCCCTTCGTAATGCCTCATTTTGGGCCAAAATCATCCGTATCATTGGAGGATCAGAGATGTTTGTCTACCACTGGATGGAGAACTACAAGTCCCAGGTTTACCTTGGTGGACTGTGAGTAATCTCCTTGGGTGCATTGGTTTACACAGATATTCCATTGCCCCTAGTGTTTTCAACCTCCCCGTCTTCCCAATGGCACCTGATATTGATTTATCTTTCCTACACATTATTGCCAGAAGTATTGGGCCAGCCCTCCAAATCCTTGGATTCAATGGTTCCAATCCCCTCCATGGACACAGGTGTATACAATCATCACCTAGGCATGCAGACTGCTTCTACAAACATTGGTGAAAGAATGGGTCGCTCTCAGGAGCTCAGTGACTCCAAGCGTGGTCCCGTGATAGGTTGTCACCTGTGCAATAAGTCCATCCGTGACATTTCCTGGCTACTAAATATTCCACACTCAACTGTTAGTGGGAGTATAACAAAGTGGAAGCAACTGGGAACAACAGCAACTCAGCCACCAAGTGGTAGGCCACGTCACATGACAGAGCGGGGTCAGCGCATGCTGAAGAGCACAGTGCGCAGAAGTCACCAACGGTCTGCAGAGTCAATAGCTAAAGACCTCCAACCTTGGTGTGGCCTTCAGATGAGCACAACAACAGTGTGTAGAGAGCTTCATGGAATGGGTTTCCATGGCCGAGCAGCTGCATCCAAGCCTTACATCACCAAGTGCAATGCAAAGCGTCGGATGCCGTGGTGTAAAGCACGCCACCACTGGACTCTAGAGCAGTGGAGACGTGTTCTTTGGAGTGACCAATCACGCTTCTCTGTCTGGCAATCCGATGGACGTGTCTGGGTTTGGCGGTTGCCAGGAGAACGGTACTTTCCTGACTGCATTGTGCCAAGTGTAAAGTTGGGTGCAGGGGGGGATTATGGTGTGGGGTTGTTTTTCAGGGCTTGGCCCCCTAGTTCCAGTGAAGGGAACTCTTAAGGTGTCAGCATACCAAGACATTTTGGACAATTTCATGCTCCCAACTTTGTGGGAAGAGTTTGGGGATGGCCCCTTCCTGTTCCAACATGACTGCCCACCAGTGCACAAAGCAAGGTCCATAAAGACATGGAGGAGCCAGTTTGGGGTGGAGGAACTTGACTGGCCTGCACAGAGTCCTGACCTCAACCCCATAGAACACCTTTGGGATGAATTAGAGCGGAGACTGTGAGCCAGGCCTCCTCCCCCGACATCAGTGCCTGACCTCACAAATTAGCTTCTGGAAGAATGGTCCAACCTTCCCATAGACACCCTCCTAAACCTTGTGGACGGCCTTCCCAGAAGAGGTGAAGCTGTTATAGCTGCAAAGGGGGGGGCCAACTCAATATTGAACCCTACGGACTAAGACTGGGGGGCCATTAAAGTTCATGTGTGTGGAAAAGCAGGAGACCAATACTTTTGGCAATACAGTGTATCTTCTCTGGGGCTTTGGGGGCTGGAAAGCTGGAGGGGATTTTTTCTGTATATGCTGCTTTAAATGCTAAGTTCAAATTTTTGGGCAGAATTTTTGCCTTTCATAATAGAGGCATCTTCTATTGTTCTGGCCCAGCCATCCCAATGTTCTGATCTCTTACTTTCCTCATCCATGTAAGCTTTAAATTTCATGTATTTGAAAAATGTTTTCCGCTTCCATTACTTCCTGTAGGTCATGTGACATACAAGAAGCTTTGAATCCCAGATTGCACTGCCTTGCTGCATCACAGAGAAGGGTGTGATGGGGTGCGTTTTCCCATGGAAGTCTATGGGAGGCGTTTTCCCATGGAAGTCTATGGGAGGCGTTTTCCCATGGAAGTCTATGGCAGGCGGTTTCCCATGGAAGTCTATGGGAGGCGTTTTCCCATGGAAGTCTGTGGGAGGCGTTTTCCCATGGAAGTCTGTGGGAGGCGTTTTCCCATGGAAGTCTGTGGGAGGCGTTTTCCCATGGAAGTCTGTGGGAGGCGTTTTCCCATGGAAGTCTGTGGGAGGCGTTTTCCCATGGAAGTCTGTGGGAGGCGTTTTCCCATGGAAGTCTATGGGAGGCGTTTTCCCATGGAAGTCTATGGGAGGCGTTTTCCCATGGAAGTCTATGGGAGGCGTTTTCCCATGGAAGTCTATGGGAGGCGTTTTCCCATGGAAGTCTATGGGAGGCGTTTTCCCATGGAAGTCTATGGGAGGCGTTTCCCATGGAAGTCTATGGGAGGCGTTTTCCCATGGAAGTCTATGGGAGGCGTTTTCCCATGGAAGTCTATGGGAGGCGTTTTCCCATGGAAGTCTATGGGAGGCGTTTTCCCATGGAAGTCTATGGGAGGCGTTTTCCCATGGAAGTCTATGGGAGGCGTTTTCCCATGGAAGTCTATGGGAGGCGTTTTCCCATGGAAGTCTATGGGAGGCGTTTTCCCATGGAAGTCTATGGGAGGCGTTTTCCCATGGAAGTCTATGGGAGGCGTTTTCCCATGGAAGTCTATGGGAGGCGTTTTCCCATGGAAGTCTATGGGAGGCGTTTTCCCATGGAAGTCTATGGGAGGCGTTTTCCCATGGAAGTCTATGGGAGGCGTTTTCCCATGGAAGTCTATGGGAGGCGTTTTCCCATGGAAGTCTATGGGAGGCGTTTTCCCATGGAAGTCTATGGGAGGCGTTTTCCCATGGAAGTCTATGGGAGGCGTTTTCCCATGGAAGTCTATGGGAGGCGTTTTCCCATGGAAGTCTATGGGAGGCATTTTCCCATGGAAGTCTATGGGAGGCGGTTTCCCATGGAAGCCTATGGGAGGCGGTCTACCCTCAAAGCCTATGGGAGGCGGCCTACCCTCAAAGCCTATGGGAGGCGGCCTACCCTCAAAGCCTATGGGAGGCGGCCTACCCTCAAAGCCTATGGGAGGCGGCCTACCCTCAAAGCCTATGGGAGGCGGCCTACCCTCAAAGCCTATGGGAGGCGGCCTACCCTCAAAGCCTATGGGAGGCGGCCTACCCTCAAAGCCTATGGGAGGCGGCCTACCCTCAAAGCCTATGGGAGGCGGCCTACCCTCAAAGCCTATGGGAGGCGGCCTACCCTCAAAGCCTATGGGAGGCGGCCTACCCTCAAAGCCTATGGGAGGCGGCCTACCCTCAAAGCCTATGGGAGGCGGCCTACCCTCAAAGCCTATGGGAGGCGGCCTACCCTCAAAGCCTATGGGAGGCGGCCTACCCTCAAAGCCTATGGGAGGCGGCCTACCCTCAAAGCCTATGGGAGGCGGCCTACCCTCAAAGCCTATGGGAGGCGGCCTACCCTCAAAGCCTATGGGAGGCGGCCTACCCTCAAAGCCTATGGGAGGCGGTTCCCCGTCAAAGCCTATGGGAGGCGGTTCCCCGTCAAAGCCTATGGGAGGCGGTTCCCCGTCATAGGCTTATGGGAGGCGTTCTACCCTTGAAGTCTATGGGAGGCGTTCTACCCTTGAAGTCTATGGGAGGCGTTTCCCTGTCGATGTCTATGGGAGGCGTTCCCCGTGGGAGGCGTTCCCCCGTGGAAGCCCGTGGGAGGCGTTCCCCCGCGGAGGCCTGTGGGAGGCGTTCCCCCGTGGAAATCTATCTGGTGCAATTTCCCATTAAAGTCAATAGGAGACAGTGTGTGAATCCAGGTGCAAGGATTCAATTTTTAGTTGCCATGGTGACCTAGTGCCTGGGATTTGTCGAGCCCTGCATTAATGGTATATTGTTATAGAGGGGAACTGGAATTTAGAAAAAAAAAAGGTGAACTTATCCTCTAATGTTTATGTGCGTACACTATGTGGGGGGGCCGTTTTCTGGGAGATGAGCACTGCCACAAGAGAGAAGTGAGCTGCTTCTCTTCAACAGTTGTGAGTGCTGACATGCAGCTCAGTGTCACAATGCTGGGGAGGTGGAAATGGAGGGGTGGTACCACAGGCACCATATTTCTTGATGGTCGAAGGCCGGGGTGCTCAACCCTTTGAAGAGCGATGGCTTCTTAAGTGATGTGGTTACCAGTCAGGGGCCACAATAAAGTGGTTCAAAATTTGAAATGTATTTATTTTGAATAGCATAATGATCATTTTTCTCCTGCAGCCCCTGAATACCGGCAGGAGGGAGAGGAGGAGAAGCCGGCTTTCAGGAGGTGCAGGAGGAAAACGGAGAGGATCAGTTCCTGTGTGTGCTGCCACCCCTCAACAGAATGTGATGGGGAGGCTGCACAGGCCACCTTGAGAATAAAGCAGTTGGTTGGGGAGTATGATAAAAACACATTTCAACTATAGAGTTTTACCACCCCTCAATCCGCAAATGTAAACAAGCCCTTAATGTCCTGAGCCCCTTATATGCTGCTTTCAGACTAATGCGCTGCGGTTTATCTGCACCATGAGTACAGCGCAGTGCACCAATGGCTTTCCTGCGGGTTAGCTGCACTTTGCCATAGACTTCTATTATATCTTGTGGGTGTGGTGCATTTTCTGAAAGCTCACCAAAACTCCTGCATTCAGGAGTGAAAGCAGCCTAATAATTGGTAATCCTTTTATAGGTGCTAATATGCCCATTGCAAAAGTGCATGTACAGTATCTCCCAGAAGTGAGTCCCCCCCTCCCCCTGACTGTATACAATATATATATATATATATATATATATATATATATATATATATATATATATATACAGTATCCCCCAGAAGTGAGTCCACCCCTCACATTTGTGTAAATATTTGATTCTATCTTTTCATGTGACAACACTGAAGAAATGACACTTTGCTACAATGTGACGTAGTCAGTGTACAGCTTGTATAACATGGAAATTTGCCCCCTCAAAATAACTCAACACACCGCCATTAATGTCTAAACCGCTGGCAACAAAAGCGAGTCCACCCCTAAGTGACGAGGTCCAAATTGGGCCCAATTAGCCATTTTCCCTCCCCGATGTCATGTGACTCCTTAGTGGTACAAGGTCTCAGGTGTTAATGGGGATCAGGTGTGTTAAATTTGGTGTTATCGCTCTCACTCGCTCCTACTGGTTACTGGAAGTTCAACATGGCACCTCATGGCAAGGAACTCTCTGAGGATCTGAAAACAAGAATTGTTGCTCTACTTAAAGATGGCCTAGGCCAGTGGTCGGCAAGCCGCGGCTCGCGAGCCACATGCGGCTCTTTACACGCTTTAATGCGGCTCTTGTGTGCCGGGCGCCTGCTCCCCTCCCTCCTCTCTGGCGGCAGGGACTCTGCAGCGTGATCCAAAAAAAAACCAGCCAGGGCAGCGCGCTCAAATGCAATGATTGGCCAGTCTCGCTGCCACTCACATCCTGATAGCCAGTGATTGGCTGTCAGGATGTGTGTAGGCGGGGCAGCGTGACGAACGTGAGAGGAGCTAGGCTCCTCTCACAGTCCGCCCTGAAGACCGGAACGGCGCGGGAACACGGCGAGAGGAACGCGCGGAGCAAAGGTAAGTGAATTGACACAGGGGGGACTTGGCTTACTACTTGCTACTTACTTACTACTACTATGAGGGATGAATTAATATGGGGGATGAATTACTATATGGGGGATGAATTACTATATGGGGGATGAATTACTATATGGGGGATGAATTACTATATGGGGGGATGAATTACTATATGGGGGATGAATTACTATATGGGGAATGAATTACTATATGGGGAATGAATTACTATGGGGGGATGAATTACTATGGGGGATGAATTACTATAGGGGGGATGAATTACTATATGGGGGATGAATTACTATAGGGGGGATGAATTACTATAGGGGGGATGAATTACTATATGGGGGATGAATTACTATAGGGGGGATGAATTACTATATGGGGGATGAATTACTATGGGGGATGAATTACTATAAAAACTTGGTAAAATATGAAAGTGCAGCGCTAACTTAAACAATGATTACACATAAGATAGATCCCATTTGAATGTGGATCGGCAAAAAAGACGGCGTCAGTTCATCAGATGTGCTAAATACGTATACAGTCTCCAACACTTGAAGAGCCAGGGATAGTAGATATCAGAAATGATAAAGAAAAGCCAAGTAATGCACTGACCAGATAGCGCAAGTTAAAGCGCATGGGACATTTAAGACCTGTCCCTGGTACTCAGCCACTGTATCACTGGAGCAAGGCGGTGTCATCTATAGGGTGACCACTAGATGTCATCTGTCCGGATGGAAGCTGTGTTCAGCCACTGTGTTGATGGATCAGGTGGGTGTTGTCTGTAGGGTGACCACTAGATGTCATCGGTTCCAGGGGAAACTGTATCACGGATCCAGGGACGTCACTGCAGATGTGTTCTTGTTAGGCACAATCCCAGGACCTACTGGATTTACAGGCTCCCCAGAAATAAAGAGCCCGTGGAAAAAAGGCCTCAAATAGTGTGATAACGTTTATTTAAAATTGAACAATCAGAAAAGAACTTACTTAGCAAAGGTACAGCTGCTTATAAACGGCCAGACCGGAGGTACATGTACATAAGATAAACATAGCTTGGCACTTCCCTAACGCGTATCGTGTAAGTACACATCATCAGAGGGGACTGTGCCAGTGTTAAGTGTGGTGTTTTAAACCTAAAAAGGCGCCAAAAACACCGCAATGCGGCGGCACCGTAATTGCCGGTTCGCGCATGCGCAGTAGCGATCGGCCGTTCGCGCATGCGCAGTAGCGTCCGCGGCGGCCATTTTAAAGAAGACCGACATGAATGTATGGACGTAAAGGTGTTGGTTCTGCAGTGATCTTACTGAGAATAAGATACTGCAATCCTAAAAACGCACGGGGCAAGTATAGTAATGCGTGGACCATACTGTGTGCCCCCTTGTAGCAAAAAACGGCCTGGTGAAAGGCAAGGTTATAAAAATAAATGAGTGGGATCTCATATATGAAGTGATTCTGGCACTGAATAAAAACCAAATACATCAAATATGACAAACATGTGGATTAAAAAACATCTGGTTAAAAGCAATACCCATGAAATATACAATTATAAAACCAATGTACTGAGATTATGGTGCATCGAATATGTTAAAGCGATCAAGAGATAAAGGTGCATCGACTTTTTTTAAAAACGATCTAAACACTCGAATGGAAATACAGATAAAGGCAAAGTAAAAGTAATCTGATTAAGAAGTGAGATCATGAAAAGTGCTTAAAGATCGATCAGCTGGTATCGATAAAACAATTGATATCTAATTCTACATTTAGTCCTTGTGGAGCTTGGGACTGTAGAAGATAAATCCACTTGGTCTCAAGCATAGAGACCGCGCGTTTTTTGTGGGTACCTCTCCAGTTACTTTTGATGATATCTATACCCACAAATCGCAGGGAGTGTGGATTCTTGTTGTGTCGCTGGCGGTAATGCATAGACAAGGAGTGCTCCTTGTAACCTTTCTTAATATTGACCAGGTGTTCCCTCAGCCTGTCTCGCAGTCTCCTTGTCGTTCTACCGACATATTGCTTCCCGCAACTACATTCCAGAAGGTAGACAACATAGGAGCTGTAGCACGTAATAGTAGACTGAATGTCAAATGATCTACCGGTAGCATTTGAACAAAAGCTTTTTATCGGGTTCTTGTGAATGCCATTACAAATGCATATCATACATCTGTTGCAAGGAAAAAACCCTTTTCTATTCAGAAAATCAAACGTCAATTGCTTAGGAGGATTGACAACGTTGGGGGCTAGTCTGTTTCTTAATGCTGGTGCTTTTTTATAGATGATTTCTGGGTGTTCCGGTAGGGCTTTACACATCACCGGATCGTTCTTAAGAATGTTCCAGTTCTTCCTAATGATAGTGGCAACTTCTTTATATTGCATCGAGAAGGCAGTTGTAAAAGGACAGAAAATCTCTTTATTGGTCTTGTGTTGGGTAGTTAACAGGTTGGCCCTGTCCAGACTAGCCACTCAGTCAATCTCCATATCCAATAGTTGGCTGTCATAGCCCTTTTCTATGAATCTAGTTCTAAGAATGTTGGATTGTGCAATGTAGTCTTGCATAGCACCACAGTTCCGCCTTATCCGAAGGAATTGTCCCCTAGGAATGTTATCCAGCCACCTAGGCAAGTGGCAACTGTCTTTTGGGATGTACCCATTCCTGTCTGTACCTTTAAAAAAGGTTTTGGTGGTAATTCTAGTACCGTCATTAATGAGGGTGAGATCCAGAAAATCAATACTACTGTAACTATAATTGAAAGTGAGCTTAATATTTAGGTTGTTATAGTTTAGAGTGGTAAAAAAATTGAGTAGTGAAGAGTCATCGCCATCCCATAGCAACACTATATCGTCTATGTAGCGTCGGTAAAAACGCAAATGTGGCCACTCCATGGAATATATCACCTCCTCCTCCCATCTTGCCATAAAGATGTTTGCTAGGCTAGGAGCGAATTTCGCGCCCATTGCTACGCCTGTGGTCTGCAGGTAATACTTATTATCAAACCAAAAGTAATTGTGCTTCATTGCGAAGCTTAATAGTTCCAATAAATATTGCTTCTGAATGTGTGGTATGTCTATGGCCTCATTCAGATAATATTCTGCCGCTTCTAAACCATCTGCATGCTTGATATTACTGTAGAGAGAAGCAACGTCCGCCGTTACCAGAAAAGTAGGCTTCTCTATTTTAATGTCCATGATCTCAACCAGGATTTGTTTTGAATCCCTCAGGAAAGATGGTGTGTTGCGCACTATTGGCTGTAGGAAACAGTCAATATATTCACCAACCCGGGAGCACAAGGACCCTATGCCACTCACAATGGGGCGACCTGGAGGGTTAATTGGGTCCTTGTGGATCTTGGGCAGGCAGTACAAGACCGGAAGTCTGGGTACCGTAGGGCACAAAAAGTCACGCTCTTTTTTATTCAGGATTCCCGAATCGGATCCCCTTTTTATCAGAACCTATAAAACTATAAAAACTTATTGAAACTAAAAACAGTGTACCATCCTATGTATTTTCAGTTTTAAAAATGTGGCTCTCAAAATAAATTTCAATCGTGGTTTTGGCGAGATTTGGCTCAGTTGAAAGAAAAGGTTGCCCACCACTGGCCTAGGCTATAAATAGATTGCGAAGACCCTGAAACTGAGCTGCAGCACGGTGGCCAAGACCATACAGCGGTGTAACAGGACAGGTTCCACTCAGAACAGGCCTCACCATGGTAGACCAAAGAAGTTGAGTGCACGTGCTCAGCGTCATATCCAGAGGTTGTCTTTGGGAAATAGATGTATGAGTGCTGCCAGCATTGCTGCAGAGGTTGAAGGGGTGGGGGGTCAGCCTGTCAGTGCTCAGACCATATGCCGCACACTGCATCAAATTGGTCTGCATGGCTGTCATCCCAGAAGGAAGCCTCTTCTAAAGATGATGCACAAGAAAACCCGCAAACAGTTTGCTGAAAACAAGCAGACTAAGGACATGGATTACTGGAACCGTGTCCTGTGGTCTGATGACACCAAGATAAACTGATTTGGTTCAGATGGTGTCAAGCGTGTGTGGTGACAACCAGGTGAGGAGTACAAAGACAAGTGTGTCTTGCCTACAGTCAAGCATGGTGGTGGGGGTGTCATGGTCTGGGGCTGCATGAGTGGTGCCGGCACTGGGGAGATACAGTTCATTGAGGGAACCATGAATGCCAACATGTACTGTGATATACTGAAGCAGAGCATGATCCCCTCCCTTCGGAGACTGCACCGCAGGGCAGTATTCCAACATAACGACCCCAAACACACCTCCAAGACCACCACTGCCTTGCTAAAGAAGCTGAGGGTAAAGGTGATGGACTGGCCAAGCATGTCTCCAGACCTAAACCCTATTGAGCATCTGTGGGACATCCTCAAATGGAAGGTGGAGGAGCGCAAGATCTCTAACATCCACCAGCTCTGGGATGTCATCATGGAGGAGTGGTAGAGGACTCCAGTGACAACCTGTGAAGCTCTGTTGAACTCCATGCCCAAGAGGGTTAAGGCAGTGCTGGAAAATAATGGCGGCCACACAAAACATTGACACTTTGGGCCCAATTTGGACCTTGTCACTTAGGAATAGACTCACTTTTGTTGCCAGCGGTTTATTATTACATCGAGTTTATATAGCGCCAAAGGGTTTACTCAGCGCTGTACAATAGAGGGGGGGGACAATACAAGAAACAGAACAGCATCAACAACAGTACACGAGGGGTTAGGGGGCCCTACTCTTTCGAGCTTACAATCTAGGAGGCTTAGACATTAATGGCGGTGTGTTGAGTTATTTTGAGGGGACAGCAAATTTACATGTTATACAAGCTGTACACTGACTACATCACATTGTAGCAAAGTGTCATTTCTTCAGTGTTGTCACATGAAAAGAGAGAATCAAATATTTACGAAAATGTGAGGGGGGGACTCACTTCTGGGAGATACTGTATCTGACGTTTAATAGACTGACCTATTTTTCCTCTTTCAGCTTCTGTTAGTGTCTGTCTCCATCTCCAGGCTGCTAAAAAGGTCTCAGATGAAGGGCACTTGGTATCATTCCATCTGGGACAGGAGCCAGAAGAGGAAGTATTGGCCTATGCGGCTCCTGCTCCGTCCAGCAACAGCTCAATGCACTCTGATGCTCTGGGATGGAGAGTCAGCAAGCCAAGCTTGCGATCAATGGCTTGCTGATCCCAGGGATGCGCTTCCCTGCAATGTGGTCGTGGACCATATCAGAGGGCTCTGGAGGCCATGGGTTGAGCACCTCTGGTCTAGGCTGTTGTGGAGGTTGGGGGGCAGCCCCTTTCCAATGCAGTTACTCCAGAGCACAGTGCAACAGCAGTCAGAATGGTAGCTTCCTCTGTTTGGTCACAGTGACATTTTCCACTAGTGAACTAATGCTTGAACCTGTCCAGAGGTGTGAGTCTGTATCCAAGTATCTACATCTACTTTTGTCAGCCATGACCTAGTCATGGTTGGCGGGATGTAAGATGACAGGGCTCCCCAGTATTAGGGGCAATGAGGACCTTTTAACCGGTGGAGCCACTCTGTTCAGCCTGCCAAACTCCATTGGTTCTGAGGGATTTTGCCCCCTCCTAAGACACAAGCCATGCACCATTGGGGTTCTCTGGGCCCTCCTTAACTTTTGACAATTTTTCTATGCAACGGGACTGTTTGTTTCTTGAATTGAATTGGCTCTGCTGCACAGACCGTCTACTAAGATCCCTTTTCCACCTGAGTCTGCGTCCATTGAGTTGGATGGTGACAAGTCCACCATCAGATCCAGGGACCTCTGAGGTGAATGGCTCCCTTCCTGCCTCAGATAGTGAAGAGGAGCCACTTTGGCACAGTCCAGGAAACTTTAAAGATAGAGGATTCCCCATCTGCTTCAATGGACTCCAGGGTTGCCTGCAGGACTCACAAGCCAAAAAGGTTCTCTAAAGTTTGTCCACATGACCCCTTTTTGTCAATTTTATCTAAAAAAAAATCTGTCACATCCAGCTAAGTCATTCACCTTGCCTAAACCTTTCTCTGTGAGCTGTCCTTTTGAGGAGGCATTTGTCTAGAAATTGTTCTACTCCTCCAATAGTAGATCATCCTATTTCAAGACTGAATAAAATCATCATTTAATCTGAGGAATCCCACTCTTTCTGAGACCCATCAGACTGGAAGGTGGAAAGCACTGTATATCCTATATACTTGGTTTCAGGCATCATAATTCTTCCAGTCTTTGCTTCTGCCCTGGTTTCCCAAACGCTGACTAAATGGGCAAAGTTATTGCACCATGGTCTGGCTTTGGAGCAAATTTCCCCTGCTATATGGAATTGGCAGATCAGTTTGTTCAAGGTTTTCAGTACTTGTTAATGCAGCCCCAGATTCCGGCCATCTGGTCTCCCATCTGACAGTTTTTGGTGTTTTGCAGTGTCAAGTGTTGGTCTGCAGATCAGCCGTCCAAAAGGTTTGACTGAAATGTCCCATGCAGGTAGTCCTCTTTTTGATAAATCTCTAGATGACACTATCAGGAACATCAAGGGTGGCAAGAGTACCTTGCTAGGTCAGGCCCAAAAGAATAAGGACACATGGTGGAAGTTTGGCCCTTCTTTCTCTTCTCACAAATGCATTTTTTTTGTGGCCAAGACTCCTTTTCAAAGGACAAGTCTTCAAAGCCCACCATCTCCTTTGGCTCCAAGCACACCTGGCAACACAAAGTTTCAGAGCCCATGGAGAAGCCTACGTCTACATAAAGGCCCCAACCTCACCTTTCCAAGGTGGAGGGATGCCTTCTGTTCTTTGCTGATCGCTAGCTCTCTCTCATCTCAGACAAATAGGTTCTGGAGTTAGATTCATCCAGTTACAAAATAGAATTTCAGTCCTTTCCTCCAGACCATTTTTCTACTTCCAACCTGCGTCTTTTCCCACATCATCTTCCTGACCTTCATTCAGCGGTTCAAGGGCTCTTGGATCAGGGAGTGATTGCCCCATTTTCACCATCCAAACATTTCAGGGAATTCTATTCCAGTTTGTTCACAGTCCCCAAAAAATGACAGGGTCCAACCATTTCTAGAATTAAAGTCCTAATTACCCTTCTAAAAGTATGCACGTGTCTTCTGGAGTCACCACTCTCATTGATTACTTCCCTACACCAAGGAGATCTTTAAGCCTCCATCAACATCAAGGAAACATATCTCCATTTGCCAGAATTACCAACGGTTCCTCTGGTTTGTATTGGGGGAGCCTTATTACCACTTTGTAGCCCCCCTTTTGGCCTGGTATCAGTGTCACGAGTCATCACCAATGTATTAGCTCTGGGGCTGACCCGCCTACAATTCCAGAGAATCTTTATTGTGGGCTATTTAGATGACCTACTTCTGCAAGCATCAGAAATGCGATCTTTCCATCACGTATTTCTTGGATACCTTGGTTGGACATTAAAGTATATGTAAACCCTCGCCTTCTAAAACAAAAAGTTTGTGCATAGATTAAAAAAACATAAATATTTTTTTTTCCCTTTTTTTATGAGTGATCACATGGCTTCTGTTCTCAACAGCATAGAGAACTGGGGAGGAGAAACAGCATCACACTGAGCTTCCCAATGATAGGTTGTGCAGGGGTCATGAGAGCAGAAGTCTGACAATTTGAGGAGAGCAGGCTGAGTTCCCGGCACAGCTAGAGAACTGACCATGCTATGCTCTTGCCTAATGTGGTCATTTTTTGATAAGAAAGCAGAGGGACTGGCAGACATACCTGGGATTTCACACAAAAGAAGCAATACAAAAGGACAGGTGACTTTTCATACAAGTACATGGTTCAGCAAGCACAGATCACGAATTTGAAATGTTGGGTTTACATATTCTTTAAATCTTTGCAAGTCAGTACTTCTCCCTTCTTCTAACCTGGGATATCTAGATATAATTCTGGATAACGGGGTGGCCAGAGTTTTCCTTTCCCCAGAAAATCTCTAGACACTGTCTTATGTCCTTTCATTAGGTATCTCCAGACGGTCTCCAGTTGCTTTGCATGAGGGTTCTGGGCTTCAGAGTGGCATCCTTTGGAACAGTTTCTTATGCTCAGGATCACTTTAGGCCTCTGCAGAGGGAGATCCTGGTGACCTGGAACAGAGTTCTGGGATCTTTGGACCAACACAATTGCCTATCTCACTCGACATTGGCATCAATGTCCTGGTGGCTTCATTCTCCCCAACTACTTGGGTTCTGGGTTCAGGAAAAGGTAACAAATTAAACAGTCCAGGCTAAATGTGTTCCCATGGGGTCAGTAGTTCTTACATGTCCAGCAACCCTCCTATTCCCCCCTCACATCCACATCCTATTATTGTGTGACCAATACCATCCAAATCATTCTTACTTTCATTTCCCAAAGTTATCCGTCTACAAGGAGACCTGTATAGATCACATGATGGCACCAATGAGGATGGAGGAGGACCGGAGTCACATGACTGAGAAGATACTAAACCTCACCCTGGAGATCATCTACCTGCTGACCGGAGAGGTGAGGAGGATTCTGGGAGGTCACATGACATCACTCTTATCTCTATTAATAAAACACAGACCTGACCGGAGAGGTGAGGAGGATTCTGGGAGGTCACATGACATCACTTATCTCTATTAATAAAACATAGACCAGACCGGAGAGGTGAGGAGGATTCTGGGAGGTCACATGACATTACTCTTATCTCTATTAATAAAACACAGACCTGACCGGAGAGGTGAGGAGGATTCTGGGATTCTAACATGATATTCCTATTGGTTCCTCAATACAGAGATTTCCTCTTCTGAAGTCAGGTGATCATATGACCATCACAGTGCCTCCATGTGACTCCCTAAAACCTGAGAGACACAACATGCAGAAGATTCTAGAAGTCACCAAGAAGATGATGGAGCTGCTGACAGGAGAGGTGAGCGGTGCCGGGAATTCTGGGACATTCTCCAGTAACAGACAAGGGATGTGTCTGGATGGTGACTGTATCATTGTGTGTGTCAGGTTCCTATAAGGTGTCAGGGTGTCACTGTCTATTTCTCCATGGAGGAGTGGGAGTATTTAGAAGGACACAAGGATCTCTACAAGGACGTCATGATGGACAATCAGCCGCCCCTCACATCACCGGGTAAGAGGAGACTTTATTGTAAAGGAGAGAGCAGTACGGAGGATCCACCTAGATCCCCCATCATCTGATAAACACATAGAAACAATGGATTCAGTCAGTGTGTGTGTTTCCTACAGATGGATCCAGTCATGGGAACCCACCAGAGAGATGTCCCCGTCCTCTGTATTCCCGGGATTCCACACAGGAAGGTCACACCATCCCTCACCATCAGGTAGGTTTGATGAAGCAAAATGAACATGGACTCATGGCGATGAAGTGTGAATTTTTTTATGCAAACTTTTATTTTACAGATGTTATTGTTGATCCTTCTCATGGTTTAGGGTGAAGATTTGATAGATAGAGAATTTGATGTTAAATCAGAAGAAGAAGAGGCGTATGTGAGGGATGATCAGCAGTCTATGGAGGAGGATGGAATAACGGGGACATTTATAGAGGAGGACACTCCTACAGAGATCAGCACAGGTGGGTCATGAACACTAAATCCATTCCTCCACCCATACTGCTCACTGATTGGTCCAGAGTAGGGCGGGGACTGGGTGATATCAGCCTGTAATCCCCTGGTCACTTTCCTGAGCTGTGTTCCCCGTCCTGTATTCCTGGATTTCTCTCGGATAATCTTCAAAGTTTATGTATCTGGACTGGATTTATTGAAATTCTAGGGTTCAGCTGGCAGCAAAGTGTTTATCTTCTTCATAGGTGTTGCTCTACCTAGGCACCTGGGACATGTGCTTTGGGTCTTGTTCCCCATGCCCGGGTCTAGCAAGATCTCTGAGTGCAGTCTCAGGAGATGGGAGGCAGCGGTGTGGGATCTCTGCAACTTGTCTACAGGAAACATTTAATGTTCCACTGATAACTGAATACCAATATTATGTGTCCTGACCCTTACACTGTATAATTTATGTTGTACATTACATACTCCTGACCCCTGCACTATATACTCTGTTGTACATTACATACTCCTGACCCCTGCACTATATACTCTATGTTGTACATTCCATACTCCTGACCCCTGCACTATATACTCTTATGTTGAACATTACATAGTCCTGACTTCTGCTCTCCCCCCTCCCCCCACTGCTATATATACACATAATATGTATTCTCTTTTGTTACACCCATTTCCTACCAGCTGGACATTTTATATCACATGATGTGATTGGAGCACAGACTCCCCCCCATCCTCACTCTCTGACCTCTGGTGGAGCTCAGCCCCGCTGTTCTTCATGGCTAAATCATGGAGTAAATAAGGAAGTGCAGTACTTCTTGTGTTGGGAAGATGGCGATGAGTGATAGAGAGGGTGGGGACCCTCGTCCTATAATCCCCTCATCACTGTCCCTCCTATAAAAGACAGTTCTGGTTGTTTCCTCACTCTCTGACTAAGGTCCATGAATAAAGAAATGACCTGGTAGGAGATCAGAGGAGCCATTTCCTAGTTCCCTTGAGGGTGGAATTGTAAGCTCCTCAGAGACCAAGCTGCCTGATGTGGGCGGAGTCCTGGTTTGGGGGAACCAATCAGCTCCTGTCCCTCCCCCCTCTGCTGTATATACACATAATATGGATTCTCTTTTGTTACACCCATTTCCTACCAGCTGGACATTTTATATCGGATGATGTGATTGGAGCACAGACTTTTACATGGTGATAATAATGTGATAACATCCTCCAACTTTGGACCCTTAAACAGAAAGTAATAAGGGAGGAGTCGATACCCCAATGATGGTGGTCTTCAGGATCAGTCCAGTCTTCATCTTGGTTGTTCTCCCCCCATCCTCACTCTCTGACCTCTGGTGGGGCTCAGCCAGTTCTAGTTTGGGGGAACCAATCAGCTCCTGTCTAGTAATCCTCTTTGTCTTTGTATTTTAGTCCATGGCCGGGAGATGAGGAAAACCTCCGAGGATTGTCTCACTTTGTCTCCAGACTGGAAAGTAGAAGATGAGGACATCACACAGTATAGTCCAGGAGAAAACCCGGCTCCCTCCAATGTCCATCCGGCACCACCCAGTGTAGATGGACCATCGGATTCCTCGTATCCTGAGGAACCTCAGACTGTGCGGGACCGGGCCGGCCTTCCAACAGAGAAGAGCTTCTCCTGTACTGAGTGCGGGAAGAGGTTTAATTTTAAATCCAGTTCTAATGTACATATAAGATCTCCAATGGGGGAGAGGCCATATTCCTGTCTTGAGTGCGGGAAATGTTTTTCAAACTATTCCTCCCTTAACACATATCAGAAACTGCATACGGGGGAGAAGCAGTATTCCTGTTCTGAGTGCAAGCAGTGTTTTGTAAAAAAATCAGAACTTGTCACACATCAGAGATCTCACATGGTGAAAAAGCCACATTCCTGCCCTGAGTGCGGGAAATGTTTTTCACGCAAGTCCAGTCTTTATAGACATCAGAGATGTCACACTGGGGAGAAACCATTTTCCTGTCCTCAGTGTGGGAAATGTTTTTCAGAGAAGTCACATTTTTGCGGACATCAACGATTGCATACGGGTGAATATCTGCATTCCTGTTCTGAGTGCGGGAAATGTTTTGTACGAAAATCAGAGCTTGTCAGACATCAGAGGTCTCACACGGGGGAAAAACCTTTTTTCTGTTCTGAGTGCGGGAAATCTTTTTCACAGAAGTACAATCTTATTATACATCAGAGATCTCATACGGGTGAGAAGCCGTATTCCTGTCTTGAGTGCGGGAAATGTTTTTTACAGAAAGCAGATCTTGTAACACATCAGAGATCTCACACGGGGGAAAAACCATATACCTGTCCTCAGTGTGGGAAATGTTTTTCAGATAAATCACATCTTTACAAACATCAGAGGTCTCACATGGGGGAGAAGCCGTACGCCTGTCTTGAGTGCGGGAAATGTTTTTCACAGAAGTCCGTTCTTATCAAACATCAGCGACTGCACACGGGAGAGAAGCCGTATTCATGTCCTGAGTGCGGGAAATGTTTTTCAGCGAAGTTCTCTCTTTACACACATCAGAGATTGCACACGGGGGAAAAGCCGTATTCCTGTCCTGAGTGTGGGAAATGTTTTCCTCAGAAGTCCGGTCTGTACATACACCAGAAATCCCACACGGGGGAGAAGCCACTTTCCTGTCCTGAGTGAGGGAAATGTTCCTCACTGAAGTCCTTTCTTCCTGTAAATCAGGGGTCCCACACAACCCCGGAGGTGTATTAGTGCCTTGAGTGTGGGAAATGTCTTCTAGATGAATGTTGCTGGACATCCCAGCTCTCATGTGGGGAAGAAGCACACCCTGATATACACCTCAGATATACTCCATGGCTGATCTTCATCATGGAAGAAACAGTTCATAAGGAGATCAGAGGTCACCAAAGACATGGATGAAGTGTGGGACCGGGTTGGCCATTGATAGCAGGAGAAGAATAAAAATGGAGTCATCACCTTTCATTGGCTGAGTACATTTTGTGGTGGGAGATTTCACAAACGCTTTTCTACTTAAAAAAAAAAAATAGTTGAACAAATGTGATGAGCCATGATGGATTTTGGGTGCATTTTATTCCATGCAATGATTTTCTGTGATCATTAGCGCCCTATAATGGCCATAATGCAGCATTGCACTCTTCTTTCAAACTGAGATATTTCAGGAAAAATATTTCACTATTGCCACTAGATGGCACTGATGAGCATAGGAAATCACTGTGTTTTTTTAAATGTTAAATGTCACAGTTGGATGAATGCTTGTCACAATTTATTTATTCTTTTTATTTATTACAGGTACTTACAGGGAAGGAAATGCGTATTTGATCCCCTGCTGATTTTGAATGTTTGCCCCTCACAAAGAAATGATTGTCTAAAAATCGAATGTTCGGTGTATTGTAACACTGAGAGACAGAATAGCAACAACAAATTCAGCAGCAATGCATGTCTAACAAATGATGACTGATCTGCATGTTCATGAGGGAAATAAGTATTTGATCCCCTATCATTCAGCAGGATTTCTGGCTACCAGGTGTCTTTCATACAGGTAAGCAAGCTGAGATTAGAAGCAGTCTCTTAAAGGGAGTGCTGCTAATCTCATGTTACCTGTATAAAAGACACCTGTCCACAGGAGCAATCAAACAATCAGATCCCAAACTCTCCACCATGGCAAAGACCAAAGAGCTGTCCAAGGATGTCAGGGACAAGATTGTAGACCGACACAAGGCTGGACTGGGCTACCAAACTATGGCCAAGCAGCTTGGTGAGAAGGTGACAACAGTTGGTGCAATCATTCACAAATGGAAGAAACACAAAACAAGTGTCAGTCTCCCTAGGTCTGGTGCACCATGCAAGATCTCACCTGGTGGAGTGTCAATGATCATGAGAACAGTGAGGAATCATCCCAGAACTACACGTGAGGATCTTGTCAATGATCTCCAGGCAGCTGGGACCACAGTCACCAAGAAAACAATTGGTAACACACTACGCCGACAAGGACTGAAATCCTGCAGTGCCCACAAGGTCCCTCTGCTCAAGAAAGCACATGTCCAGGCCCAACTGAAGTTTACCACTGAACATCTGAATGATGCAGAGGAGGACTGGTTGGAAGTGTTGTGGTCAGATGAGACCAAAATCCAGCTCTTTGGCATCAACTCAACTCGCCGTGTTTGGAGGAGGAGGAATGCTGCCTATGACCCCAAGAACACTATCCCAACTGTGAAACATGGTGGTGGAAACATTTTGCTTTGGGGTTGTTTTTCTGCTAAGGGGACAGGACAACTGCACCGCATCAAAGGGACGATGGACGGGGCAATGTACCATCAAATCTTGGGTGAGACCCTTCTTCCCTCAGCCAGGGTATTGAAAATGGGTCGTGGATGGGTGTTCCAGCATGACAATGACCCAAAACACACGGCCAAGGCAACAAAGGAGTGGTTCAAGAAGGAGCACATTAAGGTCCTGGAGTGGCCTAGCCAGTCTCCAGACCTTAATTCGATTGAAAATCTGTGGAGGGAGCTGAAAGTTCGAGTTGCCAAACATCAGTCACCAAACCTTAATGACTTGGAGAGGATCTGCCAAGAGGAGTGGGCCAAAATCCCTCCTGAGATGTGTGCAAACCTGGGGGCCAACTCCAGGAAAGGTCTGACCTCTGTGATTGCCAACAAGGGATTTGCCACCAAGTACTAAGTCATGTTTTGTGAAGGGGATCAAATACTTATTTCCCTCATGAACATGCAGATCAGTCATCATTTGTTAGACGCATTTCTGCTGAATTTGTTGTTGCTATTCTGTCTCTCAGTGTTACAATACACCGAACATTCGATTTTTAGACCCATCATTTCTTTGTGAGGGGCAAACATTCAAAATCAGCAGGGGAGCAAATACGCATTTCCTTCACTGTATATAGCACCGCAATTTACAAACAGTTGTTTTGGCCACGCCTAATGTTTTTGCTATCTCTCTGATGGGTTTGTTTTGTTTTTTCAGCCTAATGATGGCTTGCTTCACTGATAGTGACAGCTCTTTGGATCTCATCTTGAGAGTTGACAGCAACAGATTCCAAATGCAAATAGCACACTTGAAATGAACTCTGGACCTTTTATCTGCTCATTGTAATTGGGATAATGAGGGAATAACACACACCTGGCCATGGAACGGCTGAGAAGCCAATTGTCCCATTACTTTTGGTCCCTTAACAAGTGGGAGGCACATATGCAAACTGTTGTAATTCCTACACCGCTCACCTGATTTGGATGTAAATACCCTCAAATTAAAGCTGACAGTCTGCAGTTAAAGCACATCTTGTTAGTTTCATTTCAAATCCATTGTGGTGGTGTATAGAGCCAAAAATGTTAGAATTGTGTCCATGTCCCAATATTTATGGACCTGACTGTATATATGTGGTAAATTCACATCAGTCCCTAACCCTCAAGGGGCGTACAATCTAAGGTCCCTAACTCATATTCATACATACACATACTAGGGACAGTTAACCTACCAGCATGTCTTTGGAGTGTGGGAGGAACCCACACAGTCACAGGGAGAACATGCAAGCAATTGTCCAACTCCAGTTAATATTTTTTATAAATAGACCCCTCAGGTTCCTTCACCAGGTGTGGTTTCCTACTAATAACAGATCATACCCATGCATGAGTGCAGTAGACATCAAAGAACAGAAGTCAATCAGACCAATCATCGATTTAAAATGGAAAATGAAGAAAATGCGGGATTGTTTCTGCACAACAGTAAGGGAAATCAAATCTTAGAAATCGTATAATATCTGATTTATACATGGACACTTTTATTTATTTGTGATGTGTTATGTACCTTCAATAATACTGGAGTGGTTCTCAGGGGGAGGTGCACTATAGTTCCCTGTGGAGGGGGAATATTGTGAAGCATATGTATTTATCTTCTCAGAGGGGGAAGGTGTTTTGTAGATATTCATTTGCCATGTCAATGTGTAGAGTTTACTGCGCTGTCTATTACACATGCATGGTGTCACACAGGGGAGGTGTATTACAGTACCACTCCTTGGGTACTACTCGTGTATTTAACTGTTTATTACTTTTCTCATGTTTTTGCATCCTTTTCAATAGAGGGAGGTGGTTTATAGATCCATCCTTCTATTTCACACTGATTGGATTAGGGGGGGTTGTCATTCTAGAGTGACACACTTGGCCAATTTAAGTAGTTAGGTGGCTTATAGGAAGGAGGGATCTTCCTAGGAATATATAAATACGGAAATAGGATGGGGGGGAGGTGTTGTGTAGCACAGGGTGATCACTTTACGGTAGATGCTGCTTTCCACATAGAACACGGATCGTACTCACACTATTTATGAGGGGCATAAATACATCCTTATGTCTTTATTAAAATGGAAAATACCGCATTTGCCCATTAGGTGGCGCTAATTATAGGAATACGCACCATCTAGTGGCCAAATGTGGTATTGTCCATTTTAAATCAATGGGAAAACATTCAACCAGCACAGCAAAAAAGCCTAATGACATTTGTTTTCCCCTCCCCCATTCAGAGAGATGCACTTCCACCAGGTGAATTGTAACTTGTAATATTTTTTGAATTTATATTTTTTATGCAAGACTTTTAATTTCTGCTGGAAATCGTTGGACTTTTTATTTTAGTTTTTTATTTTATTTATAGCGCCGCACTTTTTCTGTTTTATAACTTGTAACATCTGTGAAATCCAGGAGATGGCTGGAACAATAAGGAGATTTAAAGATTAGTTACATGGGCACTTAGAAGAGAAACTCCACTAATGGAGCAAACCTTTTCAGTGAATGTCATGGAGGTGATACAGAAAAAACGTTAATCCTAAGAGAGGTGGTGATGTGTTTCAGCTGCTCTGCAATGCAAGCAGGAGGTGCTGGATAGATAGATTAGTGTTCTCTCTCTCCAAACTAAGCATTGATAGTGTGATCTCTGTAACTTACAGTTGTGATGAGATAGCGATAACTCCAATCTCAGATGGATACCACAGTCAGTGACTCAATCGATAAGACATCTTGTAGATCTTGTGAAGTTTATTCCATTAACTGAGAGAATCTTACAACAATGAAATTCCATAGGTCAAAAGATCATAATGTTTCTGCTTCATGCCATGAGGCTTACTGCAGTGCATTCCTGGGAAAGGGGGAGGGTTATCTATACAATAACTAAACCGAAGGAAAGGGAGGAGCAGAGACAAAATATAGAAAACATTTAAAGGCATATGACAGTCATGTGAAACATGACAATTAGGATCCCGGATGGGTTCAAATTTGAGTAGGTATAACTCTCTTTTATGAATGGTCTGCGGTGGCGCTCCTTTACAGTGTGGTCTGTAACATGGACCGTCAGGTGCAGTTCATTAGAACATAACATTTCATTTCGGTATTCTTGGTTCTGGATCATCAGGACTGGAAGTTTCTATATATATGTGTGTGTGTATACATAAGTGAGTGCCCCCATACAGGACTGGAAGTTTCTATATATATGTGTATGTATACAGTAAGTGCCCCCGTACAGGACTGGAAGTTTCTATATATATGTGTATGTATACAGTAAGTGCCCCCCGTACAGGACTGGAAGTTTCTATATATGTGTGTATACAGTAAGTGCCCCCCGTACAGGACTGGAAGTTTCTATATATATGTGTGTATGTATACAGTAAGTGCCCCCGTACAGGACTGGAAGTTTCTATATATATGTGTATGTATACAGTAAGTGCCCCCCGTACAGGACTGGAAGTTTCTATATATATGTGTATGTATACAGTAAGTGCCCCCATACAGGACTGGAAGTTTCTATATATATATGTGTATGTATACAGTAAGTGCCCCCCGTACAGGACTGGAAGTTTCTATATATATGTGTGTATACAGTAAGTGCCCCCCGTACAGGACTGGAAGTTTCTATATATATGTGTGTATACAGTAAGTGCCCCCGTACAGGACTGGAAGTTTCTATATATATGTGTATGTATACAGTAAGTGCCCCCTGTACAGGACTGGAAGTTTCTATATATATGTGTATGTATACAGTAAGTGCCCCCCGTACAGGACTGGAAGTTTCTATATATATGTGTATGTATACAGTAAGTGCCCCCCGTACAGGACTGGAAGTTTCTATATATATGTGTATGTATACAGTAAGTGCCCCCCGTACAGGACTGGAAGTTTCTATATATATGTGTATGTATACAGTAAGTGCCCCCGTACAGGACTGGAAGTCTCTATATATGTGTGTATGTATACAGTAAGTGCCCCCATACAGGACTGGAAGTTTCTATATATGTGTGTATGTATACAGTAAGTGCCCCCGTACAGGACTGGAAGTCTCTATATATGTGCGTGTGTATACAGTAAGTACCCCCGTACAGGACTGGAAGTCTCTATATGTGTGTATGTATACAGTAAGTGCCCCCGTACAGGACTGGAAGTCTCTATATACGTGTGTATGTATACAGTAAGTACCCCCGTACAGGAATGGAAGTCTCTATATACGTGTGTATGTATACAGTAAGTGCCCCCGTACAGGACTGGAAGTCTCTATATACGTGTGTATGTATACAGTAAGTGCCCCCATACAGGACTGGAAGTTTCTATATATGTGTGTGTGTATACAGTAAGTGCCCCCGTACAGGACTGGAAGTCTCTATATATGTGCGTGTGTATACAGTAAGTACCCCCGTACAGGACTGGAAGTCTCTATATATGTGTGTGTATACAGTAAGTGCCCCCGTACAGGACTGGAAGTCTCTATATACGTGTGTATGTATACAGTAAGTGTCCCCACACAGGACTGGAAGTCTCTATATATGTGTGTATGTATACAGTAAGTGCCCCCGTACAGGACTGGAAGTCTCTTTATATGTGTATGTATACAGTAAGTGCCCCCGTACAGGACTGGAAGTCTCTATATATGTGTGTGTATACAGTAAGTGCCCCCGTACAGGACTGGAAGTCTCTATATACGTGTGTATGTATACAGTAAGTGTCCCCACACAGGACTGGAAGTCTCTATATATGTGTGTATGTATACAGTAAGTGCCCCCGTACAGGACTGGAAGTCTCTATATATGTGTGTATGTATACAGTAAGTGCCCCCGTACAGGACTGGAAGTCTCTATATATGTGTGTGTATACAGTAAGTGCCCCCGTACAGGACTGGAAGTTTCTATATATGTGTGTATGTATACAGTAAGTGCCCCCGTACAGGACTGGAAGTCTCTATATATGTGTGTATGTATACAGTAAGTGCCCCCGTACAGGACTGGAAGTCTCTATATATGTGTGTATGTATACAGTAAGTGCCCCCGTACAGGACTGGAAGTCTCTATATATGTGTGTATGTATACAGTAAGTGCCCCCGTACAGGACTGGAAGTTTCTATATATGTGTGTATGTATACAGTAAGTGCCCCCGTACAGGACTGGAAGTCTCTATATATGTGTGTATGTATACAGTAAGTGCCCCCGTACAGGACTGGAAGTCTCTATATATATGTGTATGTATACAGTAAGTGCCCCCGTACAGGACTGGAAGTTTCTATATATGTGTGTGTATACAGTAAGTGCCCCCGTACAGGACTGGAAGTTTCTATATATGTGTGTGTGTATACAGTAAGTGCCCCCGTACAGGACTGGAAGTCTCTATATACGTGTGTATGTATACAGTAAGTGTCCCCACACAGGACTGGAAGTCTCTATATACGTGTGTATGTATACAGTAAGTGCCCCCGTACAGGACTGGAAGTCTCTATATATGTGTATGTATACAGTAAGTGCCCCCGTACAGGACTGGAAGTCTCTATATATGTGTGTGTATACAGTAAGTGCCCCCGTACAGGACTGGAAGTCTCTATATATGTGTGTATGTATACAGTAAGTGCCCCCGTACAGGACTGGAAGTCTCTATATATGTGTGTATGTATACAGTAAGTGCCCCCGTACAGGACTGGAAGTCTCTATATATGTGTGTATGTATACAGTAAGTGCCCCCGTACAGGACTGGAAGTCTCTTTATATGTGTGTGTATACAGTAAGTGCCCCCGTACAGGACTGGAAGTCTCTATATATATGTGTGTATGTATACAGTAAGTGCCCCCGTACAGGACTGGAAGTCTCTATATATATGTGTATGTATACAGTAAGTGCCCCCCGTACAGGACTGGAAGTTTCTATATATATGTGTATGTATACAGTAAGTGCCCCCGTACAGGACTGGAAGTTTCTATATATGTGTGTGTATACAGTAAGTGCCCCCGTACAGGACTGGAAGTTTCTATATATGTGTGTGTGTATACAGTAAGTGCCCCCGTACAGGAATGGAAGTCTCTATATACGTGTGTATGTATACAGTAAGTGCCCCCGTACAGGACTGGAAGTCTCTATATGTGTGTATGTATACAGTAAGTGCCCCCGTACAGGACTGGAAGTCTCTATATACGTGTGTATGTATACAGTAAGTACCCCCGTACAGGAATGGAAGTCTCTATATACGTGTGTATGTATACAGTAAGTGCCCCCGTACAGGACTGGAAGTCTCTATATACGTGTGTATGTATACAGTAAGTGCCCCCGTACAGGACTGGAAGTTTCTATATATGTGTGTGTGTATACAGTAAGTGCCCCCGTACAGGACTGGAAGTCTCTATATATGTGCGTGTGTATACAGTAAGTACCCCCGTACAGGACTGGAAGTCTCTATATATGTGTGTGTATACAGTAAGTGCCCCCGTACAGGACTGGAAGTCTCTATATACGTGTGTATGTATACAGTAAGTGTCCCCACACAGGACTGGAAGTCTCTATATACGTGTGTATGTATACAGTAAGTGCCCCCGTACAGGACTGGAAGTCTCTATATATGTGTATGTATACAGTAAGTGCCCCCGTACAGGACTGGAAGTCTCTATATATGTGTGTGTATACAGTAAGTGCCCCCGTACAGGACTGGAAGTCTCTATATATGTGTGTATGTATACAGTAAGTGCCCCCGTACAGGACTGGAAGTCTCTATATATATGTGTATGTATACAGTAAGTGCCCCCGTACAGGACTGGAAGTCTCTATATATGTGTGTATGTATACAGTAAGTGCCCCCGTACAGGACTGGAAGTCTCTTTATATGTGTGTGTATACAGTAAGTGCCCCCGTACAGGACTGGAAGTCTCTATATATATGTGTGTATGTATACAGTAAGTGCCCCCGTACAGGACTGGAAGTCTCTATATATATGTGTATGTATACAGTAAGTGCCCCCCGTACAGGACTGGAAGTTTCTATATATATGTGTATGTATACAGTAAGTGCCCCCGTACAGGACTGGAAGTTTCTATATATGTGTGTGTATACAGTAAGTGCCCCCGTACAGGACTGGAAGTTTCTATATATGTGTGTGTGTATACAGTAAGTGCCCCCGTACAGGAATGGAAGTCTCTATATACGTGTGTATGTATACAGTAAGTGCCCCCGTACAGGACTGGAAGTCTCTATATGTGTGTATGTATACAGTAAGTGCCCCCGTACAGGACTGGAAGTCTCTATATATATGTGTGTGTATACAGTAAGTGCCCCCGTACAGGACTGGAAGTTTCTATATATATGTGTATGTATACAGTAAGTGCCCCCGTACAGGACTGGAAGTCTCTTTATATGTGTGTATGTATACAGTAAGTGCCCCCGTACAGGACTGGAAGTCTCTTTATATGTGTGTATGTATACAGTAAGTGCCCCCGTACAGGACTGGAAGTCTCTATATATGTGTGTATGTATACAGTAAGTGCCCCCGTACAGGACTGGAAGTCTCTATATATGTGTGTATGTATACAGTAAGTGCCCCCGTACAGGACTGGAAGTCTCTTTATATGTGTGTGTATACAGTAAGTGCCCCCGTACAGGACTGGAAGTCTCTATATATATGTGTGTATGTATACAGTAAGTGCCCCCGTACAGGACTGGAAGTCTCTATATATATGTGTATGTATACAGTAAGTGCCCCCCGTACAGGACTGGAAGTTTCTATATATATGTGTATGTATACAGTAAGTGCCCCCGTACAGGACTGGAAGTTTCTATATATGTGTGTGTATACAGTAAGTGCCCCCGTACAGGACTGGAAGTTTCTATATATGTGTGTGTGTATACAGTAAGTGCCCCCGTACAGGAATGGAAGTCTCTATATACGTGTGTATGTATACAGTAAGTGCCCCCGTACAGGACTGGAAGTCTCTATATGTGTGTATGTATACAGTAAGTGCCCCCGTACAGGACTGGAAGTCTCTATATACGTGTGTATGTATACAGTAAGTACCCCCGTACAGGAATGGAAGTCTCTATATACGTGTGTATGTATACAGTAAGTGCCCCCGTACAGGACTGGAAGTCTCTATATACGTGTGTATGTATACAGTAAGTGCCCCCGTACAGGACTGGAAGTTTCTATATATGTGTGTGTGTATACAGTAAGTGCCCCCGTACAGGACTGGAAGTCTCTATATATGTGCGTGTGTATACAGTAAGTACCCCCGTACAGGACTGGAAGTCTCTATATATGTGTGTGTATACAGTAAGTGCCCCCGTACAGGACTGGAAGTCTCTATATACGTGTGTATGTATACAGTAAGTGTCCCCACACAGGACTGGAAGTCTCTATATACGTGTGTATGTATACAGTAAGTGCCCCCGTACAGGACTGGAAGTCTCTATATATGTGTATGTATACAGTAAGTGCCCCCGTACAGGACTGGAAGTCTCTATATATGTGTGTGTATACAGTAAGTGCCCCCGTACAGGACTGGAAGTCTCTATATATGTGTGTATGTATACAGTAAGTGCCCCCGTACAGGACTGGAAGTCTCTATATATATGTGTATGTATACAGTAAGTGCCCCCGTACAGGACTGGAAGTCTCTATATATGTGTGTATGTATACAGTAAGTGCCCCCGTACAGGACTGGAAGTCTCTTTATATGTGTGTGTATACAGTAAGTGCCCCCGTACAGGACTGGAAGTCTCTATATATATGTGTGTATGTATACAGTAAGTGCCCCCGTACAGGACTGGAAGTCTCTATATATATGTGTATGTATACAGTAAGTGCCCCCCGTACAGGACTGGAAGTTTCTATATATATGTGTATGTATACAGTAAGTGCCCCCGTACAGGACTGGAAGTTTCTATATATGTGTGTGTATACAGTAAGTGCCCCCGTACAGGACTGGAAGTTTCTATATATGTGTGTGTGTATACAGTAAGTGCCCCCGTACAGGAATGGAAGTCTCTATATACGTGTGTATGTATACAGTAAGTGCCCCCGTACAGGACTGGAAGTCTCTATATGTGTGTATGTATACAGTAAGTGCCCCCGTACAGGACTGGAAGTCTCTATATATATGTGTGTGTATACAGTAAGTGCCCCCGTACAGGACTGGAAGTTTCTATATATATGTGTATGTATACAGTAAGTGCCCCCGTACAGGACTGGAAGTCTCTTTATATGTGTGTATGTATACAGTAAGTGCCCCCGTACAGGACTGGAAGTCTCTTTATATGTGTGTGTATACATTGGACATTAATTTGTTGTCATGACTTTTTCCTCTCAATGATTACTTTGTGAATATTTAGTAATTGTTGTATTTTACAGTATGCAGACAGGATACCCACCTATGATGTGCAGCTGGCTTGGTAATTAACATGCTAATTGATTTTGAATATTTAAATGGAGAGAAAGCATTATGGGGGGTATGCTGTGATTGGGCGCTTGGAGCATGAAAGGCATTAGTAGTCTCCTCTCCTGCCATGCTGTCATTTCTGGATTATTATAATAAAGGAGTATTTTGCTGGAGTGCCGTCATCCGGGAAGTTTCTTTTTTTTTTTTTTTTTTTTAATAATCACTTGTTATTAGGATTTTGTACAAAACAATAATACAAAAGGTACAAGAGGCACAAAGAAAACCAGTACGAAGGGAAATTCTACAGAATGTCAGAAGACAAATGGACCAGTGGGGACACTGATGGGGAAATCCGGTTGTATGGGGACACCTGATGAATGGGGATTCTGTGTTGGGGACACCTGATGTATATAGACACTGTGATATACCTGATGGAGGGGGACACCTGTTGTATGGGGACAGTGCGATGGGGATACCTGATGTGTATGGATGCTGTAATGGAGACACTGTGATGGGGGACACCTAATGTATGGGGAGATTTTGATGGGAACACGTGATGTACAGTATATGGACACTGTAATGGGGACACTGATAGGAGACACTTAATGTTTGGGGACATTTGGATGGGGACACCTGATGTATAGGGACACTTTGAAGGGTATACCTGATGGATGGGGACACTGCAATGGAGACACCTGATGTATAGGGGTACTTTGATGGAAATACCTGATGGATGGGGACACCTGATGTATGGGGGTACTGCAATGGAGATATCTGATGTACTGTAATGGGGGACACCTGATTTATGGGGACACTTTGATAGGGATGCCTGATAGATAGGGACATCTGATGTTTATGGGTACTTTGGGGATAATTGATAGATGGGGACACTGCAATGGGGACACCTGATGTTTATGGGTACTTTGACGCGGATAACTGATGGATGGGGATACTGCAATGGGAACAACTGATGTATTAGGGGTACTTTGATGGGGATAACTCATGGATGGGGAAATTGTGATGGGGGCAACTGACGTATATGGAAACTTTGACGAGGATACCTGATGGATGGGGACATTGTGATGGGGTTACCTGATGTATGGGGTACTTTGATGGAGATACTTGATGGATGGGGACATTACGATGGGGAGACCTGGTGTATAGGGGTGCTTTGATGGGGATACCTGATGGATGGGGACACTGCAATGGGGACAACTGATGTATAGGGGTACTTTGATGGGGATACCTGATGTATGAGGACACTGCAATGGAGATATCTGATGTATTGTAATGGGAAAACTGTGATGGGGGACACCTGATGTATGGGGACACTTTGATGGGGATGCCTGATAGATGGAGCTGTCTGATGTATATGGGTGCTTTGATGGGGATAACTGATGGATGGGGACACTGCAATGGGGACAACTGATGTATAGGGGTACTTTGATGGGGATACCTGATGGATGGGGACATTACGATGGGGAGACCTGGTGTATAGGGGTGCTTTGATGGGGATACCTCATGGATGGGGACACTGCAATGGGGACAACTGATGTATAGGGGTGCTTTGATGGGGATACCTCATGGATGGGGACACTGCAATGGGGACAACTGATGTATAGGGGTACTTTGATGGGGATACCTGATGGATGGGGAAATTGTGATGGGGTTACCTGATGTATGGGGACACCTGATGGATGGGGACATTGTGATGGGGAGACCTGATGTATAGGGGTGCTTTGATGGGGATACCTGATGGATGGGGATACTTTGATGGGGACAGCTGATGTATGGGAGTACTTTGATGGGGACACCTGATATATAGGGGTACTTTGATGGGGATACTGCGATGAAGACACCTGATGTATTGGGGTCTTTGATGAGGACACCTGATGGATGGGGATACCCAATGTATGGGGGTGCTTTAATAGGGACACCTGATGCAGGCTGGTAGGGGCCTCAGTTCATTACTTTTTCCAATGGCCCATGATGCTATTCAGATGCCGCTGGCTCTGCTTCCACGAATATGTCCACTTCCTATTTCCAATCAGCCAACATAGGACAAGTGGGCTGTTTCCAATATCGGGGGATCAGACTCCTCTTGGCTGTATTTAATAGCTAACTTAATCAATGAATGGGTATCAATGAAAGAGAAGCTGGAGTGTAGTGCACTGAATGGGTTGAAGGGTTGTTTTCTTTATCCAGGGGGTAATCACCCTCCAGAATGCCCGTACCTTGGGGAAGTACCACCAAAGGTGAACCCCTACCCCTGTTCGTCTCTATGATCAGCTGGCTGAAGCACTGTCTGGGTCTTTGTTCGTCTCTATGATCAGCTGGCGGAAGCACTGTCTGGGTCTTTGTTCGTCTCTATGATCAGCTGGCGGAAGCACTGGCTGGGTCTTTGTTCGTCTCTATGATCAGCTGGCGGAAGCACTGGCTGGGTCTTTGTTCGTCTCTATGATCAGCTGGCGGAAGCACTGGCTGGGTCTTTGTTCGTCTCTATGATCAGCTGGCGGAAGCACTGGTTGGGTCTTTGTTCATCTCTATGATCAGCTGGGGGAAGCACTGGCTGGGTCTTTGTTCATCTCTATGATCAGCTGGCGGAAACACTGGTTGGGTCTTTGTTCGTCTCTATGATCAGCTGGCGGAAACACTGGTTGGGTCTTTGTTCGTCTCTATGATCAGCTGGGGGAAGCACTGGCTGGGTCTTTGTTCGTCTCTATGATCAGCTGGGGGAAGCACTGGCTGGGTCTTTGTTCGTCTCTATGATCAGCTGGGGGAAGCACTGGCTGGGTCTTTGTTCGTCTCTATGATCAGCTGGGGGAAGCACTGGCTGGGTCTTTGTTCATCTCTATGATCAGCTGGTGGAAGCACTGGCTGGTTGATTGCTTGGGACTTGACAGCTTGATGAGGCTGAGGACGGGTGAAGTGGGGGGGGGCACTTTTTTAATAGCAATCCAGCAGCTAGCTAGACACTAGGTTTATTTTTACAAGAGATAAGACGGCCCCTCTTAAAAATGGTACCAGGATGATGCCTGCAGCTGCAGTCCCAGCATAACCACTTGAAGTTCCACGCCGTACCAGTACGTGGCTGGAGCTGATGTGGATAAAACGGACTATGTTTAGAATGTATTAATTTTTTACAGTGTAAACTTTTCAAACTTGGCGCTGAAATTCAACCACTTAGAGATCAGTCCCTGGGGGATGGCTAGGTGTTTCAGCACACTAATGGCCACACACTTTAATGCCACTTCCGCTTGGAGCCCTTATAACAGACTTGGGCAAACTGCAGCCCTTTTGGCTGTCCCTCCCTCAACACCTCCACTGTCAGCATGCCTTACTGAAGAAGCTGATTGGCACAATGACAGAGGCCCGTGTGTAGAGTGGCAAGAACTGGAAGGAAAGAGCTGATCTGTACAGTGGGAAGGCTCAGTTCTGGTGGGAGAGCATTGCCTAGGAGATGTCCCAACGCTCTACCACCACTCTGCTTTCTGGCCAAGTTCTTCCTGTGTTAACGCTTGCAAACCCCAGTAGCTGCACACTTGTTCTGCACTCCAAGTCAGGATCTGCAGAAATCCTTGCTGTACCGATCTCAGGCTCCCTCCTTTCAGTGTTTGCAGCTCTGCCAGTAATCTCCCTGAGCCAGCCAGTCAGACATTGGCCCTTAGAACGGCAGATTATATAAAGTGGTTGTAAACCTCAGATGAAATATGAACAAAGCATATCCATCTATAGTGTGTACTTGCCTCAATCCAGAACACTAAGTGTCATTTCTGTCTGCTGCCTCATTCCTCTGCTATAAGCATGAGTCACTTCTGAGGATTTTTCCTGACACCAAGAGAATACTGGTGACAGGGGAGGACACAGCTTGTGTCATGTACCTGTTAGGAGAATGAAATGACGAGGTCGGCCTCACTTGTGTCTCTAGCCCTGAGCTCACTGGAAGTGGAACAGAGGGTGCCAAGGGAACAAGAGTGCCAGCAGATGTTGCAGAATCCCACCTCGGTTAAAGGGACACTCCGCTTGCACAACAGTTTCAGGATAAGTGACGTGTCAGATCTCCCAGCCGACTTGAAGCAGGAACACTCAATGGTGTGCAGAGCTGGTATAGTAGACAGCCAGGTGGGCACTCGAGCAGGACGGGAAGCTGGGATTGGAAGTAGGAACGAGGTGACAGGAATAGCCAAGGTCATCAAGAGACGGGCAGCGAAGTACCAAATCATGAGCAAGCCGAAGTCAGGAACAGAGCCGGGATCAGGAAGGAGCAACAAGGCAGGAGAGGAATCCGAAGTCAGATCAGGAACAAGCTGGGTCAACAACAAGGGGATCATACAAGAACACAGCAGGACATGGGAAAAGCACAAAGCACAGACAGAAGCATCCTTTAAATAGTCCATCTGGTGCCAATATTCACTGTGCATGATTGCGCATTTCTGTGCGCATGCGCACATCTGGTCACCATTCTGCAGAGATTGCTGTGCACATGCGCATTTCTATTAGTCAACCGTCTCACAGGAATTCCCTTACAGCTTGTGGTTGACAGCCTCAGCGCTGTTCCTCTGTGAAGTGGGTGTGTCCTTTCCCTCCAATCAGGTAATTTCAGTTCTCTGCCCCTTGCTTTCCAATGCTGAGAGATCCTTTGTAAATTCTGCACTTTGAATGGATGTAGGGCAAAGATGGCTACAGATAAACATGTACAATTTATGTAGGTGGACTTCATCTCTGTGTATCTTCTGAGGCCAGTCACTTCACTGGGCATTTCTAAGGGTTTATAACCATTTTAATTACCTACTGCACCTTCCAATTCCCTCACTGCTGCCAGAGGTACTCATGATCGACTCGATCGAAGGCATTTGCCTGATCCACTGCCAGCAAGTACTTCCCCCAGCCCTCAGCCTTACACCTCTCCAGAGCCTCCCGGACAGCTAACACCGCTGTAAAGGTACTCCTACCCTGGATCGAGCAATACTGTTGCCGTGAAAGCAAACCGTCCGCCACTGACAAGCGCCAGAACAAGATCTTTGCCAGAACCTTTCTATCGACATTGAGAAGGATAATGGGGCGCCAATTCTCAATAGCCGAAGGATCCTTACCTTTTGACAAAAGAATTACAGCAGATCGCCTCATGGAGGGAGGGAGAGAACCCTCGTCCAGACAGCTGTTATAAACCTCCGCAAGATGGGGTGCCAAGCTGGATTTAAAAGTTTTAAACAACTCAGCTGTCAAACCATCTGGCCCAGGAGTCTTTTTAATGGCCAGACTGTCAATAGCTTTGATCACCTCTTCTGCTGTAATTACCCCTGTCAAACTTGCCGGGGGGACATTACATTCCAAACCCGATGTAGATTCCAAAAAGCTCAACATCCTTGTCCGGTCAAGGCTCTTCACACTCAGTAAGTCCTCATAAAAGGACCTAGAGACCTCCAGGATCCCTGACCTGGATTTTGTCAGGGACCCCGTACTATCCCTTAAAGCAGAGACCGTTTTAACCGCTGCGCTCTGTTTGCAGTTCTGAAAAAGGTCGGGCGAGTGATACTTCCCATAATCCCTCTCCAGAACTAAAGAGGCACGCCGGTCGTATTGGAACTTCCTGAGGAGCTTATCCTCCGAGATTGCCCCAGAATCTCCACTGCTAGAGACAAGGCGGTCCAGCTTCCTCCGCAACCGTTGGTAGGCGTTGTATCTATCAAGCTGTTTTCTTTTCCCTATGGTCTTGAAAAACCTGCCAATCCACAACTTGACAAGCTCCCACCACTCTGACTTACTGTTGCAAAAATCCAGCAACGTCACCTGAGCCTGAAAGAACTCCTCGAAAGATCGTCTCACCTCCTCGTCTTCCAGTAGAGACAAATTCATTCTCCAGATGCCCTTCCCTCTCAGTGGCGTGTCTGAAACATTCAAAGTCACAGTAAGCATAAGGTGATCAGAGAACTCCACCGCTCGACACTCAGAAGCCGAGAAGGCAGAGTTCTCCTTTAAAAAAAAACCTGTCTATCCTACTCTGACTATTACCTCTCCTAAACGTGAAACCCGTGCTGTCTGGGCTGCTCTTAACCAAGGCATCCACCAGACCTGCTTTCCTGACTATAGCATTCATAAAAACGCTATCATATCGCAGCCTGTCATTGCAGCCCCTCCTGTCCTTGGGCCTAGTTACGGTGTTAAAATCACCTCCAAAGACCACCAGCCGGGACGTAAAAAGGAAAGGCTTGATCTTTGTGAAGAGACATTTCCTGTCCCATTTGGACTGCGGTCCATAGATATTGATTAGGCGCAGTTCCTGACCCCTCACAAGGACATCCAAGATCAGACATCTTCCAATCTCCACCTCAATTAACCGCCGGCACGTTACCATACCGGTAAAAAGCACCGCGACTCCGCTGTAAGGCTCGGCCGCAAGAGACCAGAAAGATGGACCACGCCTCCACTCCCTTTTGACCAGATAAACGTCAGCCAAGCTACACAACCGGGTCTCCTGCAAAAATAAAACATCAGCATCAATACTGCTGAGCAAAAATAAGGCCGTTTCTCTAGCACTTACAGATTTTATGCTGGCAACATTAATGGTTGCCACCTTTATCGGAGCGGGAACTGCCATTAGGGTAATGGAGAATGGCGCTTCTTAACCTTCCTTTTGGTTTTCTTGGAAAGGTCCCTTGACCTCTTCAGAGACCCCCCCTCGTCCTCATCCTCCATCGGGGAAGAAGGATCACCTGACTCCTTCTCCTCCCCAGACAGAGTCCCAAACTTGTTCCCCAGAACCAGATCCCCTACCTCTAATGAGGAGACCGACCCCGCTGGGGAAAGGACAGGCTTATTGCCCTTCTTAACTGTGGACCACCCTTCCTCCACCTGGACCCCCACCTGACCTCCCAGAACAGGAGCCTGGACAGGCACCTTATCCCGACGCAGCGGGAGGAGAACCGGGTGAATGGACACAGAAGGCCCAGTTGTAACCTCCACCACCCCAGCCCCTTTGGCTGCCTCCACCAATTTCTTTCCCTTCTTTTGAAGGGGGATGGACACCACGTATTATACTACTGGAATCCTAACTAGGTTTGTAGACTCAACCAGGGCAACCTCAGGGACCACAGAAACCTCCTCCACCTCCCCAAGGCCTGCCTCAGAAGGCACAGTGGCCTTCACTACCTCCTCCGCCGCATCCTCGGCATCCAGCCTGTCTAATTCAGCTATTATAACCCTATCTGAGATGTTACGGAGGGCTTCAGGACATGAATTATAGGAATGCCCACAGAACCACACAAGTTGCACCTTATTACGCTGCAATCCTTGGCCAGGTGCCCAATCTCCTGGCACAAGGAGCAGCGCATCAAAGGACAGGTGGCGGCAAAATGCCCCTTGGCACCACACCGGTGACATACCCGCGGTTGGCCAGGATAAAAAATTATTAACCTATCCCTGCCAAGGAAGGTAGGGGAAGGAATATGCTGGAGCACATTCCCCTCCACCCTCAAGCGGACGGTGGTTATCCACCCGCCTGTCCAGATCCCCCTTTCATCCGTAATTTTACTCAGGGGCGCCATAACATCCCCATATCTCCCCAGCCACACCACAATATCTGCAGGGGGGATCGACTCATTTATCACCAGAACCGTGATTTTCTTGACCACGTTCTGGCGAGATATCAATTTTGGGGACAGACCAACCCACCTCGGGCTATGGGCATAGATGGAATCATATCTTTACCAAAAAAGATCTAGCAATTCCGGCCGCATAAAAGATACATCGTATTTGCCCGTACTGACTGGGGCAATGGAAGCAAACAAATCTGTTGCTTTATAGCCCATCTCAAGAATACGATCAATTACTTCCCTCCGACCTAAAGGGGGACCCTGCCCTGTCCATTTTAACTGGACAACATTTCTGCGGGCAGCAGATGTCGGTAGGTTGCCCGCCCTAGCTTGCATTGGCCTGGCAGGCCCCTGCCCACCCCTAACCGCCGCCGAGTAGCTTAAAGCGGATAAAACTGTGGGGGTACTAACAACAGAGGGAGCAGGGTCCGGGGAGACCGCAGCCAGGGCAACAGAAGGAGCCTGAACCTGAGGACCAGGGACCAACGGGTCAGACCCCTGAACCTGGGGACCCGGACTACCAGAAGGGGGACTGGACAAAGCAGAGCCCTGGGAGGCCCGCACCTGTACCTCAGAAACAATTACAGGGGAACTAAGCAGTGCCTGACCCGCAGGGACTAGGGTTTGGGAAATCAGCCCACCAGATGGGAACCCCAACGGGACAGACACAACCCCAACACCTTCCACAGCCTTCAAGGGGGCGGAGCCAATGGGAGCCTGCACCAGGGGGACAGAGGAACCCAGACCACCCAAACCATGCACTGCAGGAGGAGCCTGCACTATAGGTATAGCCCCAGACATATTACCCGCAGGGATGTCCATTGGTGCGTCACCACCAGCCTTTGCAGAGTCCTGCAGCACACCTTCGGCCATCAGCACGCCATCTTTTACTGACATGGAGCTCCCCAGTTGGACAAAAAACGCCCGGTCCTTCTTCACCGGCTTAGCCGGCTTACGCGGCATATTTTCTTCCTTATTTCCAGAATCCTCGGAAGCAAAACGGAAGTGATCACTTCTCAACGCCGGCTCCATTTCCTGGACGAAGCTGAGCTTTCCCGCGGTCTCCGCCTCCTCCACTTGTGTTCCCCAATCCACGCTCTGCTGCCTGAGGGGGAGGGAGCCCGACCCATACGTGGCCTCGACGTCCTCCGTATCAGCCGGCGCCATTTCCGAAATCACTACAGCGGGCTCAGCCAGCCCCTGCACCGGCTCACCTCCCATCACTGATGCATCCGACAGCTCCTCCATGGAGGAGACCTCGTCCACAGGGCCTCTTGCCACCGCCACACACTTGCTCCTAGCTGCTTTAAAGCGGCTATCATTTGCATATTTCTCCCTCAAGACTCCGCTCTTTCTCTTGAGGGCCGCCACATACTTCTCTTGGACGGAGATCCGCTGCTTTAAGACCTCCAGACCAGGCTTCATGGCCTGTCTTTTTGAGCTCCAGACCCGATCATAACTGGAGCGCATCTTCTTGAGCTCCATGCTCAATTTGACCAGCTTGGCCTCCTCTTTCTCCACGGTCTTTATTCGGGCAGCTACCTGGCCTTTATACTCCGCGTATCCTTCCCCCTTCTTTGGGGCTGTTCCCAGGTCCTCCACAGATGGGAAGCCAGGACCGGTACTAGGCCCCTCCGGGGGTCTCCCACCGCTGGACTCAGGCTCAGGGTCCACCATCCTCCCTGGGCTTGAGCAGGGCACTTTAGCCCCAGGCATCTCGGGCCTTCCTGGAGCTCAGCAGAGCTTTCCACCTTGCGACCACACCCGTCAGGAAAAGACTCAGCACTGGTGGTGCTGTGGCTCACCTGCTCTGTGGGCTGCAGTACCCTGCATTCACTATATCTGGTCTCCCTGGACCCTGCATTCACTGTATCCGCTCTCCCTGGACCCCACATTCAATATATCTGCTCTCCCCGGACCCCGCATTCACTATATCCGCTCTCCCCGGACCCGGCATTCACTATATCCGCTCTCCCTGGAACCTGCATTCACTATATCTGGTCTCCCCGGACCCCGCATTCACTATATCCGCTCTCCCTGGAACCTGCATTCACTATATCCGCTCTCCCCGGACCCCGCATTCACTATATCTGCTCTCCCTAGAACCTGCATTCACTATATCTGGTCTCCCCGGACCCTGCATTTACTATATCTGGTCTCCCCGGACCCCGCATTCACTATATCCGCTCTCCCTGGAACCTGCATTCACTATATCCGCTCTCCCCGGACCCCGCATTCACTATATCTGCTCTTCCTAGAACCTGCATTCACTATATCTGGTCTCCCCGGACCCCGCATCCACTATATCTGCTCTCCCTAGAACCTGCATTCACTATATCTGCTCTCCCCGGACCCTGCATTCACTATATCTGGTCTCCCTGGACCCCGCATTCACTATATCTGCTCTCCCCGGACCCCGCATTCACTGTATCCGCTCTCCCCGGACCCTGCATTCACTATATCTGGTCTCCCTGGACCCCGCATTCACTATATCTGGTCTCCCTGGACCCCGCATTCACTATATCTGCTCTCCCCGGACCCCGCATTCACTGTATCCGCTCTCCCCAGACCCCGCATTCACTATATCTGGTCTCCCCGGACCCCGCATTCACTGTATCCGCTCTCCCCAGACCCCGCATTCACTATATCTGGTCTCCCTGGACCCTGCATTCACTGTATCCGCTCTCCCCAGACCCCGCATTCACTATATCCGCTCTCCCCAGACCCCGCATTCACTATATCTGCTCTCCCCGGATCCCACATTCTCTATTCCCGCTCTCCCCAGACCCTGCATTCACTATATTTGGTCCCCCCAGACACTGCATTCACTATATCTGCTCTCCCCAGACCCTACATTCACTATATCTGCTCTCCCCGCACCCCGCATTCACTATATCTGGTCTCCCCAGACCCTACATTCACTATATCTGCTCTCCCCGGACCCTGCATTCACTATATCTGGTCTCCCCAGACCCTACATTCACTATATCCGGTCTCCCACAGTACACACAACATGGAAATGCAATTATTTTAGTAAATAAAAACTGCTAAATACATTTTCTCATCAGCAGTATCTACCAGTATTGAGACTTCTATCTATGTCCAGCAGAGCACTGGCTACAGCTTGCAAGAGGCGTTTTCATTCTCCCCAGATTGTCTGCATGATTGAGGCTGCATGACCCCTGACCCTCTGGACAGTGCTGATTGGCCCTGTGCTGAGCACATGCACCCTCCCAATAAAAAACAAAACACACTGAGCATGTACATCTTGCTCCCAAGGCTTTGCTCTATCAGCAGATGGATTGGGTGGAAGAAGAGGAGGATCAGAGAAGACAGGATCAAACATCCTTTTTACACAATGCAGAGGATTAACCCCTTAGGTTCCACAGTGAGTATAACAAGCGTGCTTTACTGCATCTACAGACTGATTGTACTGTGGTGGGTTTAGTAACACTTTAATAAACAGATTATACAGAACAGCAGGAGTCCCCCAGCACCAGGTTGCTTTGAGCCGATTCTTATCTTCTGCTTTGAGTCTCTGAGTCTAGGAGGGGGTTGGAGCAGTTTGGGCTGTTGATTCTGTACCCCAACAAAACACACAGGGCCCCAAATCTGTATCCTGGTCCTCCTCCTCTCAGAGTCTGCTTTTCCGGGGGACAAGGACTTGAATCTGAAGTAAACTACTCTAAAGGTCCCCCCAGGCACACACCTCCCCAAAGAACAGATCAGGAATCACAAACAACCCAAAAGATGGCGACTGGTTACTATTGGGGACACATTTTCCTGGGCTGGGATACCACAAAGACAGTACTTAATTCAGTCAAACAACAAGGATTTATTACTAAATATTAGTTAACCCCTCCCCCTCCAGAGGGTTTCCCTCCCCTTCCTGACCAGGCCATTTTTTTCGAGTCGGCTCTACGTTACTTTGACAATTGCGCAGTCATGCAACGCTGCACCCAAATGAAATTTACGTCCTTTGTTTCCCACTAACTTCTTTCGGTGGTATTTGATTGCCTGTGCGTATTTTATTTTTTGCGCTATTAAAAAAAACAAAAAAAACAACAGTTTCAAGAAAAAAATATATTTTCTTTACTTTTTGCTATTAAACATGTGCATTAAAAAAAATTTAAAAATCTAAATTCGTCAGAAATTTGCCCAAAATGTATTCTGCTCCATGTCTTTGCTAAAAAAAAAAATCCCAATACGTGTAAATGAATTGGTTTACGTGAAAGTTATAGTGTTTACAAATGGCGGTATAGATGCTGGAATTTTTTTCTTTTTTTACTAGTAATGGTGGTGATCAGCGACTTATAGCGGGACTGTGGCGGGCATTCTGACACTGGGGGGGGAACTGACACTGTACTAATGGCACTGGGCAGGAAGGGGTTAATGTGAGGGGCGATCAAAGGGTTAACCGTGTGCAGGGAGTGTTTTACTGGAGGGCAGTGTCTGTTTTTCACTGTAAGCACACTGTTCTGGATGGCTGTGCGGTGCACACTGTTCTGGATGGCTGTGTGGTGCACAGCCATCCAGAGCAGGGTACCTGAGCTGATAGGGAGGAGGACTGTTAGTAAACAAAACAGTCCTCCCCATCGGAGATGCTCGGTAATCACCAGCTGCGACCCGGTGATTGACAGCCATGCCGCAAATGGTAGTGCGCCCACAAAAAAAAGCACCGATACTGTACTAATGGTACTGGGTAGGAAGGGGGCGATCAAAGGGTTAACTGTGTGCTGGGACTGAAATTTTATAATTTTGTTCACACAACTAGAGCACTTTTGGTGATATTTAATTATTGGGGTTTTTTATTTTTTGCTAAATTAACAAAAAGAGACTGAGAATTTTGAACAAAAAAACAAGTTTTTCTTTGTTTCTGTTATAAAAGTTTGCAAAATATTTGTTTTCCATAAATTTAGGCCGAGATGTATTCTACTACATGTCTTTGGTGAAAATAACCCAAATTAGTATTTATTATTTAGTCTGTAGGAAAGTTATTGAGTTCACAAACTATGAGATATATTATTGTCAGATCAGTACAGATATCCCCCAAATGTCAGAACGGTACAGATATCCCCCAAATGTCAGGACAGTACAGATATCCCCCAAATGTCAGGACAGTACAGATATCCCCCAAATGTCAGCACAGTACAGATATCCCCCAAATGTCAGGACAGGACAGATATCCCCCAAATGTCAGGACAGGACGGATATCCCCCAAATGTCAGGGCGGTACAGATATCCCCCAAATGTCAGGACAGTACAGATATCCCCCAAATGTCAGGACAGGACAGATATCCCCCAAATGTCAGGACAGGACGGATATCCCCCAAATGTCAGGGCGGTAGAGATACACCTCAAATGTCAGGGCGGTACAGATACACCTCAAATGTCAGGGCGGTAGAGATACACCTCAAATGTCAGGGCGGTACAGATACACCTCAAATGTCAGGACGGTACGGATATCCCCAAAATGTCAGGACGGTACAGATATCCCCCAAATGTCAGCACGGTACAGATATCCCCCAAATGTCAGCACGGTACAGATATCCCCCAAATGTCAGCACGGTACAGATATCCCCCAAATGTCAGGTTCTGTCCTTGGACCCCTTCTCTTCTCCATCTACACCTCCTCCCTTGGTCACTTGATAAACTCCCATGGCTTTAGGTACCATCTCTATGCTGATGACACACAAATCTATCTTTCTACCCCTCACCTCACCCCTTCAGTCTCCTCTCACATCACTAACCTACTAAGTGACATATCGACATGGATGTCACTCCACTTCCTCAAACTAAATCTTTCCAAAACTGAGCTCTTAGTATTCCCCCCAACCCGTGCCCCCTCCCCTGACTTCTCCATCATGATCAATAATACAACCATCAGTCCCTCCCCTCATGCCAGGGTACTAGGTGTAATCCTAGACTCCCATCTGTCCTTTCAGCCCCAAATCCAATCACTGTCCAAATCTTGTAGACTTCACCTCCGCAACATCTCCAAGATACGCCCGTTCCTAACCTCGGAAACCACTAAGCAACTTATTCACTCCCTTGTTATATCTCGCCTTGACTATTGTAACTCCCTCCTCATTGGCCGACCTCATCGCAGGCTATCCCCACTACAGTCTATCATGAATGCTGCTGCCAGACTCATCCACCTCACTAACTGTTCTGTATCTGCCACCCCTCTCTGCCAATCCCTCCACTGGCTTCCATTCAGTGTCCTCCACCCCTCTCTGCCAATCCCTCCACTGGCTTCCATTCAGTGTCCTCCTCCCCTCTCTGCCAATCCCTCCACTGGCCTCCACTCAGTGTCCTCCACCCCTCTCTGCCAATCCCTCCACTGGCCTCCACTCAGTGTCCTCCATCCCTCTCTGCCAATCCCTCCACTGGCCTCCATTCAGTATCCTCCACCCCTCTCTGCCAATCCCTCCACTGGCTCCCAGTTACCCAACAAATAAAATTCAAAACACTAACAATAACATATAAAGCCATCCACAACACTGCCCCAAATTACATCACCAATCTTATCTCTAAATATCACCCAAACTGTACACTCCGCTCCTCGCATGACCTCCTACTCTCTAGCTCCTTTGTCTCCTCCTCCCATGCTCGTCTCCAGGACTTCCCCCATCCTCTGGAACTCCCTACCCCAATCTATCAGACTATCGCCTACTCTGCTCATTTGTAGGCGATCTCTGAAAACCTCTCTCTTCAGGGAAGCCTATCCTGCCCTCAGCTAATGGAATCTTCTACTCCTCCTACCAGTCCATCCCCCACAGTTATTACATATTGTACCACCAGCCTCTCCCTCCTAGATTGTAAACTCCAAGGAGCAGGGCCCTCCTAACCCTCTTGTATTGAACTGTATTGTCTCCCACTATAATGTAAAGCACTGAGCAAACCATTGGCGCTATATAAATCCTGTATAATAATAATAATGTCCCCCAAATGTCAGGACGGTACAGATATCCCCCAAATGTCAGAACGGTACAGATATCCCCCAAATGTCAGGACGGTACAGATATCCCCCAAATGTCAGGACGGTACAGATATCCCCCAAATGTCAGAACGGTACAGATATCCCCCAAATGTCAGAACGGTACAGATATCCCCCAAATGTCAGCACGGTACAGATATCCCCCAAATGTCAGGACAGGACGGATATCCCCCAAATGTCAGGACAGGATGGATATCCCCCAAATGTCAGGACGGTACGGATATCCCCCAAATGTCAGGACGGTACGGATATCCCCCAAATGTCAGGACGGTACAGATATCCCCCTAATGTCAGGGCGGTAGAGATACACCTCAAATGTCAGGGCGGTACGGATACACCTCAAATGTCAGGACGGTACGGATACCCCCCAAATGTCAGGACGGTACAGATATCCCCCAAATGTCAGGACGGTACGGATATCCCCCAAATGTCAGGACGGTACAGATATCCCCCAAATGTCAGCACGGTACAGATATCCCCCAAATGTCAGGACGGTACAGATATCCCCCAAATGTCAGGACGGTACAGATATCCCCCAAATGTCAGGACGGTACAGATATCCCCCAAATGTCAGGACGGTACAGATATCCCCCAAATGTCAGGTTCTGTCCTTGGACCCCTTCTCTTCTCCATCTACACCTCCTCCCTTGGTCACTTGATAAACTCCCATGGCTTTAGGTACCATCTCTATGCTGATGACACACAAATCTATCTTTCTACTCCTCACCTCACCCCTTCAGTCTCCTCTCACATCACTAACCTACAAAGTGACATATCGGCATGGATGTCACTCCACTTCCTCAAACTAAATCTTTCCAAAACTGAGCTCTTAGTATCCCTCCAGCCTGTGCCCCCTCCCCTGACTTCTCCATCAAGATCAATAACACAATCATCAGTCCCTCCCCTCATGCCAGGGTACTATGTAATCCTAGACTCCCATCTGTCCTTTCAGCCCCAAATCCAATCACTATCCAAATCTTGTAGATTTCACCTCCGCAACATCTCCTAGATACGCCCGTTCCTAACCTCGGAAACCACTAAGCAACTTATTCAGTCCCTTGTTATATCTCACCTTGACTATTGTAACTCCCTCCTCATTGGCCGACCTCATCGCAGGCTATCCCCACTACAGTCTATCATGAATGCTGCTGCCAGACTCATCCACCTCACTAACTGTTCTGTATCTGCCACCCCTCTCTGCCAATCCCTCCACTGGCCTCCACTCAGTGTCCTCCATCCCTCTCTGCCAATCACTCCACTGGCCTCCATTCAGTATCCTCCACCCCTCTCTGCCAATCCCTCCACTGGCTCCCAGTTACCCAACAAATAAAATTCAAAACACTAACAATAACATATAAAGCCATCCACAACACTGCCCCAAATTACATAACCAATCTTATCTCTAAATATCACCCAAACTGTACACTCCGCTCCTCGCATGACCTCCTACTCTCTAGCTCCTTTGTCTCCTCCTCCCATGCTCGTCTCCAGGACTTCCCCAATCCTCTGGAACTCCCTACCCCAATCTATCAGACTATCGCCTACTCTGCTCATTTTTAGGCGATCTCTGAAAACCTCTCTCTTCAGGGAAGCCTATCCTGCCCTCAGCTAATGGAATCTTCTACTCCTCCTACCAGTCCATCCCCCACAGTTATTACATATTGTACCACCAGCCTCTCCCTCCTAGATTGTAAACTCCAAGGAGCAGGGCCCTCCTAACCCTCTTGTATTGAACTGTATTGTCTCCCACTATAATGTAAAGCACTGAGCAAACCATTGGCGCTATATAAATCCTGTATAATAATAATAATGTCCCCCAAATGTCAGGACGGTACAGATATCCCCCAAATGTCAGAACGGTACAGATATCCCCCAAATGTCAGAACGGTACAGATATCCCCCAAATGTCAGGACGGTACAGATATCCCCCAAATGTCAGGACGGTACAGATATCCTCCAAATGTCAGAACGGTACAGATATCCCCCAAATGTCAGGACGGTACAGATATCCCCCAAATGTCAGAACGGTACAGATATCCTCCAAATGTCAAAACGGTACAGATATCCCCCAAATGTCAAAACGGTACAGATATTCCCCAAATGTCAGGACGGTACAGATATCCCCCAAATGTCAAAACGGTACAGATATCCCCCAAATGTCAGAACGGTACAGATATCCCCCAAATGTCAGAACGGTACAGATATCCCCCAAATGTCAAAACGGTACAGATATCCCCCAAATGTCAAAACGGTACAGATATCCCCCAAATGTCAGAACGGTACAGATATCCCCCAAATGTCAGGACGGTACAGATATCCCCCAAATGTCAGGAGGGTACAGATATCCCCCAAATGTCAGGACGGTACAGATATCCCCCCAAATGTCAGAACGGTACAGATATCCCCAAAATGTCAGGACGGTACAGATATCCCCCAAATGTCAGAACGGTACAGATATCCCCCAAATGTCAAAACGGTACAGATATCCCCCAAATGTCAAAACGGTACAGATATCCCCCAAATGTCAGGACGGTACAGATATCCCCCAAATGTCAGAACGGTAGATATCCCCCAAATGTCAGGACGGTACAGATATCCCCCAAATGTCAGGACGGTACAGATATCCCCCAAATGTCAGGACGGTACAGATATCCCCCCAAATGTCAGAACGGTACAGATATCCCCCAAATGTCAGGACGGTACAGATATCCCCCAAATGTCAGAACGGTACAGATATCCCCCAAATGTCAGAACGGTACAGATATCCCCCAAATGTCAGGACGGTACAGATATCCCCCAAATGTCAGAACGGTACAGATATCCCCCAAATTACCTCTTTTTGCATAGTAGACAATCTGACATATTTCATAAGAGGCATGGCGAGTTTTTTTGAAGTTGTAATTTTTTGGTCATAATTTTTTAGAAAATGAAGAAATTAAAAAATGTATTTTCACTATTTTTTTTAACATACTGTCACCACTGCAGAACAGCATTTTATTAAAATGTTTTCTCTTTTTTTAAGATTTTTTTGTTTCATATTGCACTATGACCAAAGTAGTATAATGTTACCATAGTAACATTGTAGTACTTTGGGGAAGTGATCAGTTTTTTTTTGTTTTTTTACACAATTTGATTGCTTATAGCAAAGAATTTATTTGCTATAAGCAAGAATTGAACTGAATGAAATCAATTCATTCAGGTTTTTTTGTTGTGATTAGCTGTGATTGGCCACGTCTAATCACATGACACAGATGGGCTGTGATTAGACCAGCCTGTGCATGTGATCACTGTGACCATTCACAGCTAGACATACTTATATACAATAGATGGCATGAAAGGAAGCCATCCATTGTATACAATGGTCATGTGACCTGCTGTGATTGGTCATGGCAGGTCACATGATACTGGCAAACGCGCCGGTACACAGATCTGTCATTGGCCGTGTCCAAGGTACACGGCCGGTGACAGATCTCACCACAGCGTGGTCCTGTGGGCACGTGCAAATTGCAATCCGGAAAGGATGTCATATGACCAGGGGCGGACTGACAACTCATGGGGCCCCCAGGCAATAGAAGATCATGGGGCCCTATGTCCTCACCCACACTCAAGCCACACCCACAGAAAAATATAAAACACTGCTACCTGAACACTGAGTGGCACTCAGTGGACAGATATCAGTGTTATATATATATAGGGAAAGGCACTCAGTGTTCAGTTATCATTGTTATATATAGGGACTAGCAGTCGGTGTACAGATATCAGTGTTATACATAGGGACTAGCAGTCGGTGTACAGATATCAGTGTTATACATAGGGACTAGCAGTCGGTGTACAGATATCAGTGTTATACATAGGGACTAGCAGTCGGTGTACAGATATCAGTGTTATACATAGGGACTAGCAGTCGGTGTACAGATATCAGTGTTATACATAGGGAACAGCAGTCAGTGTACAGATATCAGTGTTATACATAGGGACTAGCAGTCAGTGTACAGATATCAGTGTTATACATAGGGACTAGCAGTCAGTGTACAGATCTTATACAGATATCAGTTGTTATATAACACTGATATCTGTACACCGACTGCTAGTCGCTATGTATAACACTGATATCTGTACACCGACTGCTAGTCCCTATGTATAACACTGATATCTGTACACCGACTGCTAGTCCCTATGTATAACACTGATATCTGTACACCGACTGCTAGTCCCTATGTATAACACTGATATCTGTACACCGACTGCTAGTGCCTATGTATAACACTGATATCTGTACACCGACTGCTAGTCCCTATGTATAACACTGATATCTGTACACCGACTGCTAGTGCCTATGTATAACACTGATATCTGTACACCGACTGCTAGTCCCTATGTATAACACTGATATCTGTACACCGACTGCTAGTCCCTATGTATAACACTGATATCTGTACACCGACTGCTAGTCCCTATGTATAACACTGATATCTGTACACCGACTGCTAGTCCCTATCTATTACACTGATATCTGTACACCGACTGCTAGTCCCTATGTATAACACTGATATCTGTACACCGACTGCTAGTCCCTATGTATAACACTGATATCTGTACACCGACTGCTAGTCCCTATCTATTACACTGATATCTGTACACCGACTGCTAGTCCCTATCTATTACACTGATATCTGTACACCGACTGCTAGTCCCTATCTATTACACTGATATCTGTACACCGACTGCTAGTCCCTATCTATTACACTGATATCTGTACACCGACTGCTAGTCCCTATCTATTACACTGATATCTGTACACCGACTGCTAGTCGCTATGTATAACACTGATATCTGTACACCGACTGCTAGTCCCTATCTATTACACTGATATCTGTACACCGACTGCTAGTCCCTATGTATAACACTGATATCTGTACACCGACTGCTAGTCCCTATGTATAACACTGATATCTGTACACCGACTGCTAGTCCCTATCTATTACACTGATATCTGTACACCGACTGCTAGTCCCTATGTATAACACTGATATCTGTACACCGACTGCTAGTCCCTATGTATAACACTGATATCTGTACACCGACTGCTAGTCCCTATGTATAACACTGATATCTGTACACCGACTGCTAGTGCCTATGTATAACACTGATATCTGTACACCGACTGCTAGTCCCTATGTATAACACTGATATCTGTACACCGACTGCTAGTGCCTATGTATAACACTGATATCTGTACACCGACTGCTGTTCCCTATGTATAACACTGATATCTGTACACCGACTGCTAGTCCCTATGTATAACACTGATATCTGTACACCGACTGCTAGTCCCTATCTATTACACTGATATCTGTACACCGACTGCTAGTCGCTATGTATAACACTGATATCTGTACACCGACTGCTAGTCCCTATGTATAACACTGATATCTGTACACCGACTGCTAGTCCCTATCTATTACACTGATATCTGTACACCGACTGCTAGTCCCTATCTATTACACTGATATCTGTACACCGACTGCTAGTCCCTATCTATTACACTGATATCTGTACACCGACTGCTAGTCCCTATGTATAACACTGATATCTGTACACCGACTGCTAGTCCCTATGTATAACACTGATATCTGTACACCGACTGCTAGTCCCTATCTATTACACTGATATCTGTACACCGACTGCTAGTCCCTATGTATAACACTGATATCTGTACACCGACTGCTGGTCGCTATGTATAACACTGATATCTGTACACTGACTGCTAGTCCCTATGTATAACACTGATATCTGTACACTGACTGCTAGTCCCTATGTATTACACTGATATCTGTACACCGACTGCTAGTCCCTATGTATAACACTGATATCTGAACACTGATTGCACTCTTGAGTCATATCCAGGGCCATCTTTAATATTGATTGGACCCTGGGCAAAAATTTTCTTGGGCCCCCCTCTGCCATTCAATTTCGTTCTCCACTCCAACATCCCACAAAACAAACATGCCCATAGACTTATCTAAAAACACTTTAATAACGTAAACATTAAAAATTTTTCCACACTCTAAGATTGATTGAGGTTCACTGATTGGTTGCTAGGGGTTACTGCACTTCATTGTGCTCACTGATTGGTTGCTATAAGTGACTGTGCATCATTACCGCTTACTAATTGGTTGCTATAGTCTACTGTGCATCATTACCGCTTACTAATTGGTTGCTATAGGCTACTGTGAATCATTACCACTGGTTTCTTTCTGCAGCCAGAGGTGAGGGGGAGCTAGGTTTATTACTTGTAGTCAGGGCATTTGTTCTCAGGCGCAGGAACTCACCCTCCCTGGCCAACTCCTTACCCCCAACCTTGGCATTCCGTGCGGAGAGATCCAGAGCAGCACCAAAAAAATCTACACATTGCACAAGATACAGAGTACCACACTCAGTATTGCATAACACATTGTACTCAGGAGTACGCACTGTGCAGTGCTGAAGTGTTTGTATCACACAAGGAACAGAATAAAATCAGTGCACTCACCTCTTTGCAAATCCCCCCTTCTTTGCCCTGCTCAGTTGCCCCCCCATCCCCTTCAGTGCTCCCCCTCCTTTTCACAAATCACCCCCCCCCCCTCCCCTTCAGTGCTCTCACCTCTTTACAAATTCACCCTCCTTCCCTTCAGCGCCCCCTCCCCTCCTCTTCACAGCCATCAACCCAACACCCCCCCCCCAATGGCCAACCCGGTCCCACACTTCATCCACGTCTTTAGGGACCTCTGATCTCCTTATGAACTGTCTCTTCCATGATGAAGATCAGCCATGGAATATATCTGAGGTGTATATCAGGGTGTGCTTGTTCCCCACATGAGAGCTGGGATATCCAGCAACATTCATCTAGAAGACATTTCCCGCACTCATGGCACTAATACACCTCCAGGGTTGTGTGGGACCCCTGATGTACAGGAAGACAGGACGTCAGTGAGGAACAATTCCCTCACTCAGGACAGGAATATGACTTCTCACCTGTGTGCGATCTCTGATGTATGTCAAGATGGTACTTCTGTGAAAAGCATTTCCCGTACTCAGGACAGGAATATGGCTTTTCCCCCGTGTGACACCTGTTATGTTTGTAAAGACTGGAATGCCCTAAAAAACATTTTCCGCAATCAGAACATAAATTTGGCTTTTCCCCCATGTGAGACCTTTGATGTGTGACAAGTCCTGATTTTTGTACAAAACATTTCCCGCACTCAGGACAGGAATACGGCTTCTCCCCTGTGTGCAATCTCTGATGTTTATAAAGATTAGACGTCTGTGAAAAACATTTCCCACACTCAGAGCATGAATACGGCTTCTCCCCCGTGTGAGACCTCTGATGTATGATAAGTAATGATTTTCGTACAAAACATTTTCCACACTCGGAACAAGAATTCAGCTTCTCAACCGCATGTAGTCTCAAATGTCTGGAAAGATTTAACTTGTCTAAAAAACATTTCCCGCACTCATGACAGGAATATGTATTTTCCTCCTCGTGAGACCTTTGATGTGTGACAAGTTTTGACTTTTGTACAAAACATTTTCCACATTCAGAACAGGAATAGGATGTCTCACCTGCATGCAATCTCTGATGTTTGTAAAGATAGGATTTGACTGAAAAACATTTTCCGCACTCAGGACAGGAATACGGCTTCTCTCCTGTGTGAGAACTTTTATGTACATTAAGACGGGATTTAAAATTGAAACATTTCCCACACTCAGGACAAGAATGAGGCTTCTCTCCTGTGTGAGATCTTTTATGAACATTAAGTTGGGATTTAAATCTGAAACTCTTCCCGCACTCAGTACAGGAGAAGCTCTTCACTGTTGGAGGGCTGGCCCAGTCCTGCACAGTCTGAGGTTCCTCAGGATACGAGGTATCTGATGGTCCATCTACACTGGGTGGTGCCGGATGGACATTGGAGGGAGCCGGGTTTTCTCCTGGACTATACTGTGTGATGTCCTCATCTTCTACTTTCCAGTCTGGAGACAAAGTGAGACAATCCTCTGAGGTTTTCCTCATCTCCCGGCCATGGACTAAAATACAAAGACACAGAGGATTACTAGACAGGAGCTGATTGGTTCACCCAAACCAGGACTCCGCCCACATCAGGCAGCTTGGTCTCTGAGGAGCTTACAATTCCACCCTCAAGGGAACTAGGAAATGGCTCCTCTGATCTCCTACCAGGTCATTTCTTTATTCATGGACCTTAGTCAGAGAGTGAGGAAACAACCAGAACTGTCTTTTATAGGAGGGACAGTGATGAGGGGATTATAGGACGAGGGTCCCCACCCCCTCTATCACTCATCGCCATCTTCCCAACACAAGAAGTACTGCACTTCCTTATTTAGTCCATGATTTAGTCATGAAGAACAGCGGGGCTGAGCCCCACCAGAGGTCAGAGAGTGAGGATGGCGGGAGAACAACCAAGATGAAGACTGGACTGATCCTGAAGATGACCATCCTTTAGAGTATATAGTGCAGGGGTCAGGAGTATGTAATGTACAACATAGAGTATATAGTGCAGGGTTCAGGAGTATGTAATGTACAACATAGAGTATATAGTGTAGGGGGCAGGAGTATGGAATGTACAACATAGAGTATATAGTGCCGGGGTCAGGAGTATGGAATGTACAACATAGAGTATATAGTGCAGGGGTCAGGAGTATGTAATGTACAACATAGTGTATATAGTGCAGGGGTCAGGAGTATGTAATGTACAACATAGTGTATATAGTGCAGGGGTCAGGAGTATGTAATGTACAACATACAGTATATAGTGCAGGGGTCAGGAGTATGTAATGTACAACATAGAGTATATAGTGCAGGGGTCAGGAGTATGGAATGTACAACATACAGTATATAGTGCAGGGGTCAGGAGTATGTAATGTACAACATACAGTATATAGTGCAGGGGTCAGGAGTATGGAATGTACAACATAGAGTATATAGTGCAGGGGTCAGGAGTATGGAATGTACAACATACAGTATATAGTGCAGGGGTCAGGAGTATGTAATGTAAAACATAGAGTATATAGTGTAAGGATCATTCATTTACAGAGTTCCGTGAATGTGAAAACTACAAGTACTGACAACCTTTGCAGATGTCGGAATGTAGTTCTCAATGAACTACCAGGGCATTGTTGATCACTTTAGGTAGTTCATTGAGTCTTCCTATCAGTGTGTCTCTGCCAGCATATAAGAGGTACAAGCACACAGATACACTGACAGTCTGCATGAACCCTGCATGGCACCCATGATCTGCTGATCACAGCCGCAATGGTTTTCCGGCTCATAGTAAAAAAAAAGATTAAAAAAATAATAAATGCACATTATTTTACCTGCTAAATGATATGCAATTATTATTATTATTATTTTTTTTTACTTTTTACAAATGTGAACTTCTATAACTGAGACTGCACTCAGTGACTTGGGTCTGAGACTATACAGACATATCCCTCCACCCGGCACAGCCAGCAGACAACAGAGTAATGCAGGCCATAGATGGGTCGAAAATCGGCCGATTTTTCGGCCGAAAATAAAATCTGCCGATTTTCGGATCGTTAGTGGGTTAATTTGTTCGGCCATTTTTCAGTATTTTGCCATATTTTTTTTATCGGTAAAGTTGGAAAAAGATTGGCCGATTGGCAATTATGGGCAAATCGGTCGATCTTTTTACAGATAAAAAATCTGCGCATGAGCAGTGACCTGCAAGAGGAAGACAAAAAGAAGTAGAAGAAAATGAAGAAGAGGAAGAGGATGAAGAAGAGGATGAAGAAGAAGAGGAAGAGGATGAAGAAGAGGATGAAGAAGAAGAAGAAGAGGATGATGAAGAAGAAGAAGAGGATGATGAAGAAGAAGAATAGGATGAAGAAGAAGAAGAATAGGATGAAGAAGAAGAAGAATAGGATGAAGAAGAAGAAGAGGATGATGAAGAGGATGAAGAAGAAGAAGAGGATGATGAAGAGGATGAAGAAGAAGAAGAATAGGATGAAGAAGAAGAAGAAGAATAGGATGATGAAGAAGAGGAAGAAGAAGAAGAGGAGGAAGAAGAGGAGGAAGAAGAAGAGGATGAGGAGGAATAAGAAGAGGATGAGAAGGAAGAAGAAGAGGAAAAAGAAGAAGAGTATGAAGAAGAGGAAGAAGAAGAGGATGAAGAAGATGAAGAGGAGGAAGAAGAAGAGGATGAAGAATAGCATGAAGAAGATGAGGAAGAAGAAGAAGAAGAGGAAGAAGAACAGGAAGAAGAGGATGAAGAAGAGGAAGAGGATGAAGAAGAAGAGAATGAAGAAGAAGAATTCCAGTCTGGCAAAAAGTGTCCCTGCAGAGAGCTCCGCTATTTCTTTGACAGTTCTTTGACATTTATAGCGGCTGCAACATTGTATCTATTTGTTTCCGAATAAAAACATCTGTATCTGAAATGGATACAAATAGATACAATGTTGCAGCCGCTATAAATGTCAAAGAAATAGCGGAGCTCTCTGCAGGGACCTATTTTGCCGGCTGTAGATGTGATGAAAATCGGCCGATTTTTTTTACCATTCCTGGTAACGTCGGCCGCTTGAACGACCGATTTTTCATTTTTTTTAAAGAAAAATCGTCCGGTTTTCTTCCCATCTATTGCCTGTATAAGTGACTGTGGGAGAATTGTTCTGTCAGAGATCTTACTAAACCAAGCATGGGGAAGAAGATCCAAGACTCACACCCCAGGTGCCTAGGTCTAGTAACACTTAAGGTGAAAATCAACATTTTGCTGCCAGCTGAACCCCAGAACCTCCATAAATCCAGTCTAGATACATAAATTGTGTCTGCAGCACAGAGAAGGAAGATTATCCGAGAGAAATCCAGGAATACAGGACGGGGAACACAGCTCAGGAAAGTGACCAGGGGATTACAGGCTGATATCACCCAGTCCCCGCCCTACTCTGGACCAATCAGTGAGCAGTATGGGTGGAGGAATGGATTTAGTGTTCATGACCCACCTGTGCTGATCTCTGTAGGAGTGTCCTCCTCTATAAATGTCCCCGTTATTCCATCCTCCTCCATAGACTGCTGATCATCCCTCACATACGCCTCTTCTTCTTCTGCTTTAACATCAACTTTAGGATCTCTCAGGATTCCACTCTGAATATATAATAAAAATGCCATCAATGGTAACAATGCAGATAATGTACAGATCCTAATGATACTATCAGTGATTGTTCCTCATCTACCTGATGAGGGTGAGGGATGGTGTGACCTTCCTGTGTGGAATCCCGGGAATACAGAGGACGGGGACATCTCTCTGGTGGGTTCCTGGTATTAGGTGGCTCCATCATATCCTTGTGTCCTTCTGAGAACTCCTCCATCACTCCATACTCCTCATCCTCCTCTTTGTACTCTTCTTTAACAACAATATTATAATCCCCGAGGTTTCCACTCTGAATATATAATAAAATGACATCAATTGTAACAATGCAGATAATGTACAGATCCTAATGATACTATCAGTGATTGTTCCTCATCTACCTGATGATGGTGAGGGATGGTGTGATCTTCCTGTGTGGAATCCCGGGAATACAGAGGACGGGGACATCTCTCTGGTGGGTTCCCATGACTGGATCCATCTGTAGGAAACACACACACTGACTGAATCCATTGTTTCTATGTGTTTATCAGATGATGGGGGATCTAGGTGGATCCTCCGTACTGCTCTCTCCTTTACAATAAAGTCTCCTCTTACCCGGTGATGTGAGGGGCGGCTGATTGTCCATCATGACGTCCTTGTAGAGATCCTTGTGTCCTTCTAAATACTCCCACTCCTCCATGGAGAAATAGACAGTGACACCCTGACACCTTATAGGAACCTGACACACACAATGATACAGTCACCATCCAGACACATCCCTTGTCTGTTACTGGAGAATGTCCCAGAATTCCCGGCACCGCTCACCTCTCCTGTCAGCAGCTCCATCATCTTCTTGGTGACTTCTAGAATCTTCTGCATGTTGTGTCTCTCAGGGTTTAGGGAGTCACATGGAGGCACTGTGATGGTCATATGATCACCTGACTTCAGAAGAGGAAATCTCTGTATTGAGGAACCAATAGGAATATCATGTTAGACTCCCAGAATCCTCCTCACCTCTCCGGTCAGGTCTGTGTTTTATTAATAGAGATAAGTGATGTCATGTGACCTCCCAGAATCCTCCTCACCTCTCCGGTCAGGTCTGTCTTTTATTAATAGAGATAAGAGTGATGTCATGTGACCTCCCAGAATCCTCCTCACCTCTCCGGTCAGGTCTGTGTTTTATTAACCTCCCTGGCGGTCTGATTATATCAGTATTTCTGTGCTGAAAGCGGTACTTTTTTTGCATGGAAATATGTAGTTTTTTATTGTAGGTCTATAATTTTTAGGAATAACTCACTGAAATCTGTCAGAACAAGAGTCTAGTAAACATCCCGGGTATAATAAAATTTGAAACACAAAATCATAAATTATAATATAATAAATAATCATAAAAAATAATAATATAATAATACATTTAATTCAATAATATAATCAAACCAAAAACACTGAAATGTGAAATAGAGCGCCAAGTTTGCACATCACTGAGCAAAGTCGCAGAATCGTTTTCAGTGTCTGATGAGGAATTTCCCCCACGAATCATTATCACTCGATTCTGCAAGTGGTTCTGATTTACTATCGCTGTTCTCTAGCCACTCTAAAACCGCTTTTGACCTAAAGGGACGCTTTTTGGACGCCATGGACGTTTCTCAGTTTCCAGGCAGAAAGAACAGTAAAAATGCAGGCAGGGCGCCGGACAAAGCACTCGGGACAAAATGTATGTGAAATGGTTTGATACAGGAATGTTATACTATGTGATTTTAATGTATTTAGCGAATGTCACTTTTTAAAATTTTCACATTTCCTGCCGTTCTGTCCCCCATATGTCCCGACGCTCACAGGGACCGGAACCTGGAAGACAGATGCCGGCATTGGCCAGTGGAGATGGCCGGGGATGCTGCAGGGTGCTGCACATCGCGGGAGCGCAGGACAAGGTAAGTGATTGAGGGAATCCCAGAGCAATGCTGCAGTGTATTCCCGAGTGTAGCTCGGGGGTTACTGCTTTTGGCACTGATAATTAACCCCGAGCTACACTCGGGAATACTGCCAGGGGGGTTAATAGAGATAGGAGAGATGTCATGTGACCTTCCAGAATCCTCCTCACCTCTCCGGGTCAGGTCTGTGTTTTATTACTAGAGATAAGAGTGATGCCATGTGACCTCCCAGAATCCTCCTCACCTCTCCAGTCAGGTATGTGTTTTATTAATAGAGATAAGAGTGATGTCATGTGACCTCCCAGAATCCTCCTCACCTCTCCAGTCAGGTCTGTGTTTTATTAATAGAGATAAGAGTGATGTCATGTGACCTCCCAGAATCCTCCTCAACTCTCCGGTCAGGTCTGTGTTTTATTAATAGAGATAGTAGTGATGTCATGTGACCTCCCAGAATCCTCCTCACCTCTCCGGTCAGGTCTGTGTTTTATTACTAGAGATAGGAGTGATGTCATGTGACCTCCCAGAATCCTCCTCACCTCTCCGGTCAGCAGGTAGATGATCTCCAGGGTGAGGTTTAGTATCTTCTCAGTCATGTCACTCCGGTCCTCCTGAATCCTCATTGGTGCCATCATGTGATCTATACAGGTCTCCTTGTAGACGGATAACTTTGGGAAATGAAAGTAAGAATGATTTGGATGGTATTGGTCACACAATAATAGGATGTGGATGTGAGGGGGGAATAGAAGGGTTGATGGACATTTCAGGACTACTGCCCCCATGGGAAGACATTTAGTTTGGACGGCTTAGTGTTTGACACACTTGAAACCATGAAATCAGTAAATTTATTTTCTTGGTTTAGTCTGCTTTGTTTCTATAGTAATTTTAATTAGATCTGCAGACAAGGAATGATAAATACGATCCTTCCTATGACTTGTTTGCTCTGAGGCAGTGCTGTGAGGTCAATATCGGGTCATCATGATGTCCAGGAAGAGGAAATTGCTGACTTTTGCCAGATTTTCTGCCCAATAAGGATAATTGCCAGAACTCCGTCTGTAAGGCTCCAATCTCTGGCAGCCTGTTGACTGACAGGAGTGATGTCACTGTCACTCTCTTCAGCAAGAGAAGGGATTGAATTGGGTAGCAGGAGGATGGTGCTGGTGGAGAAGAGAGCTGTGGGGGAGGAGTCTGTTCTCCTTCCTCCAATAGCAGCCCAGTGTAGGTAGGAGAAAGGCAGAAAGGTGGAGGTTTTTGCTCTGAAGCACTGTCCTTATTCATTTCACTTGGTATCTTGGAAAATGTTTATGTGACCAGTTAGATGGTAAGAAGGTGAAGGTTGTCTTCCTTTCCTGGCAGGAGTTCTATAAGGAGGTCTGAAAAGTAAGTGAAGGAGGGAGGACCATCATAGACCAAGAGCCCCCCTCCTTACCTTACAGTCTCCCTGAGTCCTACAGCCTCCTGTTCCCTCAGCACCCTGCTGCCTGCCAACCCTATCAAGGACCCAGAGACTTTTAGCTACACTACTCCCTTAGAGACCCCAAAGTCCTTCATCTTAAGAGACCCCTCAGCTCCTCTACTTCCCTCAGATCCCTCTGTATTTTCCTCCCTCTGACACCAATGATGGAACATATTCTTCATGGCCGGCTGGTGAATGCTTTCATCCTCCTGACCAGCAATGTAAGGGGCTCTATGCTCCATACTCCTGACCCCGGCACTCCATCATTGTGTTGGCTGCATAGTGTAATGATTGCCCATTGGCTGCCTGTGTAGTGTCATCATTGCCCTTTGTAGGCCATGTATGGTCAGGATGGTCCTTGTCTTGTCTATTTATTGTCAGTGCTGTTTGTTTAGAGGACCATAAAATTAGAATTTAAAGCAGAACTCCGGGCATTAACTGTTTCACTTATTTTTAAAGCTGCTTTCCTACCTTCTTAAAATATGAAGTCCATTTTCAGGTTGGCTCTGTAGTTTGAGATATAGCAGGTGTGTTTTTTAAATTACAGGGTCATTTCCCTCTGTTTTCCATTTTGTAGGACCAGTGGCTGCTATTGTATTCCACCAGCCACTGGTCTTCACACATCCCCCGCTGGCATGGATCAGACCACAAGTCTCAGCCTCACGGATCCTCTCACTACAGGGATTGCATCACTGCCTGCTCGCTGTAGTTGGCGGATTAGTGAGTCTGAGACTAGCGGTCTGATCCCCCCACGGAGGCATTGTCCTTAGCATGACGGTTCAGGAGACTCCGCCCCTTCCCCCCCAATAGCTGCAGTATGGTCTGGGTCATAAAAGTTAGACTCACAAATTCCACTTGCGATAGGCACATCTTCAGCTCCCTGTGTACATCACCATTGCTGAGCTCCTCTATAGGCCGCCATCGAGGTGACACTTCAGTCTCCCATTTGCAGCTCCTCCAACCAAGTACACCATCTCCTAGCACACGTTCATCCCAGGCTGACAGGTATCCAAGCCTGCAGCGTGGGGGGAGGGGTGATCCAGGGCCATGGATAAGGGGGTACCACCAGTTTTCCTGTATGGGGCCCAGGCCAGCAGGGGGGCCCAGGAGGCTGGGTGAATCAGATGTTGGCAGGAAAGGTAAACAGGGCAATTACTGGAACCAATCCCCTGCATGGATCTCCCTGCAGTAGCTGAAAGATGGGTCCTCCTCCCCCCGGCTGGCTTTCAGACTCCCTCAAGACTTGGTTGTGGCCAGCTCAGTGGATTGCTGTAGGAAAGTCCTGGATTGTTTCTTGGATACACAGAATATAACTGGATATAACATTTATAGGTAAAGTTGATCCAGGGAATATCTGATTGCCTCTCGGGGGATCAGGAAGGAATTTTTTCCCCTGCAGGAGCAAATTGGATCATGCTTTGCTGGATTTTTTTGCCTTCCTCTGTATCAACTGTGGGTGTAGGATTATAACTTCTTTTTTTTTTAATGGTTGAACTGGATGGACTTGGTCTTTTTTTCAGCCAGACTAACTATGTACAGTTAGGTCCATATATATTTGGACACAGGCACAATTTTAGATTTTTTCAGGTATTGACCAGAACATATTCCAGCTATAGTTATATAATGGATATGGGCTGAAAGTGCACTCTCTTGGGTTTAATTTGAGGGTATGTACATCCAAATTGGAGAAAAGGTTTAGGAATTACAGCTCTTAAGAGTAGCCAAACCCCCTTTTTCAAGGGACCAAAAGTAATTGGACAATTGAATCAAAAGCTGTTTCATGGCCAGGTGTGGGCTACTCCATTATTTCTTCATAAATTAAGCAGTTGATTCTAAGTGTGGTATTTGCATTTGGAATCTATTGCTGTGAACCTACATCATGCGTTCAAAGGAGCTGTCCATGAAAGTGAAACAGGCCATTGCAAGGCTTCAAAAATGAAACAAATCCATCAGAGAGATCGCAGCAATATTAGGAGTGGCCAAATCAGCAGTTTGGTACATTCTGAGGAAAGAAGAATGCACTGGTGAGCTCAGCAACATAAAAAGACATGGAAGTCCATGGAAGACAACAGTGGTGGATGATAGCAGGATCCTTTCTATGGTCAAGAAAAACCCATTCACAACATCCAGACAAGTGAAGGACACTCTCCAGGAGGTGGGCGTATCATTGTCAAAGTCTACAATCAAGAGAAGACTTCACGAGAGCAAATACAGAGGGTTCACCACAAGGTGCAAACCAGTCATAAGCCTGAAGAATAGAAAAGGCAGATTAGACTTTGCCAAAAAAACACCTAAAACAGCCAGACCAGTTCTGGAAAAGCATTCTTTGGACGGATGACACTAAGATTAATCTGTACCAGAATGACGGGAAGAAAAAAGCGTGGAGAAGGCTTGGAACAGCTCATGATCCAAAGCACAAAACGTCCTCTGTAAAACATGGTGGAGGCAGTATGATGGCATGGGCATGCATGGCTTCCAGTGGCACTGGGTCATTGGTGTTTATTGATGATGTGACAGAAGCAGCCGGATGAATTCTTCAGTGTTTACAGATATACTGTCAGCCCAGATTCAGCCAAATGCAGCACTGCACAATACAGATGGACAATGATCCAAAACACACTGCAAAAGCAACCCAGGAGCTTTTGAAGGAAAAGAAGTGGAATAGTCTGCAATGGCCGAGTCAATCACTTGATCTCAACCCAATTGAGCATTTCACGTACTGAAGGCAAAACTAAAGAAAGATCCACAAACAAAGAAAAACTGAAGACAGCTGCAGTTAGAGCCTGGCAAAGCATCAGAAAGGAGGAAACCCAGTCTTTGGTCATGTCCATGGGTTCCAGACTTCAGGCAAAGCATCAGAAAGGAGGAAACCCAGTCTTTGGTCATGTCCATGGGTTCCAGACTTCAGGCAAAGCATCAGAAAGGAGGAAACCCAGTCTTTGGTCATGTCCATGGGTTCCAGACTTCAGGCAAAGCATCAGAAAGGAGGAAACCCAGTCTTTGGTAATGTCCATGGGCTCCAGACTTCAGGCAAAGCATCAGAAAGGAGGAAACCCAGTCTTTGGTAATGTCCATGGGCTCCAGACTTCAGGCAAAGCATCAGAAAGGAGGAAACCCAGTCTTTGGTAACGTCCATGGGCTCCAGACTTCAGGCAAAGCATCAGAGAAGAGGAAATTCAGTCTTTGGTAATGTCCATGGGTTCCAGACTTTAGGCAAAGCATCAGAGAAGAGGAAATTCAGTCTTTGGTCAGGTCCATGGGTTCCAGACTTCAGGCAGTCATTGCCAGTAAAGGATTCTCACAAAATATTACAAATGAACATTTTATTTATGATTATATTCAATTGACCAATTATATTTGAGCCCCTGAAAATGGAGGGACTGTGTATAAAAATGGTTGTAGTTCCTAAAAATCTGTACTTGGTATTTATGTTCAACCCCTTGAATTAAAGCTGAAAGTCTGCACTTCAAATTCATTTGGATTATTTCATTTTAATGTATTCTGGTGGCATACAGAGCCAAAAGTATGAAAATTATGCCTGTGTCCAAATATATATGGACCTAACTGTAACTATGCTGCAGAGAGAAACATACAGGGGATTGGTCCCAGTAATTTACCAGCCCCTTCCATTCCTGAATGAACATGAGTGATTGGTACAGATCACTGTGTTCATTAATAACTGAAGCTGTGTTTTTTTGGGGGGATGGGGGGCCCTGTTAGGTTGGCTGTATGGGGCCCTGTGGTTTTGGGGGGGGCCCTGTGGTTTTGGGGGGGGCATGTCAGGTTGGCTGTAAGGGGCCCCATAATTTCTAACAACAGCCCTGGGGCGATCTCAGTAGAGCCGGAGAGAGGAGAAGCAGCAGAAGAGTGTGTGCTCAGCTAGTGCAGTTGCAATGGGAACCTGAAGTACCATCTTGACGGCGGCGTAGAGGAGCTCAACAACAGCGATAGACACTGTATTATTATTATTATACAGTATTTATAAAGCGCCAATAGTTCGCTCAGCGCTGTACATTACAAAGGGGGACAGAACAATAACAATACAATGCAAAACATGAGGGGATTGAGGGCCCTGCTCTTTCGAGTTTACAATCTAGGAGGGAGGGGATGGTGGTACAGGAGGAGATAGCTGTGGGGGATGGAGTGGTAGGAAGAGTGGAGGAGGTCGGCAAGTTAGCAGGGGGTGGGGTAGGCTTCCCTGAAGAGGTTGGGTTTCAGGGTGCGCCTAAAGGAGAGGAGAGTAGGTGATAATCTGATTGGTTGGGGCAGGGAGTTCCAGAGGATGGGTGACACCCTGGAGAAGTCCTGGAGGCGGGCATGGGAGGAGGAGACCAGGGAACTAGATAGAAGGAGGTCTTGTGAGGAGCAGAGTGTGCGTACTGGGTGGTACTTGGATATTAGGTCGGTGATGTAGTTCGGGGCAGTATGGTGGACGGCTTTGTACGTCAGTGTTAGGATTTTGAATTTGATCCGTTGGGCAATCGGAAGCCAGTGGAGGGATTGGCAGAGGGGGGTGGCGGAGATGGAGCGGTTGGAAAGGTGAATGAGTCTGGCAGCCGTATTCAGGATCGACTGAAGCGGGGATCGCCAGCGGCGAGGCAGGCCAGTGAGGAGGGAGTTGCAGTAGTCGAGTCGTGATATGATGAGGGAGTGGATGAGCTGTTTAGTGGTTTCTGGGGTTAGGAACGTGCGGATTTTGGCGATGTTGCGGAGGTGGAGTCTGCACGAGTTTGTTAAAGATTGGACTTGGGGCTGGAAGGATAGGTTGGAGTCCAGAATGACACCAAGTACTCTGGCCTGCGGGGCAGGTTTGATTGTGGCGTTGTTGGATGTGATGGAGAAGTCAATGGGGGGTGGAGTCCTGGCTGGGGGGGAAGACAAGAAACTCGGTTTTGGAGAGGTTCAGTTTAAGGAAGTGGAGCGACATCCAGTCAGATATGTCGCTCAGTAGGTGTGTGATTCGGGTGGAGACCGAGGGGGTGAGGTGGGGGGTTGAGAGATAGATTTGTCTGTCGTCGGCATAGAGGTGGTAGTTGAAGCCGTGAGAGTGTATGAGTTGGCCAAGGGAGGAGGTGTAGATGGAGAAGAGAAGGGGCCCGAGGACAGAGCCTTGAGGGACCCCAACAGAGAGGGGGAGTGAGGGGGAGGTGGTAGCATTATAGGTAATGCTGAAGGAGCGTTGTGACAGGTAGGATGAGAACCAGGAGAGAGCAGAATCTCTGAGGCCGAGGGAGTATAGTTTTTTGAGGAGGAGGGGGTGGTCGACTGTGTCGAAGGCCGCGGAGAGGTCAAGGAGTAGGAGCACTGAATAGTGGCCATTAGCTTTGGCGGTTAGCAGGTCGTTGGAGAGTTTGAGTAGGGCAGTTTCGGTGGAGTGTAGGGGACGGAAGCCGGACTGTAGGGGATTGAGGAGGTTGTTGTTGTTGAGGTGAGAGCTTAGGCGGGTGTAGACTAGGCGCTCCAGGAGTTTAGATGTAAATGGGAGCAGGGAGATGGGTCTGAGGTTGTTCGGGTCATTGGGGTCCAGGGAGGGCTTTTTAAGTATGGGGGTGATGTGTGCATGTTTCAGAGGGGAGGGGAAAGTGCCGGAGGAGAGGGAGAGATTGAAGATGTGGGTGAGGGAGCGTAGGATGGAGGGGGAAGGAGGTCGTAGGAGTTGTGAGGGGATAGGGTCGAGGGGGCAGGTGGTGAGTAAACATGCGAGTAAACTGACAGCAGCCGCTGTTCTAAAACCGGAAAACCTGAAGGAGGAAACAAGTTTTATTCATCCCGTCCTTTATGTCTTTGAGGCTGGAGAATGTGGGGGCGTAATTTGCTGTAAAGGTGCAAGGGCCACAGCATACCTGCCCACATTCACTACAGTTCCCTTTGCCTGATGGGAACTGTAGTTTGCAATAAGTTTAGAGTGAGTGGATGATGTGCCGTCTCCCTGCATTCATGCCGCCGCCTCCTCCTCGGCTTGGCTCAAGCTGTCATGTTTTTGAATCAGTCATGAATTTTCCACCTGACTTTTCTCCATAACGGAGAGGATTTTACCTACTAACCGTATAATGTTTCATGTAGGTCAGTTTACTGATCGATCGTTTTTTGTGGGCATCCCGGAGTTCTTTAAGTGGGGGAATGTTGTGCCCCTGAAGGGGTTAATCTGGGTTCCCACACTATATATGTGTGTATCATCATCTGCTGGAGATAAAAGACGTCACAGTGACTATGGAGGAAGAGGACAGACATGACTATGGAAGAAGAGGACGAACATGACTATGGAGGAAGAGGACAGACATGACTATGGAGAAAGAGGACGAATGTGACTATGGAGGAAGAGGACGAACGTGACTATGGAGGAAGAGGATGGACATGACTATGGAGGAAGAGGACGGACATGACGGGGGGTTACTGGGTGTAAATAGAACATAACATCTTATTACCTCCTCTGCTGCCACTTCCAACAATGTCTCCGATCTGCTTCCTGTCTGTACCTGACATCACTTCCTGTCTGTACCTGACATCACTTCCTGTATTCCATAGAGACTTCCTGTCTGGGTAGAAGTGAGATCCCCACCTTGTGGAGCTCAGAGGAACTGCAGCCCCGAGAAGCGTCTGGTAGTGTGACCCCGGCCTTGTGCTGTGTGTGTATGGACTGTAGATCCTTATAGAGGGATCACCTCCACTCCCACCAAGGGGGACAGAAATATATGACTGCCTAGTCCAGCCTTTCTCAGCCAGGGGTCCTCCAAAGGTTTCTAGGGGTTCCTTCAGCAATGAACAATTTCTGTCTCTTAGTAACAACTGACATCAATGATCTGTAAGGGGGGCAGTCTTCTCACTGATGATGATGTAAGAAGGTCCTTCTCCCACTGATATAAGGGGGTCCTTCTCCCATTGGTCACCAATATAAGGGACCCCTACACTGACCACTGATATAAGGGGATCCTTCTCCCATTTGTCACCAATGTAAGGGACCACTACACTGACCACTGATATAAGGGGGTCCTTCTCCCAGTGGTCACCAATGTAAGGGGCCACTACACTGACCCCTGATATAAGGAGGTCCTTCTCCCACTGGTCACCAATGTAAGGGACCACTATACTGACCACTGATATAAGGTGAGTCAGGAAAACCCTTGTTCTTTTAAATTTTTCCAGATTGCAACACAAGTCAGATGTAATTCTGACAGCATGGAATGGATTCCACACTACCCTCGGGGACAATACACCAGGACTGCATCTCCTATAATAAACAACCTTTTAGCCGCATTCCAAACAATCCCTATCATTAGACTGATGGAACACAGCAGAACCTCGTAACTCATCAGCAGTTAGAGCAGTCTTGTGACTTCTATCAGTGTTCAGCTGGTAGGAGGAGTTTTCTTTCTGCTCTAGGAAGATGCAGAACCCCTGACCTCTGTGCTGTTCTCATATTTGTTATTTAACTGTGCATTGTATCACCAATTCTTATTTCACCACGTTTGTTTCTATATCTTGATCTGTTGCTGCCATCTGCTGGCCAGAATTTGCATGCTGCATGCCTCTGTTCTTGCTAGTAAAGTTTTTTCTCTGCTGGGTGTGGTTTTAGGCAAGCCTTGGTTCTGGTCACTTCCTGAAGCCATTTTATGTGCTTTATAGCTGTGTGACAGGACATTCAATACCCTGGGCTTGTGAAGGCATCAGTTTTTGACCAGCAGTTAGCCTCAGGAAAGATATCACAGGACAGCATCAATACCTCTACTACCTTACAGTATTGTATCACTGTTTGTCACTGTATTTGGATCAAATAAACCCACGCTGATTTCATTCCCGTGTATACGTTTGGATCCATCTAACCTGAGCATCTGCCGGTCCGGTCTGCTCCACTGCTTGGATACGAAGGTAGGAAGTTACACAGCCATTATCAGATATACCTTCATTCGCCTTCATGTGGGGACAGAACAGTCAAAAACTGCCTTAAAGTCCATACCTCGCTACAGATTCCCTCAGAGTCCAGTACCACACTCAGGAATCTCCCTAGCAACAGGCCCACTTGCAGCAAATCTGCCCGGCTACAGTGCATGTTCCACAAGCCTATGCGGATGCACTGCACATACGCAGTATCTATACTCTCACCTGGAAGTCCTCCACAACTCGCCAAGCCATTCCTAACGTCCTATATTAACCTTTGCTCGCATAATAGAAGTACTGTTTATGCACGCTCCTTACACTGCCGTGGCCCGCAAAACCCCGCAATTCACTCTAAACATCTTAGAAATTTTGTCAAGGTGCCCTATGGGAGCCGTGCTGCGATTTTCAGCGCCCAATTCAAAAGTTTATTTTCTTAAAGAGACAGCGCACCTTAAGTCAAAATGGCCGAAAAGGACTTTGCACAGTTCCCCAGTGATGAAATAAAGCAAATGCAACCTGATACTGATCATTATGAAGGGCAGGGAACAGAATCCACACTTCCAGCAGAACAAGTCGTGAGACCAAGACGCTCTCTCAAACCGACGGTAAAGGTCATTGAAAACTATCACACCACGAAAGATGAGCTATGGGACAACCTGGAGGAGCAATGGGAACGAGTTTCCTCCCTCATGTCCGGACTTAAATCCTCCTCAGGTGATGCCACAAGCTTACAAGTTGCCATCGGGCGGCTGGACACAGCTCAAGAAAGATACAAGAGACTGTCCACAAGGTATATAACCTTTCTAAAAGACTCTAATATCGATGAAGCCCTATCAGAACTGAGCAAGGCAGAATCAATAGACAGACAAAGAGACGTCATGGTGCTGGATGTTAAAGGTAAAGCGGAACTCTGTATCTCGCATTTGCAAGAAACTAAATCACACAGATCAAATTCATCTAAACATTCCTCTCGGTCATACAGATCATCGTGCTCAAGAAGCTCAGCCTTGAGCGACAGATTACTAGAGGCCCGCATAAACGCAGAGCAATCCAAAGCGAGACGCTCCTTCACAGAAAAGGAAGCTCTTGCAAGGGCAGAGGCAGAGGCCAAGAGGGCAGAAGTGGAGGCAGAGGCCAAGAGGGCAGAGGCTCGACTAAAGATTTTCGAATCAGAGATGCAGGAGGAAATTGCATTAGCTAAAGTAAGACTACTTGAGCATGCATTGAGCCAAGGTCTTGATCCAGTCTGCTCGCCACCACCGGAGATAGATGATCCAGTTGATCGCACCAGTGACTATGTACTGAATCAGTTATCTGTGCCACCCCCAGTTTGCAGTACCGTCCAAGCCGACAACACTGAAACCTCCAAGTCAGCTCTACCTGCGGTACCAGTGCTTCCCACAGCACCCGAGCAACCTAATAACCGTTACCCGGATGTGCCCTCTCAAGGACAGTTGTTACAGCAAGATCGCTATCAGGCGTTTTCTGGCCTACCTCCACAGCTCAAGCAGCAGTCATCACAATCCACAGAGGCTAAACGAAAGCTGCAGCTACATCATTCTACCCAGAAGCATCTCATCCCTTCACGCCAGGCAGCCCATACGCCCCAGGGGCATCACAAGTCGTCATGGCAACAAGCAGTGAGAAATCAGATATGTCTGAGTTTGCCAGGTTTATGGTGAGCAGAGAGCTAATCAACACCAGTCTCTCAAAATTTGATGACCGTGCAGAGAGCTACAGAGCTTGGAAGGCAACCTTCAAGGCCGCCATCGCTAACCTCAACCTAACCGCAGAGCAGGAGTTTGACCTCTTGATCAAATGGCTGGGCCCAGGCTCCACAAATCTTGTCAAGAGCCTCAGAACTGTCTACGTGGGAAAAGCAGAAGCAGGTCTAGCTGCCGCCTGGCAGAGACTCGAACGTACCTTTAGCAGTGCAGAAGCAATAGAGAAGGCCCTATTCAAGAGACTGCAGAATGTTCCAAGGATCAATCTCAAAGATGTCCAGAAGCTTCAGGATTTAAGTGATCTGCTCATGGAACTGGAGCTTGCCAAGGGTGATCCTCGTCTGTCCGGGCTGTGCTACCTGGATACAGCTCATGGAGTGAACCCGATTGTCGTGAAGCTACCATACAGTCTGCAAGAAAAGTGGGCGGCATTAGTCTCAAGGTACAAAAGAGAGCATGACTTCACCTTTCCCCCATTTATTCACTTCTGTAGGTTTATCAATGAACAGTCCCAGATGAGGAATGACCCCAGCCTCGACTTCCTGGAGTTCAACACTACAGCTTCAGCAACATCATCATCAAGATATGAAAGCATCATGCATAAACACAGAGACTTCAAGAGCAGCGTGAGTGTTAGAAAGACTAACCTACCATCTCCTGTAGTACCCATGGGTAAACAGTACACTACCTCATCAGGAGATAAGACCTTCAATCGTGAATGTCCCATTCATAAAAAACCACACTCTCTGAACAAATGTAGAGGGTTTAGATTCAAAACCATACTGGAGCGCAAGAAAATCCTCACAAAGCTTGGGGTATGTTTCAGATGCTGCGCTTCATTGGAGCACATGGCTAAGGACTGTAAATCTGTCATCAAGTGTGAGGAGTGTCATAGTGAAAGACATGCCTCAGCTATGCACCCAATCCCACTCTCCAGAGATTCACCCACTGCCGTCACCACCAGTCCTGCTCCAAGTCATGGCGGGGAGCCACAGAATTACGCTAATGCAGCCACCGCTGTTTCCTGCTCATGCTTGGACGTATGTGGGGAGGACCAGTGTGAGAAATGTTGTGCCCGAATATGCCTAATCAAGGTCTACCCAGAGGGACTACCAGAAAAGGCAGTAAAAATGTATGCCATCATCGACGACCAAAGCAACCGGTCCCTAGCAGGTCCTAATTTCTTTGAAGCCTTTGGAATAAAGGGACCATTCGAACCCTATACCTTAAACACCTGCTCGGGCCGCATAGAGACTAGCGGCAGAAGGGCACAAGGATTCATCGCTTCTCTTGTCAGTGGGGATACGGAAATACCCTTACCGACGCTGATCGAATGTGATCAAATACCCAACCATAGGGATGAGATTCCTACCCCAGAAGCTGCATTTCACCAACCTCACCTAAGGCACCTAGCCAACGTTATCCCACCTATGGACATCAACGCCGAGATTCTACTCCTGCTCGGCAGAGACAATCTAAGGGTACACAAGGTGCGTCAACAGTGTAATGGTCCTGACTATGCACCATACGCCCAGAGACTGGACTTGGGATGGGTAATCATAGGAAATGTATGCTTAGATCAACCAGAAATCGACTCCTTCAAAACGTACGTGCGTGCAAATGGACGCACAACTTGCATTAAGCCGTGTCCTCGTCACTATGAGGTGAAAGAGAAGTCTCCAGGCCTCATACAACCACCTGACGTCATTACTCCCCTCTTTGCCGACAACTTGGGTAGATCAGTCTTTCATACAACCAAGGACGACGATAAAGTAGCCTTGTCAGTAGAGGACAGAGAATTTGTCAAGATAATGGACAGTGAGTTCTTTAAAGATAAAACCAATCACTGGGTTTCTCAATTACCCTTCCGAGCTACCAGGGTAAGACTCCCGAACAACCGGGAACAAGCTCTGTCTAGATTTAACTCTCTTCAGGGTACCATGAACAGCAAGCCTGAAATGAGAGAACACATCGTTGCCTTTATGGATAAAATATTCCGTAACAACCATGCAGAACCAGCTCCATCCTTAAGGAAGAACGACGAGTGCTGGTACTTACCTTCATTCGGAGTATATCATGCCACTAGACCTATGTCTGTAGGTTCCTTTACTAACTCTACTTGGCTTACAGGTCCGGAGTTTCTGCTAGGACAGGCGGACGAATGTGTACAGGAAGTTTTCAGCATCCAGGATCCGGATAATGATCCAGAAATCCGTGCTGAAGTTAGTGCATTGGTCACTGGAACAAAGCAAATCTCCAGCCTCGGTTGCCAGCGCTTTGAACGTTTCTTCAGTTGGATGAGACTCGTCAGGACTATCGCAAGGTTAGTGCACATTGCGAAATGTTATCACAATACTCACGAAGATAAGGATTGTCACGGTTGGCACGTCTGCCATAAACCCTTCTCTGCGGAGAACATCTCTCATAGTGAGTCCCTTATAATAGGTTACGTCCAAGAAGGGGAATTCAATGTAGAATGGAAGTGCTTGTACAACAAACAGCAGATTCCAATAAAAAGTCCTCTTGCCAACTTAAATCCAGTTATTGACAGTTTTGGCTTGCTCAGAGCTGGTGGTCGTTTCAATCAAGCCCACCTAAGAGTTGCAGAACAAAATCCTCTCATCATTCCCAGCAAACACCATATCACCGTCTTGCTGATCCGACACTACCACAAAAAGACTGAACACCAGGGCAGGCAAATCACTGAGGGCAAGTTACGGTCTGCTGGCCTTTGGATTATAGGTATGAAAAGACGTGTGGCCCAAGTATTGCATGACTGTGTTCACTGTCGCAAAGCTAGAGGAAAACAACTACACCAACAAATGGCTGATTTGACTGTGGACAGACTATGTACAGAGCCGCCTTTCACCTACATTGGCCTAGACGTCTTTGGGCCATGGATGGTGTCCGCACGCAGGACCCGTGGCGGTCACGCAAACAGTAAGCGTTGGGCTGTACTATTTACTTGCATGAGTGTGCGAGCCATTCACTTAGAGGTCATAGAATCCATGGACACATCCAGCCTTATTAATGCCTTAAGACGGTTCTTCGCAATCAGAGGACCAGTGAAACAGTTGAGGTCTGACCGTGGAAGCAACTTCTTTGGAGCCTGTAGAGAACTGAACATAGACACCAAATCCATTCAAGATCACTTGGCGGAAAAGGGTTGCACCTGGATTTTCAATCCTCCTCATAGTTCCCACATGGGGGGCTCCTGGGAGAGAATGATCGGGATCTCACGCAACATCTTGAATTCTATGTTGATGGATGTAAACTCTTCAAGACTCACACATGAGACTCTAGTCACCCTTCTCACTGAAGTTTCAGCCATCATCAATTCTAGACCCCTCGTGCCAGTATCTATGGATCCTGAAACACCAGCCGTACTGACTCCAGCTATCCTACTTACCAAAAAAACTGAGATTACGCTAATGCCTAGTGGAGAATTTACTCATGCGAATATCTACCAAAAACACTGGAAACGTGTACAATACCTAGCTGATTACTTCTGGAACAGGTGGCGAAAGGAGTATCTCAATATTCTTCAAGGAAGAAGAAAGTGGCAACACCACAAACCAAACCTAAAAGAAGGTGACCTCGTGTTAATGAAGGAGCAACATACCGTACGGATTGACTGGCCTATGGGACTAATTACAAAGGTTCTTCCTAGCAAGGATGGCAAGGTCCGTAAAGTGGAGTTGAAGATCTTCAGAAAGGGTGAGCTTAAAATGATCACAAGGCCAATTAACTAACTCATTTTGATACTACCCATCGAGAACATTCCTGCTGGGTGAACTCTCCTGAACTTGAACTTTGTGGATCTTCTCTATTCCAACTCGGAATCTACTATATTGTTATGTTTATTGCATTCTAACATGTTCTTTGTTACAGGTTGTTCTATATTTTATGGACATTTGTCATAGTGAAATCCTTTATGGAATTTCAGACGGGAGTGTGCTGTTCCCCTCATATTTGTTATTTATTTGTTATTCCCGTGTATACTTTTGGATCCATCTAACTTGAGCATCTGCCGGTCCGGTCTGCTCCACTGCTTGGATACGAAGGTAGGAAGTTACACAGCCATTATCAGATATACCTTCATTCGCCTTCATGTGGGGACAGAACAACCTCTGCCTGGACAGTGCTGATTGGCCCTGTGCTGATCACATGCATCTCCCAAGAAAAAAAAACCCTCTCTAGCAATACACACCAAACTGAGCATGTGCAGAAGGGCTTCGGATTCAGTCTGTCTTATCAGCATGGACATTCGAACAAGAGGAGGGGCAGAGAAGGATATTTACACAATGCATTGGATTAACCCCTTAGGTTCCACAGTGAGTATAACAAGCATGCTTTACTGCATATACAGACTGATTGTACTGTTGTGGGTTTAGTAACATTTTAACCTTGCTACAGGTGATTGCCAGCTATTACTTTGTAAAACTGTGAACTATTAAATTCAGTGCAATGTGTGAAACAAAACTTAAATAATAGTAGAAACCTCGCTGGTGCTATAGAGCCCATCAGTGCAGCCTCATCAGGTCCCATCTATGCAGCCTCATCAGCGCACATCAGTGAAGCAAAAAAAAAAAACATTTGCTACATTTTGTAACAAAGAAAAACTTTTTGCAACATTTTCAGCCTTTTTTTATTTGTTTAGCAAAAAATAAGAAACTCAATGGGGATTAAATACCACCAAAGAAAGCTCTATTTGTGTGAAATAAATGATAAAAATGTCATATGGGTACAATGTTGCATGACCACACAATTGTCATTCAAAGTGCGACAGCGCTGAAAGCTGAAAATTGGCGAGGGCAGAAAGGGGGAAAAAGTGCCCGGTATAGAAGGGGTTAATTCCCAGCATTATATTAGAAGGTACTGGAGTTGGGTTAGGCGCATTCCATCTCCTCGGTGAAATAGGCATCTAATACCCGTCATATCTGTATTCATTCAAAAGGTAATTTCATACTGGATGATAATACCCTGGTGACCAGAATGTGACAAAATCCTTGTATCTTCCAGCTTCATCCATCACTAAGGAGATGGGGGAACGTATGTTCCTCATGGTCGAGACAAGTGGTGGACAGGAGGGGCGGCTGCCTGGGGCACAGTACTATACGTACGGGGAAATTTCCAAGGCTGACAGGAGTAGTGACAACGGCATGACTACTCCTGTCAGCCCTGTGCTGTGGGCTGAGGGGATAGAGCCGGGACACGGTGCAGGCTGTGTTCTCACTCCCCACCTCCTTCCTGCTAGTGCAGTTCTGCTGTATTTCTAAGCAGGTGGTGATGTTCACAGACACACAGGATCTGTACTAGCAGGAAGTAGGTGAGGGAGACAGAAGTGGACAGCCATCAACAGCAGCATGCGACCAGTTTTCAAACTGAGCTGTACAGAGATTTTGACAAGCAAGTGACTGCTGGGCATTGGACCCCATGAACGTGCACATAATGAATGGGGGTGGGGGATTGCAGTTTTGCATCTTTGCCCCGGGTCATGGATTACCTTGTCCCAGCACTGATGTTCCTTCATCTCCTCTGTGAGCAGCTCAGCAATCTGCCATCGGTGGAATGGGAGAGGTGGGGAACAGTGGGTGCTGGCAAGGGGATGCTCCGCAGCACCACCCAGATCACTTTTACAGGAAAGCCAATGGCTAGCTCTAACAAACAATACCAGTGTCAACTGCAGTCATGATCCGGATTTAACCATTTGCTGCCTGGTATATATATATATATATATATATATATATATATACACACTATATTGCCAAAAGTATTGGTCGGCCTGCCTTTCCTCACACATGAACTTTAATGGCCTCCCAGTCTTAGTCCGTAAGGTTCAATATTGAGTTGGCCCCGCCCTTTGCAGCTATAACAGCTTCAACTCTTCTGGGAAGGCCGTCCACAAGGTTTAGGAGGGTGTCTATGGGAAGGTTTGACCATTCTTCCAGAAGCACATTTGTCAGGTCAGGCACTGATGTCGGGGGAGGAGGCCTGGCTCACAGTCTCCGCTCTAATTCACCCCAAGGGTGTTCTATGGGGTTGAGGTAAGGACTCTGTGCAGGCCAGTCAAGTTCCTCCACCCCAAACTGGCTCTTCCATGTCTTTATGGACCTTGCTTTGTGCACTGGTGTGCAGTCATGTTGGGACAGGAAGGGGCCATCCCCAAACTCCCAACTAAGTTAGGAGCATGACATTGTCCAAAATGTCTTGGTATGCTGACACCTTAAGAGTTCCCTTCACTGGAACTAGGGGGCCAAGCCCAACCCCTGAACAACAACCCCATACCATAATCCCCTCTCCACCAAACTTTACACTTGGCACAATGCAGTCAGCAAGTACCGTTCTCCTGGCAACCACCAAACCCAGAAATGTCTTTCGGATTACCAGACAGAAGCGTGATTGGTCACTCCAGAGAACACGCCTCCACTGCTCTAGAGTCCAGTGGCGGCGTGCTTTATACCACTGCATCTGACACTTTGCATTGCACTTGGTGATGTAAGGCTTGGATGCAGTTGTTCGGCCATGGAAACCCATTCCATGAAGCTCTCTACACACTGTTGTTGTGCTAATCTGAAGGCCACACCAAGTTTGGAGATCTTTAGCGATTGACTGCAGACAGTTGGTGACTTCTGTGCACTGTGTGCTTCAGCATGCGCTGACCCCGCTCTGTCATGTGATGTGGCCTACCACTTGGTGGCTGAGTTGCTGTTGTTCCCAGCTGTAGCAATCATACATACAGAGATGGACACGGTCAACCATCTTGCTCAAGACCCTCCATCTTGTATCTCTCTCTTCCTCCAATCCCCCTCCTCAGGAATGTGGTCTGTGTGTGTATGCTGAGTTCAAAAGGCATCAGGCCACAGCTGGAGTGCTTCATGGTTATAAACCCAAATTAGCTGGTGCCCGGGTGTCTGTTAGCTTTTCAATCTGAGATAATCGTAAAACCATAAACCAGTCCTTCACTGGGCTTAAAAACAGCCGTAAAACAGACCTCACATTTAAAACCCACTTTTCCATATAATTTTATATCTTAAGGTAGGAAATAAATACATAAACATAAAGCATATATTCGGATAGCTCAGTTTAATGCGAGTCGTCTGATATCTTACACCCTTAGTGGAAGTCTACAGGAGAGCAGAAAGCCATATAGTTCTAGCTGGAATAGTCAAATACGGCATGTTTGATATCTAGACATTCAGCAGATGATTCTGCATATTAATCTACCCATGGATAGAATGTTACATGTACCTAGGGAAGGTTATTGCCCTGGTATAACTTGTGAGGGATTTTGATTCTAGCCTGAGTCCCCCGCCTACAACTCCCCTCCCCAAATGAGGCAATTGGTCCTCTGCTTCAAGGAGACACCCTGCTGAGTTCTTATAAAAAGGCTGTTATGCTTGGAGCAGTGACTTGAAGTTGAAGAAATCTCCCTTTTAACATCGTAACCAACTTGGGAGAACGTCACCCTTTTGCTCTGAAACTTGATCTGCTTAACCCAGGACGTTTGGCAAGTACTCTACCTCTCTAAAACTTATTTCTGTTATCTCTTTGCTGTGTTAGTGCTCTCTGTATTTATATATATATATATATATATATATATTGGCTACATCTTTTTCTATAAATACTTTATTGCACCCTTTTGACCTTTTTAGTAATAAATCCTATTATCTGAAAAGTGTTGAACTGTTTCTAAAGATCTTTAATGCAAACTCAGAATCCCTATCTCTGAAGAGCACTACTGTGTGTTGTAAACCTCTATATACCTCTGCCTGCGGTGACAGTGGTATACAGATGATTATTCAAACATCATAGCGTTATTGCTAATATTGGCGAGTTTCCTCCTTTTCTCTACAAAAAGGCGGTGGTGGCAGTGTGAAGGGTTAATTGCGTAATTAACCTGACCCAGTAACAATCGCTCTCAGGCTGCCGGTACATAGATTGTGGTCCATTAGCTGGAAAATCTTTGTGCAGGGTGTATCTAAGTGTGGCATTGTTACACACGTGACAGCACGGTTTTAGATTGGCTAGTCCTTCGGTCACGAGTTGGTGAGAAGGGCTGGGGGTCTGACTCCGCAATTGTCACACCAGTTGCTTCCACTTTGTTATAATCCCACTAACAGTTGAGCGTGGAATATTTAGTAGCCAGGAAATATCACGGATGGACTTATTGCACAGGTGACCACCTATCACGGGACCATGCTTGGAGTCACTGAGCTCCTGAGAGCGACCCATTCTTTCACCAATGTTTGTAGAAACACTCTGTATGCCTATGGGCTTGATTTTATATACCTGTGACCATGGAGGGGATTGGAACACCTGGATCACATGATTTGGAGGGCGGGGACAATACTTTTGGCAATATAGTGTATCTGTGTGTTAGTGGTGAGACAACATTGTCTGGGGGGTGGTAAAGGTTGTGTGTATCATTAACTCTTTTTGTACTGGACTTATTGCAGTTTTACAAATGATTTTAAACTTGTCTCTTACATACATTTTTAAAGGAGGACTTTTAAATCCCCAAGGCTGGGACAGCTGGGAATCCGGAGCATCTGTCACTGAGGTATAAATCCCCACACTCCCTTCTCTCCCACTCTTTGATCAGCATGGGATCTCTGCAGGAAGGTTTCCCACACCGCTCCTGTGTGAACTCGGACTATGACAAGCCTGGGTTCACACAGGAGCAGTGGGGAAACCACATGTGATTTGGATAGGAATTGCATTCCTGTTCATATCGCATGCTATTCTTTGCGGTGCAGTTTTCTTCCATACATTTTGTATGGACACAAATCGTACCACAAGGTATCATTTTTGGCATACCTCCCAAATGTCCCTGATTTGGAACAAAGTCCCTCTGTCCCCCTTTCCTCCTCATTTGTCCATCATTTTGATCTGATATATATACAGTGCATCCAGAAAGTATTCCCAGCTTAAATTTGCCACAGTTTGTTATGTTACAGCCTTATTCCAAAATGGATTAAATTTTTTTCCTCAACATTCTACAAACAATACTTCATAATGACAACGTGAAAAAAAGTTTGCGTTGAAATCTTTTGCAATTTATTAAAAATAAACAATGTACATAAGTATTCCCCCTCAATCATAAGTAATCATAAGTATTCCCCCACATCATACTCAAGTCGTTTTGAGTATGATGCTACAAGCTCGGCACACCTATTTTTGGGCAATGTCTCCCATTCTTCTTTGCAGGACCTCTCAAGCTCCATCAGGTTGGATGGGGAGCATCGGTGCACATCCATTTTCAGATCTCTCCAGAGATGTTCAATTGGGTTCAAGTCTGGGCTCTGGCTGGGCCACTCCGGGACATTCACAGAGTTGGCCTGTAGCCACTCCTTTGTTATGTGGGCTGTGTGCTTAGGGTCGTTGTCCTGCTGAAAGATGAACCGTTGCCCCAGTCTAAGGTCCAGAGCGCTCTGGAACAGGTTTTCATCATGGATGTCTCTGTACATTGCTGGATTCATCTTTCCTTCGATCCTGACTAGTCTCCCAGTTCCTGCCGCTGAAAAACATCCCCACAGCATGATGCTGCCACCACCATGCTTCACTGTAGGGATGGTATTGGCCAGGTTGTGAGCGGTGCCTGGTTTCCTCCAGATATAATCCTTGGCATTCAGGCCAAAGAGTTGAATCTTTGTTTCATCAGACCAGAGAGTTTTGTTTCTCATGGTCTGAGAGTCCCTCAGGTGCCTTTTGGCAAGCTGCAGGTGGGCTGCAATTTGCCTTTTACTGAGGAATGGCTTCTGTCTGGCCACTCTACCATACAGGCCTGATTGGTGGAGTGCTGCAAAGGTTGTTCTTCTGGAAGGTTCTCCTCTCTCCACAGAGAATAGCTGGAGTTCTTTCAGAGTGACCATTGGGTTCTTGGTTACCTTCTTGGCTAAGGCCCTTCTCCCTCGATCGCTCATTTTGGCCGGGCGGCCCGCTCTAGGAAGATGCCTGGTGGTTCCAAACCTCTTCCATTTATGGATGATGGAGGCCACTGTGCTCATTGGGACCTTCAATGCTGCGGAAATGTTTCTGTACCCTTCCCCAGATCTGTGCCTTGATACAATCCTGTCTCGGAGGTCTACGGACAATGCCTTGGACTTCATGGCTTGGTTTGTGGTCTGACATGCACTGTTACCTGTGGGACCTTATATAGACAGGTTTATGCCTTTCCTAATCATGTCCAATCACCTGAATGTCCCCCAGATGGACTCCAATCAAGTTGTGGAAACATCTCAAGGATGATCAGTGGGAACAGGATGCACCAGACCTCAATTTTGAGTGTCATGCAAAGGCTGGGAATACTTATGTACATGGGGTTTTTTTATTTTTTTTTTATTTTTAATAAATTGCAAAGATTTCAAAATGAACTTCTTTCATGTTGTCATTATGGGGTATTGTTTGTAGAATGTGGAGGGAAAAAATGTATTTAATCCATTTTGGAATAAGGCTGTAACATAACAAAATGCGGCAAAAGTGAAGCGCTGGGAATACTTTCTGGATGCACTGTAGTTGTATATAAAATGCACTTTTTATCTTTCAAAAAGTGTTTCCCAGTGCTAAACCTTTCATCCAATTTCTAAATTGCTGTGTTTGTAAATTTCAAAAGCCAGTGTAAAGGAATAGTAGTGGTAAAAAAAAAAGCACTTGTGGGTTTAACTAATATTTTTTGTATAATTCTCTTTAAAGGGGGCATGTCAGGGGGGTGTCCTATGCCTACATACATTTGCTAATAGGTGTCCCTCATTCCCATCCTAATAAGATGGGAGGTATGGTTTCGGGTATTGGAAGCATTTTCACAAGCACTCGGTATTGGCACCGATACTGGTATCATCCCTACCCGAGACTATACATACCTGTAAGATTTATAATTTAAACAAACTGCTGTCCATATTTTCCAAGACTTGGTAAATGTATCACAATTCAATGAATTTAACACCAATAAATACTCAGAAGTATAATTTTGATGGACTAAAGCGATCCCTTCAGAAAGGTTTGGGGCCAGTATGGACTTCCAGTTTCTAAGAATAATAGAATGTACCCCTAACAGTATATGTGTGACAATGGAGTGGAACATATGCAGATAGTTATCAATACCAACGTTGAAAAGGGCTAAAGCTGGGTGAGAGGGTGTTAAAATGTAGATATTATTTGAGAGATTTGTCTCCAAAAACTGGGGCACTCCCAGAGGATGTGAAGCAGGTGTCCTACTTGGTCACAATGACTTCAGCACATGGAGGAGCAGGCACTGGTAGTTTTAGGCACATTAGAGGACATTGGAAGGCACATGTAGGAATGAGTTTAAGCAGAGCATCCATGGAGAAGATGTATGTACCAAACAGCAAACAAACATGGTGAAAACAACCAAAAACATTTAGCAGCAACAGAGCTATACTAAAAAACGTACCCAATGGTAGGTCCGAGTGTAGGAAATACTGCAATGGTAACTGGAGGAAACAAAGGAAGGTGTTCATCACTCTTATATGGCTGGAGAATTGAGAGGTTGTCTTGAGTGGTGGTGATCAGGAGTCTCCATTAGCATGTTGTTTGGAGGAGCGTTTATGGGATGCTACTTGCCATTCCTTGCAAGGATTTCAAGATAAGGCAGAGGATACCAGGAGTATTCCCCATTGACGGAGAGCCTGCAGACCTTCTTCAAAAGTAGATACTAAATGGTGGTTCCTTTTGGAGTGATGGTAAGCCTATCTGGGTATTTCTACCGGTGCTCAATTTCATGATTCTTAAAGGCCTTCATAACCATGGCTAGGTTTTGACGGGATTGAAGGGTATGGTGAGACAGGTCTGGTAGTAGTTGTAGCATGGAGTACTGTTGCTGATGTTGCTCTGTGTGGCAATAAGCTGCCAAAATGTTCTCCTTCGCATTATAATAATGTGCCCGCAGGGCTTCTGAGGGCAGGAAAGAAGATTTAGGCACCTGGTGGATCCTGTCAATAGTGAGTTAGTTGGCAGAGAGTGATGGAACCGGGGGGGAATAAATCATGACCGCAACTGAAGGGCTTCTAAAGACTCTGGAACGCCTCTTATCTTGGTTATTTCTCATGGATCGGTCTGCCACTTTAGCCTTAAGCCATGTGATTTCCCGTGCCTGGGCTGTGTGGGCATCCACTAATATACTGAAAGAAGTGGAGTATTCACCCATAGTGTTTTCCACATGATCTAATCTGTCACCCAATTCTTGGATATACAGAAAATAAGGTGCATGGAGCTTGGTTAAAGGGAATACCCTGTTAAGGTATCTAGTGAAAGGAAGTCCAATGTTAATGTTTAAGAAAAGTCCATCCATTTGGCAGGCTGTGTGAAGAGCAGAAGCTGGCTCCAAGATCATGCAGAGAAAAAAAAAGAAAGACACAGTGCCTCTAAGTGTAGACAATTTATTAAACAGAGGTTAGGCCACTCACAAAATCAGGGTACAGGCTCATCTCATAGGTAGGTGACAGGATCGCCAAGGTGTCCGGGTGAGCGCTATGGTATGGCAGATGTTAGGCGGTGTGGAACAGGGAAGCTGGTGGGCTCCTCTATTCCAGGGAGTCGATGATGGAGTGCACTGTGGAACATGTTATGAAGTCACCAGAGTAGTAACGCGTTTCTGAGCATGCACGAGGTCTGATACGGACATACGTGCTCTTTTTCAAGCTGCAGTCCGAGCAGACTAGGCTGGGTTCTTAAAGAATAAGGGGGCGGGGTTAGCAAAATGAGCGTGTTACTAAATGGCGCAGAGGACCAATGGCTGTAATTACATGGAATAAAAATGTGAGTAGGTTGGATCAACCACTAAAAAAGTGTAAGCATGGTCAATAACGGGAGTTATAGAATGGTAGCTATTACCAAATCTTCATTCAAACTGCCAGGGGACAAGGTGTCAAGTGTGTAGATCTAGAGTCTCACCTTGACAGAGCCTGTGAAACGATTATTCCATGCCATCCAACATCTGCCACACCACAGCACTCATCCAGACACCTTGGCGATCCTGTCACCTACCTGAGATGAGCCTGGACCTTGATTTTAAAATGTGAGTGGCCTAACCTCTGTTTTACGATGATTAAATTAGAGGTGCTGTGTCTCTCTACACAATTCTTGGACCTCTGCTTTGAACTGGTGCATGCACGGCCCTATATCAGAATGCAGGGATGCCCTCAAGATCAGCATCTCCTTCAGCATTGTACCAAAGACAGGTTACCCCAAAGTAGGAAATTCATCTATTGGAGCAGAGGACTTAGAAGCCATCCCAGCATTAGAGGCCTGTGATGCACTTACCTCCATGCAGGGATTGGGCTCCGGCACTGGGTTCCAGCACTGCTTAGACTTCACGGGGTCCTGGTGGAAGGTGTAGAGACACCAGAGGATGTTCCACTTCATGAGGCACTCGTCATCTGGCTGTTCCAAGGATGTGTGCAGCTCTGCGGCTTGCTGGGATCAGCGCTATCCTGTCAACTGGAATGGCTCTCTCGTCATTTTGTTCTAGCCCAGACTATACTGTCGGGAAGAAACCCAACAGTTTCCGGGGCTGTGGCTATTCCCTCCAGCGCCTGGGTATGCTGCGGGGATCGAGGAGGCTGATGAGGCCGGTGGGAGCTCTGCTGTTAGTAGTGGAGGCTCCGATGCAGGTGAATCTCCCCAATGGCTGAGTGGAGCACGAGGCTTAGACATCCACCCTTGAGCGCAGTCGCTACACCTCCAAATTCTGGATATATTTAAATTAACAAATTGATTTCCTACAATGGCCAGCTCCACCTAGTGGCCGCAATGTGGTATTTTTCATCAAATACCTTCATTTGTAAAAGTAAAAATAGACAATACAGCATTATGGCCAGTAGATGGAGCCAAAGATCACAGGAAATCACTGTATGAAATAAAATACTGCCAAAATCTGTCACAGCTGGGTGAATACTAGTCACAATTCATCTAATTTTTTTTTTTTTAAATAGACCTCATCCACACTGGGCATAAAAATGCTGCTTATAGAGGCTCTTAGCATTTTTTTTTCTTTCGCCATTTTTCTATTTACATGCATATTTGCTGAGGAGTGTTAGGAGCGTGATCCACATCAAATGATATTTAGGCGTGTTCAGCGGTTTCAAATGTACATTGATTATAGCTAAAAATGAGTGAAGGGGAAAATTTAGCAAAAAAAAACAACTATGAAAGCAAATGCTCATAAACTCTTGTGAAATTGGAGCCACTATGAACGTTTTTCTGCCATTTTTTCAGCTGCCTAGTGTGCATGGATCCTAGGTGTTTGTGAAATCTCCCACCACAAAATGTACTCAGCCAATGAAAGGTGATAACTCCATTTTTATTCTTCTCCTGCTATCAATGGCCAACCCGATCCCACACTTCATCCATGTCTTTGAGGACCTCTGATCTTCTTATGAACTGTTTCTTCCAAGATCAGCCATGGAGTATATCTGAGGTCTATATCAGGGTGTGCTTCTTCCCCACATGAGAGCTGGGATGTCCAGCAACATTCATCTAGAAGACATTTCCCACACTCAAGGCACTAATACACCTCCAGGGTTGTGTGGGACCCCTGATGTACAGGAAGACAGGACTTCAGTGAGGAACATTTACCTCACTCAGGACAGGGAAGAGGCTTCTCCCCCGTGTGAGATCGCCGATGCCTGCAAAGATTGGACTTCTCTGAAAAACATTTCCCGCACTCAGGACAGGAATACGGCTTTTCCCCAGTGTGCAATCTCTGATGTGTGATAAGTTTTGATTTTTGTACAAAACATTTCCCACACACAGGACAGGAGAACGGCTTCTCCCCCGTGTGCAATGTCTGATGTCTGAAAAGATTGGTCTTCCTTGAAAAACATTTCCCGCATTCAGGACAGGAAAACGGCTTTTCCCCCGTGTGAGATCTCTGATGTATGACAAGTTCTGATTTTTGTACAAAACATTTATCGCAGTCAGAACAGGAATACGGCTTCTCCCCCGTGTGCAATGTCTGATGTCGGTGAAGGTTGGACTTCATGGAAAAACTTTTCCCACACTGAGGACAGGAAAATGGCTTCTCACCTGTGTGCAATCTCTGATGTGTGTAAAGATGTGATGTCTGTGAAAAACTTTTCCCACACTCAGGACAAGAATATGGCTTCTCGCCTGTATGCAATCTCCGATGTCTGAGATAAAAGGACTTGTCTGAAAAACATTTCCCACACTCAGAGCAGGAGTATGGCATCTCCCCCGTGTGTAATTTCTGATGTTTGTAAAGTTTGGATTTCTCTGAAAAACATTTCCCGCACTCAGGGCAGGAATACGGCTTCTCACCCTTGTGCAATCTATGATGTCTGTAAAAACTAGATGTCCTTGAAAAAAATTTCCCACACTCAGAACAGGAATGTGGCTTCTCTTCTATGTGAGATTTTCTATGTATGTAAAGATGTGACTTATCCAAAAAGAATTTCCCACACTCAGGACAGGAATATTGATTCTCACCTATGTGCAATCTTTCATGGGCACAAAGACTCGATTTCTCAGAAAAACTCTTCCCGCATTCAGCACAGGAGAAGCTCTTCCCTGTTGGAAGGCTGGCCCGGTCCCGCACAGTGTGAGGTTCCTCAGGATACGAGGAATCCGATGGTCCATCTACACTGGGTGGTGCCGGATGGACATTGGAGCGAGCCGGGTTTTCTCCTGGACTATACTGTGTGATGTCCTCATCTTCTACTTTCCAGTCTGGAGACAAAGTGAGACAATCCTCAGAGGTTTTCCTCATCTCCCGGCCATGGACTAAAATACAAAGACAAAGAGGATTACTAGACAGGAGCTGATTGGTTCCCCCAAACCAGGACTCCGCCCACATCAGGCAGCTTGGTCTCTGAGGAGCTTACAATTCCACCCTCAAGGGAACTAGGAAATGGCTCCTCTGATCTCCTACCAGGTCATTTCTTTATTCATGGACCTTAGTCAGAGAGTGAGGAAACAACCAGAACTGTCTTTTATAGGAGGGACAGTGATGAGGGGATTATAGGACGAGGGTCCCCACCCCCTCTATCACTCATCACCATCTTCCCAACACAAGAAGTACTGCACTTCCTTATTTAGTCCATGATTTAGTCAGGAAGAACAGCGGGGCTGAGCTCCACCAGAGGTCAGAGAGTGAGGATGGGGGGAGAACAACCAAGATGAAGACTGGACTGATCCTGAAGACCACCATCATTGGGGTATTGACTCCTCCCTCATTATCACTTTCTGTTTAAGGGTCCAAATGGTTGAACATTTTATTTCATTATTATCGGCAAATACAAGTATACAGACATATCCCTCCACCCAGCACAGTGAGCAGATAATAAAGCAAGTAACCCTGGGAGAATTCCTCCATTAGAGATCTTGCTAATCCTGGGCATGGGGCAGAAGACCCAAAGCACATGCATCAGTTGTCTAGATTGAGCAATGCCTATGATGAAAATCAACATTTTGCTGCCAGCTGAACCCCAGAACCTCCATAAATCCAGTCTAGATACATTATTATTATTATTATTACATCAAGTTTATATAGCGCCAAAGGGTTTGCTCAGCGCTGTACAATAGGGGGGACAATACATGGCACAGTACAACAATAACAAACAACGTACGAGGGGTAAGAGGGCCCTACTCTTTCGAGCTTACAATCTAGGAGGGGGGGGGTAGTGGAACAATAGGAAGTGGCTGAGGGGAATGAGGGGTGGGAGGAAAGAGGGAGAATGGCCGTTAGGTGAGGGTGGGGTAGGCTTCCCTGAAGAGATGGGTTTTGAGGGAGCGCCTGAATGTGAAGAGGGAAGGCGACAGTCTGATGGATTGGGGCAGCGAGTTCCAGAGGATGGGGGAGGACCTGGAGAAGTCCTGCAGTCGTGCATGGGAGGAGGAGACCAGGGAGCAAGATAGAAGGAGGTCCAGTGAGGAGCGAAGGGTACGGGTAGGGTGGTACTTGGGGATCAGGTTGGTGAGGTAGTTAGGGGCAGTGTTGTGAATGGCTTTGTAGGTCAGGGTTAGAAGTTTAAATTTGATGCGTTGGGCAATCGGGAGCCAGTGGAGGGAGAGGCAGAGGGGGGTGGCAGAGGTGGAGCGGGTGGTGAGGTGGATGAGTCTAGCCGCTGAGTTCAGGATGGTCTGGAGTGGGGAGAGCCTGCACTGGGGTAGGCCGGTGAGAAGAGAATTACAGTAGTCAAGGCGTGAGATGATGAGGGAGTGTACTAGAAGTTTGGTGGTGTCAGGGGTGAGGAAGGTACGTATCTTGGCAATGTTGCGAAGATGGAGCCTGCATGTGTTTGTGAGTGATTTGACATGCGGTTGGAAGGAGAGGTTCGAGTCAAGAATGACGCCAAGGACTTTGGCTTGCGGGGCGGGAGTGATAGTGGAGTTGTTGGTGATGATGGATAGGATGGGGGGGGGGTGTGGGCAGGGGGAAAGACGAGGAGCTCGGTTTTGGAGAGGTTGAGCTTGAGGAAATGTAGCGACATCCAGTCTGAGATGTCATTTAGGAGGTGAGTGATGCGGGCGGAGATAGTGGGGGTGAGGAGAGGGGTGGAGAGGTAGATTTGGGTGTCGTCAGCGTAGAGGTGATAGTTGAAGCCGTGGGAGTGTATGAGTTTGCCCAGGGAGGAGGTGTAGATGGAGAAGAGAAGGGGTCCAAGGACAGAGCCTTGGGGGACCCCAACAGAGAGGGGGAGGGAGGGGGAGGTGGCACCATTGTAGGTGACACTGAAGGAGCATCGAGATGGGTAGGATGAGACCCAAGAGAGAGCGGTATCTCTGATGCCAAGGAAGAGTAGTTTATTAAGGAGGAGGGGGTGGTCAACTGTGTCAAAGGCTGCAGAGAGGTCCAGGAGATACATAAATTGTGTCTGCAGCACAGAGAAGGAAGATTATCCGAGAGAAATCCAGGAATCCAGGAATACAGGACGGGGAACACAGCTCAGGAAAGTGACCAGGGGATTACAGGCTGATATCACCCAGTCCCTGCCCTACTCTGGACCAATCAGTGAGCAGTATGGGTGGAGGAATGGATTTAGTGTTCATGACCCACCTGTGCTGATCTCTGTAGGAGTGTCCTCCTCTATAAATGTCCCCGTTATTCCATCCTCCTCCATAGACTGCTGATCATCCCTCACATACGCCTCTTCTTCTTCTGATTTAACCTCAACTTTTATCAGATCTTCACCCTAAACCAAGATAATAGGAGAAAATATCATCTATAAAATGTAAGTTTTATTATGGTAACATTACAAAAATAATCCATACATTGTCTTCTTGAGTTTATGTTCTAGACTTTCCATCCCACCAACCTTGTAATGTTGAGGGATGGTGTGACCTTCCTGTGTGGAATCACAGAGGACGGGGACATCTCTCTGGTGGGTTCCTGTAGCTAAATGACTCCACTGTGGTGTCCTGGTACAGATCTTTGTGTTCTTTTAGAAGCTCTGACTCCTCCATCCCCCCATCCTCATCATCCTCCTCTTCTTCTTTTATCACTTCTTTAACTTCAACTTTAGGATCTCTCAGGTTTCCACTCTGAATATATAATAAAATGACATCAATGGTAACAATGCAGATAATGTACAGATCCTAATGATACTATCAGTGATTGTTCTTCATCTACCTGATGGTGAGGGATGGTGTGACCTTCCTGTGTGGAATCCCGGGAATACAGAGGACGGGGACATCTCTCTGGTGGGTTCCCATGACTGGATCCATCTGTAGGAAACACACACACTGACTGAATCCATTGTTTCTATGTGTTTATCAGATGATGGGGGATCTAGGTGGATCCTCCGTACTGCTCTCTCCTTTACAATAAAGTCTCCTCTTACCCGGTGATGTGAGGGGCGGCTGATTGTCCATCATGACGTCCTTGTAGAGATCCTTGTGTCCTTCTAAATACTCCCACTCCTCCATGGAGAAATAGACAGTGACACCCTGACACCTTATAGGAACCTGACACACACAATGATACAGTCACCATCCAGACACATCCCTTGTCTGTTACTGGAGAATGTCCCAGAATTCCCGGCACCGCTCACCTCTCCTGTCAGCAGCTCCATCATCTTCTTGGTGACTTCTAGAATCTTCTGCATGTTGTGTCTCTCAGGTTTTAGGGAGTCACATGGAGGCACTGTGATGGTCATATGATCACTTGACTTCAGAAGAGGAAATCTCTGTATTGAGGAACCAATAGGAATATCATGTTAGACTCCCAGAATCCTCCTCACCTCTCCTGTCAGGTCTGTGTTTTATTAATAGAGATAAGAGTGATGTCATGTGACCTCCCAGAATCCTCCTCACCTCTCCGGTCAGGTCTGTGTGTTATTAATAGAGATGAGTGATGTCATGTGACCTCCCAGAATCCTCCTCACCTCTCCGGTCAGGTCTGTGTGTTATTAATAGAGATGAGTGATGTCATGTGACCTCCCAGAATCCTCCTCACCTCTCCGGTCAGGTCTGTGTTTTATTAATAGAGATGAGAGTGATGTCATGTGACCTCCCAGAATCCTCCTCACCTCTCCGGTCAGGTCTGTGTTTTATTAATAGAGATGAGAGTGATGTCATGTGACCTCCCAGAATCCTCCTCACCTCTCCGGTCAGGTCTGTGTTTATTAATAGAGATAAGAGTGATGTCATGTGACCTCCCAGAATCCTCCTCACCTCTCCGGTCAGGTCTGTGTTTTATTAATAGAGATAAGAGTGATGTCATGTGACCTCCCAGAATCCTCCTCACCTCTCCGGTCAGCAGGTAGATGATCTCCAGGGTGAGGTTTAGTATCTTCTCAGTCATGTGACTCCGGTCTTCCTCCATCCTCATTGGTGCCATCATGTGATCTATACAGGTCTCCTTGTAGATGGATAACTTTGGGAAATTAAAGTAAGAATGATTTGGTTGCACAATTATTGGATGTGAGGGGGGGATAGGAGGGTTGCTGGACATTTAAGAACTACTGTCCCCATGGGAACACATTCAGTCTGGACTGTTTAGTGTTTGCTACACTTTCTAGGTCCCAGGACTGTTGGTCTGTCAGATCAGAAATTCCCTTTTCTCTGTTGGGTTTGTTTGGTCTCTGAACTGATGAGTTTTAGATCTGCAGACAAGGAATGATAAATATGATTCTTCCTTTGACTAGTGTGCTCTGAGGCAGTGCTGTGAGGTCAGTGTAGTGTCTTGATTTGTTTTGTACAGTTCTTTTTGAGTCTGTGGAAATGTCCTTTGGGTATATTTTTTTTCCAAAGAGGGTGGTGGCAACTCATATAATGGAGATATGAGTAGTCACCAATGGGTTTACAAACATTTTTTGGGATAATACGATCTTCCTCATGTGCTAATTCTAAATAAAAAAAGGTTTGGGTTTATAAAATAACTAAAACTGAGCCTCAGGTTGTTACAGAATGTCACTGTCCCAGCTGAGGAGCACATCATCAGTATATCAATATCATCTGGGACGGTGACGAAGTTCGATCCTGTCAAACAGAGCAAACTTATACTCCATTATGCAGCACTAAATAAGAAATGCAAAATTATTGAAGATACAAATGACAAAACGTCCATAAAATGTAGGTAACTGCCACCCAGTGCGTGAAATGATAAATAAATTGATGGCCCTCTTCCCCAATATCGTGTGGATGGAATCACCACGTGTATCTCCAGTAATCAAAAGGCTTACCAGAAGCCCTGTGACCCTCATGAGAGAAATCAACAAAAGCTTTCATAGACGCCCCCCCACCCTCTCCATCACGATCAACAATGCCACCATCAGTCCCACTCCGCAAACCAAAGTCCTAGGTGTTACTCTAGGCTCAGACCTGTCCTTCCAACCCCATGTCCAATCGTTGGCAAACTCATGCAGGCTCCACCTCCGCAACAGCTCCAAAATACGTTCGTTCCTAACCCCAGACACTACTAAACTACTCGTTCACTCCCTCATTATCTCACGTCTGGACTACTGCAACTCCCTTCTCACCGGCCTTCCTCATCGCAGACTATCCCCGCTTCAGTCTATCCTGAACTCAGTGGCCAGACTCATCCACCTCACCAACCGCTCCGCTTCTGCCACCCCCCTCTGTCATTCCCTCCACTGGCTCCCGATTGCCTAACGCATTAAATTCAAACTACTAACACTGACATACAAAGCTATTCATAATACTGCCCCAAACTACCTCACCGACCTGATACCCAAATACCACCCAACCCGTACTCTTCACTGCTCACAAGACCTCCTACTTTCTAGCTCCCTGGTCTCCACCTCCCACGCCCGACTGCAGGACTTCTCCAGGACTTCCCCCATTCTCTGGAACTCACTACCCCAATCCATCAGACTGTCACCTACCCTACTCACCTTTAGGCACACCCTGAAAACCCATCTCTTCAGGGAACCCTGCCCCACCCTCACCTAGCAGCCGATCTTCTCCACTCCTCCTACCACTCCATCCCCCACAGCCACTTCCTCCTGTACCACTATCCCCTCCCTCCTAGATTGTAAGCTCAAAAGAGCAGGGCCCTCGAACCCCTCGTGTATTGTATTGTTACTGTATTGTCTCATGTTCTGTCCCCCACTATAATGTACAGCGCTGAGCAAACCTTTTGGTGCTATATAAATACTGTATAATAATAATAATAATAGACTGAGGCACCAGCCGCCAACCGATCATCAGCACACAAAAATCTTGTCACCAGCTCTTCCTCCCGTAAATGGGTTACAATGACATAACACTTATGTAAGGGAGAGAAGAGAGGGCTCCAATCAGGGCAGTCTTTATTATTGATTTGACCCTGGGCAAACATTTTCTTGGGCCCCTCCACCCCCCTCCCTTGGCTCACATGGAATTTCACTCTCAACTTGATCTAAGACATAAAATAAATAGCAGCTAGACTCAAAATCAGAATAAAACAATATAATCAGTGAGCGCTTAGTAATAGTATAGCAGCTAAAAGGACGAAAAAGGTAACCAGAATAAAACCTCATAGGATACTTAAAAAGAAAGTGCACCGCTAAAATAAATGCAGATTAATACTTCCAATCCATAAACCAGCTGAACATATGATCGAACATAAAATCACAATATGTTAAAATAAATGTATAAAATATGGTGACAGTCTGTGATAAGTGATGGATACAGGTGACTTCAACGTTCCAGGTGGCGAGGTGATAGAATAGCTAAAATACGCACTCACCAGATGCATATCTTTATATACACATATAATCAATAACCAGAGGTCCCCCTCAGGGATGGGATGGATGAGCTGAACCGCTTATAATGGACTCTCCCACTTTTGGTATTGGTCTGGTCAGTAGTCATCTCTCTTGGGATAGCCCCGAGTACCACCGTGGAAGCCTCTCAGATATAGAGCCGGGTGGGTCGCCCTGGACCTGGTGTTCTTCTCTAGTAGTGGTGGGCTGATGTCAGCAATATAGGAATATCTCCTGTGCCATGGAACGTGGGCTCTGGGGATGAATTGTTGGCTCTCAGGGGAGTCGACACAAATAATAGCCCATAGTGTAGTAATTTTGATAAACATTCATGTATTAATCCACGTGGGTAAATAATAAAGTGATAAAATCAAAGTATTTGAGTAAATAAAAAGTACACTGACCGTACAGTATTGTAAAGGAGGCCACCGGACCTATAACAGGAGCCGGTGGCTGGACGTCACGGCGTTATCGCCCCTTGGATGTGTTTCGAGCAATTGCACTTCCTCAGCAAGGGATAGCCATTTATCATTTACTCACGTGGATTAATAAATTAATTTTTATCAAAATTACTACACTATGGGCTATTATTTGTGTTGACTCCCCTGAGAGCAACAATTCATCCCCAGAGCCCACGCTCCATGGCACAGTAGATATTCCTATATTGCTGACATCAGCCCACCACTACTAGAGAACGCCAAATCCAGGGCGACCCACCCGGCTCTATATCTGAGAGGCTTCCACGGTGGTACTCGGGGCTATCCCAAGAGAGACGACTACTGACCAGACCAATACCAAGAGGGGGAGAGTCCGTTATAAGCGGTTCAGCTCATCCATCCCTAAGGGGGACCTCTGGTTATTGATTATATGCGTATAAAAGATACGCATCTGGTGAGTGCGTATTTTAGCTATTCTATCACCTCGCCACCTGGAACGTTGAAGTCACTAACATCTCCTGTAACCATCACCTATCACAGACTGTCACAATTTTATACACTTATTTTAACATATTGTGATTTTATGTTCGATCATATGTTCAGCTGGTTTATGGATTGGAAGTATTAATCTGCATTTATTTTAGCGCTGTACTTTCTTTTTAAGTAGACTCAAAATCAGTTTACTGCAGATCAGGCAGTGATTGTGATTACTTGCCAGGGCTTACAGCACATCATTACAGCTCAAGGACTGGTTGCTAGAGGTTACAACACATTTCTGCTTGTTGATTGGTTGCTAGAGGTTACAACATATCATTTCTGCTTGTCGATTGGTTGCTAGAGGTTACTGCACATCATTAATGCTCACCCATTGGTTGCTAGGGCTGCTGGGGGATCATTGACAGTGCTGGGGGGAGGAATGGGATGTGTGACAGTGCAGGGGGGTGGGATCACCTGTCAGTCAATGTCCACTTGGTTTCTCTTGCCTGCATGCGCAGGGGGGTGAGAGAGAGGGGGGAGTGAGAAAGAGGAGTGAGAGAAGGGGGTGATAGAGAGGGGGGTTCAGAGAGAGAGTGGATGAGAGAGAGGGACTGGAGTGAGAGAAGGGGGAGAGAGAGAGGTGGAGTGAGAGAGAGTGGTGAGAAAAAAGGGTGATAGAGAGGGGGGTTGAGAGAGAGGGACTGTGGTGAGAGAGAGGGGGAGTGAGCAAGATAGAGGGGGAGTGAGAAAGTGAGAAGGGTTGTGAGAGAGAGAGAGAGAAGGAGGGGGTGAGAGAGAGAGAAGGAGGGGGTGTGAGAGAAAGGAGGGAGGTAGAGAGACAGAGGGGGTGGGGGGTGGCAGAGAGGGGGAGTGAGAAAGAGAGGGGGGATGAGAGAGGAGTGGGGGAGAGAGAGGGGGATGGGTGACAAAGGTGGGGTGAGAGAGGGGAAGTGAGAAAGAGAGAGGGATGAGAGATACAGGGGGAGTGATAAAGAGAGAGGGGTGAGAGATAGAGGGGGTGTGAGAGAAGGGAGAGAGCGAGGGGTGACAGAAAGGGGAAGTGAGAAAGAGAGAGGGGTGAGAGAAGGGGGATAGAGAGGGAGGTTGAGAGAGAGGGGGTGAGAAAGAGAGAGAGAGGGGGTGAGAGAGAGGGAGTGAGAAAGAGAGAAGGGGTGTGTGAGAGAGAAAGGGTGTGAGAGAAGGAGAAGGAGGAGGTGCGAGAGAAAGGAAGGAGGTAGGGAGAGAGAGGGGGTGGCAGAGAGGGGGAGTGAGAAAGAGAAAGGGGTGAGAGGGGGGATGGGAGGGTGAGAGAGGGGGTATGAGAGAAGAGTGGGGGAGAGAAAGGAGGGTGAGAAAGAGAGGGGTAAGAGAAGGGGGATGAGAGAGAAGACGGTGATAGAGAGGGGGGTTGAGAGAGAGTGGGGTGAGAGGGGGAGTGAGAAAGAGAGAAGGGGTATGTGAGAGAGAGAGAGAGGAGGAGGGGGGGGGGGTGAGGGAGGAGGGGGGGTGAGAGAGGAGTGGGGGAGAGAGAGGGGGATGGGTGACAAAGGTGGTGTGAGAGAGGGGAAGTGAGAAAGAGAGAGGGATTAGATACAGGGGGAGTGAGAAAGAGAGAGGGATTAGATACAGGGGGTGTGAAAAAGAGAGAGGGGTGGGAGATAGAGGGGTTGTGAGAGGGGGAGTGTGAAAGAAGGGAGAGAGAGAGGGGTGTTGGGGTGACAGAAATGGGAAGTGAGAAAGAGAAAAGGGGGATGAGAGAGAAGGGGGATAGAGAGGGGGGTTGAGAGAGAGGGAGTGGGGTGAGAGAGAGGGGGTTTGAAAGAGAGAGGGGGAGTGAGAAAGAGAGAAGGGGGTGTGAGAGAGAGAGGGGGTGGGAGAAAGAGAAGGGGTGTGGGAAAGAGAGAAAGGGTGTGAGAGAAAGAGAATAGGAGAAGGAGGGGGTGTGAGAGAAAGGAGGGCGGTAGGGAGAGACAGGGGGTGGGGGTGGCAGAGAGGGGGAGTGGGAAAGAGAGAGGGGTGAGAGGGGAGATGGGGGGGGTGAGAGAAGAGTGGGGGAGAGAAAGGGGGGTGAGAAAGAGAGGGGTAAGAGAAGGGGGGTGAGAGAGGACGGTGATAGAGAGGGGGTTGAGAGAGAGTGGGGTGAGAGGGGGAGTGAGAAAGAGAGAAGGGGAGTGTGAGAGAGAGGAGAGAGAGGAGGGAGGTAGAGAGTGGGTGGGGGGTGACAGAGAGGAGTGAGAAAGAGAGAGGGGTCAGAGAGGGATGGGGGTGAGAGAGGAGTGTGGGAAAGAGAGGGGGATGGGTGAGAAAGGTGGAGTGAGAGATAGAAGGGGTGAGAGAAAGGAGGGAGGGTGAGAGAAGGGGGTTGAGAGAGAGAAGGGGGTTGAGAGAGAGAGGGGGGATATGAGAGAGAGAGGGGGGATGAAAGAGAGCGAGTGAGTGGGGTGAGAGAGAGGGTTGTGAGAAAGAGAGAAGGGGTGTGAGAGAGAGAGAGAGAAAGGGAGAAGGAGGGAGTGTGAGAGAAAGGAGGGAGGTAGGGAGAGAGAGAGGGTGGGGAGTGGCAGAGAGGGGGAGTGAGAAAGAGGGGGGATGAAATAAAGGGAGTGGGGGAGAGAGAGGTGGGGTGAGAGAGAGGGGTGTGAGAGGAGGGAGGGAAAGAGAGGGGTGTCGGGGTGACAGAAAGGGGGAGTGAGAGAGAGGGGGGATAAGAAAGAGATGGGTAAGAGAAGAGGGATGAGAGAGAAGGACAATGAGAGAGAGGGGGGTGAGAGAGGGGGGAGAGTGAGAGGGGGAGAGTGAGGGGGATGGGAGAGTGAGAGGGGGAGAGTGAGAGGGATGGGAGAGAGAGGTGGAGTGAGAGAGGGGGGGGTGAGAAAGAGCGAGGGGTGTGAGAAAAAGGAGAGAGAGGGGGTGACAGAGAGGGGTAGTGAGAAAGAGAGGGGGGTGGGAGAGACAGGTGGGGTGGGAGAGAGGGGGAGTGATAAAGAGAGAGCTAGAAGGGGTGAGAGGGGGGTGTGAGAGATACAAAAGGAAGGAAAGAGAGAGAGGGGTGTTGGGGTGACAGAAAGGGGTAGTGAGAAAGAGAGAGGGGGGATGAAAAAGAGGGGGGTGAGAGAAGGGGGTGATAGAAAGGGGGAGTGGGGTGAGAGAGGGGGATGGGAGAGAGATGGGAAAGAGAGGTGGGGTGAGAGAGAAACAGAGAAGGGGGAGTGAGAAAGAGAGAGAGAGAGAGAAAGGAGAGAGGGAGAGGGGTGTGGGGGTGAGAGGGAGAAGGGGTGAGAGAGAGGGGTGGGGGTGAGAGGGAGAAGGGATGAGAGAGAGAGGGAGTGGGGTGGCTGAGAGAGGGTGAGGGAGAGAGGGAGGTGTGAGACAGAAAGGGGGGTGAGAGACCCCTAGCCCTGCCCCTGTCTGCAGTCCCTAATGTATGTGGGTAGGTGAGTGTGATACCTAGTACTTACCTCCTACCCAACCTCATCCTCTGTACAGGACCCCTTGTCAGCATGTCCTCCAGTTGGTGTCGGAGTTGGGAGCGGAGAGGAGGTTGAATAAGGAGTCCAGTCTTTGGGAGGTGCTGGGGATGCTGCGCCTGCTGCTGCTTGCCTCAAGCAGGGAGGCAGTGAAGGTCTTCTCCCTCCTGGGCTCTTGGTCCTAGCCACTCTTGTGCTGCTAGCCTTCCCTGTGGCCTCTGTCTCCGGGGCCCACCTGAATGCCTTGTGGAGCAAGTCGCTATCGTCCTGCCTGCACCCTGAGAAAGCCGCTGTCGGCACCAGATTAAGCCGCCCTGCTTCCTGCCACCATCGGACTCTCCAGGACAAGGGGCTCAAGGAGCAGCTGCCTTGGGCCCCACAATAATGACTGGGCCCAGGGCAGCTGCCCCTTTTGCCCCACGTTAAAGTCGGCCCTGGCTCCAACAGTGCAAATCCAATAAAACATTTATTGAGAAGAAGGTAAAAAATTCACTGAAACATCTTGAACAGTACCTTTAGCTCCTAACGTCCCGTTTAAAATGGCCCGTACATTAAACAATTTGTATTGCACCTAGCAAATGTGGGAAACCTATTAGGAGGAGCATGGATAGTAGACCTTTTTTCGACAATAGGGTCAGAATTTGCATGTCAGTTTGTCCATCATGGCCAGTCAGTCTTTGAGGAATAGAACTGGGAGAGTCTATAATATTAGACAGTTCATAAATGGGTTAAATGAAGGAAATCCATACCTATATGTAATCTTTGTGTTCTGTCCTCGCTACACGTTTCCCTGTGTGAAACTCTCCTATATCTGTTTTATTAACAAAACGGGCTGGGTGAAACTATTAAAAAGAAAAACAGATGACAAATACATACAATCAATGTAAGAACATACAGAAAACACAATGAATAGTTATACAATAGATGGCGATACGAGATTCTCCCAAGCGATGCTGCCTTTAGGGAATGCAAAATGATGCTTGTTTTAGTCCAACAGGTGCTCTGATAGCTGGCTCCTTCTCTCCCAATTTCTAAGATGGAGTCTGAGCTCCCAAGATGCATCTCTTTCCTTTCCTCTCAGAATTATGGGAATTTGTATTAAGTCTTATCTAAACAGTCTCTAGTTTCTGTAAAACAGATTATTTATTACCCACGCCACCTAGCAGTCAAATTTGATATTGCAGGCAGGACGGGCATAACATATTTCCCTGCTGGAGGCAGAACACTTTGGTCTTTTTTTTTTTTTGGGGGGGGGGGCATTTTTATTTATTTATTATTTTTGTATAAAGTCTTTATGTGCAATATTATTCACACAACCAGACAATACGTTTAAAGCAGCTTTTAAAGTCAGTTGTTTTGCTCATTCATTTTATACATTTATATTGTCCTTTTAATTAAATAGCAGCCAGTTCACAATGGGTTAACAATAGTGGGTGGGTCCTGGTTGATCCAATTCCAGGTCTCGTATTCTAACTTCCCAGGCTGGTTATTGTCACATGACCTGATGAAGGGGTTAACTAGAGTTGTCACATGTCCGGTATTCACCCGGAAAAGTCCAGGATTTAAATCACGTGTCCAGGTTTTGGTCTGCCTGAAAATCAGACATATTATTCAGACCGGACTGTGGCTCCCTAATATAGCTGGAGAGAGGATCAGGTGTTCTCCTCCCTCCAGCCTGCAGGCAGCGATAGAGAGCCAGTACTGAGACTGAGAGCTCACCTCAGTCTCAGCGTGGGACTGCTAAACTATGGAGAGTTTGTCCTCCTAACTCTCACTTCTTACTTATCACATGACTGAAGACAGGAAGGAGGAGCTGCCTTCTTTGCAGAGTGATCTGTGAGCACAGAGGGAAAGGGGGGGACAGCTCTAACGTGTGAGAGGGATACCTGGGGATGGGACACCTGATCTAAGGAGGAACTGTTATATGTGCAGGAACACTGATGGGGACAACAAATGTAAGGAGGCACTCTACCAGGGACACCTGATGGAAGGGGAGACTCTGATGGGTACACCTGATGGAAGGGGGACTCTGATGGGTACACCAGATGGAAGGGGGCACTCTGATGGGGACATCAGTTGTAAGGGGGCACTCTGATGGGGACACCAGATGGAAGGGGGCACTCTGATGGGGACACCAGATGGAAGGGGGCACTCTGATGGGGACACCAGATGGAAGGGGGCACTCTGATGGGGACACCAGATGGAAGGGGGACTCTGATGGGGACATGAGATGGAAGGGGGCACTCTGATGGGGACACCTGATGTAAGGGGGCACTCTGATGGGGACACCTGATGTAAGGGGGCACTCTGAGGGGGACACCTGATGTAAGGGGGCACTCTGAAGGGGACACCAGATGTAAGGGGGCACTCTGAAGGGGACACCAGATGTAAGGGGGATTCTGAAGGGGACATCTGATGTAGGGAGGTACTCTGATGGGGATTCCTGATGTAAGGAGGCACCCTGATGGGGACACCTAATATAAGGGGGTACTCTAATGGGGACACCTGATGTAAGGAGAGTCTCTAATGGGGACACCTGATGTAAGGAGGCACTGATGGGGACACCTGATGTAAGGAGAGACACTAATGGGGACACCTGATGTAATGAGAGACTCTAATGGGGACACCTGATGTAATGAGAGACTCTAATGGGGACACCTGATGTAAGGAGAGACTCTAATGGGGACACATGATGTAAGGAGAGACTCTAATGGGGACACCTGATGTAAGGAGGCACTGATAAGGACACCCAATGTAAGGGGGACTCTGATGGGGACACCTAAAGTTTCTTTTACTTGAAATCTGGATATGATTAGCCTACTTTTATGTTATATTTGGGAGCAATTCGGACCTTGGCTGGAAAAGAATATTTAGCAGCTAGGCCTCCTTGAATTGTAATTCATTACCCATGCACTAGGGGGATATTTTTGCGTTGCATTAAATCTTAATGGCACAACCACACACCTTGCTTTTGCGTTCATTCACCTGCAGCAACAAGTATGGTAACAAAATACCGTGCGTTTTGGTGCAGCACCATTTTTAAAAAGGTTTACAGGTTTTACATCTATTTGTACTACATTTTGTTTTTCATTTGTTTTGTATACAAAAAAAAAATGTGCCACACGCTGCTAAAATGTTTGGGTTTGGCTTAAAGAAAGGGTGACAACCCTAGGGTTAACCCTTGAAACGTAGTCATGGGAACCAGCTGTCGTTGTTAGATCATTTCAATTGTCTGCGATCCATGGCTGTAAGACTGCCCATATTCCTTCCGACAATTCCGTGTAACATCTCCCCTAGCCCTGTTGCTACATCTGGTGGAACAGCGATGCATCCTTTCCACCCTTCCAGTGGAATTCCACCAGCGCATGACATCACATCCGGTTTGACCATGCGTGTCACTTCTGATTTGCAGGTGTGTGTATACAGGGACCCCGGCGTCCACCGGATCCTCCTTTTATTATTAATATACAGGATTTATATAGCCCCAACTGTTTACGCAGCTTAAGGGAAGACAGTACAATTACAATACAAATGAATACAGGAGGGTTCAAAGGGCCCTGGTCCTCAGAGCTTACAATCTAAGAGGGAGGGTCGAGAGATACAAAAGGTAATAACTGTGGGGGATGGGCTGATGGACACAATACATGTACAGTTGTTAGGCGGGGGTAGGGTAGGCCTCTCCGAAGAGATGAGTTTTTAGGGATTGTCTAAAAGTGGACAGAGATGGAGATAGTCGGACACATTGGGGGAGGGAGTTCCAGAGGATGGGAGCGGCTCTGAGAAATCCTGGAGGTGAGCATGGGAGGAGGTGACAAGGGAAATAGAGAGCAGGAGGTCTTGGGAGGAATGATTTGGTTGGTATTTAGAGACCCTGGTTAATGATGTAAGTAGGGGCTGAATAGTGGATGGTTTTATAAGTTGCTGTATCTTGAATTTTATTTGTTGGGTGAGTGGGAGCCAGTGGAGGGACTGGCAAAGAGGGTTGGAGGACACTAAGTCGAGGTCAGTGGAGGGACTGGCAAAGAGGGTTGGAGGACACTAAGTCGAGGTCAGTGGAGGGATTGGCAAAGAGGGTTGGAGGACACTAAGTCGAGGTCAGTGGAGGGATTGGCAAAGAGGGTTGGAGGACACTAAGTCGAGGTCAGTGGAGGGATTGGCAAAGAGGGGTGAAGGACAATGGGTGGAGGGATTGGCAAAGAGTGGTGGAGGACACTGAGTGGAGGTCAGTGGAGGGATTGGCAAAGAAGAGTGGAGGACACTGGAGGTCAGTGGAGGGATTGCCAAAGATGTGGAGGTCAGTGGAGGGATTCGCAAAGAGGGGTGAAGGACACTGGGTGGAGGGATTGGCAAAGAGTGGTGGAGGACACTGAGTGTAGGTCAGTGGAGGGATTGGCAAAGAAGGGTGGAGGACACTGAGTGGAGGTCAGTGGAGGGATTGGCAAAGAGGGGTGGAGGACACAGTGGAGATTAGTGGAGGGATTGGCAAAGAGGGGTGGAGGACACTGAGTGGAGGTCAGTGGAGGGATTGGCAAAGAGGGGTGGAGGACAGTGAGTGGAGGTCAGTGGAGGGACTGGCAAAGAGGGGTGGAGGTCACTGAGTGGAGGTCAATGGAGGGATTGGCAAAGAGGGGTGGATGACACTGAGTGGAGGTCAGTGGAGGGATTGGCAACGAGGGGTGGAAGACACTGAGTGGAGGTCAGTGGAGGGATTGGCAGAGAGGGGTGGAGGACACTGAATGAAGGCCAGTGGAGGGATTAGCAAAGAGGGGTGGACGACACTGAGTGGAGGTCAGTGGAGGGATTGGCAAAGAAGAGTGGAGGACACTGGAGGTCAGTGGAGGGATTGCCAAAGATGTGGAGGTCAGTGGAGGGATTTGCAGAGGGGTGAAGGACACTGGGTGGAGGTCAGTGGAGGGATTGGCAAAGAGTGGTGGAGGACACTGAGTGTAGGTCAGTGGAGGGATTGGCAAAGAAGGGTGGAGGACACTGAGTGGAGGTCAGTGGAGGGATTGGCAAAGAGGGGTGGAGGACACAGTGGAGATTAGTGGAGGGATTGGCAAAGAGGGGTGGAGGACACTGAGTGGAGGTCAGTGGAGGGATTGGCAAAGAGGGGTGGAGGACACTGAGTGGAGGTCAGTGGAGGGACTGGCAAAGAGGGGTGGAGGTCACTGAGTGGAGGTCAGTGGAGGGATTGGCAAAGAGGGGTGGATGACACTGAGTGGAGGTCAGTGGAGGGATTGGCAAAGAGGGGTGGAAGACACTGAGTGGAGGTCAGTGGAGGGATTGGCAGAGAGGGGTGGAGGACACTGAATGAAGGCCAGTGGAGGGATTAGCAAAGAGGGGTGGACGACACTGAGTGGAGGTCAGTGGAGGGATTGGCAGAGAGGGGTGGAGGACACTGAATGAAGGCCAGTGGAGGGATTAGCAAAGAGGGGTGGACGACACTGAGTGGAGGTCAGTGGGGGGATTGGCAAAGAGGGGTGGAAGATACTAAGTGGAGGTCAGTGGAGGGATTGGCAAAGAGGGGTGGAAGACACTGAATGGAGGTTAGTGGAGGGATTGGCAAAGAGGGGTGGAGGCCACTGAGTGGAGGTCAGTAGAGGGACTGGCAAAGAGGGGTGGAGGACACTGAGTGGAGGTCAGTAGAGGGACTGGCAAAGAGGGGTGGAGGTCAGTGGAGGGACTGGCAAAAAGGGGTGGAGGACACTGAGTAAAGGTCAGTGGAGGGACTGGCAAAGAGGGGTGGAGGACACTACGATTGGTAAGGTGGATGAACCTAGCAGCAGTATTCATGATGGACTGGAGGGAGGATAGCCTATGCAAAGGTAAGCCAGTGAGGGGGGAGTTGCAGTAGTCATGGTGGGAGATGACCAGGAAGTGAGAAGCTTTGTGGTGTCATTGGTTAGGAAGGGGCGTATCTTGGAGATGTTACGGAGGTTGAGGCAGCAAGCTTTGGACAGCGATTGGATGTGGGGCAGAAAGGATAGTTCAGAGTCCAGGATTACACCTAGCACCCTGGTATGTGGGGACGGGTTGATTTTTGAGCTGTTGATTTTGACAGAGAAGTCAGTGGAAGAGGCACGTGGGGGAGGAAATATTATGAGCTCAGTTTTGGATAGATTGATTTTCAGGAAGTTGTGTGTTATCTAGAGCAGTAGAGATGTGTTCTTTGTAGTCACCAATCATGCTTCTCTGGCAATCCAATGGATGTGTCTGGGTTTAGCAGTTGCCAGGAGAACTTCCCTGACTGCTTTGAGCCAAATGTAAAGTTTGGTGGAGGGGGGATTATGGTGTGGGGTTGTTTTTCAGGGGTTGGGCTTGGCCCCCTAGTTCCAGTGAAGGGAATTCTTAAAGCGTTAGCATACCAAGACATTTTGGACAATTTCATGCTGCGAACTTTGTGGGAAGAGTTTGGGGATGGCCCCTTCCTGTTCCAACATGACTGCTCACCAGTGCACAAAGCAAGGTCCATAAAGACATGGAGGAGCCAGTGTGGGGTGGAGGAACTTGACTGGCCTGCACAGAGTCCTGACCTCAACCCCATAGAACACCTTTGGGATGAATTAGAGTGGAGACTGTGAGCCAGGCCTCCTCCCCCGACATCAGTGCCTGACCTGACAAATGTGCTTCTGGAAGAATGGTCCAACCTTCCCATAGACACCCTCCTAAACCTTGTGGACGGCCTTCCCAGAAGAGTTGAAGCTGTTCTAGCTGCAAAGGGCGGGGCCAACTCAATATTGAACCCTACGGACTAAGACTGGGGGGCCATTAAAGGTCATGTGGGTGGAAAGGCAGGCCGACCAATACTTTTGGCAATATATTGTACTTCCTTCAGAACCCTCAGTATTTTCCTCCCTCTGACACCAATGATGGAACATGTTCTTCATGGCCGGCTGGGGAATGTTTTCTTCCTCCTGACCAGCAATGTAAGGGGCTCTATGCTCCATACTCCTGACCCCGGCACTCCATCATTGTGTTGGCTGCATAGTGTAATGATTGCCCATTGGCTGCCTGTGTAGTGTCATCATTGCCCTTTGTAGGCCATGTATGGTCAGGATGGTCCTTGTCTTCTCTATTTATTGTCAGTGCTGTTTGTTTAGAGGACCATATTACTAGAATTTATCTCCACAATGAGGAGAATGTTCCGGCCCCGGAAGTGGGGGAATGTTCTGCCCCTGAAGGGGTTCATCTGGGTTCCCACACTATATATGTGTGTATCATCATCTGCTGGAGATAAAAGACGTCACAGTGACTATGGAGGAAGAGGACGGACGTGACTATGGAGGAAGAGGACGGACATGACTACAAAGGAAGAGGACAGGGAGGGTTACTGGTTGTAAATAGGAAATAACATCTTATTACCTCCTCTGCTGCCACTTCCACCAACGTCTCCTCTCTACTTCCTCCCCACTCACCTCTCACCCGAAACTTCCTGTCTGTACCTGACATCACTTCCTGTTTGTATTCCATAGAGACCTCCTATCTGGGTAGAAGTGAGATCCCCACCTTGTGGAGCTCAGAGGAACTGCAGCACAGAGAAGCGTCTGGTAGTGTGACCCCGGCCTTGTGCTGGGTGTGTATGGACTGTAGATCCTTATAGAGGGGTCACCTCCACTCCCACCAAGGGGGACAGAAATATATGACTGCCTAGTCCAGCCTTTCTCAGCCAGGGGTCCTCCAAAGGTTTCTAGGGGTTCCTTCAGCAATGAACAATTTCTGTCTCTCAGTAACAACTGACATCAATGATCTGTAAGGGGGGCAGTCTTCTCATTGATGATGATGTAAGAATATCCTCCTCCCACTGACCACTGATTGGCCTATTAGTCACCAATGTAACGGATCACTACACTGACCGCTGATATAAGGGGTCCTTCTCCCATTGGTCACCAATGTAAGGGGCCACTACACTGACCACTGATATAAGGGGGTCCTTCTCCCATTGGTCACCAATGTAAGGGACCACTACACTGACCACTGATATAAGGGGGTCCTTCTCCCATTGGTCACCAATGTAAGAGGCCACTACACTGACCACTGATATAAGGGGGTCCTTCTCCCATTGGTCACCAATGTAAGGGGCCACTACACTGACCACTGATATAAGGAGGTCCTTCAACCATTGGTCACCAATGTAAGGGGCCACTACACTGACCACTGATATAAGGGGGTCCTTCTCCCATTGGTCACCAATGTAAGGGACCACTACACTGACCACTGATATAAGGGGTCCTTCTCCCATTGGTCACCAATGTAAGGGGCCACTACACTGACCACTGATATAAGGGGGTCCTTCTCCCATTGGTCACCAATGTAAGGGACCACTACACTGACCACTGATATAAGGGGGTCCTTCTCCCATTGGTCACCAATGTAAGAGGCCACTACACTGACCACTGATATAAGGGGGTCCTTCTCCCATTGGTCACCAATGTAAGGGGCCACTACACTGACCACTGATATAAGGGGGTCCTTCTCCCATTGGTCACCAATGTAAGAGGCCACTACACTGACCACTGATATAAGGGGGTCCTTCTCCCATTGGTCACCAATGTAAGGGACCACCACACTGACCACTGATATAAGGGAGTCCTTCTCCCATTGGTCACCAAGGATGCAGCAAGGTACCGGTTCTATCATTACGGCATTCAGGGACATTTACAGATGGGACTATGGTTGATCCTTTTTTCCCCCTAGTGCTCAGTACTGGGACAACTACCTCACTTCCTGTTAGCAGAGTGGATCCAGTTCTGACAGGAGAGGATTCTGGGACTTGTAGTCCTATAGCCATTACATCCTGTATTCCTGAGTGCTGATTGATCCACAACTACCAGAAAGCTGGCGAATGCAAGGGATTCGTTGAAAGCAGATCTATTCTACAGCAAGGAACTGGCTCCCTGTTGGTGCGGGATTCAGAGCTGGACACAGAGGGACTTTCGATCTCCTCCATAGACAGATTGCTGGCCACTACTACTACTACTACTACGGGACTCTTGTTCCATTGTGGTTTTGAAGTCGTATTCGATATGTACAGAGAGATCACACAAATACTTAGAAGTAAAACATTTATTAAAATTAATGACGGATACAGATGACAATAATGTTAGAAAACTATAACCGCTTAAGGACCGCCCTATAGTAGATATACTGCTACAGGGCGGCACAGGGGGCGCAAACAAGCCACGTGCACACCCTACCCGTGCCGCCATTCACGGCCTCTGATGTCAATCACTGGGTCCCGGCTGGTAATAACCCGTCCGGTGATTACTGAGCATCTCCGATGGGGAGGAAGATTGTTTGTAAACAAAACAATCTTCCTCCCTGTCAGCTCTGGCACACTGCACAGTACAGACATCCTGATCAGTGTGCTTACAGTGAAGCACACACCCCCGCCCCCTAGTAAAACACTCCCAGCACACAGTTAACCCTTTGATCGCCCCTCACATTAACCTCCCAAACCTTCATTCTGTGGTCTAGACTTTTGAAGGAGCCTAATATACAGGTGCTACTAATGAATCGCGTCTTTTTCAATATTACTTCGTACTGTTCAAATATGTCTGAACCCAGAGTGTCAGGGGTGTTGGGAGGCTTGCAAGGACAGGGCACCCATTGGGGACAAGCATTATCCAGCGGCCCCTGTGGGGGTAACCATACATCAGGAAGCATAAATCTGTCAAATTATTATTCACAAAAAACAACTTAGTGCTTGTGTGAACATAAACATGCAATGTTGTTCTAAAACACCACACAAAACAGTGTCCATAAGACAAATATTGTGTCCATGAATCAGCTGTGTGCACCTCACAAGATATATGAATATAAATCTTAATATCCTCTTGGATTCCCACACAGTGCAATTCAGTGTGACCTCCATTGTCTCCCATAGACCTCTACCGTGACCAGTGCACCTCCACCATCTCACATGGACCTCCAATGTTACCAAAGGACCTCCACCATCATCAATGGACCTCCACCGTTACCAAAGGACCTCCAGCATCATCAATGGACCTCCACTGTCTCCCATGGGCCTCCACCACCTCCCATGAACCTCCACCGTCTTCCTTGAACCTCCACTGTCATCAATGGACCTCCACCATCTCCCATGGGCCTCCACCGTTACCAAAGGACCTCCACTGTCTCCCATGAACCTCCACAATCATCAATGGACCTCCAGCATCTCCCATGGACCTCCACCATTACCAAAGGACCTACACCATCTCCCATGGTCCTCCACCATCATCAATGGACCTCCAGCATCTCCCATGAACCTCCACCATTACCAAAGGACCTACACCATCTCCCATGGACCTCCACCATCATCAATAGACCATCAGCATCTCCCATGGATCTCCACTGTCTCCCATTGAACTCCATCATCTCCCATGGACCTCCACCATCTCCCATGGACCTCCATCATCATCAATACGTGCAAATTAATATTTGTTTACGTGAAAGTTATAGCGTTTACAAATGGCGGTATATACAGTGGGATTTTCTTATTTTTACTATTAATGGCAGCAATCAGCAATGTATAGCAGGACTGCGGCAGGCATTTTGACACTGGGGGGAACTTATTTGGTGTCACTGACAACCCAAGTTACACCAATACAGTGATCAGTGCTAAAAAAAAAAAAAAGCACTGACACTGTACTAATGGCACTGGGTAGGAAGGGGTCAACATGAGGGGCGATCAAAGGGTTAACTGTGTGCAGCGTGCGTTTTTCTAGGGGGTGGGGGATGCTTCACTGTAATCACACTGCTCTGGATAGCTGTGCTGTGCAGTGTGCCTGAGCTAACAGGGAGGAGAACTGTTAGTAAACAAAACAGTTGTCCCCGTTGGAGAAGCTCGGCAATCACCGGGTGCTGGCGAGTAACCACTGGCCGGGGCCGGTGATTAACAGCCATGGTTACAAATGGCGGTGCGGGTAGGGCACCCACTACACGGAAATGCAAAATCCCATATGTACGTGATTGTACGCACTCGTGCTGCCCTGTAGCAGTATTTCTGCTATAGGGCGGCCGGGAAGCGGATACCCTATGTACTTCAATGTCTAATGTACTCCAAAATATTTACATACACTCCCAGGTCCTTGTATGAAACCATGCCTGACTAAGGAAACTAAGGGGACTATTTATGGAAAACTCATTGGATAATTATGACAAGCATTCATCCAGCCATGACAAATTCTGGTGATTTTCTATTATTGTCAGCTCCCTCTAGTAGACATGATGTGGTCATTTTCCTCAAATACCTCCCATCAGTAAAAATAGAGCAATAAGGCATTATGGGAGCCAATGATCATAGGAAATCACTGAAATAAAATCAGCCAAAATTCGTCCCAACTGGATGAATATATCTTACATTCGTTTAACTATTTTTTTTTTTAAATAGAGCTCTAAGAGTTTGTGAAAGATTATGCCACAAAATTGAATCCATTAACTCCATTTTATTTCTTCTCCTAAAAACAAAGTTCAGATGTATGTATACACGTAAATTGCACTAGACCCAGATGTGGATATAAAGTGACAAAAGTGCAAAATGCAAATCTAAAGGTGATATTAGTGAGCACTATCGATGTGCTGAGTGTTAATAACCATACATAGTCCTGAAAACAGTTCATATAAAGTGCTTAGAAGTGATGATCCATCTGAGGGGATCTCAGATAAGTGCTCCGTACAACATCCTGGTGACGTGCCGTGAAATTGTTAGGAATACGCACTCACCAGATGCGCAACCTTTATATATAAATCTCAAGGATGCCTGCTGAAGGTCTCCTTCAGAACCGGGTCAGCCTGGTCTGGTCACAAACCGATAAGGATCCCCTTCCCCTGAGCAGTTTGCAGCACCTAAGGCCTCACTCTGGAATGGGCTCTGTACAGGTATCCGCTCACAAGGAGTCAAAAAGAAGGAAGCCCATAGTGCAGTATTTTCAAGCAATATTTATTCAATGCAAGCTAAAAACAAGATAAAACACTGACCATGTGAGATGCTAAGATGGCCACCGGACCTCCATGCGGTTGCGGCGGCAAAGGCGTCACAAACAATGGTAAACAATATATTGGACGCACACCAAGAAGATTGAGGGACAGATTGAGGGAACACGTTTATAATGTCAAGAGAGGCTTTAAAGACTATTCGCTTTCTAAGCATTTCAGGTTATACCATAATAGAGATCCTTCCTCCTTGACCTTTACTGGTATTGACATCATTAAGGCACACTGGAGAGGGACAAATAAGAGAAGGGCCATCTCACAGTTGGAAACTAAATGGATTTTCGAAATGGGTACTTTTTATCCACAGGGACTCAATGTTGGATCTAAATTGCTTTATAGACAACAGCTGATTCTGTTCATCTCCACACTATTATCCATCTTATTCATTCATATATATATATATATATATATATATATATATATATATATATATATATAGTTTTTAGTAATATCAATTTACGTTTTTATTATGTTTCTAGTACATTTTTAATACGATACTTCATCATTAGCGCCTTTTTTTTTATCATCATTGCATACTCGTTTATCACTATTAATATATTAATAATTTATATACAATGAATTGTATACAATTATCCCAATTTTTAGCTACTCTCCCTTGGCCAGCTCATACACTCTCACAGCTTCAACTACCCCCTCTATGCCGATGACACACAAATCTATCTCTCAACCCCCCACCTCACCCCCTCAGTCTCCGCCCGAATCACAAACCTACTGAGCGACATATCAGACTGGATGTCGCTACACTTCCTTAAACTGAACCTCTCCAAAACCGAGCTCCTAGTCTTCCCCCCAGCCCGCGCACCGCCCCCCCCCCCCCCCCCCACTGACTTCTCCTTTGTGTCCAGCAATGCCACCATCAGGCCCACCCCGCAAGCCAGAGAACTTGGTGTCATTCTAGACTCCAACCTATCCTTCCAGCCCCAAGTCCAATCGCTAACAAACTCATGCAGACTCCACCTCCGCAACATCCCCAAAATCCGCACGTTTTTAACCCCAGAAACTACTAAACAGCTCATCCACTCCCTCATCATATCACGACTCGACTACTGCAACTCCCTCCTCACTGGCCTGCCTCGCCACAGGCTATCCCCGCTTCAGTTGATCCTGAATATGGCAGCCAGACTCATCCACCACACCAACCGTTCCATTTCCGCCACCCCCCTCTGCCAATCCCTCCACTGGCTTCTGATTGCCCAACGGATCAAATTCAAAATCCTAACACTGAAGTACAAAGCTGTCCACCATACTGCCCCGAACTACATCACTGACCTAATATCCAAGTACCACCCAAAACGCACTCTCTGCTCCTCACAAGACCTCCTTCTATCTAGTTCCCTGGTCTCCTCCTCCCATGCCCGCCTCCAGGATTTCTCCAGGGTGTCACCCATCCTCTGGAACTCCCTACCCCAATCCATCAGACTATCACCTACTCTCCTCTCCTTTAGGCGCACCCTGAAAACCCACCTCTTCAGGGAAGCCTACCCCACTCCCTGCTAATTTGCCGACCTCCTCCACTCTTCCTACCACCCCATCCCCCACAGCTATCTCCTCCTGTACCACTATCCCCTCCCTCCTAGATTGTAAGCTCGAAAGAGCAGGGCCCTCGAACCCCTCGTGTATTGTGTTATTGTACTGTCACATGTTCTGTCCCCCACTGTAATGTACAGAGTGAACTGTTGGCGCTTTACAAATACTGTATAATAATAATAATTCTATTCATTAGCTATTCTATTTTTAGTTATTCTATTCATTTATAGCTACCCTACTCCTTTTATATTGTATAATACTTAATTGAATACCTTCTTATAATGACTATAATGACTAATGACTGTTCCTATGATTACTGTTCCTTATATTTTGATATTTGAATAATTATATACATTATATATTCATATTTATTGACACTGGATTTTTATATTTCTAAGGTTTATATGTCAACCTTAGACCCATTATAGTTGACTTTTGTTATTTTAATAATTTGCATTAAGTTTTAGATTTTGTTATCATGAGTTATAATTGGATTATATGTTTTATAGGGTGACCATGTAAACATATATACAGTGGGGATCGAAAGTTTGGGCACCCCAGCTAAAAATTTGTATTAATGTGCATAAAGAAGCCAAGGAAAGATGGAAAAATCTCCAAAAGGCATCAAATTACAGATTAGACATTCTTATAATATGTCAACAAAAGTTAGATTTTATTTCCATCATTTACACTTTCAAAATAACAGAAAAAAAAAAATGGCGTCTGCAAAAGTTTGGGCAAGTTAATATCTTGTACTGCCCCCTTTGGCAAGTATCACAGCTTGTAAACGCTTTTTGTAGCCAGCCAAGAGTCTTTCAATTCTTGTTTGAGGTATCTTTGTCCATTCTTCCTTACAAAAGTCTTCCAGTTCTTTGAGATTTCTGGGCTGTCTGTCACGCACTGCTCTTTTAAGGTCTATCCATAGATTTTCAATTATGTTGAGGTCAGGAGATTGTGAAGGCCATGGCAAAACCTTCAGTTTACGCCTCTTGATGTAATCCCCCGTGGATTTCGAGGTGTGTTTAGGATCATTATCCATTTGTAGAAGCCATCCTCTCTTTAACTTCAGCTTTTTCACAGATGGCATCAAGTTACCATCCAAAATTTGCTGAAATTTTATTGAATCCATTTTTCCTTCTACTCGTGAGATGTTCCCTGTGCCACTGGCTGCAACACAACCCCAAAGCATGATTGATCCAACCCCATGCTTAACAGTTGGACAGAGGTTCTTTTCATTCAATTCTGTGCCCCTTCTTCTCCAAACGTACCTTTGCTCATTCCGGCCAAAAAGTTCAATTTTAACCTCATCGGTCCACAGAACTTGTTTCCAAAATGCATCAGGCTTGTCTATATGTTCATTTGCAAAGTTCGAACGATGATTTTTGTGGTGAGGACGTAGAAGAGGTTTTCTTCTGATGACTCTTCCATGAAGACCATATTTGTACAAGTATCTCTTTATAGTGGAATAGTGTACCACAACTCCAGTGTCTGCCAGATCTTTCTGGAGGGATCGTGCAGTCAAAGGTGGGTTTTGAATTGTTTTTCTCACAATCCTGCGAGCTGTTCTGTCTGATATTTTTCTTGGTCTTCCAGATCTTGCTTTAACTTCCACTGTTCCTGATGACTGGCATTTCTTAATTACATTCCAAACAGAGGATATTGACATCTGAAAATGCTTTGCTGGCTACAAAAAGTGTTTACAAGCTGTGATACTTGCCAAAGGGGGCAGTACAAGATATTAACTCTGCAGGGTGCCCAAACTTTTGCAGACGCCATTTTTTTGTTTTCTGTTATTTTGAAAGTGTAAATGATGGAAATAAAATCTAACTTTTGTTGACATATTATAAGAATGTCTAATCTGTAATTTGATGCCTTTTGGAGATTTTTCCATCTTTCCTTGGCTTCTTTATGCACATTAATAAAAAATTTTAGCTGGGGTGCCCAAACTTTCGATCCCCACTGTATACAGAAATCTTTATTACTCTTTGTATTCGCACATAGAATTATCTGATCACCATACAATAGCCATATTGGTTATACTATGCATAGTATAAAATACAGTTCCTAAGTAAGATTTATGCAAACACAGTATCTTTCACCTGTTTCCGTCAGAAATTTGTTGTGCGCAAGCGCGCATAGTATACAGACCCTTTTTCAATTTCAGTTCTTCCCCAATTGTTAATACGGGTCAATCAGCTTTTCCAACAATGCACGATGTTGCAGATACAAACCTGCTAGATTATTTGAATAATATACATATTTTAGTCGATTACTGATGGTAATATAAGCTTTCCTGCCTCATTTGCATTCAATAGGGCTATTGCGGTGAATATCTATGACAATATGGTGCCTACGCATGCGCGGTCGCGAAGCACAGTAACATGGCGGTCGTGATGTGCGCATGTGCAGAATTTGGTATAAATAGACTTCACTTTGGAGTATTTGCGTACGAGCATACCCCTCATGAATACGTGCCTTAGCACGAAACGTGTTGAGAAGCCATGCGCAGTGACGCCTTTCCCGCCGCGACTGTGTGGAGGTCCGGTGGCCATCTTAGCATCTCACATGGTCAGTGTTTTATCTTGTTTTTAGCTTGCATTCAATAAATATTGCTTGAAAATACTGCACTATGGTGTCACGATCATGGCGTCAGACCCCAGCCCTTCTCACCAAACTCGTGACCAAAAGGACTAGCCAATCTAAAACCACAATGCCACACCCAGCTGCACCCTGCACAACGATTTTCTAGCTACTTAGACCACAATCGATGTACCAGCAGCCTGAGCGATTGTTACTGGGTCTGGTTAATTACGCAATTAACCCTTCACACTGCCACCACCTCCTTTTTGTACAGAGATAGAGGAAACTCGGCAATATCAGCTAAAACACTATAATGGTTGAGATAATCGTCTGCATAATACGGTCACCGCAGACTGATTATTCAAAGTTAAACAAACACAATAGCATTCTCTTTAGAGACAGGAATTCGTAAATTGCAATAAAGCGCTATAGAAACAGTTCAACACTTTCAGAAGGAAAGATTTATTACTATAAGGTCAAACGGGTGCAATAAAAATATTTACAGAAAAAGATGTAACGCAGATATATATAAATATACAGAGACCAACAGCACAGCAAAGAGATATCAGAGAGAGGTGAAAGGGTTAAGGTACTTGCCAAAGTCCTGGGTTAGCAGATCCAAGTTTCAGAGCGAAAGGGCACGGGTCTCCCCAGGTGGTACTGATGTTAAAAGGGGAGACATCTTCAACTCAACTCTCTTAGGACTGACAGCCCATTTTTTAGTTCCCTAGCAAGGGGTGTCTCTGAAGTCAAGGACCAATACCCCGTGTAGGGAGGCATCGTCTGGGCGTGGACCTAAACAAGAGCCAAAATCTCTTATAGTTCATACTTTGGCTCATAACTTACCATATGCATAAGTGACACTCCACCCGCGGGTAGATTATTATGCAGACACGTCTGAGGATTGATTAGATATAAAATATGAAATTATACACTGCCTGGTTCACGAGATCTACTTTTCTGCTTTCCTATTTGAGACAAGGCGAGTGACCTACCAAACTGTTCGTCTTCTCGTGGCCAATCTGACGATATGCTTGGTTTTTATGTAAGTCTCTCATATTCCAAGATATGAGACATAGGGTAAAAATGGATTTTAACAAAGGTTATCTGGTCGTATTTCCTGGGAATGTTCTTTGAACTCCGGGGAAAGCTTGCCTTATCTTATACGAGGTGTTAAATTGCACATGTTCTTTGGACAGCTAGGCCCCGGCTCCCTTGGGGTCCTATAGCTCTGGACTCCCTGCCGTACTCTAGCCTGCCTGTGACCCTTCTAACACACATATGTCCCTGTGGATTAACAAAGAGGAAAGGGGGAAAAATGAGGGACAACATGGAGATTCTTAACAAAATAGAGGACTGCGTCAGTCTCTGGGTATACGCTGTTACATATGGGCTTCCTTCTTTTTGGCTCCTTGTAAGCGGATACCTGTACAGAGCCAATTCCAGAGTGAGGCCATAGGTGCTGCAAACTGCCCAGGGGAAGGGGATCCTTATCAGTTTGTGACCAGACCAGGCTGACCCAGTTCTGAAGGAGACCTTCAGCAGACATCCTTGAGATTTATATATGCACATAAAAGTTGCGCATCTGGTGAGTGCGTATTCCTAACAATTTCACGGCACGTCACCAGGATGTTGTAAGGAGCACTTATCTGAGATCCCCTCAGATGGATCATCACTTCCAAGAACTTTATATGAACTGTTTTCAGGACTATGTATGGTTATTAACACTCAGCACATCGATAGTGCTCACTAATAGTACATTTAGATTTGCATTTTGCACTTTTGTCACTTTATATCCACATCTGGGTCTAGTGCAATTTACATGTATACATACATTTTAACTTTGTTTTTAGGTATTCCAGCGCCGCACCCCTTTGATTTTTTTCTTGATTATTCTGGAGGTTTTTTGGTGCTTTGGCTGCTTGTGATTGTTTTAGCTCTCACTTATTTATTTCTTATTTCTTCTCCTGCTATCAATGGCCAACCTGGTCCCACACTTCATCCATGTCTTTGGTGACCTCTGATCTCCTTATGAACTGTTTCTTCTATGATGAAGATCAGCCATGGAGTATATCTGAGGTGTATATCAGGGTGTGCTTCTTCCCCACATGAGAGCTGGGATGTCCAGCAACATTCATCTAGAAGACATTTCCCGCACTCAAGGCACTAATACACCTCCAGGGTTGCGTGGGACCCCGATGTACAGGAAGACAGGACTTCAGTGAGGAACATTTCCCTCACTCAGGACATGAAAGTGGCTTCTCCCCCGCATGAGAACTCTGATGTATGTAAAGATGAGACTTCCGTGAAAAACATTTCCCGCACTCAGGACAGGAATATGGCTTCTCTCCAGTGTGAGATCTCTGATGCTTGACAAGATCTGATTTTGCTACAAAACATTTCCTGCATGCTGAACAAGAATAAGGCTTCTCATTTGTGTGAGACCTTTGATGTATAATAAGATGAGACTTCTGTGAAAAACATTTCCCGCACTCAGGACAGCAATATGGCTTTTCCCCCGTGTGAGATCTCTGATGTGTGACAAGGTCTGATTTATGTACAAAACATTTACCACAGTCAGAACAGGAAAGTAGCCTCTCCCCTGTGTGCAGTCTCTGATGTCGGTAAAGATGTGATTTATGTGAAAAACATTTCCCGCACACAGGACAGGAATATGGCTTTTCCCCCGTGTGAGACCTCTGATGTGTGAGGAGTTCTGATTTTCGAATAAAACATTTCCCGCACTCAGTACAGGAAAATGGCCTCTCCCCTGTGTGCAATCTCTGATGTCTATGAAAATTGGACTTCTCTGAAAAACATTTCCCGCACACAGAACAGGAAAGTAGTTTCTCCCCCGTGTGCAGTCTCTGATGGCTGTAAAGATGTGACTTTTGTGAAAAACATTTCCCACACTCAGGACAAGAATACGGCTTTTCCCCTGTGTGACACCTCTGATGTGTAACAAGGTATGCTTTTCGTACAAAACATTTCCCACACTCAGGACAGGAATACGGCTTCTCACCTGTGTGCAATTTCTGATGTCTGTGAAGACTGGACTTCAATGAAAAACATTTCCCGCACTCAGAACAAGAAAGTGGCTTCTCTCCTGCGGGCAGTCTTTGATGTGTGTAAAGATGGGAATTCTGTGAAAAAGATTTCCCACACTCAGGACAGGAATATGGCTTTTCACCTATATCAAATTTTTTATGCTTGTTGAATTTGGATTTAAAATGGAAACATTTCCCGCACTCAGTACAGAAAAACCACATATCTGTTGGAGGGCCGTCCCCATCCCGCACAGTCTGAGGTTCCTCAGGATACGAGGAATCCGATGGTCCATCTACACTGGGTGGTGCCGGATGGACATTGGAGGGAGCCGGGTTTTCTCCTGGACTATACTGTGTGATGTCCTCATCTTCTACTTTCCAGTCTGGAGACAAAGTGAGACAATCCTCGGAGGTTTTCCTCATCTCCCGGCCATGGACTAAAATACAAAGACAAAGAGGATTACTAGACAGGAGCTGATTGGTTCCCCCAAACCAGGACTCCGCCCACATCAGGCAGCTTGGTCTCTGAGGAGATTACAATTCCACCCTCAAGGGAACTAGGAAATGGCTCCTCTGATCTCCTACCAGGTCATTTCTTTATTCATGGACCTTAGTCAGAGAGTGAGGAAACAACCAGAACTGTCTTTTATAGGAGGGACAGTGATGAGGGGATTATAGGACGAGGGTCCCCACCCCCTCTATCACTCATCGCCATCTTCCCAACACAAGAAGTACTGCACTTCCTTATTTAGACCATGATTTAGTCATGAAGAACAGCGGGGCTGAGCCCCGCCAGAGGTCAGAGAGTGAGGATGGGGGGGAGAACAACCAAGATGAAGACTGGACTGATCCTGAAGACCACCATCATTGGGATATTGACTCCTCCCTCAGTATCACATTCTGTTTAAGGGTCCAAAGTTGGAGGATGTTATCACATTATTATCACCATGTACACAAACATATCCCTCCACCTAGCACTGCCAGCAAACAAATGGGCAAATTACCTGGGAGAATTGATCTGGTAGAGATCTTACTTTATTCAGGCAATGGGGCAGAAGACTCAACCATATGCATCAGATGTATAGACTGAGCAATGTGTAATGTGAAAATCAACATTTTGCTGCCAGCTGAACCCCAGTATCTACAGAAATCCAGTCCTCAAAAGTTCAGCACTTAAGAGGAAAAAGACGTGGGGGTACTTATTTCAAATGAATGCAAAATGAGCAAACAGTGTGGCCAGGCAGTGGGGAAAGCTAATAGAATTCTAGGATGCATCACTAGAGGGGTCACCAGCAGGAGGGAGGTCCTGATTCCTCTATATAGATCTTTATATCACCAGAGGGGTCACCGGCGAGAGGAAGGAGGTCCTGATTCCTCTATATAGATCCTATCACTAGAGGGATCACCGGCAGGAGGAAGGAGGTCCCGATTCCTCTATATAGATCTTTATATCACTAGAGGGATCACTGGCAGGAGGAAGGAGGTCCTGATTCCTCTATATAGATCCTATCACTAGAGGGGTCACTGGCAGGAGGAAGGAGGTCCTGATTACTCTATATAGATCTTTATATCACTAGAGGGATCACTGGCAGGAGGAAGGAGGTCCTGATTCCTCTATATAGATCCTATTACTAGAGGGATCACCAGCAGGAGGAAGGAGGTCTCGATTCCTCTATATAGATCTTTATATCACTAGAGGGATCACCGGCAGGAGGAAGGAGGTCCTGATTCCTCTATATAGATCTTTATATCACTAGAGGGATCACCGGCAGGAGGAAGGAGGTCCCGATTCCTCTATATCTTTATATCACTAGAGGGGTCACCGGCAGGAGGAAGGAGGTCCTGATTCCTCTATATAGATCTTTATATCACTAGAGGGGTCACCGGCAGGAGGAAGGAGGTCCTGATTCCTCTATATCTTTATATCACTAGAGGGGTCACTGGCAGGAGGAAGGAGGTCCTGATTCCTCTATATAGATCTTTATATCACTAGAGGGGTCACCGGCAGGAGGAAGGAGGTCCCGATTCCTCTATATAGATCTTTATATCACTAGAGGGGTCACCGGCAGGAGGAAGGAGGTCCTGATTCTTCTATATACATCTTTATATCACTAGAGGGATCACCGGCAGGCGGTCCCGATTCCTCTATATAGATCTTTATATCACTAGAGGGGTCACCGGCAGGAGGTCCCGATTCCTCTATATCGAGCCTATCACTAGAGGGATAACTAGAGGGAGGAAGGAGGTCCAGATTCCTCTATATAGATCCCATCACTAGAGGGGTCACCGGCAGGAGGAAGGAGGTCCCGATTCCCCTATATAGATCATTATATCACTAGAGGGATCCCCGGCAGGAGGAAGGAGGTCCCGATTCCTCTACATAGGATCTTTATATCACTAGAGGGGTCACCGGCAGGAGGAAGGAGGTCCCGATTCCTCTATATAGATCCTATCACTAGAGGGGTCACCAGCGGGAGGAAGGAGGTCCTGATTCCTCTATATAGATCTTTATATCACTAGAGGGGTCACCGGCGGGACGATGGAGGTCCCGATTCCTCTATATAGATCTTTATATCACTAGAGGGGTCACCAGCGGGAGGAAGGAGGTCCTGATTCCTCTATATAGATCTTTATATCACTAGAGGGGTCACCGGCAGGAGGAAGGAGGTCCTGATTCCTCTATAAAGATCTTTAGTTGGACCTCATTTATAATACTGTGTCCAGCTCTGGAGGCCTCACATGCAAAAATATATTGATAAGATAGAATGAGTCCAGAGACGGGGAACAAAATGGTGAAAGGTCTGGGGGGGATAGAACATAACAGGAGAGACTTCAGGAACGTAACATGTCCAGTCTGGAGGAGAGAAGGGAAAGTGGAGACATGACTGAAACCTTTAAATACATGAAGGGAGTGAATACGGTTCAGGAGGGCAGGACTTTCAATATGAAACCAAAATGAAGAACACGAGGACATGACCTCCAACTAACTGGAGAAAAGTTCACAACTAATCTCAGAAAGTATTATTTTACTGAAAGAGTAGTAGATGCCAGGAATAGACTTCCAGCAGAGGTAGTGAGCTAGTCACTAGTTAATGACTTCAAACATGCTTGGGACAAACATAGATCTCTACTCAGATAAAAAAGTTACCAAAAAAACCCCACACCCCCCCCCAAAAAAAAGGTGCAGAGTTGATGGACCACTTGGTCTTTTTCTGCCATCAATTTTCTATGTTTCTAAAGTTTGCCTCCCCTGACAGAAATGGTGAGATTTTGGCACCGATGATGAAAATCTGACTGATCATGCCAAAAACTGTCTTTTATTTAAGGATAGTGATCACATGACACTGTTTATTATCAAATAGTTGTTTGGCTTCTTTTTAAATCACAATAACAGAAATCCCCCGAATGCCCCGGATCAGAAGTCTCCGCCCCCTGGAATGTTTGGCCTTGGTACAGACACACACAAGGTGACACACACGGGTTACAATGGCAATTAGAGGTTAATGTCCCACATCTGAGGCTTTTAAATTGCAATCAGTGTCAGTGTATAAATAGGCAATGAGTTTGTTAGCTCTTATGTGGAAGCACTGACTAGGCTGGATACTGAGTAATCGGGATCAGAAAGGAACTGTCAAAACACCTGCGTAACAAGGTAATGGAGCTTTAAAAAGATGAAAAAGAATATAGAAGGTTATTCAAAGCCTTGAGTATGCCAGTCAAATTCAAGGATCTCTTGACACCAAGCCAAGGTCAGGTAGACCAAGAAAGATTGCAGCCACGACTGCCAGATTTCTTTGGGATACAAAGAAAACCCACAGGTAACCTCAGGAGAAATACAGGCTGCTCTGGAAAAAAATGGTGTGGTTGTTCCAAGGAGTATAATACAATACAACAAAAATGAGCTGCATGGACGAGTTTTCAGAAAGAAGCCTCTACTGCCAATGCCACAAAAAAAACCTGGTTACAATATGCCCAGTAACACCTTGACACGCCTCCCAGCTTCTGGCACACTGTAATCTGGAGTGACGAGACCAAAATATAACTTTATGGTCACAACCATAAGTGCTTAGTTTGGAGAGGGGTAACAATCTCTATAGCAACAAGAATACCATCCCCACTTTGAAGCATGGTGGTGGCTCACTGATGTTTAGAAGGTGTGTGAGCTCTAAAGGCATGGGGGAATCTTGTGAAAATTGATGGCTAGATGAATGCAGCATGTTATCAGAAGATACTGGCAAACAATTTGCATTCTACTGCAGGAAAGCTGTGCATGGGACACTTTTGGACTTTCCAGTACGACAATGACACCTAAGCACCAGGCCAAGTTGACCCTCAAGTGATTACATCAGAAAAAGGTGAAGGTTCTGGAGTGCCCATCACAATCTCCTGATCTTAATGTGATTGAGCCACTCTGGGGGGAACTCAGGCAAGCAGTTCATGCAAGAGGACCAAACACTTTGCAAGACCTGCAGGCATTTTGTCAAGACGACCGGGCAGCTCTACCACCTGCAACAATTTGACCCACCTGTGCTGATCTCTGTAGGAGTGTCCTCCTCTATAAATGCCCCCGTTATTCCATCCTCCTCCATAGACTGCTGATCATCCCTCACATACGCCTCTTCTTCTTCTACTTTTACCTCAACTTTTATATCTATCAGATCTTCACCCTAAACCAAGAGAAAGGGAGAAAATAACATCTGTAATATATAAACTTTAATATCATGACATCACATAAAAAATGTACACATTGTCTGCACAAGTTCATGGTCTTGATCAAGTCAAGTGCTGAGCCAGGCCTTAAGAGTTGCCCTACTCCACCCCGCCCATAATTGCACCCCTAAACACGTTCTTGTAAATTATTTCATGAAATGATACTGGTAAATGTTTTATGCAGAATTTACACAGACATTACAAAAATAAATATTAACTTAAAAAATATTAACATAAAGCAATGTAAACATCTCATCCATCCCATGTCCTTCTCTCCAGTCCCATCTCCTCCATCTCATGTCCTCCACTTCCAGTCTCATCTCTCCCGTCCCATGTCTCATCTTCCCCATCCCATATCCTCCTCCTCCTCCAGTCCCATCTCCCCTATCCCATGTCCTTCACTCCAGTCCCATCTCCCCATCTCATGTCCTCCACTTCCAGTCTCATCTCTCCCGTCCCATGTCTCATCTTCCCCATCCCATATCCTCCTCCAGTCCCATCTCCCCTATCCCATGTCTTTCACTCCAGTCCCATCTCCCCATCTCATGTCCTCCACTTGCAGTCTCATCTCTCCCGTCCCATGTCTCCTCTTCTAGTCTCATCTTCCCCATCCCATATCCCTCCTCCTCCTCCAGTTCCATCTCCCCTATCCCATGTCCTTCTCTCCAGTCCCATCTCCCCATCTCATGTCCTCCACTTGCAGTCTCATCTCTCCCGTCCCATGTCTCATCTTCCCCATCCCATATCCTCCTCCTCCTCCAGTCCCATCTCCCCTATCCCATGTCCTTCACTCCAGTCCCATCTCATGTCCTCCACTTGCAGTCTCATCTCTCCCGTCCCATGTCTCCTCTTCTAGTCTCATCTTCCCCATCCCATATCCCTCCTCCTCCTCCAGTCCCATCTCCCCTATCCCATGTCCTTCTCTCCAGTCCCATCTCCCCATCTCATGTCCTCCACTTGCAGTCTCATCTCTCCCGTCCCATGTCTCCTCCTCCAGTCCCATCTCCCCCATCCCATGTCCTTCTCTCCAGTCTCATCTCCCCCATCTCATGTACTCCACTTCCAGTCTCATCTCTCCCATCCCATGTCTCCTCTTCTAGTCTCATCTTCCCCATCCCATATCCTCCTCTTCCTCCTCTCCCCCATCCCATGTCCTACTCTCCAGTCCCATCTCCCCATCTCATGTCCTCCACTTCCAGTCTCATCTCTCCCGTCCCATGTCTCCTTCTCCAGTCCCATCTCCTCCATCCCATATCCCTCCTCCTCCTCCAGTCCCATCTCCCCTATCCCATGTCCTTCTCTCCAGTCCCATCTCCCCATCTCATGTCCTCCACTTGCAGTCTCATCTCTCCCGTCCCATGTCTCCTCCTCCAGTCCCATCTCCCCCATCCCATGTCCTTCTCTCCAGTCTCATCTCCCCCATCTCATGTACTCCACTTCCAGTCTCATCTCTCCCATCCCATGTCTCCTCTTCTAGTCTCATCTTCCCCATCCCATATCCTCCTCTTCCTCCTCTCCCCCATCCCATGTCCTACTCTCCAGTCCCATCTCCCCATCTCATGTCCTCCACTTCCAGTCTCATCTCTCCTGTCCCATGTCTCCTTCTCCAGTCCCATCTCCCCTATCCCATGTCCTTCTCTCCAGTCCCATCTCCCCATCTCATGTCCTCCACTTCCAGTCTCAGCTCTCCCGTCCCATGTCTCCTCTTCTAGTCTCATCTTCCCCATCCCATATCCCTCCTCCTCCTCCAGTCCCATCTCCCCATCTCATGTCCTCCACTTGCAGTCTCATCTCTCCCGTCCCATGTCTCCTCTTCTAGTCTCATCTTCCCCATCCCATATCCTCCTCCTCTCCCCCATCCCATGTCCTTCTCTCCAGTCCCATCTCCCCCATCTCATGTCCTCCACTTCCAGTCTCATCTCTCCTGTCCTATGTCTCCTCCTCCAGTCCCATCTCTCCCATCCCATGTCCTTCTCTCCAGTCCCATCTCATGTCCTCCACTTCCAGTCTCATCTCTCCCATCCCATGTCTCCTCTTCTAGTCTCATCTCCCACATCCCATGTCCTCCACTAGTCCCATCTCCTCCTTCTCCAGTCCCATCTCCTCCATCCCATGTCCTCCTCCTCCAGTCCCATCTCCCCAATCCCATGTCCTTCTCTCCAGTCCCATCTCCCCAATCTCATGTCCTCCACTTCCAGTCTCATCTCTCCCATCCTATGTCTTCTCTTCTAGTCTCATCTCCCCCATCCCATGTCCTCTTCCTCCAGTCCCATCTCCTCCATCCCATGTCCTCCACCAGTACCATATCCTCCATCCTATGTCCTCCTCCAGTCCCCCACTGACAGATCCCACCCCCCAATTACCGCCTTCTTTCCCCAATTGACAGACCCCCCATCCCCAATTACAGCCCCCTCCCCCCACTGACAAAACATCTACTACTGCCCCTCCCCCACTGACAAACCCTCACCCCCACTTTCTGCCCCCTCCACCCACTGACCTTCACCCCTCACCTACTGCCCCCCTCCCCCACTGACAGACCCCCACCCCCAATTTTCCACCCCTTTCCCCACTGACAGACCCCCACTCCGTTTCCTCTCCCTTGTAAGTTAATTAGTACTTTAATTATTACAAGTAGTTCATGGCAAAGGTGTCTGGCAATTGAGGAGTTAAGTCCATGCAGCCGATCAGCTTCTGCGGTCCTCATGCAGAATGGCCATGAAATCCTCCATCCCCCTCACGTGTGTGTCCCCTGTGACCAGCACTGTGAATGGAGAGGACAGATATCCCTGACACAATGCACAAGATATCCTTTACCTCCACCCTCCGTGTGTTCCCAGGGATTGTCACTGTTGCCCAGAATTGATGGAGATAACTGATTTTGGAGAAAACCATGGCTCAAGCTTGGCTAGTTTTCCATGAATGCTTCACTGATCTAGCACATGTGCAGTAGCTGCAGGGATACCGATCTTGACGAGATACCTATGTTACGGCTATAGGTGGCCCTGCCAGGGTCACACTCGCCCCCACATTATCTCCACTCGCCAAATGTGAGCAAGGAAATTTAAAGACCCGATCTAGATGTTATGTCTCACTAACCTTGTAATGGTGAGGGATGGTGCGATCTTCCTGCGTGGAATCCGGGGAATACAGAGGACGGGGACATCTCTCTGGTGGGTTCCTGTAGCTGGATGACTCCACCATGGTGTCCTGGTACAGATTCTTGTGTCCTTTTAGAAATTCTGACTCCATCACCCCATCTTCATCCTCCTCCTCTTTTATCTCTTCTTTAATATCAACTTTAGGATCTCTCAGGTTTCCCCTCTGAATATATAATAAAAATGACATCAATGGTAACAATGCAGATAATGTACAGATCCTAATGATACTATCAGTGATTGTTCCTCATCTACCTGATGATGGTGAGGGATGGTGTGACCTTCCTGTGTGGAATCCCGGGAATACAGAGGACGGGGACATCTCTCTGGTGGGTTCCCATGACTGGATCCATCTGTAGGAAACACACACACTGACTGAATCCATTGTTTCTATGTGTTTATCAGATGATGGGGGATCTAGGTGGATCCTCCGTACTGCTCTCTCCTTTACAATAAAGTCTCCTCTTACCCGGTGATGTGAGGGGCGGCTGATTGTCCATCATGACGTCCTTGTAGAGATCCTTGTGTCCTTCTAAATACTCCCACTCCTCCATGGAGAAATAGACAGTGACACCCTGACACCTTATAGGAACCTGACACACACAATGATACAGTCACCATCCAGACACATCCCTTGTCTGTTACTGGAGAATGTCCCAGAATTCCCGGCACCGCTCACCTCTCCTGTCAGCAGCTCAAGGATCTCTCTGGTGACTTCTAGAATCTTCTGCATGTTGTGTCTCTCAGGGTTTAGGGAGTCACATGGAGGCACTGTGATGGTCATATGATCACCTGACTTCAGAAGAGGAAATCTCTGTATTGAGGAACCAATTGGAATATCATGTTAGAATCCCAGAATCCTCCTCACCTCTCCGGTCAGGTCTGTGTTTTATTAATAGAGATAAGAGTGATGTCATGTGACCTCCCAGAATCCTCCTCACCTCTCCGGTCAGGTCTGTGTTTTATTAATACAGATAAGAGTGATGTCATGTGACCTCCCAGAACCTTCCTCACCTCTCCGGTCAGGTCTGTGTTTTATTAATAGAGATAGGAGTGATGTCATGTGACCTCCCAGAATCCTCCTCACCTCTCCGGTCAGGTCTGTGTTTTATTAATAGAGATAGGAGTGATGTCATGTGACCTCCCAGAATCCTCCTCACCTCTCCGGTCAGGTCCGTGTTTTATTAAGAGATAAGAGTGATGTCATGTGACCTCCCAGAATCCTCCTCACCTCTCTGGTCAGGTCTGTGTTTTATTAATAGAGATAAGAGTGATGTCATGTGACCTCCCAGAATCCTCCTCACCTCTCCGGTCAGCAGGTAGATGATCTCCAGGGTGAGGTTTAGTATCTTCTCAGTCATGTGACTCCGGTCCTCCTCCATCCTCATTGGTGCCATCATGTGATCTATACAGGTCTCCTTGTAGATGGATAACTTTGGGAAATGAAAGTAAGAATGATTTGGTTGCACAATTTTTGGATATGAGGAGGGTAATAGGAGGGTTGCTGGACATTTAAGAACTACTGCCCCCCGGGATCACATTTAATCTGGACTGTTTAGTGTTTGCTACACTTTCTAGGTCCCAGGACTCTTGGTCTGCCAGATCAGAAATTCTCTTTTCTCTGTTGGGTTTGTCTGGTTTTGATGAGTTTTAGATCTTCAGTCAAGGAATGATAAATACAATTCTTCCTTTGACTAGTGTGCTCTGAGGCAGTGCTGTGAGGTCAGTGTAGTGTCTTGATTTGTTTTGTACAGTTCTTTTTGAGTCTGTGGAAATGTCCTTTGGGTATATTTTTTTTCCAAAGAGGGTGGTGGCAACTCATATAATGGAGATATGAGTAGTCACCAATGGGTTTACAAACATTTTTTGGGATAATACGATCTTCCTCATGTGCCAATCCTAAATAAATTAAAAAAAAAAGCTTTGGGTTTATAAAATAACTAATACTGAGCCTTAGGTTGTTGTTACAGAATGTCACTGTCCCAGCTGAGGAGCACATCATCAAAATATCAATATCATCTGGGACGGTGACGAAGTTCGATCCTGTCACACAGAGCAAGCTTATAATCAATTATGCAGCACTAAATAAGAAGTGAAAAATTATTGAAGTTACAAATGACAAAAAGTCCATAAAATGTAGGTAACTGCCACCCAGTGCGTGAAATGATAAATAAATTGATGGCCCTCTTCCCCAATATCGTGTGGATGGAATCACCACGTGTATCTCCAGTAATCGAAAGGCTTACCAGAAGCCCTGTGACCCTCATAAGAGAAATCAACAAAAGCTTTCATAGACGCCCCCCCACCCTCTCCATTGTGACCAACAACGCCACCATCAGTCCCACCCCGCAAACCAAAGTCCTAGGTGTCACTCTAGGCTCAGACCTGTCCTTCCAACCTCATGTCCAATCGTTGGCAAACTCATGCAGGCTCCACCTCTGTAACATCTCCGAAATACGTTCGTTCCTAACCCCAGACACTACTAAACAACTCATTCACTCCCTTATTATCTCACGTCTGGACTACTGCAACTCCCTCCTCACCGGCCTGCCTCATCACAGACTATCCCCGCTTCAGTCTATCCTGAACTCAGCGGCCAGACTCATCCACCTTACTAACCGCTCTGTATCTGTCACCCCCCTCTGTCATTCCCTCCACTGGCTCCCGATTGCCCAAAGCATTAAATTCAAACTACTAACACTGACATACAAAGCCATTCATAACGCTGCCCCAAACTACCTCACCGACCTGATACCCAAATACCACCCTACCCGTACTCTTCGCTCCTCACAAGACCTCCTACTTTCTAGCTCCCTGGTCTCCACCTCCCACGCCCGACTGCAGGACTTCTCCAGGACTTCCCCCATTCTCTGGAACTCACTACCCCAATCCATCAGACTGTCACCTACCCTCCTCACCTTTAGGCACACCCTGAAAACCCATCTCTTCAGGGAACCCTGCCCCACCCTCACCTAACAGCTGATCTTCTCCACTCCTCCTACCACTCCATCCCCCACAGCCACTTCCTCCTGTACCACTATCCCTTCCCTCCTAGATTGTAAGCTCAAAAGAGCAGGGCCCTTGAACCCCTCGTGTATTGTATTGTTACTGTATTGTCTCATGTTCTGTCCCCCACTATAATGTACAGCGCTGAGCAAACCTTTTGGTGCTATATAAATACTGTATAATAATAATAATAATAGACTGAGGCACCAGCCGCCGAACCGATCATCAGCACACAAAAATCTTGTCACCAGCTCATCCTCCCATAAATGGGTTACAATGACATAACACTCATGTAAGGGAGAGAAGAGAGGGCTCCAATCAGGGCAGTCTTTATTATTGATTTGACCCTGGGCAAACATTTTCTTTTGGGCCCCTCCACCCCCCTCCCTTGGCTCACATGGAATTTCACTCTCAACTTGATCTAAGACATAAAATAAATAGCAGCTAGACTATATAATATAATCAGTGAGCGCTTAGTAATAGTATAGCAGCTAAAAGGACGAAAAAGGTAACCAGAATAAAACCTCATAGGATACTTAAAAAGAAAGTGCACCGCTAAAATAAATGCAGATTAATACTTCCAATCCATAAACCAGCTGAACATATGATCGAACATAAAATCACAATATGTTAAAATAAATGTATAAAATGGTGACAGTCTGTGATAAGTGATGGATACAGGTGACTTCAACGTTCCAGGTGGCGAGGTGATAGAATAGCTAAAATACGCACTCACCAGATGCATATCTTTATATACACATATAATCAATAACCAGAGGTCCCCCTCAGGGATGGGATGGATAAGCTGAACCGCTTATAATGGACTCTCCCCCTTTTGGTATTGGCCTGGTCAGTAGTCATCTCTCTTGGGATAGCCCCGAGTACCACCGTGGAAGCCTCTCAGATATGGAGCTGGGTGGGTCACCCTGGACCTGGTGTTCTCCTCTAGTAGTGGTGGGCTGATGTCAGCAATATAGGAATATCTCCTGTGCCATGGAACGTGGGCTCTGGGGATGAATTGTTGGCTCTCAGGGGAGTCAACACAAATAATAGCCCATAGTGTAGTAATTTTGATAAACATTCATGTATTAATCCACGTGGGTAAATAATAAAGTGAAAAATCAAAGTATTCGAGTAAATAAAAAGTACACTGACCGTACAGTATTGTAAAGGAGGCCACCGGACCTATAACAGGAGCCGGTGGCTAGACGTCACGGCGTTATGGCCCCTTGGACGTGTTTCCTGCAATTGCACTTCCTCAGCAAGGGATAGCCATTTATTATTTACTCACGTGGATTAATAAATTAATTTTGGTCAAAATTACTACACTATGGGCTATTATTTGTGTTGACTCCCCTGAGAGCAACAATTCATCCCCAGAGCCCACGCTCCATGGCACAGAAGATATTCCTATATTGCTGACATCAGCCCACCACTACTAGAGAACGTCAAATCCAGGGTGACCCACCCAGCTCTATATCTGAGAGGCTTCCACGGTGGTACTCGGGGCTATCCCAAGAGAAACGACTACTGACCAGACCAATACCAAGAGGGGGAGAGTCCGTTATAAGCAGTTCAGCTCATCCATCCCTAAGGGGGACCTCTGGTTATTGATTATATGCGTATATAAAGATACGCATCTGGTGAGTGCGTATTTTAGCTATTCTATCACCTCGCCACCTGGAACGTTGAAGTCACTAACATCTTCTGTAACCATCACCTATCACAGACTGTCACAATTTTATACATTTATTTTAACATATTGTGACTTTATGTTCGATCATATGTTCAGCTGGTTTATGGATTGGAAGTATTAATCTGCATTTATTTTAGCGCTGTACTTTCTTTTTAAGTAGACTCAAAATCAGTTTACTGCAGCAGATCAGGCAGCGATTGTGATTACTTGCCAGGGCTTACAGCACATCATTACAGCTCAATGACTGGTTGCTAGAGGTTACAACACATTTCTGCTTGTTGATTGGTTGCTAGAGGTTACAACATATCATTTCTGCTTGTCGATTGGTTGCTAGAGGTTACTGCACATCATTAATGCTCACCCATTGGTTGCTAGGGCTGCTGGGGGATCAGTGACAGTGCTGGGGGGAGGAATGGGATGTGTGACAGTGCTGGGGGGGTGGGATCACCTGTCAGTCAGTGTCCACTTGGTTTCTCTTGCCTGCATGCGAGGGGGGGGGGGTGAGAAAGAGGAGTGAGAGAAGGGGGTGATAGAGAGGGGGGTTGAGAGAGATAGTGGATGAGAGAGAGGGACTGGAGTGAGAGAAGGGGGAGAGAGAGGTGGAGTGAGAGAGAGTGGTGAGAAAAGAGGGGGGTTGAGAGAGAGGGGGATGAGAGAGAGGGACTGTGGTGAGAGAGAGGGGGAGTGAGAAAGATAGAGGGGGAGTGAGAGAGAAGGGGTGTGAGAGAGAGAGAGAGAGAGAAGGGGGGTGTGAGAGAAAGGAGGGAGGTAGGATGAGAGAGGGGGTGGGGGGTGGCAGAGAGGGGGGGTGAGAAAGAGAGGGGGATGAGAGAGGAGTGGGGGAAAGAGAGGATCGATGGGTGACAAAGGTGGGGTGAGAAAGAGAGAGGGATGAGAGATACAGGGAGAGTGAAAAAGAGAGAGGGGTGAGAGATAGAGGGGTTGAGAGAGGGGGGTGTGAGAGAAGGGAGAGAGAGAGGGGTGTTGGGGTGACAGAAAGGGGAAGTGAGAAAGAGAGAAGGGTGAGAGAAGGGGAATGAGAGAGAAGGGGGATAGAGAGGGAGGTTGAGAGAGAGGGGGTGAGAAAGAGAGAAGGGGTGTGTGAGAGAGAAAGGGTGTGAGAGAAAGAGAAGGAGGGGGTGTGAGAGAAAGGAGGGAGGTAGGGAGAGAGAGGGGGTGGCAGAGAGGGGGAGTGAGAAAGAGAGAGAGGTGAGAGGGGGGTGGGAGGGTAAGAGAGGGGGTATGAGAGAAGAGTGGGGGAGAGAAAGGAGGGTGAGAAAGAGATGGGTAAGAGAAGGGGGATGAGAGAGAAGATGGTGATAGAGAGGGGGGTTGAGAGAGAGTGGGGTGAGAGGGGGAGTGAGAAAGAGAGAAGGGGTGTGAGAGAGAGGAGGAGGGGGGTGTGAGAGGAGTGGGGGAGAGAGAGGGGGATGGGTGACAAAGTTGGTGTGAGAGAGAGAAAGTGAGAAAGAGAGAGGGATGAGATACAGGGGGAGTGAAAAAGAGAGGGGTGAGAGATAGAGGGGTTGTGAGAGGGGGGCGTGAAAGTAGGGAGAGAGAGAGGGGTGTTGGGGTGACAGAAAGGGGAAGTGATAAAGAGAGAAGGGGGGTGAGAGAGAAGGGGGGATAGAGAGGGGGTTGGAGTGAGTGGGAGGTGGGGTG